>NC_142876.1:95732727-96342272 GCF_051225735.1 Oryctolagus cuniculus
GGGGGGATGGCAGGTACTCAGGGCAGAGGGAGCTGCACGTGCAGAGGCTCTGCATCAGAACTCATGCCGTGCCTCCTCCTGCAGCAGGAATCTGTTGGTGGCACCGCTAAGCAGCAGTTTCACTCAGTTCTTCAGGGGGTTGCAACACCACCCTTGGGGCTGAATCCCAGAGAAGTTTCTGTAGGAAAGCTTAGGCCTCTGGTGTACCCAAGGGTCATATCGGGGCTGCCAGTAGACGGTGGGGGCCTGCTGCAACGGGCTTTGGCACTGACTTCAGGTGCACCCTGGACGCTCCTGGCTTCGTGCCTCAGATGCCCAGTTTGTCATGTCCCTGCCTCTTGGTCTCTGAGCCACTTCTACCCAGAGACATTTCCCAGCCCTCTGTCACGGATGCCTGTCTTAGAAAAGTGAAGCCCAATCCCTGGCTGCCAGGACCTTGGGATTTCGTAGGGAAACTTCCAGCCAGGTCACGTATTATGTAAATGCGTGTTCCTCTCTTTCATCTTGGCGTGACTGGTGACACTGGTCAGGGCACCTCCACAGTGATGTTGGAAACACTTGTAATAGCTGGAATCACCATACCAGATGAGATAATGGGTCCATGCGAGAGGCCCACGGTAATGCTCCCTCGGCCCTTGTACTTTATACAGTCCTTCAAGGACAGACATTATCATGGGGTTTAAATGTAAATTCAAACCAGAGAGCATGTCTGCTTTTTGGGGCCGTGCAAATGTAACTTGTCTTAGTTTCCCTCTGAAATCATCTCTGCTTTTCTCAGGCTCCTCATTCTTTGGAGTGAGATGTCACTGTTTCCCCTTTAAAGTGGTCCATTGGGCGGTGGACTTCCCAGGCGAGCTCTGTGCGTGAGTGTGTTTGCATGGATGGATTGCATCCTGTTCTCTGTATATTCCTTAAAACCTGCACCGCGGAAAACACAAAGTAGGGACTCACTTGGGATCTGCCATTACAGAACTCAGACTTGGGCTTGAAAACTGTGTTTTGTGGTATTTGATAGCCCTGCTTGCACTCACACACACAGCACAAGGTCAGTGATACCACATACACATCAAAAGTTTTATTCAGTAGCACCCTGGCCAACTCTCCTGCTGGCCAAGCAATTCTACCCAACACAAAGAAATTATATTGAGGTTTGTGTAGAAACCAGAACGGCGGCTACAGTGACAATGACCCGGGCCAGATGTCTCAGGTACCATTTGGTTTATACAGCAATAAAAATTCCTTTTGGACAAAGAAACTTTAGTGTGAGAAGTCAAGTCCTACGAACGCCAATGGATTTCATGTCAAAATTTCCACAGGCGCTGCGAGATTATGTTTGAAAGGATAAGGGCCAGGAAGATGAGATTCCTCATGTGGGGATGGAGGAGTGGGAGTAACTCCAGAGCAGATAGCTCGGCCATCGCTGGGGGAGGCTCTCATTTGGAGCAAGCCGGTCTTTGCTCTTATACTTTTCTTCCTGTAAAGGCAGACCCTCCCTCAGTAATCTTTTTAGCATCCCACTCCTTCAAAGACAGCTTGGACCCCAAAGCCCTTGTGCAGCCAGAAGACATGTGAATATCCCATCAGTTTCATAGAAGCAATAGATTGGAATCCTCCAGATAGTTCCCTCAATCTCAGGATGATAAATGATCAATCAGTGCATTCCTCCTAAATGAAATTAAGATGTTAAGATATATTGCTTGGGGCTTCTGGATGGAACTTCTGCCATTGAATCCTCAACAGAAAATGTATTGCTTTGGAATCGCTGGGAAGGAGAATTGTTCTGGATCTGTATTAAGGCAAAACGTTTGATGGAGGGGAAGAGTGCTTTGGACCTGTTCATTTTTTTTTCATATTTAAAAGTGATTAATCATCTCAGATATGAAACATCCAGGGTGCTGCAGTGCAGACTGAGACAGGCAGGAGGATACACAGGCCTGGATCATCCTCTAAAGTGGGTGCGTTTGTGTTGGGAGACAAAAATTATTGACCATCTATTTGAAAGCATAGAGAATCTGGGCAAAACCCTAGAAGTGCATAGAAATCCCTGGTTACAGTGTCGGGCAGTACAAAGAAAGAAGGCATTTCCTTCCCATGCGTCTCCTTACCCCCTTGGAGATGTTCCTTCCTTGGAAAGTCTTTCCAGCACCCCTCTCAGGCCGGGTCAGAGGCCCATGTGTTCCTGGAAGCTGGGGATACAGCATTTCTGTGTGTGAAAGGCACACCCTGCCCCGCCACCTGCCCACTGTGTGACTTTGAGTGTGTTGCTTCACTGCTCTGCACCTGTTTCCGGAGCGGTTTGATCCGTTCACGATAGCAACCTCTTCAGAGGGTGAGCCTTGTAAAACCAGAGTGCTATGCTCAGTGAGCGTTGGCAGGTCATTCTTGTCCTTGGTGTTGAGCATGACTTTCATTCATTAATCCTAGGTTCAATTTAATTATGTGTTGAACATCATGTCTAGCGCACTTGAGAGGTTTGCATTCCCTGAAGGCAGAGCTGTTGGCTGTCTTGTTCAGCCTCACATCCCTGGGACTTAGTGTGATTTCTGGTAGGTGATTAAAAAATTGTGGGAGGCAGGAACAGAAGAGGAAAGGAGGGGAGGAAGGGCTTGACGGTGCAGAGCTGGAGGTGGGAAGATGCTTGTAGGTTTTATAAGCATGGCTTAAAGACACTGTGAAGTCCAGACTCAATTTGCCTTTGTTACTTCACTTAGAACCTCGTGTCACTTTCAACTCCACACACCAAAGCAAAGTAGTGTTTCCCCTGTTGCTTTACTTACAGGTGGGTGAGAATTAGAGCTCAGAGACTCGAATATCTTTCAAGGTCAACTGCTCACCCTCCAGGCTGGGTAGATTTCCGCTTTTCCTTCCCACCAACCCTAGGTTCTCCATCCCTCAGGAATTCCATTGCATTTTGGTCTGGTGGTTGCTGAGAAAATGCAAAGAGTTTTCTGCAAGTTGAAGTTAAAATACAGTATATCACATGCAAAACTCTGTTCAGCTCCTATCTGCCCAAAATAAATAGTTTAAAAAATGAATCTCAGGTCGCTGACAAGGATAACTGTGTGTATGGCAACAAGGTCGCCTGCCTCCAGCCAGCCATGGTTGCCGAGTGCACCCAGCCTTTAGAAATTAAACAAAAACAGATTGAACTGGCTGCATTAGCTGTTGCCACATTGGAACGCTAATGGGTTTAGCGACCACAACCGACCCAGGCCAGAGTGTGTCAACAGCCAAAAGACCAAGCCCGTCACTGTTTGTGCTTGGCCCAAGTTGGTTCAAGCTGAATTCTTTGCTGAATTCTTACTTTTCCTGCTGTCTTGGCCTCTCCTCCACACCATGTCTCAAAGAGGGTAGCAGCCAGCCTAGCCTCATAGAGCAATACTATGACGGCCCCCAAGGGATCTGCAGATGTAGGCGCTCCAGCCGCTGGGATCTCCTGACTGGTGAGATGAGGGCTCAGCCTCCTTCCTTCTTCAGCTAGTCACTTCTCTATGCCTTCCGGAAACAGGCCAACCTAAGGCAAAAGCAAAGAGCCTCTTGACTGGCCATTCATCTGGAAAAGTGGAGTGTTTCCTGCCTCTTTTCTCCTTTCACGAGAGCAGGCTGCTAGCATGTGCACCTTGAAGGCAGTTTCTTTACATCACAGCCAAACCCTCAGCCCTGCCTGGGACCCCAAGGTCCAGTGGCTCCAATTCTGGGCAGCTGACTCAAGTGCAGGGTGGCAGGTCTTTGGTGGTGAAAAGGTTAAATTGCTCAAAAGGCTAGATCTGTGGTTTCCTGCCCACACTTGCTCTGGCCTAAGGCACTGCTTGCTGTTTGGGGGGGGGGGGCAGGTCTCGCCTGGACCCAGGTGGCCGACAGGCAAACCATGTTATTAAGAAACAGGGATCGCAAAACCTTGATCTTCAAACGAGACCCCTAATTAGTCGCCAGCCGGAGAGTAAATGGCATTCCACGTCAGCGAGGCGGGAAGGGCGCCTTCGGATCCTGCAGACTAATTGCCATTATTGGCTCGCTGAGGATCCTGTTGTAAACACTTGTCATCCGAGCCACTTCTGGTCGGCAAACTTGAGATATCAAATTGGTCCTTCATGTTTCAAATTCACCAAAATGCGTCGCTGGCCCCCTTTTAAGGGGGGGGGGTGTCTCCTTCCTTGAACCTGACAGCCTTCTTAGCGCCCAGTTGGAGGAGATGTCTCCTGGGGCTCCTAAAACTGAACTCTTTTAGTAAAGGGTCTTAAAAATGTTTTTGCTTTATTCTCATTTGGACTTGAAAATGCTATTGCAAAAACAAATGCTGATGGCAGGCAAAGGAGATTTATCGTGAAGGGGGTGGGGCTTACACGTCAGAGCCCCTCTAGTTCACGGACCTTTGCCAAGACCCTGCAGTGGACCCTCGGAATGTGTTCATGAGGCCAGATATTTTTGCCAAGCTTGAAACAGTTATTTGAAAGACGGAGTGACAGAGAGAGAAGGAGAGAGACCTTCCATCTGCCAGTTCACTCCCGAATTGCCAAAGCAGCTAGGAGTGGGCCAGGCCAATGAAGTCAGAAGCCAGGAACTCCATCTAGGTCTCCCACATGGGTGGCAGGGGCTTCCGCTGCTTTCCCAGGCACATCGGCAGGGAAGTAGATCTGGAGCAGAGCAACTGGGGCTTGAACTGGCATTCACATGGGCTGCTGGTGTCACAGCTTGATGGCTTAATCTGCTGTCCCACGACGCCAGCCCGTTTCCTTTTTCATAAAGAGGGCTTCCGAAATGACATAAACATTAGGCCACACAAAACCAGGGCATGCCCTGCTGTATTACCGGGTGCTTCTTGACTTGTGCATCCTGTGTTCCTGCTGCGTCAAGAGATTTTCTCCCCACTCTTTGACTTCTGCCTTCTTGGCCCTGTTGGCAGTTGGTTGAAGGAAAGGTTAAACTGCAGGCCACACCCAGGGTGCTAGGCTTGGTCTCAATTTGCTCTTGACCTAGGAGAATGTGTCAAGAGCTTGGTACAAGCAGATCCTGGATCCATCCCCTTCAAAGGCAGCCTCAATGGTACCACTCTCCGACGGTAAAAGAAGCCAGTCTAGAAAGGGGTGTGGGTTCTTGGGGGCTGGGGGTCGTCCCGGTGTCTCAGGACTACGGGGATTCTGTCATCTGGACACTGGCGTGGCGGTCAGCATGTCAGAGTGCGAGAGAGGGGGAGATGACAGTGGGAAGCAATTTCTGAAGATCCCTGGGAAAGTGTGAGTTTTCCATTCACTGTTCAGATCAACTTTTGGCAAGCACCAGCGGGCCCTGAGATGGCACGCCCCACATTAGCCTCCGCCGCAAGCTACGTGACAGGACTGAGTGGCATATGAGGCAGCTTCAGAAAGCGCCTGGAATCCTGCAAATGAAAGGTCATGTACATTTTCCATGAACTTTCTGAAACCTCTCGTATGACGTCTTCCAGCCCTCGCCGCCCAAAGCTAAGTTTCAGAACTGTTTGTTTAGCCAGCCATGGAGTCACCATTACTCAGCAATAATTCCTTTGTGCGAACAGTTGAGGGTGGGACCGGGCGGTAGGTTTTCCCTATACAAGGCTTAGGATGTTTGCTCATAGGATCCCATTTTCTCCGCTTGAAAGCAGGTGGCTTTCCCTGTACAAGTATAACCTCACAACCTCAGGCAACCGGGAGTACACACAAGGGCTGGTCCTACCCCAGTGGGTTCTCCATGAAGACCCCAACATCGGCCCCTCCCTCCTGAACTTCTGTTTGTGGACTCAGCCCTCATCCCTCAGCCCTGATGTCATCAGCAGCACTCCCTTCCACGCCACAGATTCCCAAACCATGATTGTAACCCATCTCCCTCACTGACTTGAGCTGGTACAAAATGTACGCCGAACTTTGGGTTATTTTAACTAGTTCAGAAAAGAAGGACTAACATCAGTTTTGACAACAAACAAAACCAGTTTTTGTTCTATCAGTTACGTTTAAAAGATTCCAATTTCAAACTAAACACAATGTGTGGTTATTCTGTCGGCGATTTATGCAGCCACCAGGGCGCCGCAGTTACACACTGCATACATCATTGTATTTTTAAAATGTACTTAATGAACATTTTTTTTTCTTTTCTAGTAACTACTTCATTGGCTTAAATGAATGCATTCCAATAGAATTTGTAACAAATGACCACTTTGTGTTTGCATTAATGCCAAACACGTTTAACAAATTTTTAACAAGGAACCCTGGCAAAACGCCAGACTCCTAGAAGGACACTGAAGGAATGCTATAAATTTAAACTAGATTTTACCTTTTCACTGAGCTCAGCAAGTGTCTTAGGTGTCTCGCTGTCTCACAGTTGCAGCATTTCTACTTTATGTCAGATAAGTTGTACATTTTCATTATTTGTGTTACTTCGCTGGTGCCTCTTTCCAGAGCACTTTTGTACCCGTGCAGCCGTGTCTGAAACCATGTGGATGCAGCTCAGGAATGTATCTTTATGTTTGCAAAATTGTTCAAGTCTTACATGGCTCTGTTAGGTGCATGCATTCATAGTCTTATTGACAAAAGTATTACTGTTTGCAACAACGCAATCCATCAGTGATGTCATTGAATAATTGATTAAACCAATGGTCCTCAAGTGCGGACACATTTTGCTGCCAGTCCTGCAGGGATATTGGACTTTGTGCCAGTCAGGCTGGGAAAAAGCTGTGCTACTGGCATCTAATATTCAGTGGCCAGGGATGATGCTAAGCTACCACTGCAAAGAACTCTGTGGGCCCCCACTCCGTGACCTTGGAGCAGAGATTGAGAAATCCTGCAGTGGAGTGACAGGAGCCTTTGGCTTTGTCTGTGGGCAGTCTCTCAAGTTTAAGAAGGTATTCTTTTTGTGGCTGTTTTTCTCAATTTATTTGAAGGTCAGAGAGACAAAGAGGAGGAGAGAGACAGAGAGAAAAATCTTCCATCTGCTGGGTCATCCCCAAATGTCCATGATAGCCAGGCCTGAGCTAGGCCAAAGTCAGGAGCCCAAAACTCATCTGGGGCTCCCCTGGGGAAAACCCAAGTACTCGAGCCATCACCTGCTGCCTCGCAGGGTGCACATTAGCAGGAAGCTGAGCAGCTGCCATCCAACCCCAGGTGCTCAGAAATGGAATGTGGGCATCCCAAGAGGTGAGTAAACTACTGTCCCTGACCCCTCCCCAGAAGGTATTCTTTTGAGGGAAAATTACATACTTCTGTTCAACTGGTGTTTTAAAAATTACCCAGAATACATAAAACTGATGTTATGAAGAGTTGTGATTTGCGTGTCTGTTACATTCTGCCCTTAAGATGGAAAAAGGCCAGTCCATGATACCTTGACCTAAAATGTAGACTACAACAGTGTGGAGCTGACTGATGGCCAGAGTACGTGCCAGATCAGCCAACCCATGCCAAGTCTGCCGGCTGGGAGAAGGCCATTGCTGAGCACTGGGATGGTCTCTGTGTCAAGGCCAGCGGGAGGCAGGGTTACATCTTCCTGAGGGTTCTAGGTGTGTTGTGGGCAATTTTCAGAGTTATGCAATCATTCTAATTATATTGGCTCCATTATGACATTAAAAGAAATCTTTCTTTCGAAGGAAATGCATTTACATTTTAAGAGAATTTTTTTTCAAATATTGACTTATTTACTTTGAAAGTCAGAGAGAGAGAAAGATAGCGAGAGAAGAGGGAATATTTCCATCTGCTGGTTCATTCCCCAAATGGCCTCAACAGTTGGGGCTGGGCCAGGGCAAAGCCAGGAGCCAGAAGCTTCTTCCAGGTCTCCCATGTGGGTAGCCGGGACCCAAGCATTTGGGCCATCTTCTGCTGCTTTCTCAGACCATAGCAGAGAGCTGGATCAGAAGTGGAGGAGCCAGCACACTAACCAGCACCCATATGGGCTGCCCGTGTTTGCAAGCATCAGGTTTGCTAGCCATGCCACAACACCAGTCCCTTAAGAGAATTTTTAATATGAAAATACTAATCACATCTTACAGGTGTTGTGGAAAACTTGCAGCAATTGGAAAGGTAGGACACCAGACGCTGGGATGTAGGAGACCCTGGCCTCAGGGCCAAGGGAATGGGTTCTGGAATCAAAAGGAGCTGGCTTCAAATGAAGGGGCCAAGGAAGCTGGAGGACTAGACCTCAAGCACTCAGGACCCCTGAGCTTCAGTTTCGCCATCTCCATGAAGGGCTGTGAACTTACCGGACCGGCACCATGGCGCTGCCAACTTGTTTAAGATAACTCTTGCAAAAGCAGGGAGAGCAGTAGCAGACAGCACGCACCAAACGTTTGCTATGAATAATTCTGACCACCGTAATCATGACAAAAATAAATCCTAAGGAGGCAAAGCAGTAGAGGCTGCCATTGTGATGTACACATCACATATCAATCTGAATCCCTTCATTTAAAATATTATGGGTGAGTCACACCCAGCACACGGGAACAGAAGATGAAATACAGACTCCCGCAGCCGCTGCCTCTCCATGAGCTCTGCTGTCCCTAACAGCAGCCTACACAGGGCTGGAGGGCCCACCCCAGCCCCCGGCCCCAGCCCCAGCCCCAGCCCCAGCCCCAGCCCCAGCCCCAGCCCCAGCCCCAGCCCCAGCCCCCAGCCCTTTGGGCTCTGAAGTGTTACATTTTATTGCCCTGTGGAGCTGCAGGAGGCCAAGCTCAAGGTAAAATGTTGCTCTCCAGTCATATTTTTGAATTACGGCTTCAAGGTGGTTGCTCCTATCAGGAAAATTAAATGATTTAACATAATTTGTTGCCACTTTGATCACAACAATAATAAATAAATCTTCATGAGGAAAATGGGAAGCCCATTCCGCCCGGTTTTAAAAGATGTTAAGTAATAACACAGATGTAGTTATAGATTTTTTTTTTTTTTTAAGCACTAACCACTCTGTTGGGCTTTCCGCGAGTTTCTCTGTGGAGCTGTCCTGCCTTGACGCCGGCTGCCCCCAGAAGGAGAACCTCTTCTCCGAGCGCGCTAATTAGTCTATCAGGGTCTCGCTGGTTACGTGGGCACCATGTGCAACGCGTTAGGGGCATCCAAAACCGCTGTGAATGGGTGTCTGTTTCTGTACCTGGGGGCACACTGCACACATTTGGAAAGCACATGGAGCATAATGGACATTAACGCAGATGTCAAAAATAGCCTGCGTTTTACTACTGTTATTAAACAGTTTCCCCTTTAACCCCTCCGTGTTTACCAAAGACCGCTTTCCCCCAGCCTGTTTCTGCAAATCACTACTGAAAGGGCAGGAGAAGAAAGCCATAAGCGGGCAGGTGTCTTTATTCCAAAGAAAAACAGTCTGAAGGAATATTTGTGAGACACTGCACATTTATAGGCTGCGCTCCTGGGCACGGGTGCTGGGCGACATCTCGCTGGGGTGCAGAGCTGGCCAGGCACCCCAACCTAAGCCAAGGCCAGAGTGTCACTTCCACCTGGCACACATCGCTTTCTACAAAGGAAATCCCTTTGTATTTTAGTATAATACTGGTTACACGTTGTTTGGTTCAACGTGTCCAAAAACTGCAAGCAAACAAAAAAATTCTAAAGGTGAAATTTTAAGATACTACCGAGAGATAAATATGGATGATATTCTGGTATATGTAATGGCAAATGCTTTTGTTTATGAGTGTCTGGATACAAAAGTGAGATGGAGCCGGCGCCGCTGCTCACTAGGCTAATCCTCCACCTTGCGGCACCGCCACACCGGGTTCTAGTCCCGGTTGGGGCGCCGGATTCTGTCCCGGTTGCCCCTCTTGCAGGCCAGCTCTCTGCTGTGGCCAGGGAGTGCAGTGGAGGATGTCCCAGGTACTTGGGCCCTGCACCCAATGGGAGACCAGGATAAGTACCTGGCTCCTGCCATCGGATCAGCGCTATGCACCGGCCGCGGCTGCCATTGGAGGGTGAACCAACAGCAAAAAGGAAGACCTTTCTCTCTGTCTCTTTCTCTTACTGTCCACTTTGCCTGTCAAAAATAAATAAATAAATAAATTTTAAAAAGTGAGATGGAGGTGTACATACAAAATGGTAACCTACTTTCTTCTCTGAGAAGTTGTAGACATCTTTCCCTATCAAAAAAAAAAAAAATAGAGATCTATATCATTTATTACCTCTTAAACAGCACCCTTCATGCTCTAGATTTTAATCACCTTATTCATTTCTTGAGTTGTGCGTCTATGTATTGAATTGTCTGTCTTTCCAGGAGGGCATGAATCTTGTCTGTCCTTTCCCTTGTCCGCTGGCCCAGCACCAGGCGTGTCACCTGACACAGATCAGCGCTCTGTTAGTTTTCTATTGCTGCAGCACAAGTTCAGTGGCTGAAAATAATGTCCATTGATTATCTCACAGTTCTGCAGAGAGGCTGGAAACCCAACTGTGCTCAACTGGGTCCTCTGCAGAGAGCTCAGAAAACCAGAGCCCATCGTGGGCTTTGCTCTGGGGAAGCATGCCTCGTCCAAGCTCACTGAGGCTTTGACAGGATTCAGTTCCTGTGGCTGTGGGACGGAAGCCCTGTTTCCTTGCTGACTGTCAGCTAGGGGCCAGACCCCACTCCCTCCTTCTAGGTTCTCAGGCCCTTGTCCCCTGCTCCCTCCATCTCAGCACAGGGAATCCCTTTCAGGTTTCAGAGTTCCCTGACTTCGTCCTGTGCGCAGCAGAAGACAAGCCTGCTATTAGAGCGAGCTCCTGTCATTAGATCAGATAGCCTCAGTTCTTCTGCATTCAGGTCAAGTCAGCTGTTCAGGGGCCTCCATTCCGTCCACAAGGCAACATAATCATGGCCATCAGATAGGTTGTCTGGGACTAGGGTGGGAAACCTAGGAACTATGGGCTGGCTCGAGGATTTGGCTCTGTGATGTCTGTGGAATAAGTGAATCTGCTTGTCCCTGGAGCTGTACAAGGCACAAGGGTGCTAAACAAGGCAGACCAGCTGCCTCCTCATAGAGCTTAGAGCCTAGACCAGGCTGTTCAATAGAAATACTATGCATGCCGCAGCTCTAGTTTTTAGTCCACTAGTAACCATGTTTTAAATAGGAATGGGAAACCGGTGGAATGAGTGGAAATAGATTTTTATTTGATCCCACGTATCAAAAATATGATTTTTAACATGAAGCAATATAAGCAATTTGTTACTGAGATCATTATATTCCTTTTTTCATACTAAAATCTGTAGATTTTTGCACTTGCATTGTGTCTCGATCTGGGGCAGCCACGTCTCTACTGCTCAGTGGCCCCACGTGGCCAGCGGCTACCACAGTAGACTGTGCAGGTTCAGACAGCTCCCCAGAAGGGACACTGCCGTGTGGGGGGGACTCTCTGTGGAGACACATGTCTAAGCTGAGACTGAAGTGGGATCGGGGACAGCCAGCTCCAGAGCTAAGTGTCAGGGCCTGTGAGATAAGAAGGGAAGAAGGATTTAAGAAAGCAGAAGTAAGTGCAGCGTAGGAGGAGTGTGGAGAGCAGAATGTGGGGTAAGAGAGGACTGGAGAGAGAGGGGGCCAGATGGGGCCTGGGCCACATGGCCAGGAGTCCCTCCATCCTGAGGGTAGAGGCATTGTAAATGGGGTTGTAAACTGGGGCTGTAAAGTGTAAAAGGGGAACGCAGGACACAGTGGACGTCACCCCCAGCTCCCCAGGAGAATGCAGGCAGGTGGGACTGCAGAGGGCTGGGGCCCACTGTGACCCTCCAGGTAAGGCACGACTGGCCAGGGAATCCTCCCACTGCAGGGTGGAGGGGTGGGTGGGGGTCAACTTTGCCTCCTTACTGGAGGCCAGGATGCCTTTTTCTATTTTATTAAACCCTGTGTTTGCTCCTCAACAAGGGCATCTGCATTTCCAGCTCTGCCCATGTCATTGAGGGTGCTTGGTCTTCTTCCCCTGCCAGCCCATTGAGGCCTCCTGGTGAATGGATTGTTGATGGAGGGAGTGGCCACACTTTTGGAGAGTTCTCTTGCCTACAGCATAAACCTCACCCCCAACCAGTGTCCTGGCAATAGAGAGGGGCCGTTCTGCCTGTGACCTGTTACCCAGCTGGAAACCTTTCTCACAACTGAATAAATGATTGTTCTTTGCTACTTTATCTTGGAAAAACATCAAGGACATTGGACATTCGCTGTAATTATCTTTCACTCGCTTCCCCATCTGTAAAAAAATGACCGGTGCATTTTAATACTACTTTGGGTTTCTCTTTACCTTTTAATCATGTGGCCTTTTAATATATTGACCAGCCCTTTAAAAAGATGATTAAGAAATGCTTAATGCACAAAAGAATTAGAGCTATGCACAGCTCATGAAACAGAAAGCGTGCTCTGACTTACAATTTTCATACACAGTTTGTAGAGATTTTATGTGCCAGAATGAGTAATATGATCTGCTGTAGGAACTCCCTAACTTTCTGGCTCTGCAAAAGTCATTTTTTTTTTTTTTGCCCCGATTCAAGTTTCTTAACCAGAAGGGTTACACCAAACTCCTCAGAGTATGAATTAGCAGAGTTTATCCAAGCCACATATTTCATTTGCACTGCTTAATGATGGCTTGAAATAGCTGCCTACCTGTGCAGACACTGGGATCTTTGGTGTTCTCATTAGGCAGTGTGACTCGAGAAATGCTGTGTTCCAACCACCAGATCAGACAGCTCAGGCTATATATAAAAAGTGGCTTGTGTACGTGTGAGTATATGTGTTTGATCTTTCCCCTCCCTCCCATATTCCCCAGATAGCCACACTCCCGACGTGTGCCCGGAAACGCCAGGGCACTCAGGGGCCATCTGTGAGTGATAATGGCCCCGGCACACAGAGCTCAGCATCAGCAGGAAGGAGAGTCCTGGGGTGCGGGGCCAGGGCAGGATGGTGCCCTCTTCTCACCAGTCCGTGGCTGCCTCCCCGGGGGCTGCACTCATTTACCACACCCAGGACCCTTCATTGGGCCCCACAGAGAATTTAGGGTGCTTCTGGATACCTGTTCCCCAGGGCATGAAATATGCAAATGGATGGCCTGCTCCTGTATGTTTGACATGAGGCATGAGCACAAGTTAGTGGCTGTGGAGATGATCTTTTAAAAGATGTTTCTATTGTAGCAAAATGCACATAATGGAAAACTGATCAGTTTAAGTATTTTGAGAGTACTTTGCAGCAGCAATGTGTACCTGCATACCTCCACGGAGTTGTAAGCCATCACTACTGTTCATTTCACCCCAAACAGAAACACTGTCCCAGGGACAAAGAACTGGGGTTGGGGGGTACCCATCCCCGTCAACCCTGGCCCTGCTCACCTCTAATGCACTTCTACTCATCGATGAGTTGTCTGTCCTAGATATTTCCTGTAAGTGGAATCATGCTTTTGTGTCTGATCGTTTTCACTTAGCGCATCTTCAAGGGTCATCCATGTTGTAGCGTGTGTCAGAACTTCGTTCTTTTTATAGCTGAATACTACACCAGTCATCATCTGCATATACCACATTGTGTCTGTCCACTCACTTGTTGGTGAATGCTTGGCTATTGTGAATAATGATTTTACAACTATTTGTGTACAGCATCTGTTTTTTAAGTTACTTTGGGTCTGTGCCTAGGCGTGGAACTGCTGGGTCCAGTTTCCTTTTGCATTGTTGCTCTTCGTTGGTTTTTAGGTCAATGTTAAGTTCTTGGAGTCTTAACCATCTTTAGCTCTCTCATCTTTGTAAAGTCAAACTCAAAAATAATTTCAGAGGCTGGTGTTGCGATGCAACTGGTTAAACCACTGCTTGCAACGTCGGCATCCCATACTGGAGCGCCAGTGTGCGTCCTGGCTGCTCTGCCTCTGATCCTGCCCCCTGCTGCTGTTCCAGGAGAAGCAACACATGATGGACCACATACTTGGGTCCCTGCTACCCACATGGGCAACCCAGATGGAGTTCCAACCTCCTGGCTCTGGCCTGGTCCAGCCCAGGCTGTTGCAGCCATCTGGGGAGTGAAGCAGATATCTTTCTCTCTGTTTCTCCTTCTCTCCCTGCTGCTCTGCCTTTCAAATCATTAAAATAAATCTTTAAAAGATTTTTTTTAAACCACAGGCATTGTAGTAAAGAGAGCAAAACATTGACCCATAATCTGATAGTGCAGACATAATCGCTAGAAAGTTCAGGCCTATTCCGTTCCATTTCTTTGTGTATTCCAAGAGACATTAGCACATCTCTGTGGCTTACTTTGAAAGCACTTTTTTCTCAGATACATTTCTGGGACATGGTTTCTCTCTGTTTGTTTTGTCCTTCTGTGCTTCCTCCCCCCCCCCCCCCCGCAACCCCTCTCCCCATCTCCACCCAAGCCCAACGGAAGAGAGTGTTGGAGAGGCGGGTGCAGGGCTGAGGAGTGGGCGGGCTCTGTCTGGGTGATCGCAGCTAGCCTGGTGGGTTTCTTCCTCTGCTAAATGATATGCTTTCTTGTTGCAGCTATCAGAAGGGCTGAATAAAAGGAAAAGGCAGCTCTGCAGCAATATTCTGCTAATCTGTGGCGGTGCAGCTCTCAGCACTGTCCAGCACCACCCGGAGCGGCTCACCAGGACCGGAGGGGAGCGTTCACTGTCAGTCCTGAGTGTGATTCTGTTCAGTTTACTATTTTCTGCGCCATCTCGTGTCACTTCTCATGGATTCGGATGTGGTGGGAAGGAAGAAGGCAGAGGAGGAGAAGAAAGGACAGACCCTCTGCTTTTGGGGGCTGGGATTTGGGCATTTGAAATGTGATCATCTCTTTCGAGTGTCATTGTTTGTTAACATTTTATTTGTTTTCCTTAAACGTCATTGGATAAGTTGAACTCCATGGACTTTGAAGTCTGAATTCAGCTTCCGTTGGACAACTTGCTTCATCCCCAGTGATGCCGCGGGTTCTGTCTCAGTGGTCATTCCTAGTGCAGTCGATTATCAAGCAGTGTGAATTCCCAGTGAGTGGGTGGTGTTGGAAGTGTGTGGATACCGCAGTGTGTGGAGTGATTGACAAAGCAACCAAAACACCAAAAAGTGCGAGCCTTTACCCTCCTCTATTTCTTTAATCCGCTGTTCGAAGAACCTCATTTTGATGGTATCACCAGTAGTTACCTCTGGGCCAGGTTGGAAATGAAATCAATTTTTAACCACTACTTGCCAAGAAATCGCCTTATGAGAACATGGTGTGTGTCTCTGACAATGCATGGCACATCTAAATTGGTCACTCATCATTTTATCTCCCTGCTTATGTACTGGAGCATGGCGAGAGCCTGGGGCCCCTGCACACCCCCTCCGCGGTTCCGTGCATCCGCACGGCTGGACCTGACGCCGCCTCAGGCTGTTACCTCTCTAGTACATGCAGGTCTCCACGAAGAAGCTGGGACTCGTTCACATGTCAAGATCCAAATGCTGTGCAAACAGTGTAAGCTTAGGTCTCCTGTAAACGAAAGGTCATTTCTCGTTTTTGTTCTTTTTTTTTCAACGTCTCCAACATGGATTCCAAAGCATTCTCAGCACCAAACATGAACACATTGCTGAATGAGGAACAGTCACAAAAGCTGTGTACCTGTATATAGCTCTACACGACATGTCTGTGGATACAGAGTTCATTCTTTAAAGCACATGCCAGGGGAGGAGACCGAATTTTAAGGTCTTTTACATCCAGTGACATGGTACTAAGGAGAATGAAGCTCCTAACGCTGCCACTGAAGATGATTAAAAACATTCAACTTGTTCTAACTCCGTGGCACTCATGACCAAACCTGGCAAACAGCTACAACTCTTGTATGGACCCATTTTCTTGTCACTGGAAGCAACCCTTCCACATGTATGCAAGTGGGAGGTGAAAACCCGCTTTTTTTTTTTTTTAAAGGATAAACAATGAATTTAAGCATGAGTGGCCTTAATCAATAGAGTTGTCTTTCTTTGCTGCTGTGGAAGGGATTCCAAACAGATGTCCCTGAGGTCTTGCATTGAATTTAGTCATTACTCTTACTTTTTAAAACATTGGTGCAATTAACTCTGAGCCTCTCTTGTGAGCCATAGAGATATTTAAAAGACAAACTCCTTATTTATTGAGGAAGAGGAAACCAGCTCCAACTTGCACCTCTGCTTGGTGCATTGGGAGTAACGTAGTCACGCAGGTTTCTTGCTTCTGGCTTTGTTCTTGTCAGTGAGTAAAGCAAACTACATAAAGCTTACGTGTCGCCTAAACAATCCAAATATGTTCATGTTTAAAACGTTTGTCCTTTAACTATCAAAGAGATCTAGGTGTTGGTTGAAGAAGTAAACAGAGTTCTTTGCAAGCTTACATGGTGACATGATGTCACACTGGAAACCCGGGCCACAGATGAGTCCCCGTGGACAGTTTGGGTGTCCTCAAGGGGCGGTCTTCACTGCCTCCATAACCAGGTCCCGACCTGAACTCTGCAGCTGAATACTTGAAGTAGGAAGTAGAAATTCCAGTAGGTCAAATAGAGTCCTTGAAACAAACAAAACAACCAGTTGTGTGTGGCTATCTATTTCTACGTATGTGCCAATTTTGTCACAGCTATTATTTAGGGGATCATGTTTTTGCCCCACTTTGGTTGATTAAAAGTATTATTGATCTCACCTTGATGGGGGCTTATCACTTAGTCCCTGAAAACTTAAAATTCTATCCAACATAGCATCATTTCTCACTTCTTGTACTATTCTCTGATATTTCAGTATTACCCCCCAAAAATCCCTTTTCACACCCTATCAAAGAGTCTCTGGGTTTACAGCAAACACTGTGATGCTAGGGAAGGTATTTCCTTTGCACAAACTTTGGCAGATTCCCTTCTGATCATAAGGTAGCTGGAGATAGTTGGGGCTAACGATTAAGAGAAGTTGGTCTTACTTTGGGCAAAAGCAGGCTTGTACCTTCTACCCCACTTGATCTCCATGTACAGTCTCAATTTTGTACTTAATGAGTTTTGTGTATCCAGTATGCACGTTAACAGCGTGTCAACTTTCATTTAGAAAGTGGGTTTCAACTTCCTTTTTCAGCAGGTTCTGATGAGACCTCAAACGTGTTGACGTGAGCTCTATCCGCAGTGTTCTTGTGCAGAGTGGTCTTTGAATGCTGCCGGGGGCGGTGTATCTAACTCCCTGAGACCCTCGTTTGATAGTGCTTCTTGTAATATTTCTCCAAGTGAGTGGCATGTGGGTTGTGATATTGACCATGTGATTATGGACATCGATATGACAAAAATAAATAAAACTAAGGAATCCTCGAAACTTCCAGTGGGCATGTATTAGCCAGTCATTGTAACCTCGTGTCTAGTAGAAGTACAGCGTAAGCAGTGTGTACAGTTCATGACCTTGTTATCATGTGTTTGAGAAGTACTTTGTGCTGATCGCCTTATTTATATTCATCAAATAAACCTTGTTTCTTTCTGACGTGAGTCCATTCCGTCTCTGATGCTCCAGTTGTGGTGGTTTCTAATGTGTTGGGGGTTGAGGAAAAAAGGACCAAAAAAAAGGGAAGTCATTGGCTCACAGATATCTTTCTTTATGTCTGGCTGGAGTTAGTGATTCAAATGAAGAGATTAAGCCTTTGGCACTACTGCCCCTTTTCCTTCCTTCCCCCTTTCCCTCCTCTTGCCCTCCCCTACCTCTTTCCCTCTCTCTCCATCATTAACCCTCTCCCCTCCACCTCCCTCCCTCTCTCCCCTCTTCTTCTTTTTAGAAAATTTGTATTTGTGGGGCCGGCGTTGCGATGCAGCAGGTTAAGCTGCTGCTGTGACACCTGGCATCCCTTCTTTTTTTTTTTTTTTTTTTTTTTTTTTACAGGCAGAGTGGACAGTGAGAGAGAGAGAGACAGAGAGAAAGGTCTTCCTTTTGCCGTTGGTTCACCCTCCAATGGCCACCGCAGCCGGCGCACCGCACTGATCCGATGGCAGGAGCCAGGTACTTATCCTGGTCTCCCATGGGGTGCAGGGCCCAAGCACTTGGGCCATCCTCCACTGCACTCCCTGGCCACAGCAGAGAGCTAGCCTGCAAGAGGGGCAACCGGGACAGAATCCGGCGCCCCGACCGGGACTAGCACCCGGTGTGCTGGTGCCGCAAGGTGGAGGATTAGCCTAGTGAGCCGCGGCGCCAGCTGGCATGACACCTGGCATCCCCTATCAGAGTGTAGGTTCAAGCCCCAGCTGCTCTCTTCGCTATCCAGCTCCTACTAATGTGTCTGGGAAAGTAACATAAGATGGCCCGAATGCTTGGGCCCCTGCACCCGTGTGGGAGACCTGGATGGAGTTCCAGGCTCCTGGCTTTAGCCTGGCCAGTCCTTGGCTGTTGGAGCCATTTGGGAAGTGAACCAGAATATGAAAAGTCTCTTTCTCCGTATCTCTCCCTTTCTCTCTGTCACTCTGCATGTCTAATAAACAGACCTTTTTTTTATAGATACATCTTCCATCTGCTGGTTAACTCCCCAAATATCTGCATTAACCAGGGTAGGCCAGGCCAAAGCCAGGAGCCAGGAGTCAGGAACTCCATCAGGGTCACCCACGTGGGTGACAGGAACCCAAAAACCTGGGCCACAAGGTGCTGCCTCCCAGGGACGTTAGCAGGGAGCTGGATCTGCAGGCCGAGGTGGAGCTCAAGTGTAGGCTCTCCAGTATGTGATTCAGGTCTCCAAGCAGCTGTGCCACAATACCCACCCCAGTTCCCTCTCCCTCGGTCTCACCTGCCCCTCCCTCTCTCCCTCTCTGTTCCTTTGCCCCTGTTACTTCTCTTCCTGTTTTCCTCTGTACTTTCCACTGGGTTGCTTTAGATCCCACTAAGCTCTCTCCAGCTGGTGGCAAAGGTGACTCCCAACAGCTTTGAGTACTTTGTTTTGTTGTTTATTTTTTAGAGGAGAGACTCTCTCTTTCTCTCCCAGGATCCATGTCCATTCTCCTAACAGGACCTTTATTGGCTCTTTTTGGAGCAAGAATGCAATTACCTTTTGTCAAGGATGTTGGGAGGGTGAGTGTGCATGATGGACAGGCTCACTGGATGTAGGACAGGGTAGTGTCCAGTAAGTCTCTTCTGGGGGAGTATATCAGGAAAGTTGGGCAGGCAAAACTCATAGCACTACCACTGCTTGGATGTGAGTGCACACACATACACATGATAATCGTGCAGGAGCTCTCCAGCCTTCACAGCCTGCCTGCGGACCCAGTGGAGAACCTCCTGGCCAGATGTCCTTGTCAAGCCCACGGAGCTCACTCTGCTTCCTTTACAGGTTGGAAGGACATTCCAGGGACTGAATGTCCAGTTCTTCCACCAGGACTGATCTCTGCGAGCCATCGATTATAGAGCTAGGAAGTGTGTTGGATGCCATAGAATCTGCCATCTTCATTTGGCCTGATGAGGAAGGTGGGGTGCATTTGGAGGTGGCTGGTGTGAGTTTGGGACAATCCAAAACTGTCCACAGTTCTCCGGAAATGGGAATATGTGTCCCTGAAGGCTGTCCAGGAAGGAGAGGAAGGGACAAAATCCCCCTCCAGTTGGCCCTTGACAACTCGGGGGAAGTCTTGTTTAGTTTCTGTGCTTTATGGGCTTAGAGCCACCAGGTGTGAAATTCCCGCACAGTCAGGTACCTTTTGGGGGACTTGCAAAGCTGTTTGCCCTTTTCATTCCGTTGACTTTTCATAGAAAGAGAACTTTTGTTGGACAAGAATTTCTTACCTCATAGAACTTCCTGGAGCAGCCGGCTTGCAGTCAGGCCTGGTTATGTAAACCCAGCTGGCCAGATGGGACCTCTGCTTCTTGCCTTTTGGTTCAGAGGGTAGCAGCCTGCACACTGCTGAACTCAAATTGAGTTCCATCGGAATACATGGACTTAATTGTGCTATTCTTGAGACTTTTCTAATATCTGTGAACTGCCATTACAAAAGACTGGAGAGATTTTAATTCTTGCAAGTGCTGATCTTAATTATACTACTAATAAGTAAACCTGAATGATAGATAATTGGATGTTATTGAGCGAGAGGAGCCAGGCCATGGTGCAATGGACTTACACGCGTGGAGTCTTTGGTCCTGGCAACAGTCCTCCTAGGTAGGTACTGTCACGAAGCCAGTTCTGCAGTGTAGGAGATGGGAGCCCACAGCCATGGCGAGAAACAGTATGCACTTACAGAGGGCTTAGTCACTGCTAGATACTGTGCTTACGTGGTCTCATTTATCCTCACAGCAATCCCATGAGGCATACACTCTTGTCTGCCCTTGCAATGGGGAAAAGGAGGCCCAGCGAGCTGACATGCCCCAGTCAGGGGCCCCCAGGTGGTAAGTAGTGGATCCAGGCCTGGAGCCCCATGCTCAGCAAGCCCCTGCACTTAGGGGACGTATTGGGCCCCAGGTCAGAGGCTTTAGACACAAGGCTAGGATGCAAACCCCACCTGCACCTACCCAGTAGTGCTTCCAGGTGCCATCTGGTATCCATGCGGCTCACAGCCCAAAAGGAACTGGCTGCTTCATCATTGACCAATGCGGTTGACCTGTAGGGTAAGAGAGTGCACCACCACACAGTGGAGGTCAAGCCACACGTGGCATGGGGGCCTAGACAAGGTGTAGTATGGGGACCCTCTGTCTGTGGATCCCGCATCCTTAGATATAGACAATAGCTGATCAAAAAAGGTTCAAAAAATTGTTTGCTGAACATGGATAGACTTTTTCCCTTGTACTTATTCCATGAATAATGCAGTATAACAACTATTTACCTAGCATTTATGTTGTATGAGGTATTATAATTAATCTAGAGATGATTGCAAGTATACAGGATGATGTGGGTAGATTATAAGCAAATATTGGGGCAGGCGCTGTGGCATACTGGGTAAAGCCTCTGCCTGCGGTGCTGGCCTCCCATATGGACGCCGGTTCGAGACCTGGCTGCTCGACTTCTGATCCAGCTCTCTGCTGTGGCCTGGGAAAGCAGTGGAAGATGGGCCAAGTCCTTGGGCCCCTGTACCCACATGGGAGACCCAAAATAAACTCCTGGCTCCTGGCTTTGGAACATGGGAGACCCAAAATAAACTCCTGGCTCCTGGCTTTGGATCATCCAAGCTCTGGCCTTTGCAGCCATTTGGGGAGTGAACCAACAGATGAAATTTTCTCTCTCTCCCTGCCTCTGCCTCTGCCTCTCTGTAACTCTGCCTTTCAAATAAGTAAATAAGTTTAAAGAAAAATAGCAAATATCACACTGCCCTATATATAGGACTTGAGCCTCTGTAGATTCTTCTTATCCTCAGGGGTCCTGGAGCCAGTCCCCTACAGGGACAGGATGGCTGTGCTTGTACCTTGGATTCCACCTTGCTACCCATGGGCTTCTCACATTTCTTCTAAGCCCTCAGTCCCTGGGCATCAGCATTTGTGGCTTCCCAAGTGTCCTTGGTCATCCAGGGGGTTGCAGATGGATGGGACATCTGGCGATGGGACTGAACAGGTGTCTCGGGTGAAGGAGGGCTTTGGCTGCCACACTAGCGGGTAGGGGCCTAATGCTATTGGCCATTGGTTCCCAACTTCGGTCATTCGAATGCCACTCTGCCAGTGTGTGCTGTGCCTGAAAACAATATGTAGTTTGACTTAAGCAATTCATTTGAAGTTAAACAATCCCACCCTCATCAATAAGAAAGAATTTTTTGTACATAAACAGATGTCCCCAAATAAAAGAATTAAAAACAACAAAGGAGGAGCTCTGAGCCCAAGGCCTTCTTTTTCTTGGTTAAGGGGAGATTGGCAAAGGTACAGAGGGTTTCTAGGGCCTTGTTACAGAATCAAAAGGATGGAAAATGACCACTGAAGAATATTTAACCCTGTGGCTCCAGGCTATAGGTGTTTTGTTTTGTTTTAAGATTTACTTATTTGAAACGCAGAGTTACAGAGAGAGGGGAAGAGACAGAGAGCTTCCATCTGCTGGTTCACTCCCCAGATGGTCACAACAACTGGGGCTGGGCCAGGCCAAGGCCAGGAGCCAGGAGCTTTATCTAGGTCTCTTCCATGTGGTTGCTGGGGCCCAAACACTGGGGCCATCTTCTGCTTTTGCCATGCCATTCGCCGGGAGGTCAACCAAAAGGACATGAGCCAGTGCCCATTTTGGATGCCAGCATCACAGGTGATGGTTTAACTTGGTTTGCCACAGCACTGGCTCCAGGCTGTGGGTTATTTAAGGCTGTGTCCATGGACCAACTAAAATGATTTCAAGGGCCTACTCATCATGGACCCTTGGGGTTGACAAAGGGGAAAAGGTACAGTCCCAAGAGAGAATGGATGCTTGGCAGACACTCATGAAAGGCACACAGCAAGATGCACGCCGTACAGAGTGCTTTAAGTCTGCCTTTCGATGGAGTGTGGACCCAGAGAGGAGCAACAAGGGTGTATGTTCAAGTGAAAACAGCATCAGATTGTCATAAAGCCACCACCATGGAAATCCCCCCAGTATAATTATTTAGCCTCACTTGTTCTTGGAGAAGCATGTGTTCATACCAGAGTACTTTACAAGGTTCATGGAAAAATGAAATTGAAAGATACATTTAGTTGGGCCAAACAATTTTGAAAGCCATGCACAGTTCTTTCCTAATGCGTTTGCTATAGATTTTTGACATCCCCTGTATGGTGGGGTTTCTGTTTCTGAATACAACTTTATTAATATAGCCATTTAATACCTGACACGGGGTGTCAGGGACAGTAAATAAGAAAATGTTTAGAAAAAATATCTTAACAGCAAAACTCACCCCACACTTTGAACAAAGTCCTAGGTCTCCTCATTTGAAGTTTTAAAAGCTGTGTTCAGGGAAGGAAGTTTTTCTCTTTAATTGCTCAGGTATAAGGTATCCAGGTGACTATATCAAGTGACAGATTTGTGAAGGAAAGCTCTTCAGAAGGAAGTATTGTTATGTGCCACAAGATGAATGAAAAAATATGCTGTGAGAATCCCATTCATAGCTAAGAAAATGACAAAATTTATCTGTGGGGTTAGGAGTCCGAATTCTTGACCTGGAAAGGAGTTATTTGTTTTTGTTTGTGTGTGTGTGCCTTTTAAAAAATTTGCTTTATTTATTTATTTTAAAAAGAGAGAGAGAGAGAGAGAGATCCATCTTCCACCCACTGGCTCACTCCCCAAATGGCTGTTAACAGCTAGGGCCAGACTAAAGCAAGGAGTCCAAAGCTCCATCTGGGTCTCCCATGTGGATGGCAGGGGCCCAAGTACCTGGGCCATCCTCTACTGCCTTCCCAAGTGCATTAGCAGGGAACTGGAACCAGCACTGATATGGAATGCCGGTCTTGCAGGCGACAGTTCAACCTGCAGCACCAAAGTACTGGCCCAGGTTTGGTTTAGTTTGTGAAAATGTATTTTTTGTTTGTTTGTTTTGACAGGCAGAGTGGACAGTGAGAGAGAGAGAGACAGAGAGAAAGGTCTTCCTTTGCTGTTGGTTCACCCTCCAATGGCCGCCGCGGCTGGCGCGCTGCAGCCAGCGCACCACGCTGATCCGATGGCAGGAGCCAGGTACTTATCCTGGTCTCCCATGGGGTGCAGGGCCCAAGCACTTGGGCCATCCTCCACTGCACTCCCTGGCCACAGCAGAGAGCTGGCCTGGAAGAGGGGCAACCGGGACAGAATCCGGCGCCCCGACCGGGACTAGAACCCGGTGTGCCGGTGCCGCAAGGTGGAGGATTAGCCTAGTGAGCCGCGGTGCCGGCCGTGAAAATGTATTAAACGCTATACTTATAACTTGAGTAGTTTGCTGTCTGCATCTTATATCTCATTTTAAAGTTGCACACTACAAATTTTAATTTTAATTCAGTTTCAAATCACAGAGTTTGGAAAACTAGGGCCTGTGGGTTAAATATAGGCTTCAGGTATTTCTTGTTTGGTTAGTAAAAAAAAATTTTGACCCAGCGTGGGCATATAGCGTAGTGGTTAAGATGCCTCCTTCCGACACTGGAGTGTCTGGATTTGATTCCTGGTTAGGCTCCTGATTGCTGCTAATGCAGACCCTGGAGGCAGCAGTAATGGTTCAACTGAGTCCCTGCCACTCACGTGGGAGACCTGGATTGAATTTCTGGCTCCTGATTCGGGCTGTGGCCCAGCCCTGACCTTACAGGCATTTGGAAAGTGAACCACTAGATGACAGCTCGCTCTGTGTCTCTCTGTCTGTGTCTCTCTCTTTCTTCCTCTCAAATAAATGAAATTTTAAGTTTTTGAGTAAGCAGTAGTAGTAAGCTGGGAGTCTGGAGCTCGGGGGAGCCGTAAATATATACCAGGGTGCTTCAAGAAGTCTGTGGAAAACGCAATGCATGCATCCAAGGCATCGTCAAAAAGCTCATGAAAAAGCACCTGTTATTAAAAAAAAATGTATGGGTTTCCAGATGTCTTGGCACCCAAGTGAACTTACTTTTTAAGACCCTTTTTCCAGGGACATTTTGAAGTGTCCTCGCACTTGCTGTCTCTCATTGTCCTCATTGCTCTTGAAAAGGCTACACCTGCGCAGCTTCACCGCCGTGGGCTCCCCACCAGACCTCTGAGTGTATCGGAGTTCAAAACGCCCTTCTCCACCACATGCCACACAGGTAACCCTAGGTTGGCTGCCCTGCCTGAGTTGTTCCCACAACCTAAAATTGTAATTCAGTCCCAAAAGTTTTCTTTCTCTTTTTTTCTTAACAAGAATCCAATGTGTACCTCACACAATGCCAGCCACATAATAGATCCTAAACGAATGGAAGTGATGCAATGATTAGCAGGAACACTCTCAAACAATGACAGTGTTTGTTGAAATGAAATTGAGGATCACTTGCTGACTCCCAGCCATTCTCCCACTGCGGCAGCCGAGCTGGTCCCTGCTTCAGATCCCATTTGCCACGTCAGGTTTTTGCTCAACCACGTTTAATAACCAGTTTCCAGATCTGGATATTGGGGGCTGTAAATTTCCCTGGTGACTGTTGCCAATGACAGGGAAGGAAAGACTTGTGTAATTACCACTTGTACTTCCACAAAACACATGAACTCAAGTAGAGAGCAAGGGTTTTAGACAATAAAACACCAGGTTTTTAAAAGGCAGGAAAGACCTGCCCCACTTGGATGATAAGAACTGTGTGCCTGGTTAGAAAAAGAGAAACAAGAATGACCCTGGTGTGGCCGAAGCACCACGCAAAGCCTTTGTTTGGGAAGGGACCATTTCCCCTTTCCACCAATGGCTGCAGATTCACACACCTCTGTCAGAAGAAATTAAGGCTTTAGGATTAGCCATGTGTTGGCTGGGAGTTAGTAGCCTTACCTGTGGCCAAAATCCATGGCATTTATTTGTCTATATTCCTTTGGTGATGCAGTTACTCTTCTTAGTTGATTTTACAGAATGATTGTTTGGAAATGCTGCCATGCTGTTCGGCATCCTTCAAACAAGGCAATGTAATGAGTTGTATGAAAATATCCCAAGACAGCAACCTGCTAGGACTTTGGGAACTATGAAGACATAGGGAAATGCTCAAGGTCCTCCATTGAAGGTGTTGGGCTTGGTTTCCAAATCTAGTTGACGATGTCCTGGTTTCAGAAAATGGAGGTAGAGGTGAGCTGTCTTGAGTTTGGAGTCCCCCAAAGGATTTGATTTTTGAAAATAAGAAAATGCATAATTCTTGATATCTTTCCCTTGCAATGGCTTGTGTTAGCAAGACAGCATCCCTATAGCAGGCTTAGGCTGCATTTGCTTTTTCTGGAAGGAGCTGAACACCAAGCACAGGACACAGAGGATTGACAAGAGGATTAGCGGGTTGTGCAGTGAAAGGAAAGAGTACTGGAATTAAAAAAAAATTTAATTTCTTTGTAATAGAGAGAGAGACAGAAAGAGAGACATCTTCCCTCCTCTGGTTCATCACCTCAAATGCCTGCAACAGCCAGGGCCGGGCCAGGCTGAAGCCAGGTGTAGAGAACTCAATCTAGGACTCCCACAAGGGTAGCAGGGACCCAAATACTTGAGCCGTCACCATGCCGGTCAGGGTGCACCGTAGCAGGAAGCTGGAAGCAGACCCAAATCCAGACTTAATACCCAGACTAGAATGTGGGATGTGAGTGTCCCCAGTGGTGACCTAACCACTGTGACAAACACCCACCCCCAGAACTAGAATTTCTTAGGGTGATCAGTCCCAAATTTCCTGAGCTTCCAGAATTTAGGAAATCAAGGAAGAAAAATTTCTCTTAGAGTCAGATTAGGCTGCTCAAAAAAAACTGAAATTGAACAAATCCAAAAGGGGCCACTGTGAATTCTTAAGGAATCAGCTCAGAGCATGGCATGTGGCCATTCATAAAAGGGTCAATGTCCTCCTATCTTTTCTCCTGATGATAACAGCTTCCCTGAAGTCTCACTTTGCCCCAAAGCGGTCAAAATTGATAGCAGCAGAGTTGATTTTAAATCACCAAAGACCCAGACAGACAACAAGGAATAAACGGTTTGCTCCAGGTATTTGGAGGAGCAGAGCATTCTGCAAGATTGCATGAGAGGGACCATTAACAGCACTTTCCTCCGTAAAACAGTTGTCTGTGCATGTGCCCTGGGGATTATTAGCTCAAAGCTCGGATGCCTCCTGGCTCACCTCTAAGTCTTCCCTCGCCCCAGCCCATGACCTTGGATCACACAGCTTCCCCTACTGCTGAGCCTGTTCAGCTGAAGAGTAATGGACAATTGGCTGAGGATAAACTCAAAGGTGAGTAATTACATTTCAGCTTCTGTATCATTCAAAGCTAGTTCTTGTTCATCTCTTCTCCATGTCAACATCAGAGTCATTGCAAGTTGCCCGCTAACGCTTTTCACGTGCTTCTGATCATCTCTAAAGAGCAGGACACCAGCAGCAAGACTTCTATGTTGAGCAGCGCTCCCGCTGTCTTTCTAAGTGGTGCTGGGAGGCATGAGTAAATGCAACAGCGCTTCGTAAGCTGGATACTCCAGTTGGAGCAAGAAGATGTGTTGCTTTCAGCTGATACTTTGGAAACCACATGATGTAAGTTTGGTCATCATTGTTGTTAAACCAAACTGTGCCAGTCCAGAGATCTTGTTTAAAAGACAGTGGTTTTCTGTCAATGGCAGATAACTGGCCATCAGCACCTGCTGGTAGCTAGCCAATCAGTTTGTGCATTTGATTAGAATTTCAGAAGGTAATTGTTGCATTCCCAGGTCTGTCTCTGGCTCAACATTTGACCTTGGACTAATTGCTTATTCTCTCCTGGCTTCAGGTTTTCTATCTTAAAGGGATCATAATAACTTCCAACCACCTGTCTCATCTGGGTATTGACTGGGTTGATGGGGTCATGTTTGTAAAAGCCTAGAAAATTATCAAGAGAGAAAAAGTTCAATGTTTTTTGTGGTTCACGTTGGGAATGTTGCAGGGCCACAGACAGGTAGGGTCTCATTGAATGGAGCCAGCATAACACGCAGGTTTCTCTGCTTCTGTATAACTCAGGAATGTCCCCTTTTGAAAGCAGAACTTCCCATCCCTCAGAACTCTCTGGTTCTCTGTTAATACCAAATCTCAGTGTCATGTGGTAAACCTAGCCTTCTCCTCTGTCTAAACAGGACACGAGTTCTGAGGAAGGAGCTGTGATGTGAGGGCCACAGGCAGTTTCTCAGAGTGTTTCTGCTTCTGTAATACAGCGTCTGACTTTGGGTCCCACAGACCTGGGTTGAGCCCTGTCTCTGCCATTTCCATCTGGGTGACCCCTATCAAATCACTCAGCTTTTCTGCATTACCTTTAACCTGAATACATGTCTAGCACGTGGCAAGCTGTCAGGAACTCTGTGAGCCATGTTAATACTATGCATAATGGTAATAAGTGCCTGTGTTCTCCAGTGCACGAAGCATTGCAGTAAATAGTCCTTCATCAACCAAAAACCCAGCACATCAGAGCTTGGGCATGGCGGGAACATAGCTGCCCACAGTCAGCCATTCTCCAAAGCCTCGTTTTGTGAGTGCTTGGATTTAGGAAGATAGAAAATCCAAAGGAAGCAACTTTGTACCAGGGATTTATGTAGCTTCCTGTAGTGCATTTTTCTGTCACTGCTAATTGAACCCAATCGTCCCCATTTTCCAGGTGCATTACTATGGAGAAGCTCTGAAGAGTTGGCATTGGCAAGAGAGAACTACATGCCAGTGTATGCTCAGCACAGTGACTATGTTTCCTCATTTCGTAGTCACAGCGGCCCCAGTGAGGTAGGTGCTGATGGTAGTCTCTTGTAAGTCTTCTTCTCTTGTTAGCCTCAGAAGAGAAAACAAGGTTTGGTGAGGTCAAGGAACCTCATCAGTACCACTCAGTTACTCAATAGAGAAGCCAGTGCCCAGTCCTCACTCTGATTCCAGAATTCCATTTTGGTCAAGAGAAAATAGCGTGTGAGGGAGTGGGCATTTAGTTTAGCAGTTAAGATGGCCGTGTGCCACATTGGTGTCCCTGTGTTCCACTCCGGTTCCAGCTCCTGACTCCAGCTTCCTGCTAATGGTTCCTCCCATCCAACTGAGAGACCTTTACTGGGATCCAGGCTCCTGGCTCTGGCCCCAGCCTGACAATTGGGGAATGAATCAGTGAATGGGACCTCTCTCTGCCTCTCTTTCTCTCTCCCTCTCAAATAGATTTTAAAGATTTCAATAATAATTAATGGTGCATATGAAGATAATCTGCAAAGTTTGTGGAAAAGAATTAAGATAAGATTGTTTTCTTGCAATTATATTTTTGAAATTCATGCAGTTTTTTCATGGTGCACATTTCCCATGAACTTTTTCAAGATCCTTTGTATACATGGATTTCAAAAATATTTGCACCAAAATAAACTCTCTCCCTCCCTCCCTCCCTCCCTCTCTCTCTCTTTTCAATTTGAGAGAGAGAAGCAAGGGAACTCCTATCCTTGGTTCAATCCCCAAATACACACCTTGGTTGGGGCTGGAGCCAGGAGCCAGGAATGAAATCCGGGTCTCCCACATGGGTGGCTAGAACGCAGTTACTTCAGCCATCACCACTGCCTCCCAGGATCTGCCCTGACAGGAAGTTGGAGCCAGGTGCGGGAGCCGAGAACTGAACTTGAATGCTCCCCTGTGGGAAACGGGCATTTTCACTAGTAGGCTGAACAATCCCTCTGAACCTTCTTTTAGTTCCGCTTCCCACCAATTTCTGAAACAAGATTTATTTATGTATTTGAAAGACAGAGTGGCAGAGAGAAAGAGAGAGAGAGGGAAAATCTTCCATCCTCTAATTCACTCCCCAAATGCCCGCAACAGCAAGGTATGGGCCAGGCTGAAGCCAGGAGCCAGGATCTCCGTCAGGGTCTCCCCATGTGGATGACAGGAAAGTAAGTACTTGGGCCATCTTCTGGCTGCCTTGCATTAGCAAGAAACTGGATCAGAAGTAGAGGTTCTGGGACTGGAACCAGCACTTTGATGTAGAATCCAGGCCTCTCAAGTGGTGGCTTAATCTGCTGTGCCTTAACACCTGCCCCTCCATTAACTTTTTGAGGTATGTTGTATATAACTTTAAGTTTGTTAAATAGCCATGCTTTTAAAAAGTAAAAGGAAGCAGGAAAAAATTATTTTAGTAATGCATTTGCTTTAATACATCATTATAATGTATAATAATATAGAAATTAATAATGAGATATTTTATAATTTTTTGTACTGTCTTTGCAAACCAATTTCATTGAATACTTATGGTTCGTCTTCCTTTGGAGTAAAGACACATTTCAAATGCTCAAAAACTATGTGTGGCTCATGGCTCTGACCACAGCCACCATTTGCAACATTGGCATCAACTGAGTTTATCAGACCTGAGTGTACTGGGGAGGAAATGAATAGATTCTTCATTTTGAACAAAGCAGTAACCAAATGATGTTTAGATGTGCAGAGAGCATTTAACGTGTTCAATCTTGCATTCTTGATTTGTCCATTTTCCCCTTATAGAACAGCTGTTCCTGGAATAGTCTGCCTTCTGAGCTTTTACTTTGTTGTGTATAATAGATATATTTATACGGCTTTGTGCAAATAATGACCTATGGAATGACTGACTTCATTCACTACCATAGGGAGAACGATCTCTTGGGCAGGCAAGAAGACAGGTATGGGAATTTTATATGATTTTTGCCTGCCTCTGTAGTCCTGCCCGGCGCACAGGAGGCTAGCAATATTTTCTCGTGGAAGAAACTGATGGATTCAGAAGAAGAAAGTAGTTATTTTAAGTTTTATTTCTAATGAGCAAAGGGCATCTAAGGTCCTGCATTCTGCCCTCTGAGAATTTGGATTTTAAGACCCAACGTCAACCCCTACTGGATTTAGTTTGCTTAAACCATTTAATTTATGTTTCCAAATGAAATAGCACTGCAAAAACCACAGAAATTGAGTCTACTTTTAAAAGACAGTTGCTGACTTTCCCACTGATAGTCCCCAGTACGTCCACGTCCAGATGTGCTGTAGATGGAGGTGTAGGTCCCAGGCCGCGCCATTCGGCTCACAGCCTCCCAGTGCTGTAGGAGAGGCCCTCGCGCACTGTCTTCCTGGCTCCGACCTCACTGGCCTGTCCTCAAAGCGCTCCCCAGCCCCCTGCCTGACTCACATATGGACTCTCTTCCCACACCGCACCATTTGTACATTAATGTTCACTTCCTATGCTTTCTTCCTGGCTCAACAAGAAGGGAATCTGAGGATGGGCTTGGATCAAATCCTCTTTAGTCTCTGTAGGGCTGGTCCCAACCCCAGCAGGGAACAGGTATCTGCCATTTAACCCTAAATCCCACTTGCCTATTGGACTTAAACATTAATTTCCCTAAAACAAGCAAACATTGTTGTATTGTCAGAATTCTTTCAACTGCAAATGATGAAAATCAAGTCAAACTGATTTTACACAGTGAGCTGTAAGGGCTCCAGCAAGGTCAGAGTGCCAGGGCCTCAGTTTTCTCTGCATTTCTGGGCTCTTCTGATTTCTGTACTTCTTTATTTTCAAAGCAGCTTTTGTCATGAGGTGCTTCCCAACTCCCTTACTGGAAACTCCACATCTACAGCCAGCCAGCTTAGAAATCTCAAGGGGAAGATAGTCCCCCGATCCCATTACTGGGAGAAAAGAAAAGAAAGAAGGGAAAAGGAAAGAAGAGGGAAGAAAAGTCCTGAGACTGTCTCTGGTAGCCTAATCTGTGTCACAGGACTGATTGGCCAGGCCTATGCCACACACACTACCTGGAGTCAAGGGTGGATCTAGCCCCACCAAATCCCCCGGCCTAGAAAGAGTGCAGATGGGTCCTCAGAGGAGAATCTACTAAGTACTCTTAGAGAGAAAGGGAAAATTCATGCTAGACAGACATCGGACAGGGGCCCTCTCTCCACGCCTGTCTTCTATCTTTAGTAGTGGCTCTGCTTTTCCTCTTTGCTGTGTCTCCCACACACCTCACGGTGTAGCATTAATAATATTACTCTCATCACCATTACTGCGCATGCCCAGAAATCCTGCTTTCCCTTGAGCCCTTGAGAACAGGAGCCATCACTCATTCCTCTCTGTGTCTTCAATGCTTATAATTTCTTGCACATAGTGGGTAATTAGAGGGAAGTTTTTGTTTGTTGGTTGGGGTTTGTTTGTTTTTTGGACAGCTGCCCAAATGAAGTAGAAACAGATGAGCCAAATGAGAATTGAGCCTCCGACTTGAGTGACACTGTTTAAATGTTTAAGGCATGATGTTATGGCCCAGGTGAAAGCTCTCTATCATTAACCAATGATATGTAAGGAAGGTGCCCAGAAACAAACTGCAGCATGTATCATTATAAGACTGCTGAGCTGGATTCAAAACAAAACAAAAACAAAAAGAAGCAATCTGATTGGTCCTTGTGAGTACTTCGTTAGGTGTATGGTGATGGGAAAATGTTGACCATCTTGATTTAAGCATGGGTGTTTAGCATCCTGCAGACTCATCTTTTATAGTCAAAGAGTAGAAAGTCCATGTAATTCTTCCCCACTCCTCCTGTGGGAGAATGGACTTGGCCCTTGTCTTCTCCTTGGTTCCTTTCTCCAACCCTTCCTTCCACCCTTCCACTTCTTAGGATTCTTAGCTCCCATCTCTTTCTTTGTCTCTCCCTTTGTCTCTCCTTCTCTGCTTCTTCCCTCTACTTTTGCCCCCTTAGGAATCAAGGCTGCTTATTTACAGAAATTGCAGAAATTCTACTTGTGTGACCTTGGGCAAGTTGCTTCATTTCTCGGAGCTTATTGGAATAATAATAATTTTTACTAATAATCAAGGCAGGCTCAATTACATATGGCTACAAAATACTTAGCACAGACTAGAGTAAGCACTTTGGAGAGGATGGGGAATAATCCCATTTTCTATGAGGTTGTCGAGATGTTAGAAAAAAAGACATGGGGGGACTGTTTTGCTTATAAGATCTCCCTGTCTTAACCACTAACAGAACCCAAAGTGTCTCTGTTTTCTGAGCCTTCTATAAGATGACAGTGCTCTGCTGGGCAATAAAATGGCCACTGCAGAGCGTTTGTCTTGTAATGTCCACTGACCCTCTGCCCTGCTGGACCCCTTTGGATAGATTTCTAGCATTAGCTGGCCAGCATGGGGAGGATATATAATGTTGAACTTGGATTTTGAACCCCTTGAGCCCTTTTCCAGAACTACTTAGCTAAGAGGCCACGGGCCAAACACCCTTGCCCCAGCAGCAGGGACACCCCGGATATGCTTACCAATAGTCTTTGAGGGCTCCCCTCTCGCCTGTGCATGGAGAGCTTCCCTCTAGAGTCTGTTCATGTTTGACACTTTGTCAGTGTTCAGTAACTCTCTGTGGACTAAAATGGACAGGTCAACCTCTTCTGGCATATACAGTACTGAGTCAATGAATGAATGGGTGTGCTATAAATGCTTAAGTGAATGGTTGATGGTACACAGTAGATGATCCCTAAATATTTATTGAATGAGCAAACAGTGGAATGAATGAATGAACAGCAAATCAGTTGTGTCTGTAGCTGGTACTTTCCATATGTTTTAAGCTGCTCTTTGATTTATTTTTTGTAGTTATAATTTAGCCCCAACAAACTGTCTAAATTTATGATTTACTTTCATTTTCTGTTGGTGAATTTTGAAATAGATGTTGATCATCTACGTATTGAGTCCCATTTTCAAATAGCAAAGAGATGTTTTCCAAGCTCCCGGAACTGAGCCTGCCGCACAAGGGAGGGAGGGCGCTTCCATACCCCTAATCTCTGTTATGACATATCTCCATGAGTAAGGACTGGGGGCCACGGGGGAGGCTCGTGCCCCTGGCTTGAGCAGAAGAGGGTTGTCCACAAATGACGCGAGAGTGGAGCCGTCGTGTTCCTGTATATACTCGGTAGATATATGTACCCGCCGGAATAGGTCGATTTAATCCTTGGCCGTCATTCATTTCACTCTCCTGAATGCTGTGGTATTTCCAAAGGGTGACTGCTTTTCTTCTGGGTTAAGTAGAAATCTGTGCTTAAGTCCAAACCACTTACTTTAGATACATTCAGCGACATCGGGATCTTTTGTCCTGGCAGAGTTCCTCGTGTTCAAAGTCAATGTATTGTCACCTGACCTTGCAGGCACTGACAGAGCCCTGCATCGAGGACCACAACCCTGCACCCACAGCCCGCTGAGTTCTTCAGACAAACCTGGGACCCAGAACAGAGTCATTTACCATTGACTGCAGCAGTATATACAAAATTAGAAGGATTTGGAATTTAATTCTGCTGTTTAGGGTTGTTTCAGGTCTGTTTAAGAAGGTTGAGAATATTCACATAGAAGAAAAACATTAGGGACTGGCGCCGTGGCTCGCTAGGCTAATCCTCTGCCTGCAGTGCCGGCACCCGGGGTTCTAGTCCCCGTTGGGGCGCCGGTTCTGTCCCGGTTGCTCCTCTTCCAGTCCAGCTCTCTGCTGTGGCCTGGGAAGGCAGTGGAGGATGGCCCAAGTCCTTGGGCCCTGCACCCGCATGGGAGACCAGGAGAAGCACCTGGCTCCTGGCTTTGGATTGGCGCAGCATGCCAGCCGTAGTGGCCATTTAGGGGGTGAACCCACAGAAGGAAGACCTTTCTCTCTGTCTCTCTCTTTCTCATTGTCTAACTCTGCCTGTCGAAAGGAAAGGAAAGGAAAGGAAAGGAAAGGAAAGGAAAGGAAAGGAAAGGAAAGGAAAGGAAAGGAAAGGAAAGGAAAGGAAAGGAAAGGAAAGGAAAGGAAAGGAAAGGAAAGGAAAGGAAAGGAAAGGAAAGGAAAACTTTAGAATAATTCAAGTTAACATTCTGTAAGATGTGAAGTTACTGTAGTGGCAACATTTTTTTAAGATGAATTTACTTATTTGAAAGGCAAAGTTACAGAAAGGCAGAGGCCATGTGCGGGGGGGGGGGGTTGAGAGAGAGAGAGAGAGAGGTCCTTTATCTGCTGATTCACTCCCCAGATGGCCGCAATAGTTAGAACTGCGCCGATCTGAAGCCAGGAGCCAGGAGCTTCTTCCAGGTCTCCCACGTGGACGCAGGGGCCCGAGGACTTGGGCCATCTTCTACAGAACTTCCTCAGACCACGGCAAAGAGCTGAATGGGAAGTGGAGCAGCTGGGACTTGAACTGGCGCCCTTATGGGATTCCAGCACTGCAGGCGGCAGCTTTACCCGCTATGCTACAGTGCTGGTCCTGACAACGTTCTTGAAACATTAAAAACTGCAGTTAACTTCATGCATGTTTTGTGCACAGGTTGGCGTCAGGCAGACCAGGTAACTGAATTGCTTGCCTCTGTCCTTGTCATTTGCAAATGTTGCTGTTGTGTGGCTGTCTTATTATTTTTCTCTATCACTGGTTTGATATTAAAAATCAAGTGTCACATCTATTGATAGGAATGCAGATTAGTACAGCCATTGTAGAAGACAGGAGACTCTTCAAAAAGCTAGAAATAAAACCATCATATGATCTAGCAATTCTTCTTCTAAGGAGATGAGAGCACTTTTAAAAAGTCCATAGGAAATGGAATTAAAAGATAAGTTTATTTTGTTGAAAAAATTTTTGAAATCCATGTTAAGATCTTTATTTAAAAAGTCCATAGAAGGGGCCAGCACTGTGGCATAGCGGGTAAAGCCACCGCCTGCAGTGCCAGCATCCCACATGGGCACCAATTCAAGTTCCGGCTGCTCTACTTCCAATCCAGCTCTTTGCTATGGGCTGGGAAAACAGAAGAAGATGGCCTAGGTCCTTGGGGCCCTGCACCCATGTGGGAGACTCAGATGAAACTCCTGGTTCCTGGCTTCAGATAGGTGCAGTTCAGGCTGTTGTGGCCAGTTGGGGAGTGAAGCAGTGGATGGAAAACCTTTCTCTCTCTCTCTCTCAGCCTCTCCTTCTCTCTCTGTGTAACTCTGACTTTCAAATGAATAAATAAATCTTTTTTAAAAAAAGTTAATAGGAAATAGCTATTAAGAAAGATCTATGGAGATATGAAACAGTGGGTAGAAGGGCGGGTACAGTGGGAAGAATCACCATGTTCTTAAAGTTATAAATAAATAAATCTTTTTAAAAAAGAAAAATCTATGGTAGATTTTAAAATTACCCTATCAATATAAATTTATCTTTTAATACCTTTGTCCATGAACTTCCTAAAGTACTCTTATATATCCAAAGGAAATTAAATCAATATAGCAAAGAGTTGGCTGTCATTCCATATGCATTGTAGCATGATTCCCAGTAGTTATACAGTATCAACCTAAGTGGGAATCACCAGAAGTAGGGATGAAGAAAATACAGATGTGCGTGGAATACTATTCAGCCTTTAAAATGACATCTTGCCATTGGGAAAACATAGATGAACCTAGAGGACATTATGCTAAGTGGAATAGGCCAAGTGCACAAAAAGGTAAATACTGCACAACCTCAGTTGTACTCAGAATGTAAAAAAGTCAAACTCATCAAAGCAGAGAGTACAATAATGGTTAGCAAGTGGGGACAAATGGCAGGTGGGATGGGGTGGGGGGCGGTGAGGCCCGAGAGCTGTAGGTCAAAGGATAAAAAAATTTCAGAGAGAAGGAATGAGCTCAAGGGCTCTGTTGTACACTATGACTGCAGTGACTAACAAGATTCAAATGCTTGAAAATCACAAGAAAAACAGATCTTTTTAAAGTTACCATCACAGTGAAACAAGTATGTGGTAATAGATCCATTCCTCAGCTTGATGTAGCCATTCCAAAATGTTTACATACATCAAAGCATCATGTTGTGTATCATAAACATGTATATAATTTTGTCAATTTAAAAACAACTTACATGTTTACATATAATTTTTTTTAAAAAGTTACATGGGAGAAATTGACCAAGAGAAATTTTCATACTCTTACATTATCAAGAGATGCCAGGGTGGATTTTTCTTCTTTAGGCAAAGTCTATTTTAAATTTCACCCAAATGTGTCCTAAGCTAAGCCTTCCAGGTGACCATAAAGGACTGTTTCTCGCTCCTTATCTGTAAGGATACATCTGATCTGTATTAGAATCTAGTTAGAACCAAATGTGAGCGTTATCCAGCTGCTTTCTAATGAGCCCTTACACTTCTACCGGCTAGTTTCACAGCAAGCATGCCTAAATCTGAAACATTTGAAAAGTAGTTCATTTCTCTTGATTTCCCTTCCAGAGAAAGAAACTTAGCCAAATTGTTGAAAAACCTGCTATTACATACCCAGGGGTGTGACGGTGTAATGGTTTGATTGGGGACAAAATTAGTCATTGAGGATAGCTCAATTGTATTTCCAAAGCTTTAATACACAGACTTAGACACGTGATATTAATGACTGCAAAAAATACTACTAATAATAAAATTAAGCAAAATGAAATCCCAGTGTTTTCTCATTTAAAAGAAAATAGGCAAAGTCAGCTCCTTCCTTTGAGTACAGGGATTTGCGTTTCCTGGAAATGGTTCATCGATGTTCTCATCCCAGCCTGTGGGTGTGCAGTGGCCCTTTTGGAATAAGGAGTGGACAGTACTGAGCTCCCTCCTGGGACTGACCATGCCAAAGTGACTTTCCTAAGCAAATGACCATGCTTCATAAAAAGTACGTGACGGAAGAGAAGGATCAGTGGGATACTGCCTGTCTGCAGTCTCTGACCAGACCCTTTCACTGTAGGCAAGCCCCATGTGGCAGAGTTCAGGGGAAACAGTGGGAGCCCCTGTGGGTAACGAGGGCCCCACCTTCCAAAAACTGGCTTTCTCTTTATTTCTAGGTAGACAATGTGTGATGGTTAAGTCCTGGATGTGTAGAGTCTGATTACGAAGGCTGAAACCTGCTTAGCAGTGATGGGGCCACAGGTAAGACCATTCCTCCATCGTTTATGCAGAGTGTATTTTCTGTGCCAGGTGCTGGGGGTGGTCCCAGCTTTGAGCAAGACAGAGGAGATCCCTCCTGAGAGCTACCTTCTAGTGAGGTCAAACAAAATAGACAAGTAACCAAGCCTGCGGGCAAACAAGAGCATCTTCGATTAGGACGACAGCAGGGAGAGGGTGGGGTCTGCTTCTAGACTGATCCGCACATTGGGGAGCCGACCTAGCGGGAATGAGGGCACCCTGATCTGAAAGAACAGTGTTTCAGGCAGCGGGAAGAGCAGACAGCAGGATGCACTCCTCTGAGCCTTGCGGGCCACGTGAACTTGTTTATCTGATGACCTCCGCGCAGTCCCTGAAGGGCTTGAAGCAGGGGAGTGACATGACAGGAGCTGCACAGAGGAGCGAGAGCCTGCATGCCCTCATCTGGCATTTCCGGGATGACCCAGGAATGGCGACAGCCCAGATGCTTTTCAGAGAGCAGGGAATTCCAATGACACTGCTCAGCGCAAGGTAGGGATTCCAGGTGCTGCTGAGTAGAGATGCTGCCGTTTGTAAATGTGGTGGAAAGAGGCGGGGGGGGGGGGGGGGCGAGGCCAGGGAAGCCAGGGGGGTCAGAGGAAACCAGAAGTGGAAGTGAGAACAAATCCTTGACCACTCTGTTGAACTGAACTTGAATCGGTTTTTTTTCTGCTGTGGCCAATGCTCGAGGTACCTGGGTTTGTTACTTAGTGCAACGGGGTGGAGGTTCGGATTCACAACTTCTGCCCCAGTAAAACAGCTTGGACCGATAGAAACTGTGGCCTCTTTGAACTTTCTCCTTCCTCCATGTAGTGCAGGCCCAAGAAGCAAAGCACTGAATGCAGAGTTTCGGCACAGTTGGCAACTGAGGCATAGGAAGAACTCAATAAATATTAGCAGCCGGTGTTGTGTCTTCACTTCTCATTATTACCACCCCCCCCCCATCTGCCTCATCCTCACTGAATTCCATCTTGTGGGAGGGCAGGTCACCATATGATTGCCTGTTTCTTTTCTCCTAACCCAACGCTTACCCTCCCCAGGCTCCTCGTTTGTCTCTGGATTTCACCTGAAACACTGTGGAAGTGAAATAATCCCAGTAGCCGCCATTCTCTGAGCCTGCAGCCTGCACAGAGGCTGGGCCCAGGTCCTTTGTTCATTCTCGATTGTTAGAACACTCTTAATAGCTTTACAGGTAAGGACATTGAGGTTAGGAAGACTCCGTGACTGCTGTACAGACCCTCAGCAAGAGGCAGAGCTGGGATTCAGACCATCATCTGGCTGACCTTGGTGTCCCTTAGTATGAAGCAAAAACAATGCAAAGTCAAAGCATCCACCCAGGCCCCTCTAAAAGCACCAGGGACTTTAGAAATCAAAGGAAGCTTCCAAATGAACAGGGCACAGAGATCAGACCTAGTGCATGGAGCTCCCTTGGGTCAGCCCAGAGTCCCAGAATGTGGCCTGACCTCAAGGGAGCCTTTGTGCCCCCCTGGCCGGGGGCCAGTGGCAGCACAATGCAACCAGGTTACGTTGACTGTGGCCATGTGGTGGTGTGGAAGCCCCCGGCCCCCTTCCGGCCTCTTTGTCCTGTTTAGTGCTCCATCTGCGGGGCCCCTCTCACACAGCCCTGCTGGTCTTGACTCTGAGGCGAAGGAGTAAACATCTTGGGGCTCTTTATGAGTTTATTTCAGAAGATGGAGCCTGTTTGTCCCCGGGGCCCGTCCCTCTTTTATGGCCCGCAGCCCTTCTTGACAAATTCTAGTGACTGGAGAGAAACCCCGCTTTCTACAGCAGATCATTCAAACACCACCATAAACCCAGGGCCATAAAATATTATTTGCGGGGCATAAAAAGAGGGTAGATTTTCCCAGAATGGCAACTCAGGCCCTGCTTTCTCCCGCTGGGAAAGGCGGCACAGGGATGCAATCGTTCCTAAATTCCTAATCTTGTGTTCCACTTTGTGAACTAACCCTGTAGGGAGAGCAGCCGAAAATATTGATTCATTTGTGCCACAGACTCAGAAATGTTGGCAAGTGGAACGGGGTGTTGCCTTGCTGGTGTGTCTTCTGTGTGAACACACAGACCCCAATGTCTATATGGGGTTCGCAAGGCTTGGAATACGAAATCCCACCCTTGGAGGACTATTGGGTTTGCACTTTCTTTCAGTCCAGTTTTCTGGTCATTTCCCAGCCAACCCGATCAGCAGTCCCCCATGGCATGGTGCTTTTGACTGAGCCTGTCTCTCAGGGCAAGCCCTCACCCTCACTCCCCACTGAAGACTCAAAGGAGATTCCTAGTTGGCCCCTCCTTGACAACCTCATCTGAAATAATTCGCTCCTCTCCTTAACCATTCATCTGGCCAGGAATGAGCACTCTCCAAGTGCCAGGCCCTGTTCTGGGAATGGGGTTACAGCCCCAAGGAGCACAGAGGAGGCCCGGCTGCTATGAAGCTGATTGTTCATGGGGGCAGAAACTGCACACACTTGTGGTCCCTATCTCCAGATAAAAGTCACTGCCCTTTATCTGAAGCCCTTTGACCCAGACAGGTTTGTTGGAAATTTTGAAAAATTTTGAAAGATAAAATGGGGCATTATCACTTAATGTTTTTCCAGTCTGGGAAAGTACCCATGCATTAAATGTTAATGTTTCCTTCAGTGAAAAATTGGAATAAATCAGGACAATCAATGGCCTTGTCACTGAGGTCCGGTTTTGCCACCAAAGGAATTTGAAGACCCCTGTTTTCAGAGTTGCTTTTTTTTTTCTAGAAGAACAAGTACTGAGTGCCAGGTAGGCACCTGACCCGTGCTAAGTGCGGTCACGGCCACCACGGCTCACCCTCAGCACTCCCCTGGTTCTCAGTGTCATCTGTTGTCACTCCCGGGCACTCCTGCACTGTAGACCATGCTGTTTCCGCTGTTGTCTCTGTGTGCATGTGTTTAAGAGGACTTGGAGGTGCTCAGAGGCTCAAGGCTTGGTCCAAGCTTTCACAGCTGCAAAGTGGCTGAGCAGGAGCTCGAACTCCAGGCTGCAGAGCTGGCATCCTCAACCAGCACCCAACACCTCCAGCTCCAGAGAAAAGACGGCAAAACAGGGAATCCAACAGCTGCCACTGTGTCTACGCAAGTGAAGGCAAGTGGAAAGCAGAGACAGTTATCCAGATAACTCCGTGAAGGGCCCTTGGTCAGTGGGCCAAGTACTTCTGGACTCCAGGGCACTCCGGTGCCAGGTGGCTCCTGTGACCTTTGGGAGCACCATTCATAGCCAGTAAATGTCCTGCCACTTTTCAGCACCGTTGCACAGAGCCTGGGTTGGGGAGATGGAGGTCCAAGGGTGCAGCTGGCTCGCCTGCCCTAGGCATCAGAGGCCACTGGGGTTAGGGGGTGGTGGTGGGGTGGGGGAGAGGAGATGCCAGGTGCAGAGACCTCCCTCTTGTTTTAGAATTTCACTTCCGGTGGACAGATCGCAGGCCACATGGGAACGAGAAAATGGGTCCCCAAGTGGTCCAGGAGAGCGCTGAGAACCTTCAGCGCCTCCTCCTCCTGGCTGCTCCTGTCCCAGGCGAAAGACAGAGCAGGCCGGAAGGAGCTGGAGCCTCCTCTCCAGCGGCTGTGTGCTGGAAGCCAGGCTGGGGAGGGGTCTAGGGTGCTGTGTAAGTCAGGACCGGGAAGGGGGCCGCTGGAGCCTCGGTCTGCGCACCCTGGGTGTTACGGGAGAAACTCAGCAGCCACCCCTCAGAAGGGCCCAGGCCACAGATTTTGCACTCAAGGTCAAGGGTATGCCGATGGATGGCGCAAAGTGAATGTGTGTGTGTTTCTTCCACCTTCCGCAGCTGGAGGAGCGGCATGATGGCGAACGGGAATTGCGCTCCCGCGTGAGGCACGGTTTGGGGGTGGCGCTCCTGGCGTGCTGGAGGACCCGGGTGGGGGTGGGGGGCCGCACACCCAGCCATCCCGCCCCTCTGGAGTCCCAGCGACCTCGGGGATCTGGAAGGGTCTAGAAGTTCCGGTGCTTGAAACCTGATTTTGTCGAATTTCGCCCTCTTCTCACCTGCGGGCTTCCTCCGAGTTCCGCGCGGCAGGACCACGCGTCACGCCCAGGTGCGCTGGCTCGGAGGCAGAAGAGCAAGCGTGCCTCCGGGTACCCCGACTACACTGGGGGCCCCTGCAGGATGCGCGCGCCCACCCTCTCCCGGAGGTGAGAGCGAGGAGCAGGTCCCCCACGAAGTTCCAAGTTGGGCCATTAGTCTGCGGCGCCCCAGTCCGGGATAGACGAACCAAGGGGAGCAGCCAGGGGAGTTGGGGTTCAGCCTCCCACGGGTCGGTGGCCTTGGAAGGGGCGCAGCTAGGCAGGCGGCTGCAGGCAGCGGCTGCGGTGCGGACCTCTCCCTCTCCCAGCAGATGCCTGGGGGATGGGGAGCCCAGAGAAGGGGGCACACGGAGGGGGGTGCACCCCGCCTCCTGCACCCCAGCCCGTAGTACGGCTTTAAAATCCTGCGGAGTTTGTCATAGGCCGGTCTCACCACGCATGCGCATAGGCAAAGTTGAGTTTTTCCTTTCTTTTTCCCCCCTCTTCCCTCTCTCTTTCCAGCCGCCTTTGGTTCTGCAACTTAATTTTTTTTTTTTTTCCCTGAGAACACTAAGGGAAGAGGAGTCCGGAGAGAGAGAGGGAGGGAGGGAGGCAGTTGGCCAGAAGGGTCGGGGGGTGGGTGGGGGGGACACGGTCCCCGCGGCCGGTCAGTCTGTCTCGGGGCGCAGGATCGCGTGGAAAGCTGCTACGAGCTCCCAGGCGCCGCCTCCGCCGCCCGGAGTCCCGTTCGGTGCGGCCGTTGCCCAGCGAGCTCCTTCCGCCGCCGCCGCGGTGTCCCTGGACCGCCCGCCTGCCCGCTTTCCCGCCCCTCGGACCCGGGCACCCTCGGAGGAGGTGGGCGGCCTCGCCGGCCATGGACCGCTGGAGCTGAGTCGCCGCTGCGGACCCCCGAGCTCTCGCCCCTCCCCAGCCCCGCGCCCGCGGTGCCCTCGCTCCTCTTCGCCCTTCGCCCTTCGCCCTGCAAAGGCGAGGAAAAGCGGGAGATCAATCCGAAGAGAGCGAGAGCAAGAAAGAGTTGCGTAGCGGGGGAGCCGGCGTCTCCCCTGAGGCAGTCGCCCATTGGCCCACCTCGCGAACCCGGCGCGCGGCAGAACGTTGCGGGGGGCGTCTTCCACTTAATTCGCTACCCGCTTTGGCCGGACCCTAAAATGAAAGGACAGACTTTGGCTGGGACTCTTGCAACTCAATTGGCTACCGGTGCGTTTGCCGCGGCATCTCCCGGAGAAAAAGCTGCGCGCGCCTGATTGTTCCGTGGCCGCAAGGCTACAGCGGGTGTGCGTGTGCGGGTGTGTGTCTGTGTGCGTGCCCAGGCGTCCACACGCCAACTCGCGGCCGCAGGAGCAGCGCCTGGAGGCAGACGTTTCGGCCACAGACCCTGAGAGGAGGAGCCGGAGATCGGGAGGCGTGAGCCGCCGGGAGTTTGCAGAATCCGTGTTGTGCATGAACTGGGGGCACCTGGGCGCACGCATCGCCCTCCCCCCGCCTCCCCGCCCCGGGCCAGAGTTGAGTAGTGGGGCATTTTTTTTTCACTCTCTTGTGAAGAATTTTTTTTTATTATTTGTTGTAAAGTCTTTTGCACAATCACGCCCACATTTGGGGTTGGAAAGCCCTAATTACCGCCGTCGCTGATGGACGTTGGAGAGGGAGCGCCTCGCCGCGGAACAGTCGTCTGCGCGCCCTCGCCGGACCCGCGGCTCCCTCGTTGCGCCCGGGTCGGGCCTTGCCCTTGCTGCCGGCCGGCGAGCGTCTACAGCTCCTCGGTTCCAGGGCGCATCTCCGGGCCGGGTCCCAGAGCCCGCTTCGGCGCCGGCTCACTGCGCCCACCCGACGAGCGCCGGAGGACTCCGCAGCCCTGTGCCCAGACGCTCCCTCAGGTTTAACCCGACCGTTCCGCTCGGATTCCTCGGCTGCCCTCGCTCGGGTGGCGACGGCACCCTCGTTGTACCCCCTCCCCCCTCGCCATGAAGGTAGGTGTTCCGTGCGCCGCCGAGGCTCGCCAATTTTTAACTTTTTTTTCCCTTCCCTTTTTGGAAGTTCATTGGGTTTCCTACACCTCTCTTCCTATCCCTCCATTTCTCCAGCCGCCTCGAGAGGCTGGAACTGCAGCGTCGCTGGCAGGGACCCCCGCCTCCCGGGCCCCTTAGCCCCTGGCGCAATGCCTCTGCGTCCTGGGAGACCTCTGGTCGGCGTTCCGAGAGTTCTGCAAACCTTTTCGACGGGAGGAAAAGTAGGGAAGAGCGATGGCAGAGAAACTCAGTGCGGTTCACGGACGCGCCTCTTTTTACGCTGAGAACCTAGCGTGTAATTTACTACGTATATTTCAGTAACGGGATGATGATTCAATTCAACAAATATTTACCGAGCGCCCACTGCGGGGGGCTCCCAGAGGGTGTGTAGCCCGGACTTGGAAAGGGGGCTTCTTGCTTGGGAGAGCGGGCAGCGGAACTAGCGGCCCACCGCCCCAGAGCTACGCAGTCCCCCCAACCCACCGACGGAGCCCGGGCTGCAGGCTCGCCCCGGCCGCGTAGCCAGAGCAGAGCAGCAGGCCCCTGTGCCTTTAAGAGTGCCTGGCTGGGGGCCAGCGCGCACCCCGGCGCGGGGAGCGGGGTCGCGTTATTAGCATTATTAGCCGCCACTGGGTGAGCCCAGGCACTTTGCAGCGCTGGTGGGGGCGGGGAGTAGTGGTCGCGAGAGCTCTGATCCGGTCGACCGGGAGAGCGCGCCCCGACCCCCTGAGTGGAGTCCGCCCGGTGCTTTGGAAAACACTTGGGCCTCCGCGTTGGGCGAGCAGGCGGGGGCCAGTTTGTGAACTCGTGTTTGTTTTAATTGTCAGTTGTATGTTAAAGCCGAGTCACACACTCGGAGGGTCACCCAGAGTTCACTTTTACGAAAAGTTAGCGTTTTTCCCTGCAGTATATAAACTTGCTGTTTTCCAAATAACTTTTCCCTCTCTGGCCTCCATGCCTCGACCCCTTATTTCCATTATTTATTTATTTATTTATTTTGGTCTTTACCATTTTTAGTTTGCTAAAGAATAAGGTTAGAATTGGAATTAAGATGTTTCCTAAAATCAAACGACCCCTTACTCCTCTCCTTCCTTTATCCCAAAGGTTAAAAAAAAAAGCCACCCCCACGACCTGGAGCCCCCACGGCGCTGTTTTACTCCGATCCCAGTCTTGGCGTCGGGGGCCCTGCCCCTCGATCGCAGTGTGGAAGTAACTCGGGCCCTGCCGGGTCCGCACCTCCCCTGCCCCAGCGCGTCCACCGCGGAACCATCCCGACGCAGGGGCAGGGTTTCTGGATGGCCGAGGCCGGGGGTAGTTTGCAGGGGGCCAATTCTGGGAGCGCGCGGCGACTCGCGGGCAGTCGAATGAGGGTGTGTGTGTGTGTGTGTGTGTGTGTCCTGGCGAGTAGATCGCTGTGCTGCGGGGGTGCGCTCTCGGGTCCTGGACACACTATTCTTAGTCTTTCTGTCCCGCGGCTCCCTCAACAGAAGACTATCCGGGTAGGCCAGGCCCGAGAGCCCCTGGTCTCCCCCCGCCCCGCTACCCAGAGCGCTGCGGTGCACAAGGGGTTAGCACTGTGCGCACGGAGCTCCGAGTCTTAGCCGCTGCCTTTCCTTCCCCTGCCGGACGGTGCCGGCTGCCCCCTATTGGCCGCCTTGAGGTAGGGCACCTGTGCTCTCAGTTTTTGGGGAGGTTTGATGTTGCTGGCCCCTCTCTCTCTTCTCTCCCTCTCCCCCGTCTCTCCCCCCTCCCCCAGCTCCCTTCATCCCTGCAGACCACCAGGCCCCACTTTCCCAGCAGGGCCCTTCGAAGGCCCCAGGGGTCGAGCTGCAGTGCAGAAGGGGACGTGAGTCCGACCCAGCAAACGGAGACTAGGACAGCTGGACCGAGGGGTGGGTACATCTGGGCGGGGGCAGGAAGATGTCGCCCCAGGAGGCCTAGAGTCAGTTGTCTCACCAAGTCTCTGTGTGTGCAAGAGCAAGTGTGGCCTTCCTCTCTTGCCCTCAGTTTCTCTATTTTTTTTTTAAAAGGGGGGGGGGAAGAGGATGGATTATTGGTGTTCCATGTTCTTCCTCGGTAGGTAGACAGTGAACCACCTCCGGAGCGTTCAGCTTGTGGGGACATTGTGTGTGCAAAGGTGGAAGTGATGTGTGAGTGAGTGGGGTCTGGAAAGTAATCCGAGGGGGTGGGCGGGGCGAAGAAAACCAAGGAGAGCCAGCCAGACCATTCTTCCCTCTCCGAGCCTCCTAGCTCCTGGACCGGCCGCGCGGTCCAGGTCCTTTCGGAGGCCGGCCCCGGGTGGTCCGCGGCTGCTCAAGTCCATTGTACCCATTTGGCCTGAAGCATCACCCGCGGCCTTTGCTCTGGCTGTTTCTCACCCCCTTGCATCTCCACCCTCGCTGCAGCTCTGGGGCCACGCACCTCCGTGGCTGCGTGGGTCAGCAGCAGCTCCCCTGCTCCTGGCGTAGAAGCCTTGGGGACCAGCGGCTCCTTTGTCTGCCTCCCCCACAGCGGACCTCCGAGCGGCCTTGGCCGGCCCATTCTGCCTCGAATCTCTCCGTTTTCTCCTGGTTCCCGGGTTCTCCTGGTTCTCAAGTTCTGGCTTCAATGGAGTTTTTCTCCTGCAAGTTTCTCCGTACTACCTCTAGTTGCTTGAGTGAGAGATAGAGACATACCAGACTGGGGAAAACAAGCTCATTTCCAAGATTCTTTTTGGAGTTTCCCATCCTGCTCTTTGCCTCCGCAAGCCTCGGGGTCAAACTCACTGCTTCCGCCTGGTTGGCACGTCCCTCATCCTTTTTCACTCCCAACTCCTGGGCCTTGGACGAGGAGGCAGCCAGAGGAGATGCCCTGAACAAGGGAGGGTGCATCAGGGACCAGGGAGCAGGATCATTACCCAGCCAGCCCCTTTGTCCTACTTCCTAGGAGGACCTGGGTGCTGCGAGGGTCTGCACTCATGGGTTCCGCCTGCCCTTACTGCCGTTGATAAAGGATTAGGCTCACCTTTTAATTCAACGCAAAGGCAGGGAGGAAAGTGGGTATGGAGAAGGGAGGACGGTGGCAAACGGGGAGCCACCTCATTTTTTAGCGGCTCCAGCTTGGAAACCAGGGTATGCAAATGCACTCCCTTCACCCCACCCCTGTGCCAAGTCGAACTTCTCCAGTGCCCCGTGGCCCTCCTGGGCACACTGGGAGGGAGCGGGGTTTCCACAGGGTCAACTTCCCTGAGCCCCTGCTCCAAAACATTCTTTGGGATTGTCAGCTTTGTCCAAGAGCTTTTGTTTTAGCCCGGGTGTGAAGGGCTGGTTGCAGACCGTCTGTTCGATCCAGCCTCAGTAAACATATGGGGATGTTTCACCCCATAGAGGCCACGTATTTTATTGGTGAGTTCGCTGCGGGTTCCTCCAGTTTCTCAAACTTGTGGGGCCTTTGCTGGGTTGCACCAGGAGTGGAGCAGGAAGAAGGCCAAGGTGTTACTGGGCAAGCAAGCGAGGTTAAGTGGAGACCCGATTTGCACTGGGGGCCCGTCCTGTCCCCATCTCCTTTGCGACACCCCTGCCTACCTCTACCCTGCAGCTTGGGGAGACCCGAGGAGTTACAGAGACTGGATGGCCTCCCCTCCCAACTGGACCCTGCTCTAGGAACTGATGGGCACTCCCCGAGGGGTGTCGGGCGGCCAGTGGGTTCGGTTTGTGTGGCTTCGGCTCTAACAAAGAGATCCGCTGTAATCCGCCCGAATCTGTTATCAATTTCTCCACTGCCCGCGCCCCGCCCCGCGCGCCCCGCCCCGCGCGAAGCTTGGAAAGTGCGCGCTTCCAGCGGCCAGCGATCCGGGCCGTTGATTCGGAAGCACGGCGGGACGTGTCTGTGCACGCGTGTGAGTGTGCAAATGTGCTCGCGTGTGAGTGTGACTGCGCGTACTCGCGCGCCTTCGGTCAAGCGTTGGGGAGAGTAGGCTTTGCAGTCTGCGTAGCGCGCACTGAGGCCGACTTTGCAACCCACCCCCTCCCCTGGAGGAAACTTGACACTTGCAGCGGGGGTGGGGAGGGAGACGGAGCCTTCATGCTGGAAGTCCGGGGAAACCCGGGTTTCCACTCTCCAGGATGCACCCCCAGCTTTTGCGGCGCTTTGGGGACGACTGGGCCGTGGGCGCGGGGCCCTGGCTAGCGGGCGCTGGGGACCACAGAAGCATTTCCTCTCTGAGAAGCCCAGAGGTGTCCGCGCCAAAGAGGCGGCTCGCAGTGAGGGGGAACGGCGGTGCGCTCCAGAGCCCCGTGGTGTTTCCAGGGCCGTCCGGCTCCCCTGTGTCCGTTTACTGCATGGATTTCAGGCCGCCTGGAGGAGCTTCCCCTTTCTTTGCTTTCCCAAGAAAGGGGCTGGCTCCCCCCGGGGCTGCGGGTGGGCTGCACAGCGCAGCGTGGCGCAGCAGGGTTACACTTAGCAAAGACGTGAAAAAGGGACTTTTGGAAACCCGCTCCTCCCACCCGCACTCGGCTCACTGCCGCCGCCGCCGCCGCCGCCGCCTACAGGTGGAGAAGTCACCAGTGGGGAGGAACGGACGTGAGAGCCCCCAGGGCCGACCGGCTCCTGTCCCTGAAACTTTTCGGGAAAGGCGCCTTCACTGCCCGGCCGCCCGCGCCCTGGAAACCAGGGGCCTAACTGCACCCGGAGCCAGCGCCTCTCTGGCCCCGCGGGGGACTCCTCTGCAGTGGCTCTGGCCTCGTCCTGCACCTCCCACCTTTCTTTCGGAACTGATCCAGCTGGAGGCGGGGTGGCAGCGGTCCAAGGCTAGGCTGTCCGTGCGTGCATGATGGCGAAGTGGCTGGCGACCCCAGACCAGGACCAAGGGAAACTCCACGCCCCTCGAGCTCCCTGTCCCCTCCCTCGGCGGCAGCTGCCAGGAGAGGGGGTGACACGCCAGTTTGTGGGGCCGGCGAGGAGGGGATCCTGTCCCAGGACAACGGGCACCAGAGCCCCCTCTTCCTACTGGACTTGCTTCCCTTCTCTCAGGCTGGGGGCGGGGTAGGGAGGCCACCGGTGGGAGGGGGCCCCCTTTTCCGGTTTCTTCGGTTAGGATCTCTCTGGCTCTTAGGCCCTAGGCCCCCCATCTTCTCCCAGCCCAAGTCTGGCTTGAGAACGTCCTCATGGAAAGCCGCGCTGCTCTCCGCATCTGGAAGTGGCTTTCTCCAGCTCATCCCGTAAACTGATTATGAAACATACGATGTTAATTCGGAGCTGCATTTCCCAGCTGGGCACTCTCGCGCGCACTGGTCCCCGGGGCCTCGCCCCCCACCCCCTGCCCTTCCCTCCCGCGTCCTGCCCCCACCCCCCACCCCCGCGCCGGCCACCCCGCCTCCTCCGCAGCCGCTGCCGCCGCCGCCAGCGCGCTCCACTCGCCTTCGCGCTCCTCTGGCCCCTGGAATTAAGTCTGGCTCCACTTGTCGCTCAGCCCAGGTCGGGGAGAGGACTAGGGTGGCGGCGGGACCCAGCGCAGCTGGAAGTAGCGGGGAGCGAGGGGGTGCGGGACTGGAGGAAGCAGGAAGGAGGCAGCGCCTGGCACCGGGGGCTTTGCACAGCATTGAGACATGTTTGTAATCGCTGGCGTGCCCGGCGCGCAGGATCCCAGCGAAATCAGATTTCCTGGTGAGGTTGCGTGGGTGGATTAATTTGGAAAAAGAAACTGCCTATATCTCTGCCATCAAACAACTCACGGAGGAGAAGCGCAGTCAATCAACAGTAAACTTAAGAGACCCCAGATGCTTCCGTTGTTTAAACTTGTATGCTTGAGAATTATCTGAGAGGCAATAAACATACGATCCTTTCTTCCCTCTCCAGAAGTCCATTGGAATATTAAGCCCAGGCGTTGCTTTGGGGACTGCTGGAAGTGCAATGTCTTCCAAGTTCTTCGTAATGGCTTTGGCCGTATTTTTTTCCTTCGCCCAGGTTGTAATAGAAGCCAATTCTTGGTGGTAAGTTCATTCTATGTGCATACTGGTTTTTTTTTTTAATTGGTTTGTGTGAGGCTGCATTTAAAGCTGGATGATAAGTGTGGGTGCATTTATCTAATATGTATGCATGTGATATCATTTACTTGTATATACTTTTAAAATCAGTTTTCTTTTCACTTGCTAATATTGTACAGCTTATCTTCAGCTCCATAGGGAATCAGAACCTATAAATCTAGGCTGTTTTCTGTGGGGCCCCTGTTCAGCTGTATGGTTGTAGTGCATCATGCAATGAAAGGGAACAGAAATTGACTTCTCCAGTCATTGTAAGCTTATCTATAAAATTTCTGGGTAATAAAAGTGAATTTCCACTTTTATTTTTTTGTCGCTTGAGGTTATTCACCTGCAGAGTTGGAAGCAGGCAGCGTTGTGGGCAGATAGCAGAGTCCAGGCAGAGAAGTGTTTGAGCCAGAGGAGGTGGACTTGAGGAAGCCCAGTGGCCCTCCGTGGGGGCCTCATGGCCATGGCCGTGGCGCAGTACTCCCCGAGGGTTCCTGCAGTCAGAGCCCTGGCTGTTTGTTCCTTGTCAGTGCCCTGTCTTGGGTCCTTGACAGCCGCATAAGGAGCCCTTTGAGCATGTCCACAGCGTGGAGGATTTTCTTCTTCAGTGTGTGTATGCTTGTCCCTCCGTTCTTCTCTCAGCTGGGAGGAACTGCTTTCTCCTCCCCGCGTCTAATTGGCTCTGCTTTCGGTATTCGTGTGCTCGCAAGGCAGATGGGTCCGGTTTGTGGGCCAAAGTGAGTCACTCTCTCAAATGCCACAGGCCGGTTCCCCCAGAAACCGCCATTTCCCTCTTTCCCCTGGGGTGGGTTTCGGAAATATCTGTTCAGGTAGAAGGCGAGAGGGGCAAGGCGGGGAGTGAGGGCGCTCACCGAGGAGCCAGCTGGCGGGATGGGGATACACAATACCTCCGTTTTCTGAGTGCCGTTTAAACAGAAGAGGTTTATGCAGGCCTTGCCATACTTTGTCATGAGGACAAGCAGAAAAAGCATCTGTGTGCTCAAAGCCAAGTATTGCTGACATGCTTCGGGGCCCCAGCTCGGGAGTTCCCGACAATCTTGAACGCACATCTCCCAACCCCCCCTCCTCCTCCCCACCCTGTGCAGGTCCCTAGGTATGAATAACCCTGTTCAGATGTCAGAAGTATACATCATAGGAGCGCAGCCTCTCTGCAGCCAACTGGCGGGACTTTCTCAAGGACAGAAGAAACTGTGCCACTTGTATCAGGACCACATGCAGTACATCGGGGAAGGCGCGAAGACCGGCATCAAAGAATGCCAGTATCAGTTCCGACATCGAAGGTGGAACTGCAGCACTGTGGATAACACGTCCGTCTTCGGCAGAGTGATGCAGATAGGTAGGACGCCATTGGATCTGTCTGTTCTTAAACGTGTCTATAAAGGGTTTCCCTGGGCAGGGAGGGGGGAGTCTTTGGGGTTGACCCTTGTGTCTGCGGAGGAGGAGGGTGGCTTCCAGCTTGCGGGTTTTTGTCATTGTAGAAAAGGATGTTCGCTGCACTTGCCACACCCGCTTGGAAGTTTTGGACTTCTTGAACCACATCAGGAGGGGGGCATCCCATACGCTTGCCCTGCCTGAGAGCGCTTTGCTTTTCTTAAGTGTGTTTTGTGTAAAGTAGAAGCAAAATACTTATTTTGGTTTCTCCAGAGTTCATGGGGAAAGCACACCCTTTTAAGTTTCAAAACTCTTTGGACTGCTGGAAGTTTCTAACAGAACCTAACACTGATGTGGCCCAAGCCATCCAACTCAGGATGGCCCTCTTTCAGAACGCCGCGTGTGTCGGAAGTGAACGAGGTTTTAATTTTCTAAATGTAGGTTTGTCCTGAGGCCATGGAGATACAGATGCTAGGCACGCTTCAGTTTTAGTCCCAGAAAGAATTTTAATTATAAGTGATCCAATTTATGCTTGCGATTTTGACAGTTGATATAAAAGCACATACTTGGATCTCAACCTAGGAACTGAAAAAAGAATGTAAATGTATTGTTCACAGTCCAGTGTTTAATTGTAAATATGCCATTGAACTTGTTGCACTATTCAGGGAAGAGAAGGCATTTAAACTGGGCTCATGGTAAAATTCAGGGAAAACCCAGTTTGCCTCAGGTTTGGTTTAATAGGCGAGGTTCCTCCTTGACTGAAGTGGTCCTGTGTGTATTTTCTAGTGTGAATATTTTGGGTCTCTTTACTTTTATGCAAACAAGCCCTTATAATTAATATGACTGCAGTGACTCCTAAAATAAGAAGCCATCCATCAAAGGAATTAACTGTTTATACTCACCGAAGATAAAAAAGTTGGCTTAATATCCATCACAGATGGATAAAATGCTTTTTAAAAAAGCCTGAAGAGCGCATTCATTGAGAACAAAAACGAGTTGTCAGTGGATGTTTGAGCCGAGCAGCTTCATAAACTAAAATAATACAGGACTGGAAGTGTTCCTCGCACTGAATGGGAACAGGGCTTCTGCTCCAGCCTTCCACAGGGCTTTGTCTCTTCTGTCAATGATTAAAACGTGCTGCCCTGGATGCTGGGCTCGGGACCTAGAAGTTGAGCTGCGGGAGCACACAAGTTTTCCTTGAGTCTGAGCTGGCTCTCGCAGTTAACTGGAGGTGTGGGTGAGATGCACTTTTCCTGCCGTTTGATAGGATGAGGTGGCCACATGCTCTTAAAAAACTGGATCAGACTGGTAGCTTGTCTTCTGTCCCCTCTTCTTCTATGTCCCTGCTAAGCTGCCTACCTCTTTCTCCCATGTGTCTTTGAGCTAACAGAAATCATGCAGCAGGGAACGCAGCACTTGGAACTGTTTTTCTGTGTAGTCACTCTAGCCGGAAGCTGTGGGAGCCTCTTCTCATCCTTGCACATAGCCTGTTTGGGGCCACAGTTGTTCAGAATAAGCTATCATTTGCTAAGTGAATTTGAGTTCTCCTGAAGATTTATTTTAAATGCGGTCCCAGATTCAAAGAGCCCGCTTCCCTAGGGAACAAGCAGAACCCTTGCTACAAAGGCCTCTATTTAATTGTCCCTCGCCAGTGCACTCTCTGGTCCTCAGCTGTGTGGTGCCACCGTCTGGGTTGATGGGAAGTGGTTAGGACGGGGACTTCCTGACAGCCTGCTCAGATCCCTCCTCGCTGCAACCATCAAGTTGGCTGAGGAGGCCGGCACATGCGGGCTGCATCCTCTCTGCCGCAGGCCTGCCTGTGCCTGCTGTCTCAGAGCAGGAGGCTATGGAGGGTGGCTTGTTGGGGGTGCGGATGGGGCCTTCTCTTTAAAAGAAAAAAAAAAAAAAGCAGCTGCAGAGAAGGAAAAAACAGGACAGGCTTTAATGGAAGGAGGAACACAGACACAAAAGAGTGGGGAATTCGCTTTGCTTTCACTTTTCTACTGCAGAGTGGGTTTGAAGAGAATGCACTAAGGAAAATTTGAAACACCTTGGATGCTCAAAGGGGGTGTGTGAGTCCACTCAGAGCATGGCGTACACCAGGGGCATGGAGAGTAGTTCTTGTCCGTGAGAATCTGACCCTGGGATGGGGCCTGTGTCTGGGCAGCTCAGGCTGCCCTCTCCGACACCCCGCACAACTCATTTTTCTAGGGGGCACAATTGCTGGGTTGAAGGCCCCCTCTTCCTGGTGGAAACTTCTCATTTTTCATCACGCTCCTTTTTCCTCCCAGCTTTTGTCCCCCTCTCGTCTTTGTTTCCGTGGCATGAAAAGATTTGTCGGGAGAGCACCATGTTTAAGGGGGCTGAGGGTCTCGGGAGATGGGAATTTTGCCGAGGGAATCCTAACTCAATCAGCAGTATTCCCACCAGGAGGATGGTACCCACGGGCCGTTAGCCAGCGAGCACTTTTCAAACCCGTTTCCCCACGCACTGACCAACCAACTCCTTGGTTTCACCTGGATTTGTATGCCTGGGCATAAAAGGGACATGCTCAGGATAGATCGAGGAAAACAGCTTGATTGTGTGTTGTATACAAGCCTTCTATGCTTGGTCCACAAAGGACAGTGTCTTATTTCCTCGTGTCCTCCAAGGAGCTTTTCGTCCCCTGTTCTTCGAGCTATACCCTCCCTGTTCTACCCGGCTCCCATCTAGGACCATGGTGTTTTCTGTTTGATCCGTGTTAATCCTGAGAGAACTTCCTACACTCTGTCCGCCCTCTCATTCAAACACTGGGCTATGACGCCCCGGAGGAACTCTAATGGATGCTCCTGCCAACCTGTAGTCCACCCCTCAAGTTATTCATGTTTAAATTGTGGGAGGCTGTGACTGCAGCACGGGGCAGGGAGGCCCAAGAAATGCCAGGTGGGCACAGTGACACAGCCATGCCCTCCAGAACGGGCCCTCGGCATGCGGCCAGGTCCCATCACCAGCTGTCCTTGCATTTCTGCCATCTCTTCCCCCGAAAAAAGACACTTACCAAACTGTCAGGGCATCCGGAGGAGAAACCCATTCTGGTACAGGGATTTCAGGGCCAGAAGGGACCTTTTTTCCCACTAGCTGTCTAGTTCAATACCTTTATTATTTTACAGTTAAGGAAAGTGAGCCCCCTCCTCAGCCTGGTCCAGCCCAGGACCAGCGTTAGCAGGGGCGAGTGTCAATTCTCGCTGATAGTACCACCTTTTTATTAAGCGGCTTCTTGTGTAGTAACGTCTCTGTGTCTAAGTGGAATTTAAGGCTGTCTGTAATCACCTTTTTTTCCTTCCTGACAAATACGGTTCTTCTAACTGTTCATGGGGAAATATTCACATGGATGAAGGAGAGACATTTTTTCTTCTTCATGCTGCCATTTGAACACTTGTGGGGGGGCGGGGTGGTTGCAGGAACTGGTAGTTTGAAATGCAGACGTGCGTGCTCTTTATGGAGAAGCGTCAGGCCAGTGAGCTCTGGATTTCAGAGGCGGCAGGTGTGATGTCTAATAACTCTCCGAACAGGTAGAGCTAGGCTGTGTGGATGCAGAGACACTGAGCAGGGAGGGCAAGGCCGACTCCAGTGTGGCCACAGCTCCCGCAGCCACTGGCAGTGCGTGGCTGAGACTTAAAGGGGCTCCAAGCCTAGCCCAGCCCAGGCTCCCAAACCCCATAGAGCTTAACGTGAAAATAATGTATGTTTCGTGCTAAAGTAAGTACAAGGAAGTCCACCCCAATTCTGAGTTTGCCTTCAATGACTTCTTTCATGTGCATTTTTGGAAATAAGTTTTGAATGTCGGCAAAAGAGCAGGAGAGAAAATCAATCCGGCTCCACTTAAAATCCTGCCTTGGGCTCTGGAATGCGCCAGAGGGGCTCTGAGGTCTGCTACACTGTTGTCATTTGTGGCCTCTGTGTGTGCTGGGGAGTTCTCAGGGCTAAAGGTGGGTCCAGGGGCCAGCCAGAGCTTGCCCTACGCCTGCTGCTCCCTCTGTGGGCTTCAGTGTGTTGGAGCTGCCTCTGCCTGCCTCACTGGGGCCCAGAGCTGGTCTGCTGGGGGCTTATCCTGGCCAGGTTTCTCAGAGTCCCCCCAGCCAGGTGCAAGGCCAGCGTGGGCGGGGACTTTGGCCGCCCCAGCCCAGCCCAGCGGGCTGAGGCAGGCTCCCGGTGACCCCGCATCCTTGCCCGCAGGCAGCCGCGAGACGGCCTTCACGTACGCTGTGAGCGCCGCAGGGGTGGTGAACGCCATGAGCCGGGCGTGCCGGGAGGGCGAGCTGTCCACCTGCGGCTGCAGCCGGGCGGCGCGCCCCAAAGACCTGCCGCGGGACTGGCTCTGGGGCGGCTGCGGCGACAACATCGACTACGGATACCGCTTCGCCAAGGAGTTTGTGGACGCACGCGAGCGGGAGCGCATCCACGCCAAGGGCTCCTATGAGAGCGCGCGCATCCTCATGAACCTGCACAACAACGAGGCCGGCCGCAGGGTGAGTGCACGCGGTGGTCCCGTCCCCTGTGTCCTCTGCAGCCACCCCCTTTCCCCTCCTCCGTGTCTGTCTCTTCCCTTCTTGTCTCACGGGCCTCTGCGGAGAGCGGTGCCCCAGCCCAGGCGCTCCAGTGGCTGATGGGAAAAGCTCAGTCCCTGCCTTGTGAGTGAATCCCCAGGGCCAGAGGCTAGCAGAACTCAGCTGGGACCCCTGTAACTGCCACCACGTGGTCCCTGGAACCTGGGTGTGGATTGGGGGCAGAGTCCTCAGTCTGGGAGGCTGAGGGAGCCCTTAGACCGCAGCCCGTGGCCTTCCCTTCGCCTCATCCCCCCCTGCATCATTAGCCGGCGGTCTGATGGACTGAGGGGTTCTCCCCCCGCCCAAGGGCTTTTCTGAGAAAGGGAAAGCATTTTGAGCAGGGTGGCATTTTGCCGGCTCTTTGCAGGTCCCGGGACCCTCCTGGTTCCGGCTCGTCCTGCCATCCTTCCCCTGGTGGGGCGAGGGAGAGCTACTCCTCTACAATGGTTAAAAAAGACCCTCCTTGCTTGCGGTTAAACACATGGCACTTCATGGCTGCTTTAAAATGAAGGGGTGAAAATGTTTCTTCCCTTTGGCAGCGCTGAAAACCAGGGCCATTATTTTTTCAAAGAACGCAAGGTGGGTGCCAGGAACTTTGTGCTCAGAGATTGGACTCTTGTGTGTTTTGGGGCGAGGAGAAGGGAAGATAATCACAGAGTAGGCCAGAAGGGACTGGAAGGAGTCTTAGAGCCCTCATTTTAAAGGTTGGGAAACTGAGGCCAGGAGAACCACCTCACGGCTGGGGGAGGAAATGAATGGATTGAAGCATGAACCGGGGTCCTCGCTTTGCTTTCACGCCTGCACCCCAGCCTAGAGGGGAGAGGTTTGGGAATTGGAGAAATCGAGGTGGACATGCTTGCTTTCTTCTTCGGAGACTCAGTTTCCATGCCTGCAAACGGCCAGAGCCGTGCCTCACTTGGGGGTGCAGGGAGGACAGATGAGGTCATCGGATAGGTTGAAGCAGACGAGAGTCCCAGGACTCGACTCTTTCTGACCTGCACAAGAAGTTTCATTTGGTCCAAGCTATGGTTTGAGTTAAGCCCGTTCTAAGTACTTGATAACTGAAAACTTAATGATTAAACACGAGGGAGCAGAGATGCAGAGAAGTCAAAGACTGCCACTCCAGCTAATGTGTCTTCCCTTCTGGCCTGATGGTGAACAGTTGGTGGACAGCCAGGGAGAGGGCAGACAAGGGCTGAACTTGGCGGAATTTTGCCTGTGCGGCCCTGGGAGGCAGGGCATCATGGGGGAGGAGGGGTGAGGTCTCTGCTGTCTCGCCTTGCCCATTGCTGTGAGCCCTGCAGTGTGGCTGGCTCTCCCAGCTGCAACTGACCCCAGGGGCTTGTTCTCTTTGGAAACTCTGCTAGCGCCCCCTTTTCCCAGGGGCTCTAGTGGGGGTGCCCAGTGCCTCCACCTAGGAATGCCTCCAGGCCAGAGGTGTGGCTGAGGTTTGGAGCCCAGGCCCTCTTTGTTACCTTCCTAGCCTCCCTGGGGACAGGATGCGACAGGGGCTCAGCAAGCAAAGAGCAAGGTCAAGGACAGTCGGGCTGGCAGGAAGATGCTGGAGGGCTTGCAGAGCGCCTTTCCAGTGACCCTTGAACCACCTGCGTGTTTCACTAGTCCTGGTTCTGGGGGTGAATTTGTCGGAGCAGTGAGCTCAGCTTGGGTCACAGCGACGGAGGTCACAGAGCAGACAGCTTTTCTCTCCGAGAGCGGGGAGGTGGGGTGGAAAGTAGGCCCTGTGCCAAGAAATCCTATTAGAATTTCCTTAGGGCATTAGCCTTTTAGTTTCCTCTAAGGGGAGCAAAGGTTAAATATATTTATAAAACCCTGCCTGAGATGAGCTGAGTGCCTGACGCCCTGGCCCCCTTTAGAACAAGGCCCTTTACCAATTCCTGGACAAGGAAGGTGGCTGTCCTTGGGGGGAAGTGGCTCCCTGTCGCCGGGCCACACCACGCGGACGCTGGAAGGTCGCTGGCAGGAGGAGCTGCGGGCAGCAGGGACTATAAATAGGCAACCACCACCTCCCAGACTGCTGGGCCCAGCGCTGCGGGCACTGCTCCTGGGAGGCCCGAGGTGACTGGGCAGGGGCCCAGACACCATGCCCTCGTCACCCTGGAGAAAGACCAGATGTGTACAGTGTGTCCTGCGTTGCCAAGAGCTTTCCTTGCCTCCCCTAATTTTATCCTCTGGAGAGTGCTGGAAGCTGGGAGCATCGCAGTCCGCTTCACAGAGGCTCAGAAAGGTGTAGTCAGTTACCTAAATGGAAGGGCTGTCAGCGCACAGGTCTAGTCTGCCTACCTTCCAGGGAGGGTACTTTTGGCCTGGGGGTGGTAGCAGATCAGGGAGGGGGGGGGGGGAGGACACTGGCAATCCAGGCCCAGTTCCTCCACTTGGAGGCTGTGTCACTGCGCTGTCACCTAATTGTGCCTACGTGATCATGTTGCTGGGATGATTAGATGGGATGATGAATGTCAGGACCCTTCTGACAGTCCCTGGCACACAGCAATAATGGTAGTAGTGAGCCAAGACGTAAACCCTGCCCCCACTGGTGCAGGATGCCATAGGTGCCCATGGGGACATCTTGAGAATAGGCTGGGGGTCCAATTGATTGAATTCAGTCATGGCACCCCTATTCCTCACTGGCTGGGGGTGGGTAGTGCATCTTTCTGGGCCTCACTTTTCCTTCTCTGAAATGGGAATGCTAGCACTTAACCTCACAGCCTGGCTGTGGGAGTTCCTGCAGGTGCTTCAGGTGAACGAGCTGGGAGCCGTCTCTGGGTTGGGTGCTCTTGTGTGGCTGCTCAAGTCTCCTGCAAGCAAAGCAGCAACTGGCGTGACTTCCTGTGTCTCCTGTTGCCAATCAAAAACTGTGATGGTGGTTGGTGATGATGAGGGAATAAGAACAGATGTATTCCGTAATTTTTAAGATTTCCAGTAGAGGAGGTCAAAGGGGAGATGACACAGCCCCTAACCTGGTGGGTGAACGTGGCCCCAGCCAACCAAAGTCAAGGACAACTTGATTAGTTAACACAGCCCTTCCCTGCGCCCTGGTTCCTCCGTGAACTTGTGCACTGACCACCCCACCCCCGCTTTCCTGCAGACGGTGTACAACCTGGCCGATGTGGCCTGCAAGTGCCACGGAGTATCCGGCTCGTGTAGCCTCAAGACGTGCTGGCTGCAGCTGGCGGACTTCCGCAAGGTGGGCGACGCGCTCAAGGAGAAATACGACAGCGCGGCCGCCATGCGGCTCAACAGCCGGGGCAAGCTGGTGCAGGTCAACAGCCGCTTCAACTCGCCCACCACGCAGGACCTGGTCTACATCGACCCCAGCCCCGACTACTGTGTGCGCAACGAGAGCACGGGCTCGCTGGGCACCCAGGGCCGCCTGTGCAACAAGACGTCCGAGGGCATGGACGGCTGTGAGCTCATGTGCTGCGGCCGCGGCTACGACCAGTTCAAGACGGTACAGACAGAGCGCTGCCACTGCAAGTTCCACTGGTGCTGCTATGTCAAGTGCAAGAAGTGCACGGAGATCGTGGACCAGTTCGTGTGCAAGTAGTGGGTGCCCGCCCATCACCCAACCCCACTCCCAGGACCCACTTATTTATAGAAAGTACAGTGATTCTGTTTTGTGTTGTTTTAAAATATTTTTTATTTTCCCCCAAGAATTACAACCGGAACCATATTTTTTCCTGTTCCATCTAAGAACTCTGTGGTTTGTTATTAATATAATTATTATTTGGCAATAATGGAGGGGTGGGAACCAAGAAAAATATTTATTTTGTGGATCTTTGGAAAGGTGATCCAAGACTTCTGTGGGTAGTGGAGGAGGAGGAGGTCTCACGTCTCCTAACTCAGCTGTGTGGGCCGAGTACACATCCAGCAGGCCAAGGAAATACCTTGTCTTTTTCTCAAGTACGGGGTCACATGGGGTTGGTAGGATCCGTTGGATCAGGTAAGAATCGATGCACAAATGAAGTGCACATGCTCTGGGCCAAGATAAAAGGCTGGGAAGGGGTGAAGGTGCGGAGAGAGACTCACCTGCTGCCAGCCTGTGTTTGACATTTTCAAACTGATCTTTACCATGTCAGAATCTCATTCTCAAAGCAAGAGGCCCTATCTGTGTGTCACTCTTCTCAAGTGTTGCACCATCGACTTTAATTGTGATGGCTTGTGGAAGTTGGGGAGCAGGGAGGGAACTTGCCAGAAATTGGAAGGAAAAACAGCACAGCACAGGCAAGCTATTTTAAGACAATTCCTGGAGAATTAGGCTTTCGGATTGGGAAAGGACACCCCAGATGACTTTGTGGTTGAGGAAGGCATACTGGTTTCAATAGAAAGGGAAGTAGCTTAGCATTTTCTTAGGGATGCTTGGATAAAAAATAACAGCAAAAGTCAGACATGAATTCTGTTCAGACGTCAGCAGCCCAGCCCAGCACTAGAGTAGAAGGCCTACTAGAGGAGAAGTGAGACACCCGCCTTCCTCCTCGACTTGGGGCCCTCGCTCATTCCTCCGGCCGTGATGTGGTGCTGGCCACGCTTCCAGACGGCAGCTCCGCCGGGTCCCCCTTGATTCTAGGGCAGGAAATGAAACATTAGGGGCTCCACTTGGCAAACAGTTCACCACTTAGGGATGAGTTGTTTTTTTTTTTTTTTCCCCTGAAAAATTTGAGAAGCAGCCGTTTCTTCTGTTTTAATGACATTCCTTGGCTGCTGGAGCTCACAGAAGGGTCTCAGCGTGTCACTGTTCCGATCCTGTGTTTAGACTATCCACTCGAGCTTTTCCTATTATACTGCAGGGGTACCTGAAAACTGTTCCTTGTGTACTTGAACAGTTGCATTTACAGGGGGGAAATGTGGTTTAATGGTGCCTGATATCTCAAAGCCTTTTGTACATAGCATATATATATATACATATATAAATATAAATATAAATATATCTCAGTGCAGCCAGTGGTTTAGATTTACAGTTTACTCTGGGGTAATTTCTGTCTTGAACATTGTTGTCCTTCACTGCAATCCAATCGGGACTTTTCCAAATTTTTTCTGACTGTTGACCTTGGGCGAGGTCCCTGCAGCCATCTCGCCTTCAGCGCCTCAAAGCAGCCTTGCCCTGGAGGCAGCTTGGGGCTCCGACTCCGCAAAGCCGGTCGGTGTGAAGATGTCCGGGATCTGTCCCGCCCCGCGCCTTCCCCTTGAACCTGTTTCTGTGCACCTTGTAGAGAGGGCATTATGTGTCGTGGACATGGACACCAAGAGATACTCGAAATTCAGAGCCGCCTCAGCGTCTTCCTTGCGTAGTTCCTTCTGCAGAGTGGAAGCCCTTACCCACTGGATGTGGTAGTACCTGGTAGTACTTATTTGAGTCCCTAAGGGAAATCCAGCACAATACATTCATAGCTAGTTTTAAAGGTTTTTTTTTTTTTTTAAACAAGGACATCCTCCCCCCCCATACCCCTCCCCCCAAAAAGTCCCATCAACCATATTATCTCACAACTTTCCACGTTTTAAAAGTTTGGGAAGATAATGCATCTCCCATCATCCTCCTAGGCTTGGTGGCCATCACGTCACACCTTAGCCAGCTGTAGCTCTTAATTTATTGCACAAGGATATTCACATCCCCTCTGTTGCAGTGAATTGCAAGCAAAAGATCTTGACATTAAAAAGCACTAATTAGTTTAAAATGTCACTTTGTTGGTTTTTATTATACAAAAACCATAAAGGACTTTATTTGCTGAATCAGATTTTGTTCCTTTTTAGTGATTCATCTTTATGAACAGAGTTGAGTTTAACAATCCTAGCTTTTAAAAGAAACTATTTAATGTAAAATATTCTACGTGTCATTCAGATATTATGTATATCTTCTATGGCCTTTATTCTGTACTTTTAATGTACATATTTCCGTCTTGCGTGATTTGTATATTTCACTGGTTTAAAAAACAAACATCGAAAGGCTTATGCCAAATGGAAGATAGAATATAAAATAAAATGCTACTTGTATATTGGTCAGTGGTTTCAGTTGTCCTTCAGATAATTTATGTAGAGATTTCTAAAGAATCCATGAGGGATAGTTGAGGACTACTCCATGTCAAAATAATACAAGATTGGAGAATTTCACCAGAACCAAGCTATTTGGAAGCTTCAAAAGATTTCTATATGTAACAGAACAAAAGGAGAATTCTCCTTTCCTATGTATGTTCCTCAAAAAAAAAAAAATCTAGCAGATGGCTTAAAGCTGGTTGTAGGATCGCTCACATTCTTCTAACATTATGCGTGTAACTTAATTGTTTTAGAGTGTGTTGCTCTTTTTACAGCCCAGAGAAGAACCCAAAAGGCACATGCTTTTATCCGTGACCAGATTTTTAGTCCAAAAAAAAAAAAAACCCCAAACAATGTACAAGTATCTTTTGTGTTTACCACTGCAACTATTGCACCTCTGTTTGAATTTACTCGGGCCCGCGTGCCCCCTTTGAAAGCGGCTTCTATGGAAAGCCTGCCTCTGTCTGCAGAGAACGAGAGCTCACTGGGAACGGAAGGTTCGTTGTGTGAAGTGCAATTAATGTGAGCTCCTGTGCTTGATGAACATGCGCACTGGAGTCTGCCAGTGCTACCCCAGATCGATACGTTAGCCCTTCGCTTTTTTTTTTTTTCTCCCCTTTTCCCTTTCCGGATAACCTTGTAACATGTTGAAGCCTTCGAAGGATGCCAAGAATGCATTATTCCACAAAAAACCAGGAGACCAACATACAGAGTGTTTAAAATAGCATTTCTGGGCAAATTCAAACGCTTGTGGTTCTAGGACTCACATCTGGTTCAGTTTTTCCTCAGTTGTATATTGACCAGTGTTCTTTATTGCAAAAATATATACTCAATTTAGCAGTGTCAGCATATTTTTTCTTCTCATCCTGGAGTGCATTTACCATCTTCCCAATACAGGAAAATTAACAACCACAACAACACAAAAATGTTACATACAGGCAGCAACAAACAGAGCCACGTTCAAAATCGTCCCTACGGGCTTCTGTCAAAGGAAGATGTTTCGAGTTTCAATCCAGTCTGTTCAGTTCCACGAGCTACTGACCTCCCGAGACTGGCACTAAGTGTTAGCAGCCTCTCCGGACTCTTAGATGATTTTGCCAATCCCAATTTTCAGTTTAACACTACTCAAGTCACTGAAATGATCAAATACGATGCTAAAGCAGAGTAAGTACTCCAAATCAAAGATCAGTACCAGCTGACTCTAAGAAATCGTCAGCAAAAACAGCCCCCAAAGACAAAGTGGCCCGTCCTATGAATAGAGGCAGGTAGAAAAGGTACTGACAACTTGAAGCATATATTTAATGCAAAATGAGCACCAGGGCACAGGTCTAAAATACTGCAATATCACTGTAGACTTTTAAAGTATTTATTTTTTTAAGAAATTATTTTCTAGTCTCTTCTCTATGGAGTGGGGGAAAGGAGAGGATATGTTTGCAAAGATGAAATAAATGATTCATCTGGGAAACATCTAGAGGCATGAAATAAAACTCAAAAAAAGGGATCTTCTAATTCACCTGGTCACACAAACTTTACACCTAAATCTCATGATTGGATAATACTTTGTTTTAATGAAGCATCATCGTGTTAGGCAACTTGAAGATATGGCTGTAGAATTAAAAGTTGATGTGAGTTTTAAAAAGTATATCAGTTGGAAACTAGAAGATTGAATTAAAATGCTGTCTTGGTATTTCTAAAGGAAAAATAAATGGAGGGAAAATTGCATCTTAGACAATTTTTATATGCAGTGTACAATTTGCTGGGCTGGAAATGAGATAAAGATTATTTATTTTTGTTCATATCTTGTACTTTTCTATTAAAATCATTTTATGAAATCCCACGCAGTCACGTGTGTGTGTTCAGCAGAGAAAATGTTCCCTGAAGCACGAGTTCACTGGGCACGGGTTGTGCCCTAGAGCATCCAGAAAGGATACTAGTGTTTGTAGGCACGCAGATGATGCCATCGTTGAATCTCAGGGACTTTGTGCTTTACTGCTCATTTTTCTTTGGCCTCTTGTTCATTATTCCATTTTTTACTTACTTTGCTAAAGCTAATACTTAAGAGAGTTCTGGGAGATTCTTCTTCAGTGTGGGCATTTAGTACACGGGGATGGGACTGCCATGAAACTCCAGGGCAAGAGAAGATGGAATGCTATGGAGAGAGGAATAGAGTGGCGTCCCAGGAGAACAGATTTAGTCACCTGAAATATGCTGGTTGCTTTTTACATCCTGCCAGTTACATCTGCAGGTCAGGGTTGCTCAGTCTTGATGCTGTTGAACTTGGGGCCAGAGAGTTCTTTGTTATGGAGATCTGTCCCTGGTCCCTCCCCTGAGATGCCAATAGCCTTCCCCACTTTCTATTGGTGATAACCAGAATGTTTCCACACATTGCCAAATCACCTCCTTTGAAAACCATGGCTTTCAGTAGAGGGACTGAGGTTCTGAACACCTGGGGAATCCCTGCTGACCAGAGCGGTAGACCCATGAGTACTGTGACGCCCATCGTGGAGTCTAAGAAATGCAGCATCTTTACCAGGGCAGCCTGGCTTAGCAGGTAAGGACACAGGCTCTGGAGCCAGACTGTTGGGGTTCAAATCCCAGGACTGCCACTTGCAACTCTGACCTTGGGAAAGTTGCATAACTTGTGTGTGTCTCTGAACCCTCTGTCTTTAAGATGGGAGAGAGAATTACATGCTTCCTCTTGGAGTTCTCGTAAAAAATAAAACAGACTAACACTTATGGAGTGCTTAGTAGAGGATGTACCACCTAACGTAGTAAGAGTTCAGTAAATGATGGCGAGGAGGGGAAAGGGACAAGGACAGGGACACTGGAATAAGTCTGAGGTTAAAGCAAGGAAGTGCAGGGCCAGTGCCATTTGAAACACCTAACATTGGCTCAACACTGGGTAGGCACTCCCAGCTGTCGACATCATGCTTCCAGATGTGTTTTGTTTGACATATCATTAAAAAATACTCAAATGAGTCATCAACATTTAAGAGTTGAATATTTCACATTAAAATTTGGATTTCTGCCTTGAAAAGTGGAACGAGCCAGCCGTCTGGCTGCATATGCCACAGATCCCACGAAGCAGCAATCTGTGGGATCCAATTAGCCACTGCTCCTTCCTTTTCAACAGAGCTGGGCACGTCTGATTAGCCATCCACTGATACCACCTAACTGGCCCCTGCAGGCTTTTGCGTTATGATGGTTTTTAAAAGTGATCTCCCTCTAAGTGAGGTTTCTCAGCCTCATTGCTGTTGACATCCAGGGCTGGATCGTTGTTCTACGGGTCTGTCCTGGACATTGCAAGATGTTTAGATGCATCCTGGCCTCTCCTCACTAGGTGCCAACACTCTCCCATTGTGACAACTCAAAGTATCTCCAGATGTTGCTGAATGTCCTCTGGGGGGCAAAGTTACCCTGGGTGAAAACCACTGGTCTCAATCAAGAAGGTCTGCATTTGTAAGCCAACAAAAGAAGTTAAAGAAAATAAACCAAAAGCATTTATCACGTGGTATGAAGAAATGCCTTGCATGTTGCAAGACCCCAATATTTAATGATGGCATGAAAAGCACAGCCATCCCCAGGTTTTGGCTTTGCTGTTCACCAACAGCATCACCTTGAACGGATGCCTGAATTTTTCTGATTTTAGTGACCTGAGTTGAGATTTGGGGACAAAAGCAGCCACTCTACCGGCTTTCAAATCTACACGATGTAACCTGCAAAAGGCTGCCTCCAAAGCCCAATAGTAGCATTTCCATAAAAGCATGGAATTAGTTTTAAAAACAAAATCTGGGAATAAAGCTGTTATGTAGCCGAGTTAGCCACTGCTTGTGACGCCAGCATCCCATGTAAGAGCTCCAGTTCAAGTCGCAGCTTCTCCCCTTCCAGTCCAGCTCCTTACTAACAGGACTGGGAAAGCAGCAAAAGATGGCCCAAGTATTTGGTCCCCTGCCACTCATGTGGGAGACCCAGACGGAGTTCCTGGCTCCTAGCTTTGGCCTATACCAGCTCCAACCACTGCAGTCATTTGGGGAGGGAACCAATGGATCAAGATTCTCTGTCAGGCTGCATGTCAAATAAATAAATGAATAAGTCTTTTTTAAAAAAAGACAACAAATTATCAGCTAGATTCCTAACCAGCTTGTCCCTGCCGAAACAAACAAGAACTCCGATTTTTGATATGTGTTGTAAGCATCTCCTTTCTCACTGACCCAGGGGCCGCTCCACACGCAGTATGTCATTTAGCAAAGGACTTCCGACGTTCATGAGCATACGGACAGTACTAAAACCAAAGAGCAGCAAGAGGAAACAAACCTGCCGTTTCACTCTGAATTCCTCCAATATATTTGACTCCTGTTCGTGGAACACTCGCTACTATCCTCTGGCTAAGTTGGGAAGTGGTGGTGGTAGTGCCTCTTTGGCAGGTTTGGTTGGTACCATGTGCTTTCTTGAGGTCAAAAGCTTGAGGCTTGTGGACATAAAGGGAGGGGGAGTGAGAGTGAGCTGGTGACGGGAGCTGCATCTGCCTGCAGAGACAGTCCACTCGATGAGGATGGGGACAACACATTCTGGAGGCACCAAGCGAGTCCTGAGACCCAAGTGGACAGGAGGGAGAGAGAGAGGGGAGAGGACAGCAAGAAGAAAGAGGATGAAACAATGGTGCAAACTGCAGAAGCAGCAAAAAAAGGAGAGAGAAAATTCAGATGTCTTCTGTCCACTGCCTTCAGACAAGCTGTGTTTCTACTAATAAAATTTTTTTTTAAAAAAGCGTGGAGTAGACATTTAGCCTAGCCATTAAGATGCCCACATCCCACAATGGAATGCCACAATGATACCCACCTCTGGCTGCTCACTCTAGTTTTCTGCTAATGCAGACCCTGGGAGGCAGCAGAGATGGCCTAAGTAACTAGGCACCCACATGGGAGACCTGGACTGAATTCCCATTCCCGGGTAGAGGCCACTGTGAGTATTTGGGGGAGTAAACCAGCGTATGGCAGATTTCTGTCTTTGCCTCTTAAAAAAGGTATTATTTGTCAAGTATTTATTTCCCTTGTAAAGATTTACTTATTTAAAAGACGGAATGACACAGAAAGAGAATCAACCTTCCTGCTGCTAGTTCTGTCTTCAAATGGCCTAAACAGCAAGGAATGGGCCAGGCCAGTCAGGAGCCAGGAACTCCATCCTGGCACACCATGTGGGTGGTTGGGGCCCATCACCTTCCACTGATTTTCCAGGCATATTGGCAGGAAACTGGATTGGAAACAGAGCAGCCAGGCCTTGAACGAGTGGTCCAATATGGGACACTGGTGTCACAAGCAGAGGCTTAAGCAACACCAAGCTAAGGCCTGGCACTTGCTAAGGGTTTTATCTTTCATCCCATTTCAGCAAGAATCCCAAGACTTTTGTGAAGTTTACTTCTGCCCTCATTTTACAGATGAGCACCTGGAGGTTTGTAGACCTTCAATCTGCCAGAGAGTGCATTTTCCCACCAGAGATTCAAGCCCCCCCTTCATCACTGTCGCACTAACACTGGGAAGTGGTCACCTAACCAGGCCACCCAACCAGAGACAACACTTCCCATTCTCACACATAGGGCGATACGATGACTAGTTGTCTCCCCTGGAAGATGAACAGAGGAGATGCCTCTGCGAGTTCTCCTCTGCATCTTTCTCTTCAATCAGCTGGGAGCAGGGGACTCCAAAGTCCTAAGGGTTGATGGAGCCCCAAGTTGGCAGAAACCTGCATCCTTACTCACAAAGTGGAGGGAAGTCAAGCACGTCCTATGTTGCAAAGCTCTGCTGTATGCCATTACTGACATTTGGCGTCTGATGTCAAAGTGAGTCCAACTACCCAACACTATTGCCTCTTCTGATGCTTACAAAGGCTACTCCTCAATCCCCAACTCAACGGAGTTCCCCTAACCAGAGCTCTCATAGATCAGGAGAGGCCTCTGGGTGCCTTCCCACCCCACCCCCGGGGCAACCAGCCTTTCATAAGTAGGCCATTTCATCTAGACACCCCCATCCCCTGAGAAACTCACACACGTCCTCATAAGTCTATGATCCTTATCAAGATGGTATCTACCACCTTGTCCTCATTTCCTGTTTGTTGCTGTCATGTTTATCTCCAAGACTTCACTCAACTCACCCATTTATCGTTTACACAGAAGGAAGGCGTATTTAATGCACACTGTGTGCTAGCACCGATTTTGGTGGTGGGGTTACAGAGGTGGCTAAAGAAACTTCCGTCCTTGTGTTCTTAGATCACTCATCCTGGAGACCAACAGTCACAGTGACGAGGGGCAGGGAAGGGCAGGGTGCCAGGGGAGGCCTGAGGAGGAGAGACAAACCCAGATTTGGGGGATCAAGGATGCTCCCTGGAGAAAGGGATGTTTCAGCTGATCTTCTAAAGGATGTGGGGGTTCTCCAGGTGAAGCAGAGGAAGGCGGAGTAAGAGCATTCAAGAAGGGCGCAGCTTGTGCTGAGACCCCGAGGTGAGCAGAGATGCGGTCCACCCCAGAGTCTGGGGGTGCGCTAGAATATGAAGGCAAAGGGCAGTGGTGGAGCTGAACGCAACCCTCGGCAGCTCAGGCTGCAGTCGGGCAGAAGCTGGGATCTGCAGTCTGGACTTCCTCCTGGGGGGGTGGGGGCTATGAAAAGGTACTCAGCAGAGCGAGGACATGCTCAGGCCTGAACCTGAGATGCTATGGAGACACTTCCACCTCGGCAGTTCCTTAGTCACTAGACCCTCACGTTGGCCGTGGAACCTGAGGCCTCCATGATCTCAGGGACGTTTTGGTATTGCATCAACTTGGCTCAAACCTCCACAATCCTGGGCTTCCAGCCAAACTCAGGGTGGCCTAATAGCTCTGTAACCAAGACAACTCCAGCCAGATGCTGACTATCTCCGCCACATCACTGATTTGCTGTGAGCCTTACTTCATTCTTGTCCAGGGATGCCCTCTCCATCCATGCTTCCTCTACCCACTGAAGGGCTTGCCTCCTGTCCCTCGCTTCAGGGGCCCTCAGCAGAGCTGCTCACACCAGTAGTTCAAGCCTTCAGTGCGGGTGCTGCTAACTGTGCCAGACTCAGGGTTCAGGCATTCTCAGGCTTCAACTTGCCTACTCATGGTTACAAGTTGATCAAGTACGATGTGAATATCATCCCTGTCACTCCCCCTCTTCGTGGAGGAACGACACAAAACCCTGCCTAGGCTTCATATCCGAGTCACGGCACCATTAGCTTCTTCCGGCACCTTTTTTGTCCGGCTTTTCCCTAGGCTGTTTGCTAGTCTCTCTCTCTGATATTTTCCACTTCTTCCCGTTTCTTCCCTCCTAAGTTTCATATCCATGCTAAGTTTCCTATCCGAGTCACGGCACCATTATGTCGCTCCCCCTCTTCGTGGAGGAACGACACTAAACCCTGCCTAGGCTTCATATCCGAGTCACGGCACCATTATGTTGCTTCCCGTCTTCGTGGAGGAACGACACAGGACCCTGCGCTGTTCTTTCGTCTGCTCGGCCCTCCCCGGGTTTGCTGCTGGTTCTTCCCGGGTTGGCTACTGTCCCTTCCACCTCCGTGGAAGGGCGGTTCCCCCTGGCCACATTCCCCACTTCCACAGGGGAGCGGCACACCGCCGGCCGGCTCTCTCGGGGGCTGCACAGGTGTTCCCTTAGATGTTCCCCTTAGATGTTCCTGGTGCATGCCGTCTCTCTCCTCCTTTATAATCCTCCTCTGCCAATCCCAACTCGGCTGCCCACATGCCGAGTTCGCTGCTCTCCTCCAATCAGGAGCAAGTCCTACAGTTTATTGGCTGAACCGGAGGCAGCTGTGTAGAAGCTGTTTTCTTCTCTCCCAGCGCCATATTGTGGGAGAGCAGATGCATAGAATAAGTCTTAATTCCAGTAACAGTCTAGTCCGAGTTGCTCCCCACACATCCCCACTTTACAGATGAGAAAATAAGTCAATCACTTTATCAATGATCACTTGCCAAATAACACACCACACCCACACCAACATTTAGTGGCTTAAAACAATAATCATGGCGTTTGCTTGTGACTCTGTGCATCAACAGTTTGGGCTGGGTTAGGAGGGAGGGATCCTGCTGCTGCTTTTGCTTGGAGCCTGGCAGAAAGGCTAAGAGCTGGATGACACCAGGTGCCTCACTCTCTAGACAACAATTGATGCTGGCTGTTGGCTAGGTCTTTCTGTAGGCGTGGTCTGCTCTCTTTAGGGAGGCCACCTGGGCTCTTCAACACTGTGATACATTCCAGAGAAGGTGAGATTGGAAGCTTCCTAGCTCTCTTGAGGCATAGACTTGAAGGTTATACTGTATCATTTCCAGGGCATTCTACTGGTCAAAGCAAACCTTGATTCACAAGAGGTGGAAAAACACCCTGCCCCTCTCAAGGTCCTAGGCACAGGAGTATGTGCAAAGCACAGGAGACATTATGCAGCCATCTTTGCATTCTTTATTGCTACACTAAGATTCCACAGTGAAGAAATGGTGCCCATCCTTCCTGTCTCCTGTGACAACACACACACACAGCAGGGCACCCTTCTCCCACCTTCACAAATACACCACAACCACACTAAGAGGGAACTATGAAGAATTTTAGTTGAGACAAACTGGCTCCAAGCTTTGCTCCTATCAGCTGTCTGTCCTCTGGGCAGTTACATAACCCCTTGGAACTCCCATATTCTCCTCTATGACACGAGACGGTGATGGTGATGGTGAGGATTGCTTATCAGATAAATGAAAGGCCTTTCACAGAGGCAGCCCCCTAGCAGCAGTAGGGATGCTGATGGTGGCCCTCACCGGCATCGGGGAGGAGCCAGCCATGTTCTCATCGCCGCCTTTCCATGACTCATGAGCCTCCCTGATTCAGCAAATTACAGGGCACTCCCTGAAAGGCACTGGGAGGGGTGTCCTGGAGGTTCTTGATGGGGTTCAAGGCTGGGGAAGCAGAAGGTGGGGAGGTAGAGGATGGGTTTAGCATCAGCTCAGACTTGCCGATTCCTCCCCCATCCAAGGGAAATGCTGTAGAACATTCTCTCATGCCTTAGGAGAGACCTATGACATGGGCAAGGTGGGGACTCACCTCTGTTTCGCAAAGCAAGATTCTGGGGCTAAGAGGGAAACAATGTGGCCCAAGTGGTGTAGCTTGGTGCTAAGGCATGCTAGACCCTCCCTCACTGGACCCCACAGCACTTCCTGTGGGTGGCAAGCTGTGCCCCTTGGGGCAAGCAACTCAGCTTCCTCTCAGCCTCAGTTTTCTCATCTATAAAATGGAAATAATGAGGTCTGTGTAACCACAACACAGGTTTATTATCCTCCATTTACCAAGCACTTCACCTGCTGGGCTTGCTTCTGGGTATTTTTACTTGCTTTGCTTAATCTCATGGCATCTGATAAAAGGAAGCATAACTCTGCTCATTTCAAAAGATAAGGAAAAAGATGCCCCAGAAGATTAAATATCTTCCTCTAAACTACAGAGCTAGTAAGACACAAAGCCAGGACTGACTGAGCATAGCCTTGGCTTGCCTCCACGAGGCGGTGATGCCTCAGGGGTGCTGGGAAGAGAAACATGGAGGACTCGGAATGCTAGAAATCCGACACTTGATTCCTGGCCCAGAAGCGGCTGGCCTATTTTTCCAGCGGAGGCCACCTCAGAGTCCCTCCTATAAGTTCTCACGCTGACGCATTGGAGACCCTGGGGGGTGTCAAGCAATGAAGTTTCCTTGATGAAAAGCCCGAGAGAATCCTCCATCCAGGCTTCATGACCGACCCCAAGGCCCTTTCGCCGACTGGATTCCAGTTGCCCTCTGGCCACCTTTTGCTGTGTGGGTTTGGGCAAATTCTTCGCCTTCTCTGGGCCTCAACATCTGGTACAGGAACAAGAGTTTGGATGGAACCCAGGAGTGAGTTGGATTTCTTCAGTGATCTCGAGACCCTGGAAATGGATGCTATATGGAGGTGGAAAATAGGACCTCAGAAGCTTATCTTTGGGAAAAGAGAGAATGTAAATGGTACATTTATGTATGTAAATGATACTTCATGTAGGGAAGGCCGCTCTTTGGCATGTCCTCCTGTTACCGTACCCACATCCCTCCCAAGCCATCCAGGGGCACTCTGCGAAGGGGGGGAGGGGTGTGCAGACTGGCAAAACTACCAGCTCTGCAACCAAAACGACCTATGTGATCTTGGGCTAGTTCCTCGACCTTTCTGAGCTTCCATTTGCTCCTCTCTGAAAGGGGCAAACCCCAGTCCCTGGGCAGGAGTTTTCTGAGGATTACTCTCGACAGGGTTTGTGCAGTGACAGGCAGACGTCATCACTAACAAATGGTAGCTATTACATGATTATCTTAATCTGCAAGCCCTCACTTCTGCCAAGTCTCCTTCTGCCCTGGATCAAGAAGCCTGATAAATTATTTGCCGGCAGATAATTCATCGGTTAGTCCAACACACTGCCTGGCGCATCGCCTCAGGAGGCGGAAGGAGGGCGGAGTCTGACTCTGCACTCTGCCGCCCTTCTGGCCTCCCTGGTTTTTGGCGGAAGCAGTTCCTGGTCGTTGGCGGAAGCACTTCCGGGGCAGAGGTCGACTTCTTTTCCGGGGACCTCCTCTGACGCTGGTGAAGCAAGCCGTGCGTGGGAGCTGCTTGGCTTTCATTCCGCACCTCTCGGTGCCTGTGTGTGACAAGTCCTTCAGCGCGGGGCGGGGGGCCGAAATGGGTAAGACCCTCTCGCCTTCCGCGAGGCGCTCACTGTCTAGATGGGGGTCTAGTTCGCGGTACAATTCCTGAGGGAATCGGGGCAGAAGATGCGGCCTGAACTCCCCGCCTCGCCTCCAGACGCTGGCAGCAAAACCGCACGCCAAGCGCGTTCCCAGAGAGCAGCTTAAACCACTTGAAGCCGGGTCTCGAAAACCAAGAAACCAGTCCTAAGTGTTTTCACCTCTCCCACTGCTTCCTCCTAAATTTCATTAGGGCTGACAATTTGTATATCCACTTACAGCGTAATGTGATTTAAATGGCTGACCGTAACTGTTCGAAATGGAGTTTTCCCGGGGCGCGGTGAGCGGGGGCGGCAGCGGGGGCCGTCTTCCAGCCGAGCGGTGTTTTAAAGTCCTGGATGTGGCTTGTTCGACGTGCCGTCCACCCTGGGAAATGGGCAGCCCCGCCTCTTGGCCCCCTTCCCTCTTCACCCTGCAATCACTTTTGTTCTTGGAGGCTGAGCTATCTTGCAGTTTTCAGCGTGCTATAAAACATGCTCTACCGCAAGGCCCGTGTCGAGCCAGGACGGCTGGAGGCACCCGCCAAGCCAGTTGGCGGGCCCATCGGCATGGTTAGGCCGAATTGATAGTGTGTGTGTCCTGCATCGTGGCTTCCCTTTCTGTTTTGGCCTTGTAACTAAAACAGAGCTGATGCCCAAGAGATGGGATGTTCAGTCTTCCTTAATCCCCTATCTCAGTCTTACACGCACTGTGTGTGTGTTGTCGATGAAGCAGTTGTATCGCTTGCGGAATGTGGATCTGAATCGTCTCCCTGTCTCATTTGGTGACGTCCACCATGTGAGTGTTCCCTGAGTCTCAGTTTCCTAACCTAGAAAACTAAGCTTGTGCTTTCCACCCTGCAGACATAATTAGGTAAAATACCTAGCACTGCGTTGTCCAAAACAAGACCCGTTAGCCAGGTGTGGCTACTTAAATTAGTTAAAATATTCAATTCCTAAAACTAGTGACATTTCAAGGGCTCAGCAGTAATAAACACAAGATGATAGCCTACTATAGGATTTTCCATTATCATGGAAAATTCACTGGATAGCATTAGCCTAGAACCATCCTTACATCCATTAGATACACAAAATACACATATAAAAGAGAAAATACAACCTTCACTGCCTCTCACTAGAATGAGCACCTGAGGTCAAGGGTGGGTTTAGTGAAGCCAGAAACACATCCCAGAGCGCACAGGTTCCCCCCCATCACTTGGTATTTTAAACTCCTCCATCAGCTGTCTTGTTCTTGGGGACCCCCCTTCTTGGATGTCTGAGAGCCACACAAGGGAACACACTCTATAGAAGGGCATTAGAACAGCAGAGATTGTAGAGCCAATGACTCCGCAGGTGGCTACAGTGCCAGGGGTTGTGGACTCTCTCATTCAACTGCAGTTGCAGAAGCCAGCCCCAGCTATAGTACACAGTAGGATGCAAAGTCATTGGAAGAATGTGGAGATGTCTCCTGGAATCCAAGGAGGAATCAGGTTGGCTCTGGGGACCTCAGGTCAGGAATTTGTGAGTTTGCCTTTGCTGTGGTTTACAAATTTGACAGAACTTCATAATTGACTAGGAAATTCATAAAATACAGATCCTAAGGGTCCTCCATTGGATATTCAGATCCATTATGCTTGGATTGAGTCCTGGAAAGTTGTTTTTCTAGGCTCGTCAGGTGAGGCTGAAATAGCCCTTTGGAAACCTGTGCTGGATCTGCACCCTGGGTGACCTTGCTCCCTGGCTCTCAGCTTGAACACCATGTTCCCAGCAAGAGAAGGTGATTGGCCTAGTGGCCTACCCATTGTCCAAAGAGCACAGTTTGGAGGTGGGGATCGAAGTATGGTATCTAAAGCCTGACTTCTGGGGGCAAAATTCCTAGATTTATATTATAATCCAGCAAGACCATTGCTTAGTATTTATCTAAAACAACTGAAGTCAGGATTTCAAGATACATGCACTCTCATGTTCATTACAATGTAATTCACAACAGCCAAGACATGGAAGCAACTCAAACGGTCATCAGGAGATAGAAGATTAAAGAACGTGTGGCATATACTTGTACGTGCAATGAAATACTCTCCAGCCTTAGAAAGGAAACTCTGTCTTAGGAAACAGAATAGATCAACACACAGGACATTATGTTAAGTGAAAGAAGCCTATTACAGAAAGACAATACTGTGTGATTCCATTTATGTGAAGTAGCTCAGAGAGTTAAACTCAGAGAAACACAGAGTGGAACGGCAGTGACCAGAGCTGGGGAGAGGGAGAAAAGCAGAGTTGCTGTTCAAGAGGTATGAAGTCTCATTTATACAAAAAAACACCTCCTAGAGATCAGGTGTAGGGCATTGTGCCTGAATTTTAATAAGGCGATTGGACACACAAACCGATGTCCTCTGCAGGTAATATTATTTTTAGGACTTGGTTTTGTGACCCCTAGGAGTAGTAAGGCAATGTGCTATGCAGTAACAGACAACTAATATCTACAGTTTCTTCCTTTGCTTTTTAGGGAAATTGTTTGCAAGTATTTCTCTTACCATGTCATGCATTGTTGACTTTGCACTAAAACTAGTGGAAAATGTATAGCTAATCCTATAAACGTGATATTGAAGGAGCATTACAGTACCTGGCTTGCTGGTATCCAAGGGTTGTCGTCTGTGTGCACTCAGACCAGATGTCCTATTTCATAAAGGAAATGAAGGGGCAAAATGAATCATATGTATAAGAAAAAGACAACACTGCATCATAGTCATTATCTGTAAGTGGCAGAATTACTTGAATTTGATTACTTTCTTGCCCTAATTTTTCTATGCAGAAAATTAATTTTCTGAAATAATTGAAAGTTGTATTTGTGATGTTGAAATCAAAGTAACGATTGGGATGTTTGCAGTTACCCCTCGTGAAACGTTGGCAGTGGGTGGGGGTTTGACTTATTGTTTAACTAGTGGTTAAGATGCCTGCATCCTACATTAGAGTGCCCGGGTTCGAGTCCTGGCTGCACTCCTAATGCCAGTTTCCTACTAACGTGAACCCTGTAAGACAGAGGTGAAGGCTTAAGTGCTTTGCTTCTGCCACTCATAGGGGAGAGTGGATTGAGTTCCCAGCTCCTGGCTTCAGCCTGGCCCGGCCCTGACTGTTTCAGGCATTTGGGGGAGTGAACCAGCAGATGGGAATTCTCCACCTTGAAGTGTTTCCCCCACAACCCTCTGCTCCACCTCCTGTGTGTGTGTATGTATGTATGCATGTGTGTTAGTGTGTGTTTTGGCCTCTGAAATAAACTGAGCTTTGGAAAACACTGGAAAGGGATCTGTTAATTAAGGGTAACCTTCATGCCTAAAGTTGGAACCTGTTTTAGCTTTCAGGGTCCAAGATTCCTCAACAGCTTGGCAATTTGTTATCACACACTTCATTCCCTAGGGTGGAACAGGAGCTGTCTCCTAGGCCAGCTCCCCAGTCTGGCTGGGGACTTTCAAGGAGTTATTTCCTGTGTCCCTAGGACAGAACCCACTCTCTAGTTGTGTGTGCAAAAGTGCTGACTGACTGAATACAGAGTCTAGGACCCAAAGAGTCTAAGTCAGTCAGGACTTCACAAGCCTGGGGTTGCAGGAGGATCAAAAGATGACTCATTGACCCAGAGGGCTTGGTTCCTTTAGATTTCTGACCTGGAAGAGCAGGGGACCACCAATATTTAGGCAAACAGATGGGCCACTGAGCAGTGGTTCTTGAGGAATGGTGCCAACCAGCCACAGAAGTCAGACCACTGCCAGCAGCCAAGGGACAGGAAGCCAGGGGGAGCTTCATGATGATGATTATGATCATTGTCATATTGTGAGCTGTTTATCTTTTTTATTTCTTTTATATAGTTGTCATTTTGCATTGGTTTTTGTTGCCTTTTTCTTCTTCCCTTTTTGTTTTGGAAATACACACATACACACACACACACACACACACTCACACATATGTAAGATTTATTTATTTGCAAGGCAGAGTTAGAGAGTTCACTCTACAAATGGTCACAATGGCTGGGGCTGGGCCAGGCTGGAGCCACGAGCCCGGAACCCCATCCAAGTCTTCACTTGAATGGCAGGGCCCCAAATACGTGGCTCATCTTCTGCTGCTTCCCCAGGTACTTTAGCATAAATCACAACTCTAGAATACGGAATGTTTTGTTTTTAGCTGTGAACAGAATTTTCTAGCACGTTAGTTCCAAAGAATTTAGCAAAATAAGCAGATTGTGTGGGGCTCATTTTATCTTTTATACTAAAGAGCTGACCTTTAGACAGTCCACCTTTATTCCCAGCCATTCATTGGAACTGCAGCCGAGGGTGGTAGTGTTTGACCTGGAGCAGATGTGGGTTCTATTCCTGGCTGTACCAACTACTGCTCCAGTGTTCTAGATCAATTACAAACCCCTTCTCAGTTTCCCTGTCTACACTGGGAATAACATGATTTCACAGGGTTAAAGAACAAATGTGGTTTCTCATATTAAGAGCAGATGACAAAGAGCCAAGCAATAAAATAGGATTTTGTCTCTGCTTTTGCTGAACTTTTCTATAAAACTGGATTGTTCAAAATTCTGCTTTATTTATTTTGTTAGCCACAAGTTAGTGTCACAAACTGAAGATCAACAGAGTAGCATAGCATTTCTTAAAAACAAATGCCTGGGGCCAGCATTGTGGCATAGCTGTTTAAGGCACTGCCTGCAGTGTCAGTATCCCATATGGGCGCTGCTTTGAGTCTCAGCTGATCCAGCTCCCTGCTCATGTGCCTGGGAAAGCAGTGGAGGATGGCCCAAGTGCTTGGGCCCTGGTATCCACGTGGGACACCTGGAAGCAGCTCTGGGCTCCTGGCACAGCCCCAGCCACTGCAGCCAGCCATAGAGAATGGACACTCTCTGTCTCTCCTAACTCTGCTTTCAAATAATAAATAAATCTTCAAAAAAAAAAAAAAAAAACCCAAAAAACCAGTGTCTAATTTTCTCAGATGCTGAGTTCATAAAGCATTTCTCCTGTTTTTTTTTTTTTTCTCCAAAGCCAGATGATCAAAATTCAAGCGCCAGGTTTTCTTCATTGGTGGGGTATTATCATACATTATCAAAAAATTAAGAAGAAACACTACTCAGTGCTGGTGAACAGATGGTGAGAGGAGTATTCTCCAACATAGGCCTGTCAGGATGGATCACGAATGGCTCATGCAGTCACTCCCAGCCATCCTGTTTGCAGGCACCCATCATAAGGAAGTCATCAGGGCTAGGTGGGTGAATAAAACTTTATGGAGCGACATGTAGATTGCAGTATTATTTATGGTAGTGCAATATGAGAAACAACCTCCATGTCTGACAATAGGGAAATGGTTATGGTGCACCCAGATGATAAGGTATTATTCTGCCCTTAAAATGTGGTTTACGAAGAATTTTAATGACAAGGGAAAACAATTCTCATCTAATATTGAGAGGAAAGGCAGGCCACAGAAGGGTATATGCAGCGTGAGTTTAGAGATAAAAAGAATGTTAAAGAAGGTTTTGCTCTTCATAAAGGCCTTAAAAATATGGGGGTGGTGGTAAGGGCATGCACCACAAGGAGCGGCTCTGGATAGGAGGACTGACATGGCATTTTTTCTTTATACTTGAGCATATTTTCTACAGTGCAAGCTATTATTTTTTGGAATAAGGAAGAGGAATTCTGTGGTGGTTGTTTTTTAAAGCATGGTCTGGACTCCGTGAGGCGTGAAGGCTCCGGGTGGAGCACCCTGTATGGCCCATGTCCTGGGCGATGGGCCCCTGGGACTTGCTTCTCTTACAGGACCCGGTTTGTTCTTGGTAAGGGATCCAAGAATGGTGGTGTGAAGACCATTTCCTGCCTTGATCATTCCTCATGCGGAGGAACGCTGTGTTTTGGTGATTCCCGTGTAGCTGGGGAAGCCCCTGTACTCACTTTGGGGGCTTCTCTAAACAAGGAGCAAGAGCAGAGCGACCCCTGACTGTCAGGCCCCGGCTGCCATAGCAAAACGCCCCCCGCCCAGGGGCTCACACCGTACATCCCTCCTCACAGTCCCGGAGGCCTGAGACCCCAGCATGGGTGGCTTTCTCCTGGCAAGCTCTCTGCCCGGCTCGCAGATGGCCCGGTGCTCCCTGTACCCTCACCTGGGGGGAAGTAGTGGAGGACAGAGTAAGCTTTCTGGTCTCTTAAGAGCATGAATCCCTCTAAGAGGGCCCCATTCGCAGGACGCCATCCAACCCCAGTCACTTCCCCGAAGCCCTGGCTGCAGACATCCTCACATTCAGGCGTTCGCACAGGAGTTCTGAGGGGATACAACACTCACCTGTGTCCCCCAGACCCTTCTGTCTTTCTGTCGTCATCACAGGCATCACAAGAGACTTGGCCCAGCACGCATATCTGCAGCTCAGGAGCTCACAGCAGAGTGAACGCCACTGGGGAACTCCTGCACGCCAGCAGCTGCTGTTGATAGAGCGCTTATTTCTGGGCACCTGTGGCACTCCAAGTGCCCTTCTTAGGGCGGGCATTCGACGTAGCGGTTCAAGATCCTGAGTACTGGGTTGGAGGTCCAGCTCCCCTCTGCTGAGCGCCCTGGGGGGCCACAGTGATGGCTCTAGCTGGGTCCTTGTCACTTGTCTGGTAGACCCGGGTGGAGTTCCTGGCTCGTGGCTTTATCCTGGCCATCTCAGCCATTTTGAGCATTTGTGGAATTGACACATGGGAGTACACTCCCTCACTTTCAAGCGAACAAAAGCTTTTCAAAAGGAACATTCCTGCACCAACTAATTCCTCACAACTTCGAGCTAAGTACTCCCTTTCCCAAACAAGGAAACTGAGGCACATAGGGATTAAGAAGCTTTCAGACACAGACCTTGCAGTGGAAAAGCTGAAAGTCACCCTCTTGTCCATCGCCGCTCTTCTTACAGCCCCAACTAGCCTGGGCGTTTGGTGGCCTCTGAGCCTAGCTGAACAAGTTCCTCTATCTCTGGGAGCCTCCTTGGTTTCTTCCTCTGTGAACCGGAAATGATTCTTGTCACGTGAGATTGCTGCACGGGCTAAACGCCACAGATGAAAGTGCTTGGTGAATACCAAAGGCCTCGCACAAGCAAGGTCCTTGTGGTCCACAGCAAGCGCTCCTGGAATTCCTGAGAGAGAGCTGGGCCGTGGTGGGCTGGTGAACAGGAGCCTGGCGCGGGCAGAGGCTTCTGAGAGGACGAGCCTGGCTTCTGCAAGCGCAGGTGGGGAGGTGGGTCCTCTCAGAGCAGCTCCAGGGGAGAACCCGCAGGAGCAGGGAACATGCCCTCCCCGTGGCCCTGCCCCATGGCAATGCCTGACAGGTGTGCAGCTCAGGGCTCAGGCTGGGCTCCTGGGCCCACACCTGTTGGGCATTAGCACTGGGGTGAGGAGGGTGTGGCCAGGCAGCAACTGGCTCCAGACAGAGGGGCAAGTCTGGGCTCCTGTTTCCTGCACCCCAGGAGCCAGGAGCTCATTAAAGAGGTGGAGAAGGAACAATTACGTGCAAACTTCTGAAGGCAAAGACCTGTAAGAGTGGGGGCTGCAGTGGGGAGGGGCTGTTCTCTGTCTGAGGCCCTGGGTGCCAGGAAGGGGGAAGGGATGAAAGGAGGATGGAGACAGCTGCCAGGATTCCCTTCCTGAGGTCGGGACAGGGGCCAGGGAATCCACCAGGGTGGCCTGGAAGGCTGGGAAGGGTGGCTTGGGTGACCTGGGTTGGTGAGCAGAACTCTGGAGCAAGGAAGGCGGGGTTATCAGTGGTGCTGGCTGGGCTTGAGGGGGTGGAGGACGGAAATCCAGGTGTGGCTGTGTCCAGGGCTGGCCCCTGGGGTGACCGTGCCCTGCAGCCAGGACAGGGCTGTCAAGTGACAAAATAATGCCAGCGCCATGGGTCCTTACAGGTTTCAGTAGCCTATTAAAAACAGCAAGCAGAAATGGGTGATATGATTTTAATAATGCATCTTATTTAATGCAAAATACCAAAAATATCATTTCAACATGGAAATTCGGATTGAGATAGTTCGTATTTTTCTTTTTTTTCACCCAGTGTATCTCAGTGAGGGCTGGCCAGGCACCGGGAGTCCCAGGAGGCTCAGCCAGGGTTTTGACCCAGAGAACAACTGTGTAAAGTTGGCTGGTCTGTCCCTGAGGTTCCAGTTTGTCCCCTCCGTGAATGCCACCGAGGAGTCTTGATTCTTCTGACTTGGAGCCTGAGCAGGAGGCCCCTTGACCGGCCTCTTCCCTCTCTGCTCTGCAGAGCTGCTAGGCTGGGCTGGGCTCCACTGCACGCCCAGAGTTGAACATTAACCCAGGATTTCTCAGTGATATTACCATGTGAAAGAAGTGGTGCTTTTTTTTTTCTTTAAAGAAAAATAACATTAACATGTCTTTATTCTGAAGGACTGCTCTCTTTCAGGGGCTAGGCTGGGCTAAGGAAATGGATTTTTATTTTTATTGTAGCTGCTCCCATTGTGTTAACTCACCGGGAGAGTGTTGGAAATTTAATTTGAAAACTAGATTTGATTTGGGACCTACAGAAGGGAGAGGAAACTCAATTTTAGCAACTAGCAGCTCCTCATCACAGGCAACCAGGTGCCACAGGGAGGAACCTTCCCCCCATCTCAAACTTCTGGGCCTCTTTGATTTGGGAGAAAAGGAATTAGCTTCCAGCCTGGTTTTGTCTTCCTGGGCTATTGGTGTGGTGGAGAGGTTACGAAGACAACTTCAGAGTCCGGTCATTCTGCCTTGAATTTCAGCTTTATGACCATGGGGGAGTCAACTTACCTTTTAGCTCCTCAGTTTGCTTGTCTGTGAAATGGGAACTTGAGTATTTAAGATCTGAGGGCTTATTCCAGGGGAAAGTGAGAGTGTGTGTGTGTCAATTCCTTACCTGGTACAGGAGGGCTCACTAGATGGGAAATAATGATGTATGGGTTCCTGTTACTTCTATTATAATTATTATCCATGGAGCAGGGCCTGGGTGGACTTTGTGGTTAGAGTCAAGAGAGGCCATGGGAGACGGATAACTGGGAGATGGGGACAGCTCTCTCCTCACCACAGCAAGTCTGGAACAGGGTCTCTGAGGGGTGAAGGTGGAGCCAAGGACTCCTGACGGGCAGGGCAGGAGTGGGAGCGGCAGTCCAGCCATGACCATGAACTCCAGCAGGGGTCATGCTCTTCTGCACAGGTTTCCAGCCCCACCTCCCATGTCCAGCGTTACCCAAACATTTTCCAAACCAGCCTGACCCCTTCCTAATGCTTTCCAGATGCGTTTGTGAGAAATAGGAGGAACGCAGAGCCCAGTGGGAAGTTGCACAGTTTAGCACCGTGTTGGGCCTGGTGGTTTTTCTTTGTTCCAGAGGAGGGGTTGCCCCTGCTGCTGCTTCCCACTTCCTACCCAAAGGGGACCCTTCCACAGCCCCTTCTCAGGCAGGGCATTTAGAGCTAAAAGCTGCCCCTGGCAAGATGGGATTTGTCTGAGGCACGCACTTAGGTCCTCAGGTCTGTCACTGGGGCTTTGATTCACTCATTTCAGAGGGTCGATTGAGTATTCGCTATGATTTGAATTGTGTTTTCCTAATGATTAGTAACTTAAGAGAGCGGTTCCAACCTTGTGGATTCCCTTCAAAGGGTCTCAGGGGATCTCCCAGAGACCCAGGATACCCATTTTGGGAACTTCTACATCAAAGGGAAAGAACATGGAGCTATGAGAGCTTAAAATAAGATATCCTCACCCAAGCTTGGAATCAAGAGACTAGATTTTAAAAGGTGGTCATTAAAGAGTGTTTCAGACTTGGGAAAAGCATGTACAAAGGCCCAGTGGTGAGAGAGAACAAAGCACCATAGAGGAACCAAAAGAAAACAGGAATCTTCCGCCTGAGTCACACTCGGGCAGCTGTAAGCTCCCATTACCCTTAAAGTCTGCCACTAAAAATTTATTGAATTGTTGTTGCATGCCAGATACAGGGCTCATCTCTTTCCCCTTGGGACTGGCAGTCTAGACAGGGCCAACATATTCCTAATCCCTTCCAGCATGGCTATGACACAAGCAGAGGCTGGAGAGTTGAGCTTGGTATTCATATGTGCAGGAGAGGTACAGATACCAGGTTGGGTCAGCCAAGGCATCTGGGAGGTTTAAGTTCAGGCAGAGTTGTGAAGAGAAATATCTTCCATCTGCTGGTTCATTCCTGAAATGGCCGGAGCCATTCGGGCAGGCCGAAGCCAGGAGCTGGAATCTCCATCCAGGTCTCCCACATATGCGGGAGGGGTTCAAGTCCTTGACCCATCTTCGGTTGCCTTCCCAGGTGCATCAGCAGGAGCCAGATCAGAAGTGGAGCAGCCAGGATTCGAACCAGCACTCACACGGGATGTTGATGCTGCAGGCTGCAGCTTAACCTGCTGTGCTACAAGGTTGGCCCCTCAGTTCAGTCTTAAAGGGTGAGTTGGGGTGATGCAGACAGAGGGCGAGGTACGTGTGTGCCAGGCTGAAGGAGTGAAGTGTTCAAAGGCTTGGATGTAGGAGACAGCATGGGCTCTTTTCTGGAAAGAAAGGGGGCACAGTGCAAAGTGGCAAGACTGGGGAAGGCTTTGGCCGTTAGCGCAGTGTGTGGACCAGAGCAGCTGAGTCAGCTTGAAACTCGGTGTGCTTTATTGCTAATGTCGCAGGCTGGATTCTAAGCCGTGCCTCTGCATCTCGTGAACAGGTCTCTGTCTTTGTGGATCATCTTAGGATGAGCTGCTTAGAGTTTTGAGAACGAGATTCTGGAGGCCAGCAGCCTGGACTCACGGCCCGGGGTTGCTCTAAACTGTTTGTGTGACCTTGTAAGTTACTCAAACTCTTTGTGCCTCAGTTCCCCCATCCCTATTAAGGGAAGAATGCTGTTATAACAGAGGGCTGTGACAGGGCTCCAGTGAGCTACTTGTGAAGTTCGAGGGCTTAACCTTAATCATTACCAATTCCTCACCGGCAGGCAGGATGCTCATGCGATCCTAGCACTTCAGCTAATGCTGGGGGAAGCAGAGCATCTTAACCTTGGCCAGGACTCTGGGGGTTATCTCGTTCAAAGTCCCACGCAATTTAGCGACTTCCACTGTCCCTGCCCATCTGTGTGTCTTAGACAGGTGGCTTTTGCAGCTGTGCGCATACATGGTGCATGATGGTGAAGTTGGAGTTGTGAGCACGTGTGTGTGAGTACAGGAGCCCAGGGAGAGAACAGTACCCACGTGGATTCTGTGTGACTCATGGCAAGGAAACCAGAAAGGGGAGCTATGAGGGCACTTCAAAACATTTTTGCAAAACAGAATTAAAAGAGAAATGTATTTAGGTGCCCCAAAGTTTTGAAATCCATGTATAGCTTTTTCATGACATGTGTTTTCCTTGAGCTTTTAAAAGACCCCTTGTTATGCATAGATTTCTTTTTATTTTATTTTATTTTATTTTTTTATTTTTTGACAGGCAGAGTGGACAGTGAGAGAGAGAGAGACAGAAAGGTATTCCTTTGCTGTTGGTTCACCCTCCAGTGGCCGCCGCGGCCGGCGCATCGCGCTGATCCGATGGCAGGAGCCAAGTACTTATCCTGGTCTCCCATGGGGTGCAGGGCCCAAGTACTTGGGCCATCCTCCACTGCACTCCCGGGTCACAGCAGAGAGCTGGCCTGGAAGAGGGGCAACCGGGACAGAATCCGGCGCCCCAACCGGGACTAGAACCCGGTGTGCCGGCACCGCAAGGTGGAGGATTAGCCTAGTGAGCCGCGGCGCCAGCTTGCATAGATTTCAAAAGTTTTGGTCCCCAAATAAACTTACCTTTTAATTCCATTTTGCTCAAATTCTTTGAAGTCCCCTTGTATGGTCAGAAAAGTGCAAATCTAATGTGCGTCCAACTGTCTCTAACTTTGGGAAGATGTGATGCAAATGCATGTCAGCCAAAACAGAAGACCCACCTCCAGCTCTCTGCTCCCTCGTTTCTGTGAGGCACAGGGGAGGGCCACCAGCCAGTGGAAATGGGCAGTGAGATCAGGGGGAGGAGGAGCAGCCGTGTAGCACATGGTGCTGGAGAAGACACACGCTGGGGAGAGAAGACAGCGATACAGAGTGTGGCAGAGAAGGCTGGTGTTCTAGGTGAGGTTGGTCTTATGGCTTTGGAGTCCAGTAGTCATTTACAGTGAGGCAGGCAGACTCTTCTAATCCCGCCTACTGGGGGTCTCCCAAAAGCTAAGCTTTCTCTAGACAGACATTGATCCTACCACAAAGGCCACTCCAATATGAGCTTATCTCTTCCCGAGGACCTTCGCCTGAAGCTGGGTTGTGAGGGTGGGGATCCAGGCCTGCTCATATTGGCCTTCTGGGCTGTTGAGATTGTATCTGGGCAGGGCTGGCAGCCATGCACAGAACATCCTGTTAGTCTGTGGTGTCCGTCTGTGCTCATCCCTGCAGTTTTGCTTTGAGGGACAACCTCGCTGTTAGGTAGAGAGAGTGCCAGCCTCACCCTCCCAAGACCTGTTTAACCACAGCGCTGAAAGCAGGTGCAGACAGTACAGCTTTGCTAGCAAGAGTCTGGGCGCCCAGAACTGAAATGCACAGGGTTTGAATCTCAGCTTCATCAGTGAACAGCTGAACAATTCGAATGAGAAACTGATGACAGTTTGCCTGTCTGAAAAGTGGGATTGTAAGTTCCACTGAGGAGGTGATAAAGAAAGTTGAAAGCGCTTGTAACTGCACCTAGTGCCCAGTGATTGTTCCATAAGTGTTTGCCATGTGTGGAGTGCTTGTTGTTTTTCTGGGCCCAAGCCTTTTGTGTGCTGGTGTCCCCTACCTATGATGGCTTGATCAGGACACCATGGTGATGCATTTTTCCCAATTTGCAGATGTAAGGTCAGTTATGTAAGGTCACAGCTGGGAGCATCCACATCCAACTCCCTCTGACTCCAAAAATCCATATTTTCAACTAATTTCCATATTGCCATAGCAACAAATGGTTCAAGTTCCAATTTTGCTGTTTTCTGCCTGGGTTCAGCTGGTTCCTTGATCTGAGCTCCAGTTCTCTCTTCCATTAAAAATGGAAAGAAAGCCTGAGAAGGGTAGTGGGGACGAGTGAGACTATGAGGCTGGACTGTCCCTGAGATGCTGGTGTGGCTCTCCTGCCAGTTCTTGGAGAGCCTTTGACCAAGCCATCTCACTGCTGCCTGCCTCAGTTCCCCTCACCTGAAATGAGAGGATTTGCCTTGACGGCTTTCAGGGGTCCTCCTGTGTTGGACATCCTGAACTACTCTGTGGGAAAGCTGAGGTCCAGAGAGGCTGAGAAAGAGAGCACATACCTACCAGACGGACAAGCTGAGGGCCCTAGGGCACAAGCTAGCCTTATGTTGGCACTAAAGTCACAGCTTGCACCCTCCGTGGAAGCCACATGTGACTCGGAGGCCCTTCCAAGGTTGAAGAGCAAGGGTGCCAGAATTCAGCTTTCCTGGGATGAAGTGCCCACTTCACTTAGTATTTTCTGTGTATGTGACCTCCTGACAACCTTAGTTTTCCCACGTGTTACAGTGGAGTAGTGAAAGTGCCTCTTTCCAAGGATGGCTGGGTGAGATGAGGTCATTCGTGAGCTGCGTTCAGCTCTGAGCATACTGAGCGCAGTCCCATCTCCGAGCCAGAACTGAGCTGTGTCTGTCCTTGAAAGCAGGGACCTGCCTGCCAGGGTCTGTACTCTGGTAACACAGCCCTTCCCCGTGCTCATCGAAAGCCTTCTGACACAGGGCAAGTTCCTCCTGCCACGGATGAGGGACCTGACCCGAAGGAGGGGATGCTGAGTGTCAGGCAGTCAGTCACCTGGGAGAAAAACCAGTCCAGGAACCCCACCAACTTCTAGATTCGAGCACGTGGCATTTCCATGGCAACATACAACCTTGAAATTTGTCAACAGGGTCATTGATGGTTTGCTGGCATTTGGGATGTCTTCATTTAGTGCCTTGGGTGGGAAGGGTACAGACTGATGACATGGTTCCACAACTGGATCCTGGGACTTGATAAATACTTGCATGCAAATGACGGGGGGAGGTCCTTGCAATTTGAAAGCATGCAGAAGGGATCTGAGCGGGTACACACTGGGTAATTTTATGCTTGCATATTTGCAGCATAGGGATTGCCAGGAAGATGGGGAGCCAGGGCCAGCATTGCTGGAGAGGTGACCTTCCTAAAGGGTTTTCAGTGACCCAAATGAGTCAAAATGCTCACAGAAGTCTGTGGAGCCTTCTTGTCTCCTAACTGCCCTGGCAATTCCAAGCCGAGCTCTTGGCTGAGAGCAGGAGGTAGGCTTTCACAGACCTAGTGTTGCTTCAAGTAGGGAAGGAAACACTTTCCATGAGCTCTGTATAATGAGGTGTGGTGACCTCTTGTGAGAACTCAGCCTGCCTCCGGGCAGCCTTCCTGTGCAGTGCCTTCATGCCTGCGGACTGTAGGCGGTGCCTGAATGTGTGAGTGGAGGAGATAATAGGACTGGGAAAGGTACTCATAAATGCTTCTCTGGTGGCCAGATGGATGCACATCAGGCTGGAAGGGGTGGGGCATAGTTGGAGCTTCTGGCTGTGCTACCTTAGAAGCCCCAAAGCCTGTCGGCAGGAAAACAGCTGGTTCGTGAGTGGGTTCTTCACAGTTAAGTCATTTGAAGCACATAGCCTCAGAAGGTGAGTGTGCCAGCTTTCCTATCTCCGTCTCCAGCCTCTCTGCCGATTCCAAACCCTTATATGGTACTTCCAACTTGACATCTTATCTTGGGCACCTTAAAGACAAATTCTTGATTTCTCCTCCAACTCCTATGCAAGCTTCAACTCCCCATTGCTTCCATCTTGGCAATGGTGCCATCAGCCTAGTTAAGCTGGAAATTTGGCCCCTACCCATGACAGTTTCCTTTGCCCACATCCAATCTAGTGCCAGGTTTCGTGGGCTCCACCTCCACTATAAATCTGAGCGCTATCAGCTGTCCGCATTTCCACACTGCTTTGGGTGGAGCCATCTTTGTTCCTCCTCTGGAGTAGTTGGCTGCCCTCTGCTCCTGGTCCTGCTCCTGCTCCTGTAGAATGTGTCACCACACTGCAGTCAGGGAGAGTAGCTCCTGCCTAACTCATGATAGTTTTCTGGCTCTTCCTGCCTAAGGGTCTTGGCCCTTGAGGTTTGTGCTGCCTGTATTTTCCCCTCCGTGTTCCTTCCCGAGTCGCTTTTTGCTCCTCCTTTAGGTCTCAGTTCAAATTGCATCTCTCCAGTGATGCCTTCCTTCCTTCACAGCTCTTGTCAGTTCCTCTTTGTCATCTCACTCTGTGATGTCCCCTGGAGTTGCTCGCCAACTTGCTTACTTTCCTGTTTAGTCTGCTGCCTTCTACAACAGTAATGAGTAGAACAGATTCTAGGCTTTATGGGTGTACAGACTCTCACAACTTCCCACCTCTACAACTTCAATGTGAATGGACCCAATTAAGCAATACGTAAGTAAGCAGATCTGGCTATGTTCCAACAGAAGTTTTATTGTGAACACTGAAATTTGGAATGCGTATCATATGTCATGAAATACTCTGTTAATTTTTTTGAAGTCTTCAACAATGTAAACACCATTCATAGCTCTTGGACCTTACAGAAATAGGCGATGGGATAGATTTGGCCTGTAGTCTGTAGTTTCCCAACCACTGTTGTAGAATGTAAGCCCCATGAGTTCAGGGCCTTCTCTTTCTTGTCTGTCTTGTCCATCACAGTAGTGCAGCTGTATTAGAGACTTTGGCACATAGAAGATGCTCTCTATCTGAAAAATAAAAGAGAAGAGCTGGATAGGGAGCTATTAAGATGTATGTCAGACATGGGCCATTGTGTTTCTGAAGACCAAGAGCAAAAAAAAGTCATCCTAGAGATGGGACATCCAAAGACCAGTTGGTAGCATCTCTGTACCCTAAGTCCATCCTTCTGCCTATATCCAGGGCAGTAACTGGTCGCCAGTGATCTCTATTTCCTAGGCCTAGAGATGATTCCAAGTCAAGCAAGAGAACATAATCCCCTGTGCACAATTCTTCAAACTGGCAATTTGGCCAGGTTGTCAGAGCTCTAACCTGGGGAAAGGTCATGGAAGTTTTGTCCTGGCTCAGGGAGTTAACATCTGAATATATTAACATTTAAGTATATTCATGACAAAAATTAGTCTTGAGCTTTAAAAATGAGTTTCAATCTTATACTCCCACCTGGCATTTGTATCTTTCTTATTTCTTACCATTCTTGACTACTGGCTCAGAGTAAATAAGTCTCTGATTTTTCTAATAGTATTTGACCCCCTTGTCATAGCCTTGAGACAAAATACTTTTCTTAATAATATCTCTCATAGGGAAAATAGTTGGCTCTCTCCTCCATAATTTCTGATGGAACCTGTTTATTGCCTTGTGGTCATTTCGCTGGCGGTCATTTGATGCTGTGGACTGCTGAATGAGGCCCCATTTGGGCTGAGTCTCTGGACACCAGTAGACACACTTGGAAAGTTTACAAAAAACTCAAGCAACTGGTTGAATTTGGGGAATATATAACTCTATCCTGTGTTTCACTTCATATCATAATCCTGAGTGAATGAAACATCTAAATGAGAAGGAAAGCTTGATCAACATTTAAAAAATGTAACTTGGGGGATGTAAATGTCTCTGAACTTATAATGAAGGCAGAAACATAAATATAAAGATCAAATTTATTATATATGAGTCAAACAGATCTTTATCACAGCCAAAGAAAGAATCTCAAAGAAAATCATGAGAAACCACAAGTGTGTAGAATTATTTGCTGACAAAGGTTAGTTTCTTTAATCTACAAAATGCTGTGATCTATGGGTGTGGGGGAAACAATTGAAAAATAGATAGAGGTATGTAGAGGTCTATATATAATAATGTTAACAGAAATATGACTAAATGACATGGCAGATGACTCACTAAATAACTATAACCAGTCAATAAATATTTTGGAAAGTGGTAATTTTTACTGCTAATTAGGAAAACAACCTGACGTAACATGTTCTGCCTGTTAAATTGGCTAAGATAGAATGATGGTATGTGGTTGACTGTTGGTGAGGCAGTATAACCGTGTGCATTCAGAGACCCAGACTCAGCAATTAAACTTCCAGCAATTGATTTTCACACAATATTTGGCAAATTTTCAAGGTTATGAGCACCATTAGGTTGGGTACCTTATCTGACTTAGTCACCAATTGTAAAATAGATTATTTTTTTAAATTTTATTTTTGTTTTTAAAAATTTATTTTATTTATTTGAAAATCAGAGCTACACAGAGAGGGAGAGACACACAGAGAGATTGTCCAGCCACTGGTTGATTCCCCAAATAGCTACAAGTGCCAGGGCTGGGCCAGGCTGAAGCCAGGAGCTTCTTCTCGTCTCCCATGTGGGTGGCAGGGGCCATCTTCCTCTGCTTTCTCAGGTATATTAGCAGGGAGCTGGATCAGAAGTGGAGCAGCTGGGACTTGAACTAGCACCCATTGGGGATGCTGGCATCGCAGGCAGCAACTTAACCTGTTACACCACGATTGCGGCCCCTCGTAATAGGTTCTTAATGAGAGCTGGTTCAATAAATGGTTGGATGACTGAGTATGAAGAGATACAGCTAAGAATTTAGAGTGTTTTGAGTAACAAAACTTAAGAGTAATTTTCCATGTTCATCAGCAGTGGGTTGCTTAGATACATCAACACTCTAGGTTGCCAAAGAGCTTAATGAGTTGCCTGGCAGTTGCTTCACAAAAGTGAGATAAATTCAGGCCAACTGACAGCTTGAGGAAGTGGTATATGCATATGTTTCAGGTGTTTGTATCAGGTGCAGTATTGTTAATTCTGGTTTGAATTTGGGGTCTAAGCATATCAAATACTTGCTGTGTTAAAGGGTTAAGTGTATTTGACTCATGGTTTTTTAAGAGCCCGAGAGTCTTTCTGTAAACACGAAGCCAGTTGCAGATGCCTTTGATCCAGCCTCCCCGGTGTTGGGATTCTGCAGAAGATGTCATCCTCCGCCTTGGCAGACACCACACATCCACGGGAGTTGGACCTCAGTCCTGGAATTAACACTAGTATTAAAGCCTTGGAGAATAACACTCTTGCTTGAGGCAATCTAATTAAACTTCTCCACATCCACTTGGAGTGGTCCCCAATGGACAGATCAAAGCTATTTTTAGATTGTAAGAGTTATAAGAAGGAATAATTAGAATGGGGGGAATGTTTAAAATAGCCTGGTTTCATTAACATGGGTGCCTGCTGGCTTGTCTTCGCTGATGGCATTAATCGCTATTCAATGAATAAACATCAGAACTCAGTGCTTGACAGCTTCTGTCGAAATCTGCCTTCAGTCAGAAGTTTGTCCCGTGACTCACAATGGCAAATCTCTCTAGATTTTGGTGCTTGCCTACAAGCCAGTGGGACTGAGAACTTTGGACAGTTGAGATTGTTTCTTCAGAAAAAGACCCCGAAGCAAGATGTTTTTCGTATTCTGCTCTCTGGGTCTTGGTATCAGTTGAAAAGATGGTCATGTTCCATCTGAGGAGGTAGAGGATGTTCCTGGTCATAAGACCATGAAGGGTTTGGTGCTGCTTCAAGTCTTATGTAACGAACTGAGTTATCTTGTAAGTGATGGGAAGGAGATAAAACCTAAAGTTTGGTCAGAGTTCAGATCTAATTTATGATATTCCTTTATAGTGTTTCTGGATCAGCAAGTGAATCATTTTTGGAAATTGTAGAACTAGATTTACTTTTCTTTAGTTACTGGCTGTGCTCTAGCAAGTTAGCTAGATTAGATACTACTTTGAAAATGACATAATGAGTACTTAATACATGCCAGGCACTGTTCTAAGTGCCTTGTGTGCTTTTAACTCAGATCACCACCACAGCAATGCTTTGAGGTGGGCAGTGTTATTGTTCTCACTTCACAGATGAGGAAACTCAAGCAGAGAAGAGATGCATAGCTTTCCCAGAGCCACTCCCCAGTGGGTGGCCGAGTCAGGACTGAAAGATGATCCCGTCTGGCTCTGAAGCCAGTGCTTAACCACCCCTTTTATTTTGTAACTGTGTGATAAACCTGGAGTGTTTTCCTCCAGTTTTGGTTGACTTTAAGTAGAGCATACCTCTTTGGGAACTTCACCTTCAGGCCTTCTCACTGATGATGGCCCACCTGTCAGACTCAGAAGTTGTTAGAAAGTGGTTATCTGTAAGAGGAAAGGGCACTGTTACGCTGTACTTAAAGACATTTAAAATTAAATCTGTATGACCCTTTGGCTCATTATCTTTGCTTCTAGAAATGTATTCTAAAGAAGTAATCTAAGATATATGTATAGAAATCTGTGTAAAGTAAGTAGAGATCTTGGGCTGTCTTCTTTCTCATATCATCAGAACTTATAGTAGTGCTGGCATGTAGTAGACCTTCAGGAAAGAAATACTAATGGACAACCAGAGATACACAACACCTCAGTGTCCACCAGAGGGTAAAGTAATTTCATATGCAGTGATGGTATTCTATTCATATTTGTAGAAGAATTTTCATTTATAGTAGCTTTAATTAAAACTTTTTTTTTTTTCGTTTTACTAGAAAGGCAGAGAGAGATCTTCTATTTGCAGATTCAATCCCCAAATGCCCACAATAGCCAGGACTGGGTACAGTGGAAGCCAGGAGCCAGGAACTCAAACCAGGTCTCCCACATTGGTGGCAGGGACCCAAGTACCTGAGCTATAATCCATTACCTGCCAGGCTGTGTATCAGCAGGAAGCTGGATTGGAAGCAGAGTCACTGTGACTTGAATCAGTCACCTCAGGATGGGATGCACATGACTACCCCAGTTGTAACTTTTAAATAATATATTGCATAAATCAGGCTCCAAAAGATTAGGCCTATTATTTTCTTAGTTCCTGTAATGTAACAATGCTTTCAATGTAGAAGCCCCCATCAGCAAAATGGTGTGTTTATAGTTTTAAGTAATCTGGTAGTATTCATTTGAAAATGTCAGAGGGAGGTAGTTAGCTACACTTGGCAAGTTGTAGATGATTTGTGTTCTGTACTTTTTGTTCCAGGGATACAGGGAGCACCAGCAATACATGTGCAGGGAGAAACCTCTGAATTGCTACTTGCCTGAGACCAGTGTCTGACCCTTCGCTTCTGATGGTGTCTCTCCAGCTTTTGGGAATGATCTAGTGGTGTGGATGGGGATGACAATTAAGGCTTGAGAATAATCACACAGCTCAGAATGGCCACTGGGGGTCAGTCTTATGCATGGCAGGTGCAATCCTCACCCCCCTCCTCCCGCAGGATCTTCCCAGACTGGTAACTGGGAACTGAGATTCCACCACTAGAGAGATAGCCCTTTAGTTTAAGATTTACATGTTGTCAAAGATTTCCACTTTGATATGAATGAAGATTCTGACAGCATGTTTGAGTAAAAAAGGGTTGGGTAAAACCTGATGCCTGTTTGTTGCCAGGTTGCATGTTAGGAGCTTAATATGTAATTAATGTATCAACACTGGGGTGTGTTTATGAGTGAAATGAGGTGCTAATTGAATTGAATGCCAGGTAAAAAGTGGGAGTGCTTTGCATCCAGAGGATACTATGGTCTCCCTATGCATGGGTGGATCTCATTTAATGCTTATGGCTCAGGATCCTCCCCACTTCATAGATAAGGAAACTTGTCTGTTGGAAGCTGAGTCTCTGATATCCCCACAGGGCACAAGATCACTGAATTCCATCCTGAAGCCAATAGGAAAGGCATATCACTGAAGGGAGGCTGGGAAAGGCGTTGGATGAAGTAGAATGAGGAACAACTCAATAGTATCTTGTTAACTGACTGAATTTTCCAGGACCAGTTCTGGTCATGGCCACGAAGGGCTCTGGGGTAAGGCTCGTGGCTCTAAACATCAGTTCTTCTGGTGACACCTTCTTTCAGGCGTGCCTTACCATCACGTGGGAGTACACCCTCAGATTCGGGCTGTCCCTCACTTGTGTTACATTGCTTGTGGCCTGTTGGGAGGTCAGATTTCTGTCCTGGTGTCCATTATTTCACCTCTGTGCAGTTGCCCTTCTGCCCTGCAGGTTGAGGTTGAGAATGTGAGAGAGTCTCTATCAGCCTCACCTAAATTAAAGATTTCTCCTGCTTTGTCAAGTTTTGAAAATTCTCTTGGACTTTGCTTTCACCCACGGGAAAGAGAGAACCCAGCAACTTGTCTCATAGGCTATAAAGGCCCATACCAACAATATCTAAAGAAGGATCGAGGCACCCATGGTTCATTTCAGGGCCTGGGACTCCTGGGGAGGAATGGGGGTCCTCAACATATACAACAGGTAGTTAGAAATGTTGTGGAAATGCGTGTTATGAAAAAGCCATGCGCTTCAAAACGTTTTGTACTAAAAGAAGCTTATCTTTGAATTCTACTTTCCATGAATTTTTTGAAATACCTACGAATCTCATGAATTAGGATAAGCATTTCCCTGAAGGCAAACATGCTTCCTCCCCTGCCAGGTAAGTCACCACCTCCCTACATATCCATCTAGGGCTCCAATCCAAGTCAGTTCTACCCAAACAGCTATTTCTTATCTTAAGGAATTCATTTCACAAGTAGTAAGGCTGATCCTCTTCAACTCCTACTTTTCCTTGGCTGTTCAGCTGTCATTAGTCTTCTCACCACAGCCTCCTCCCTGTGAGGTGGGCTTCAGAGCTGGAGTATTTGAGACAACCAGAGGAGACATTATGGTGAGAAGGGGCAGTCCTGCCACTCATTACTAAGACTGTCCTCATGCTCCAGGAGATCCTAATCCAGAGGAGTTCCCAGCACCCCTTCTGAGGGCATTGATCGTTATGAGGGCTGTTCTTCTCACTTCTCTCCTAGGACTGAGCATCTTAATTTGAGTTTTTTTTTAAATGATTTATTTGAGAAGCAGATAAAGAGAGAGATTCCCATCTTGTGGTTTTCCTTCCCCAAATACCTATAATGGCGTGGCCTGGGCTGGGACTGAAGCCAGGAGCTAGGAACTCAATCCAGGTCTCCCTTGTGGCAGGAACCCAACTACCTGAGCCATCACCACTGCCTCACAAGGTCCCTCCAGAGTCTGCATTAGTAGGAAGCTGAAATCAGGAGCCACAGCCAGGAATTGAACCCAGGTACTCCAGTGTAGGATGCAGGTGTCCTAATCAGTGGCTCAACCACTAGGCCAGATATCTGCCTCTGAGTTGTTTTTTTTTTTTTTTTTTTTTTTTGACAGGCAGATTTAGAGAGAGACAGAGAGAAAGGTCTTCCTTTTTCTGTTGGTTCACCCCTCAAGTGGCCGCTATGGCCGGCGCACTGCGGCCATCGTGCTGCGCCGATCTGAAGCCAGGAGCCAGGTGTTTCCTCCTGGTCTCCCATGCGGGTACAGGGCCCAAGGACCTGAGCCATCCTCCACTGCCCTCCTGGGCCACAGCAGAGAGCTGAACTGGAAGAGGAGCAACCGGGACAGAATCTGGCTAGGACTAGAACCCAGGGTGCCAGCGCCACAGGCGGAGGATTAGCCAAGTGAGCTGTGGCGCCAGCCCTGCCTCTGAATTTTAATGCATTTATTTATTTACTTATTTAAAGATTTATTTACTTATTTGAAAGTCAGAGCTACACAGAGAAGGAGAGGCAGAGAGAGAGAGGGAGGGAGGGAGGGAGGGAGGGAGGGAGGGAGATCCTCCATCTGCTGGTTCACTTCCCAACTGGCTTCAATGGCCGGAGCTGTGCTGATCCAAAGCCAGGAGCCAGAAGCTTCCTCTGGGTCTTCCCCCATGGGTACAGGGGCCCAAGAACTGGGGCCATCTTCTACTGCTTTCCCAGGCCATAGCAGAGAGCTGGATCAGAAGTGGAGCAGCTGGGATTCGAACCTGTGCACATATGGGATGCCAGCACTGCAGGCTGCAGCTTTACTTGCTATGCCACAGTGCTGGCCCCATTAATATATTTAATGTATTGTCTCATCATCTTGTATTTTCTGCTTTTGAAAATATTTATTTATTTATTTGAGAGGCAGAGGGGCAGAGAGAAGGAGGGAGAAGTCTTCCATGTGCTGGTTACTCCACAAATGGCTGCAAAGGTCGAAGCTGTGCCGATCTGAAGCTGGGAGCTAGGAGCTTCTTCCGAGTCTCCCTTGCGGGTGCAGGGTCCAAGAACTTGGGCCATCTTCTACTGCTTTCCCAGGCCATAGCAGAGAGCTGGATGGGGAGTGGAGCAGCCAGGCCTCAAGCCGGTGCCCATATGGGATGCTGGCACTGCTGGCAGAGGCTTTACCTGCTACACCACAGTGCTGGCCTCATCTTGTATTTTCTTATTATTCCATTCTGTTCAAGGTCAAACTAGATGGAGTTCAGCCATTTGCTTTCTACCCAAACCAAACCCAGTTCAATTCTAGGTTCTGAAAAGGCAGCAGTGTATGCATCCTTTTAAAACGGTTCTAAATTCCTACATACAAAAAGAGCAACTGGATAGACAACAATTCCCAAAATAAATGGTCAGTATTTATTAAACTCCCCATCCCCCAAGCTAGATATCATTGCAAACTGTCACATAAAGGGAGTAAAGATCAAATTTTCAAGAGCCACAACACCCAGACAGCATTAGCAGAAAGCAGAGGGTAGCAGCAGGGGACCTAAGAACAGTAGAACTCAAGGTCTCTAACAGGTGTTTGCCGGGCAACATGGCAAGCCAGTCCAGAAACTGCAGCTAAGACCAGGGGCGGGGCTTGCACACAGTGCAGGTGAGCTGGAGGGCCCTCAGGAAGGTTAAAAGGGGGCAGGAGCAGCATTGCCCCTGTGAACTCTCAAAAATGATCTGCTCAGAAACCTCGTTGGCCCCCTGTTGTTAATTGCCCCTTAGAGTATTAATTCTAGACTCTTATTTTTAGCTGGATATCTAAAACCTTTCATAGTTTCACCCTAACATACTTCTCCAGTATAATTTCCAACCACATCTTTCAGTTTGCCCTCTATGCCAGCTATACTGTTCTCAACAGTCCCCAGCATTTTGTTTCTCAAATTTCACCCCAGCCATTATGGCAAGGTTTGGGTCAGTTCTGCCCTTGCTGAAACACACAGGCTCAAGACACAGTTGATGGCTCTTGGTTAACTTTCAGTAAAACAAATCTTTACAAATTCCCTTGGGAAGAGAATATCGCTTCTGCCAGGCAAAGTTCATTTTATTCCACAAAAAAGAGCGTAATTCCTACCACTGTAGTTCTTGTTTCAACATACTCATCGCCCTTGACTTTGTCCTAATTTCAAATAATAAGGTTTTTATTCAAAAATGCTTTGGTACTATGAAAGAAAAATTCATCCCCCAATTGGAAAAAAAGCCAAAAGGCATTTGCTTGATTTTTGACATGCTGAGAAAGCCTTTCTTTCTGCCCAGAGAGCCAGCTGGGTTTAAGGGCCACACCAGGAGCTCTGGTATTGCCTCGTGGGCTCACCAGCGTTGGAGAAGCTTCTGGGAGCAGAATGCCCATAGGAGTAGCTCTGCCAGTAGACGTGAGTGACATCAGGGGTGCTCCTGGTGTCTGGCTGTAACCTGCCCCCACGCTCCCATGGTGTGTGGACAAGACTGGCTTTCTTCAGAGAGGGCATGGCTCGACATTTTCTGTTCATTCCCCCAAGATGTGAGTGTGCTGAGTCTGGGGTGGGAGGAATAGTTTGGTATGCAGAATCCCACCCTGGTCTTGGTCAGAGAAACAGATGTACCATATGATTTTGAGTGTGGCACCCAGGATTTGGGCCTAGTTCAAGCGCACAGCTCATAAAAGTCCAGACAATAAAAAGTGAAGATGTAAAAGATAAAAGAGTTTCTTGCAGATGCCATCAAATAATGTTTTAAACCATTCTTAACCATAGCATTCTAACCTCTACATTTCCATTTTAATGCTGGAAAAAATAGGACTGTTCAGTAGACTAACCCAGCCTCAGGAAATGAACGTCTTCAGACCATTAGGAGCAGGTTCTACTAGTTCGGTAATGGCATTCGAATCGCCCTCTTTGCAGTACGGGGCTTGCCATTGTGCTTTGGAATGCGTTTACTTCCTTATGCTTAGGACACTGCTAATGCTTTAATTCCTGTAGGTAAATCCTGTGGCAAAAGCTAATACACATCTGAAATTTTTGACAAAAAGTCATCCATGTTTCCCCATAACTTAAAGTGAGCTTTACTGTAATAGCAGCCAGGCTGGCGATCTCTTGAATATAATTATGGTTAGACTTGAACTTAAAAACCTTTAGCTAATGCATTTACCAGGGATCATTTAAATTTTTAAAAATTTTTTGTATCACTAAAATTAATAGCAAAATAGTAGCTTATAAATATTAAGCGTCTGCTAAGTGTTAAGTCCTGTGCTTGATACACTGTTGTCTTTTTATGTCTTCCCAAAGTGTTCTAGCCAGGTACTGTTGGGCAGCTCCACTTTATGAGGAATAGAAGTGAGAGGAAATGTTAGAGATGAATGAAAATCTGCCCAAGGTCAGACAGTGCCGGAATTTTATTCCAAATCTGACTCGAGCCCAATTTCCTTATCACTTTATATATATATATATATAATCACTTTATATATTACCTTATATATATATAAAATCTAGAAGTATTTCGTCAACTTACATGTTAAAGTTTCTTAAAACCAGAAGCTATGTACAATGTAAAAACAAAAAACAAAACCAGAAAAGCTTTAGAGTGGACTTGGGGGGCCAGGTTGCTCCCTGTGTGAAGGCTGTGTCGTTACAAGCAGTCAGGTTTCTCTTTTGCAAAATGAAGGAATGGAGCTAAACCCCTTGTCAGCACACCGTTTCCTTTTGAGAGTCACTCATTTGTCGTCTCAGCAAAATTTATTTGAATTTCTACTATAAGGAAAGTACTGGGTGACTTAATAATGGGGAGAAGAGGTGTGACCCCTGAGTGTAAAGAGCTCACAGTGCTATGGGAAAGACAAATTTACCAACAAATTATCAGAGCCCAGTGCAGACTGAACTGTGAAAGGATGTGTGTATGTGTATGTGTGTACACACGTATTTGGCTAGTAAGTGTGTTAGCTAATTGTTTAGAGGTTCAACTTTAACCAGGATTGTCTTCAAGATATCTCTGCCATTGTTGCTTTCTTCAGTTGGTTACTGCTAACCTTCATTAAGTTATGGACATGTGTCTGATGTTGATGGAAAAATGAATGGAAAGATAGGCTTATTGGGATGAGTATTTTTGAAATCCGTCATACAAGGAGTCCTCACGAAGGTCATGGAAAATACGTATTATGAAGAAATTAAGCATGGATTTCACAAATGTTTTGCACACAAACGAAAGAGTATTTTTGTTGCATTTTCTATGAACTTTTTGAAATACCCTTGCATATATTTTTGTGTACACATGTATGTACATACACACAGTATATATGTGTATACAGTTAAATGTACTTGAATGTACATGCACACACACACACAAGCACACTCTCACACACACAAGCCTGAGGGAACAGAGCAAAAGCAGAGACTTAGAAACTACATGGTGTTACACATTCAAAACAGCTCCTTGAGGAGAAGTGGCTAGATCAATATTCAATCTCCATACATCCTCCAGGCCTGAGAGGCCAGTAGATATCCATTGAGATGTTTGCTTACATGAACATGAGAGATGATCTGGGTGATAAAGGATCAGTGAGGGTTCACCAGGCTGAGGAATAGCACGTATGGAAGCAAGGAGCATATGCAATTTCATGGTGAGTTGACGAAGGTATTGGAAGAATGGATCCGACATGAGGGTGCACATGGGTTAGCAGGAGATGAGGTTACAAAAGGTAGATTTTATCCAGGTCCATGGAGGTCTGAAGCCACAGGGTTTGGCTGACATGTGGCTCTGTAGAGTTTTTTTAATGGCAGAGGGGGTTGACTTTGGGAAAACCTCTAGTGCTATTGTCTGATAAAGCTCTGGATACCTTACTTATTAATAACCTTTGGATCCAAAGGAATTTAATGTGACTACTTACAAATAAAAGAGTAACAATGGAAACCCCACTAGGAAAGGATATTGTGGGTGGGTTCCTATTTTAGGAAAAGACACCAGGGCCGGTGCCGTGGTACAGTGGGTAAAGCCACCACCTGTTGTGCCAGCATCCCATATGGGTGCCCATTCGAGTCTCGGCTGTTCCACTTCCAATCCAGCTCCCTGCTAATGCACTTGGGAAGGCAGCTGATGATGGCCCAAGTGCTTGGGCCCTTGCACCCACATGGGACATCCAGATAAAGCTGCTGGCTTCGGATTGGCCCATTGTGGCCATTTGGGCAGTGAAGATTCTCTTGCTCTCTCTCTCTCTCTGTAACTCTGCCTTTCAAATAAATAAATAAATCTTAAAAAAAGACACCAACCTTCAGCAACCTAAGTTAGAAGGGAATCACTGACACTAAACACCAGGCAGTCAGTTTGAACTTGAGTGTGACAACTTGTGGGGATGCAGGTAGCTCTTCTGCCTATGAGAATTCTCTTAGTCTACCAGAGTTGAGTGTGGGAGTGCATGTGATGTATCCTTGCAAATGTGATTTTTCAGTTCTACCCACAATGATGTGGGGGTCTATTTTTCTTTTCCATGAATCTGGGCTAGCTTTATGATTTGTGTTGGTTAATGAATGCACTAAAAATGATACCGAATTCTGAGCCCAGGCCTGAAAGATCCTTCCTTGCTAGCTTTCTGTATGTTGCTCCCTACCCAAAACCTATCCCAATGACAGACATGTGATTGAAGCCATCCTGGACCAACTGGCCCCCTGCCAGCTTTGCCAGCTGACTGCAGACAGACACAAGCTTAGCAAGACCCCATCAAATGAACCCAGATGAGTTCAGAACTTCTCAGCCTGAAGACTCATGAGTAAGAATAAATGGTGGCTTGTTTATACCAAAGAAGGTGAGGGTGAGAACAAGAAAGCAGGTGGGACATGAATTGGTGACGGAGATTTACCAAACTTTTAGCAGGTACATACCTTTTTTTCACTTAATTAGGCCTTTGTTATATCAAATTGACTCATAAGTGTATCAGATATTTCTTCAAAATAAAATTTGAGCTCGAAGACTTCCAGCTGATTTGCCAAGCTGTATGTCAGAAGTATTTCATTCACAGGTTTTGGATTCAAGTGAATCTAGATCTGAATTCCAAATCTACCTTGTAATATCTGTATCACGTTTGTGACAATATTTAACTAAAGCTTCCCTGTCAGTTTCTGCATCTGCAAAGTGGGTTTGTATAATATCTACACGTAGTGAAGATTCCACCACTCAGTTCATCTAAGTACCTGTTAGGTGCCTGCAAGTCACAGTGCCTGGCAGTCAGAGCTGCCAGTGTCATTGCCATCTGTGAACTTAAACCAGGCATAAACTGATAGAAAGAATACATATTTGTATTTTTTAGCAGAGGTACTTAACCTTTTTCCAGTCCGCTGCCCATGACCTTGTATGTGGCACACCCACCCCCAGGAGCATTTCCAGACTCGTGTTTGATTTCTTCCTGTACCTCATTTTCTTTCAATTGAGCAACATATTAGAGAAAGTGACCTCATAGGCACAACCTTCAAGCCACTCTGAATTATAAATACAGACTGAATGTTTGCAAATTTGAATAGTTTACTTCCTACGCATTCCTGGCAGCAACCTGATACCTGTCAGGATGCAGCAGGGTGCTGTATGTCATGGCTCCGTAGGCATAATCAGGGTGCTGAGAGAACCACCTCCTCCCTCCTCCACTCTCCTGAATGTGAACTTCACTTGGGCAAAGGCCGGCCGGGATTCTTCTGTTCTTGGCACATGGTGTGTTGTCTGGCGCATAAACAATAATTGATAAATATTTGCTGAATGAACAACTGTATTCCCCCCCTCCCAGGGAGTGACAGAGCAAAGGTTTTCTCCCCCTCGTAAATGAGGGAGCCCTCCAGACCTGGAAGGGAAGACTTGGACAGAGTGCCATGGTTTGAAGGATAAACACTAGTTTTCAATCAGCTTGACTATCATTCTGCCTTTATCAGGCCATGAAAGAGACTTTGTTATTGAGTGAACCATTACCAACCGGCACAGTTCCCATTCGAAGTTAGGAGAGGGCTTAGAGTCTTTTCAAGTTCTTGTCTAAACTATCTCTTGTATTTCAAGTCTCAGAGTCTGCTTTTGCTACTAAAAGAAGAGTCTTCTGGCATAAAGAGGCAGGAAAACAAGCTCTAAATAAGGGAGTAGGTATATACAGACTGTTAGGTAGTGATGAGTATAAGCAAACAACACAGGAATCAGGGATTGGGAGTGTACAAGGGGGAATGCAGTTTTCCTTCCAAGGGTTAGAGGAGGATACACTGGTAAGGTGAATTTCAAGAGAAGATCTGAGGTGAGCGAGGAAGTGACCCAGGACTGTATATACGGAGAGTCCCAGGCAGAAGGAATAGCAAGTACAAAGGCCCTGGGTGGGAGCTGGTGCAGCATGATTGAAGATACTCTGTAAGACCTCAGTGGCTGGTACAGAGTGAGCTGGGAAAGAACAATAGGAGGCGATGTACTAGAAGCCAGGGGCTATCAGGGCATGCAGAGTGTGAGGAGCCATGATAAGAATATTGGCTTTCTTTTCTGCACAAGTTGGGCAGGTTTGGAGTGGAAATGTGCTAAACTCTGAGTCAGGATTTGATAGACTCACTCTGGCTCCTCTGTTGAAGAAAAACTGAGGGGAGACAGAGAATGGAACTGTGGAGAGCAGGTAAGAAGCCACCTGGTGATGGATGGTGGTGACTTGGCAGATGGGGGGAAGTGGTTGGATCATAGGTGTTCTTGAGAAATAGGGCTGGGGGCTTATCTGATAGCTTGGGTGGGAGAAGGAACCAGTGGAGCGCCTTGTGTCAGGGTTGGGCATGTTAGACAAGGGGCCAATAGTTCATGCTAAAAGGTGTATGTTAGGAACATACATAGAGCATAGATTTCCAAGTATTTTTGCACTGAAATAAATTTATCTTCTCATTCTATTTTCTAGAAAGTACCCTTGGATATGGAGAGGGATGATTATGATGGGATTGTGGGCATGCATAAGATGCCCAACCATTTTAATAAATCCTATAACCAGTGAACTTCATTTGACTTTCCTTTTTGTAACTATTTACAGGTTAAGAACTTCTTATAGCTTTCAGTGAGTGTGAAGAACGTTCTCTCAGCAAGTCACGGATAGGCAGCTGAGAATCGGGAACTTAGACATCAAATGAGACAGTGTGTCCCACAATTGGTGGTAGGTCCCTGGTATTCAGCTAAGAGATTACAGATGATAGAGTAATAGATGATATTGTATAATGTTTTATATAATGTTTTGAGAAAGCACCTTCTTTTCCAAGCCTATTTTCATTATATATCAAGAAGAATTCTCATTAAGGATTCTTGAGCAGTTCCTTTTTTTTTTTTTTTTTTTTTTTTGCTTTTTTAAATGTGTGATCAAGACTTGGGCTTAGAGCTGTAGTAGACAGTAAGATCTCCCTAGAATTTCACAGCATGATATTGAAATCACTAAGCATGTCTGTGTTTTCCAAAAGCATATTTATTTGTTGACTCATATATTTCTTTGTTTTTTGAACTCATGTGAGTGCAGTATACCATGACTATTGAAGTATATATTCATACAGAAAAGTGCACCCAGTGTACACCTTAATAATTTCTCACAAGCCGGCGCCGTGGCTCAATAGGCTAATCCTCCACCTTGCGGCGCCGGCACACCGGGTTCTAGTCCCGGTTGGGGCGCCGGATTCTGTCCCGGTTGCCCCTCTTCCAGGCCAGCTCTCTGCTATGGCCAGGGAGTGCAGTGGAGGATGGCCCAGGTGCTTGGGCCCTGCACCCCATGGGAGACCAGGAAAAGCACCTGGATCCTGGCTCCTGCCATCGGATCAGCGCGGTGCGCCGGCTGCAGCGGCGGCCATTGGAGGGTGATCCAACGGCAAAGGAAGACCTTTCTCTCTCTGTCTCTCTCTCTCACTGTCCACTCTGCCTGTCAAAAAAAAAAAAAAATAATAATTTCTCACAAAGTAACCCTGTGTGTGTAACCACCACTCAGATCAAGACATAAAGTATTAACATGTCTTAGAAGTCTCCTCTGTAACTGTCTCTCCCACCCCACTTCAATCAAGGGAGACCACTGTCCTGACTTAACCCCTTCAATAAACTTTGCCAGTTTTTTGAAATTTATGTAACTGGACTTAGTATGAATTCTTTATTGTTCAGCTTCTCATGAGTGACAATATAGTTTATATAGAGTATTTATTTATTTATTTATTTGACAGAGTGGACAGTGAGGGAGAGAGAAAAGTCTTCCTTTTCCGTTGGTTCACCCTCCAATGGCCACTATGGCCAGTGTGCTGCCGCCGGCGCACTGCGCTGATCCGAAGCCAGGAGCCAGGTGCTTCTCCTGGTCTCCCATGCGGGTGCAGGACCCAAGCACTTGGCCATCCTCCACTGCACTCCCGGGCCACAGCAGAGAGCTGGACTGGAAGAGGGGCAACCAGGACAGAATCCGGCGCCCCGACCGGGACTAGAACCCTGTGTGCCAGCGCCGCAGGCTGAGGATTAGCCTATTGAGCCATGGCGCCGGCCAGTTTATATAGAATTTCATTTGTGTTGCTTATGGAGCACTAATTCATTGCTTTTCATCGCTGTGTATTACTCCATGGTGTTAATAGATCATTTATCCATTCTCTGGTGAGTGGACTTTGCTTCCAGGTTTTGCCCAGTGGTAATATGTGGCTATGAACATACTTTTAGACATATTTGAATGTGTGTGTGTGTGTGTGTGTGTGTGTATAATACATTTCCATTAGGTTGCAATTTTTAGCTATTCTTGTAGATGTGTAATTGTGGTTTTGAGTTGCATTTTTCTGATGATTAATGGAATGGAAGAACAGCTTTTGTCCATTTTTTTACTGGGTTGTTAGTTTATTTTTAAATTTGAAGCATAAGAGTTCTTTTTACTACCTGTTTTTGGTTAATTGCTTTTTAAATACCTCTTTTAACCCCATTGGGGTTATTTTGGTCCAGTTTATCAATCTTTTCTGCATATTGGGTTCTTTATGTTTCTTGGCTCTTTTGTGTCGGTGGTCCATCTAATCTTGAACTTGTACTACATCATCTTAATGACTAATGATGTTGAATATCTTTTCATGTATACTTTTAAACATTTATATGTCTCCTTTGGAGGATTGTCAATTCAAATCCTTTGCCTGTTTTTAAATCGGGCCATTTAAAAAATGGTTAGTTATAAGGGTCCTTGGAATTCTGGGAAAGAAGACCCTTATCAGATGTGAGTTGTTGTTTCATTTTTTTTTTGTTTTTGTTTTTCGACACATAAATTCTTATTTATGAAGTCCTATTTATCTTTCCTTTTTGTTTCTCATGTTTTGTTGTCATATATAAGAAACTTGCCTTCTAACTAGTCATTAAGAATTCCACCTATGTTTCCTTCTGAGTTTTATAGTTTTAGCTTTTATGTTTAGCTTTTTGATCCGTTTTGTATTAGTTTTTGTGTATGGTGTGAGGTGTAGTCCAAATTCATGGTTTCACACATGCATATAAAGTCCCAGCACCATTAGTTGAAAGACTATTCTTTGCCCACTGGGTGTTCTTGAACTCTTGCTGAAAAGCACTCGATCATAGCTGTTTACATTTATTTCTAGAATCTTAGCTTTATTTCATTGATTTGTATATCTGTCCTTCTGTGAGTAGCACATTGTTTTGATTTGTCTAGCTTTGTAATATGTTTTGAAACCAGAATTATCCTTCCAAATTTGTTCTTTTCTTTTCAAGGTTTTAAAATTTTTTTGTTTTTGGCATATTCAGCATTCTTTGAATTTCCATATAAATTCTAAGGTCAATTTGTCTATTTCTGCAGAAAAAGGCAATTAGAATTTTGATAAAGATTGCATTGAATCTGTAGATTAATTTGGGGAGTATGGTGATCTTAACTGAATCTTCAATCCATGAACACAGTTTTTGTTTTATTTATTTAGATTTTCTTTATTGTCTTACTAAAAATGTTCTGTAATTTTTAGTGTTTTGTATCCCTTGGTCAAATATGATCCTGGTGTTCAGATTTTTTAGAATACTGTTGTAAATGGAGTTTTTAAAAAATTTCATTTTTTCCATGTCAGACCTGTAATGTATAGAACTGTAAGATAAATGTCAGTACATTTGCATTGCTTTAAGACAATAAATTTGTGATAATTTATTACATCATCAAGAGAAGACTAATAATACCCTCTGTAAGATTTCGACTATGTGATACTTGTTTTGATGATGGCCCAACAAAGGATCAATTTTAGTAAACTGTTCATGCAAAACTGAAAAAAACAAACAAACAAACATGTGTTTAGAGATCAAGTATCATGTTTGTTAACAAGGGCTATATATCCTGGGAATTTGTCATTAGTTGTGTTATTGTGCAAACATCACAACATGTTCTTGTACAAATTAAGATGGCTGTGACTTGACCAGGCAATATAATCTTATAGGGTCACCATCGTATATGTCATTGTATGTTCATCACTGACTGAAATGCTGTTATGCATTGCATGACTGTATATCCATATACATGTGTGAGGGGACTTCAAAAAGTTAGTGGAAAATAGGCTTCAAAGATAAGTTTATTTTGGTGCAAAAACATTTTGAAATCTATGTACACAGGGACCTTCAAAATTTTCGTGGAAAATTCATATTATGAAAAAACTATGCATGAATGCCAAAATCTCTTACACAAAAATATTTTTTATTTCTATTTTCCTTGAACTGTTGGAAGTGCTTTGATATGTATATAAAATCATGTTTGTTAGTTGTGGTATTCTGTCTTCAATATCCTTACCTATTATATCAGTTTCTAAAGAAGTATTTTAAACTCCCACTATGAATGTGGATTTGACTTCCATAGCTTTTCTGTCAATGTTTGTTTTGTGTATTTTTAAGGCTTTACTGGTAGGTGTGTCCGTTTAGCATTGTTACATCTTTCTGAAGAGATTAATTCGATCATTGTTAACCACAGTCCCTTCCTAACCCTAGTCATGCTTCCGGCCTTATAATCTGCTTGGTGTGTTACTTGCTAGGTGGGCTTGCTTCCTTTTGTTTGATGTTTGTATGGTAGTTTTTTTTTTTTATCTTTTATCTTTTCACATTCAACTTTTATTTGTTCTTATGTTTAAGGTTTGTCATTTTAAAGCAGAATATAGTATTTTAAAAATAATCCAGTGGGGCATTCTGGTTTTGAATTAGAGTAATTAATAAACCAACCTACTAGAACATCATTTTATTTTTACAACAATCTGTCTTAAATTTCCCCCCTTTTTATTTTCCTTTCAATGAATTTATTATTCTCCTTTCCCTATTATTAGATAGCACTTTTTTTTTTTTTGCCATTCTTTAAGTGGTTACACTAGAGATTAACTTGAGAATCTTTAACTTAATAGAGTATGAAGTAATATAAGATAAATATAATATCCTAATATTTTGTATTATTATATAGTAACTCCAGGCATCCCCCCATTCTTGTGTAATTGTTATACCTGTTTTGGCACACTCATTTTTACCTATATATCACATAGCACCAGAAGTTATTATTATTTTGTGCAGTCAGCATTTATTCAGTTTTACAGAAATATTTGTACCTAATGTTATTTTCGTTCTTTTCTGAATTTCCGTGCTTCCATTTGGCCTCATTTTTCTTCTGCCCCAAAGAATTCTCCTTAGTATTTCCTTTAGTGCATGTCTTTTGGATATTAATTCACTCAGACTTTGTTTGTTTGAAAATGTTTTTATTTCACGTACGTTTTTGAAGGATGTTGTCACTGAGCACTGAGTTCTGAGTTGGCAGTCATTTGCTTTCAGCACGTTGAGGATGTCATTTCAGTGTTCCCGGCTTCTATCACTTTTGTTTAAAAGTCAGCTTCCATCATTACTCATGACTTCCATCACTGCTCTTTTGTAGGTAATATGTTTCTTTTCTTTGGCTGCTTTTAAGAATTTTTTCTTTGTTGTTAAGTAGTTTGATTTTGATATGCCTAATTGTGGTTTTCTTTATCCTATTTGGGGTTGTGAAGATTTTTGAATGTGTAGCTTTGGTGAGTTGGGGTAAATTTTTCAGCAAGCCGCTACTCAAGTATTGCATCTGCTCCACTCAGTCCTTCCTTATCTTCCCGGATCTCTAAGCCCTCCCACCGTAGAACTTCTCAGAAGTCTCCTAACCCTTTTGGGCCCTTTTGTGTCTTTCCTGTACTTACTGTTTTCTCTCCATTTTCCGTCTTCTGCTCACTCTACATTTCAGTTTACTGATTTTCTTTTCAATGTTGTCTAACCTGCCATAAACCTCATCTGTTGAGTTCTTATTTCAGCATATGTTCATTGCTAGAGTTTTTTCACTTTTATAGAGTCCAGCTTTTGTCAATTTTTCTCTTACTGTCTAGTTTCTTGAACTTACTACTCATAGATATTTTAAAATTTACATCTGATAGGTCCAATATAGGAGTCACATATGGGCCTGGGGTTTTTTTTCTTTGTTTGTGTGTTTGTTTTTTTATTATTTGATAATGGCTCTTGCTGTGCCTCAAAATTTTTGAGAAATAATGCTGTTGTCTTCTGTGAGAGCAAATTACACTTTGGCTTCTTCCTGCTGGGTGTTTTGAGCATCGCTAAGTCACCTTGTTTGCTCTGGATTTGAGCAGGCTTCTAATTGGGTTTTAGCTTTGGTGGGAGTTGGGCAATGTCTGCTTCACCTCGGTGGAACGCGTAGCTCTGTCGTGGCGCCGCAGATTCGAAGGCTCTGCCCAAGTCCCTTTCCTTGCTGCACCTTATACTTGCGTTTTTATTGTCGCAGGACCTGTGAGCCCCTGCGTCCTGTGAAGCTTACACAGCAGCCATTGCCTGCAGGAAAGCAGTGCTGTGAAATGCTAGATTTATCTCAATCCTCTTGGCTCTTCACATCCTAGCTGCCTTAGTATCTCCCAAATGTCTTCAAACAGAGCTTCTTTGTTTTTTATTTTTTATATATTTTATCCAGCTTATAAAGTTGTTTTTGGCAAAGGGGTTCGTCTGAAGCAAGCTTGTCTTCCATGACTAAAAGCAGGAGTCCATGGTACTTGTTTTTGTCATTACCTTCTATTTTAAGACCAGTGATTCTAGCTCCTCTTTTATATTAATGAGATAGTTTCCTCTCTAAGTAAATGTACTTATTATGAGAGATACACGAGTTCCAACAAATAGTGTAATAAATACCCACTTCCTTCCACCCAGTGTGTAGCGATGCACAAATAAAGAGGAAGTGACTTAAAGGAAAATAGTAACATAGCAATACAGATGATGCTGAGAAGTGGTCAAAACAGTGGTAGCAGATTCCAGCAACTTGCTTTCTGTAGGGAGAACTAGAAGCCCACAAGTCAGTGTCTTGTCCAAGGCTGCACGGAGTGTGCCTGGGAGAGCTGGTAGGAGGACGCAGGCTCTGGCTTCCCAAGTCCTCACTTCACTTGCTGTAACACATAGCTTTGCTCCCTGACTGGCTCTCAGATAGGTCTCATATCTGTAGTTTATTTTCCATTTTGGCCCGAATTCTTCCATGTGTATCCTAAGCCTATTTTTATAATTGTCTTTTAGTTATTGGGTTGTAAAAAATAGAAAATGTCTACGCCAAGTCCATGACTGTGGGTGTGCATGTGTGTGTGTTTCAAACCCTCACTGTTTTATTTTTTTATTAGTAATTTCTATATAATGTTTGAGCTCATGGGATTCAGGGTGATTGATCCTTTTTAAATGCTCAACTCCTTTTAAAACTGCATGCAAAAGAATGACCAGTTTGTGGAATTTATTGTTACTAAATCTCCTCTCCATTTGCTTAATTGTATTATTTGCCTGGGGGATGCTGTTTAAACCTGGAGCCAAGTCAGCTAAATGAAACATGATCCTGGCGCAAGAAAATAATGATGTGTCTCTTTTGCTAAATAGCAGCCTCCCCCCCTCATCTCCAGATGCTTGCAACCACACCCTCAACTTTTTGGAGGCCAGGAGGGTGGTGCCCAGCCTGGTCTTGGCTGTTCCGGGCATCTGCCAGGGAGCCTTCAGGCCAGCGCCGCTGCAAACTGGAGCCGGGAACTTGGAGCTTGGTGTTGGGGAGTGTGCAGAGGCTGAGGACACTGTGCCTGACTGGAGAGCGACAGGGTCCCTGGCCCTCAGACAGGAGGCTTTAGGCCAGGTGTTGTTACTCTTACATGCCACCAAGCAGCCGAACATTGATGCTATAGCTTAATGTTTCAGTTCAGAAAATTACCAGGGTTGGAGTAACCTTAGAGGGAAGCACCTGCTGCTTCTTCTCTTCAAAGGTCTCAGGGACTCAGTATTTAGTTTCTGGATCGTGTGTTTTGAAGCATGTCATTACATACCCACCACAAGCTAGTACCTTTATTCCCTTTTGGGGTCCTCTAAGGAAAAAGCAGACTGTGTTAATATTTACTGAAGTGTCCTAGAAGGCAGCAGGTGATAGCTCAAGTATGTAGGTCCCTGTCACCCATGTGGGAGAGCTAGATTGGCTTGATGCAATCCTGACTGTTGAGGGCATTTGGGGAATCAGTGGATGGGAGATCTCTGTCTTTCTGTGTCTCTGCCTTTCAAATAATAAATACGTAATCATCAGCAACAACAGCTAAATGTGTACAAATGTGTGTGTGTTATATACATACCGAGTGCCCACTGTGTGTCAGGCAGGGGTCTAGGCTCTGGAATATGGTAGCAAACAAAAGGAGGCTCACTCTTGTGGGGGTGAGAAGACAGAAATGATGAAAATGTGTGGCTGGCATGGTGAATAGAAAGTGTTCGGGGAGAAATGAAATGTAGGAGGGCCAGGGAGGCTGTGTGAGGCAGGGAGGTTGACGGGGGTCATGAAAAGGCCTCCCTGAGAAGGCAGAGGGGCAAAACTGGGAATTCATGTGGGCCCTCAGCTTCTTCGGTGTGGGAATTACGGGAGCAAGATTTCCCAGGTTCCTCCTGCCAGGGACCTGTGTCATTGGTCACAGGGCCTGGAAATCTGCCTTCTTAGAAATCTCCCAAGCAAAGCAATTCTTAAGTTGGACCCAAGAGCTACATTTTTTTTTTTTTTTTGCTATGACTTTAAAAAATTTCTGTTCTTTGAAAGCCTGAAAAAGAATGATTCCAGCCAGGGACAAGTGGTTTTCTCATCACAGGGGCAGAGAAGTTTCCTGTACACTGTTGTCTAATTGGCAAGTGTTGTCACCAGTTAATGGAGCGGGGAAAGGGGCAGTTTCGAGTGCCTGCTGTGTGTACTCCCCCTTCGCTGTCTTACTTGGGTCACTCTCTGGCGCTAATGGTCTGAGAAGCACAGGAAGGTCCAGGGAGGTCAGGCAACTCCCTACCTGAAAAGAGGTTGACTCCACATTCAGTGTGCTGATCTGTGTGGTCACCTCATCTCTGCCATCTTTAGCTGTTGGACTCCAGGCCAGCACAGGGTAGCTCTTCCCAGCAAGCTGGACTATCAGTGAAGAATTTTCCTCAAGAAAAATGTCTGCAGCAGCTCTTACTGACTTTCTGAATTTCAAAGGGACCTCAGGGGTCATGTACTACACAGGAGCAGGTACACAAACCCATGGGAAGCACCAGTAATCGATGGTGGCATCCTTTCTTGAAGAACCAGATGCAACCTCAGAACCCTCTTCAACCCAATGCATTAGTTAATAGCCACTGATTTATCACATGTGGCTCACAAAGGGGAAGCCTATTTTCCATCCTGTATCTGGACAGTGCCATCTTTAACACATCAGGAAACCAGAATTTGGTGATGTTATAGTTTACCAAGGACACATTGCTCACCAGCAGCAGAGCCGAATCCCCTCCCAGACCACTGATTTTGTTGTTAGGAGTCTCACTGCCCAAGTTCAAGTGCACAAGGTGGACATTTAGAAGCAACCACAATCGTATCTTCATACCTGTTTCAGAATGAGGCTTTTTTTTTTTTTTTTTTTTTTTTTTGGCCTGGTGGCCACAACAGGCCATCAGCTTCTCCCTTTGGAGCTGCACTGAGTTCTGGGAGACCGCAGAGAGTCTAGGCATGAGTAATCCACACGTTCCTTCCTTGGCCACATCTGGATGCCACCAACCACCATGTGGTCCTCAGTCCTCATCCTCCTGCTGGCATGGGCCTGCCGGCACCCATGTGCGTCTCCCTCATCCCATTTGATCATTGATCCTGGATTGCAGAGCTTGCTAAGTGATGCCCTGTTGCCATTGTCAGATTCCTTCACATCCAGGGCGCTCCCTTTCAGCCACTGGCTGTGTGTGCTTGGTCCTCTCCAGCGGTGTGAGATGATGGAGAGTATTTTGAGAGGCTGCCTTTGGCTTTGCCCAGCCCACCAAGACATCACCTCTTTGTGGGGTCTTGTTATCTTGAATGGACCTCCACTGTAACACTGGGGCCTACGTACATCAGCCATAGGGATCCAAGGTTTCCTCTCCTCCTGCTGCCGCTCAGCCTGCGGTAAGGTAGGGAATACTGGTGCTGGGTCCCCACTGGTACCCACATATCCACTTTCAGGCTCACACTCCGCCCGTCATCTACCTAGTGAGGCCTCTGTAGGGTCTCTTATAGAAAGCTCTGCTGATGTGGCTCCATCACCTCGTCTCCCTCATCCACCCTGGTACCAGAGTCCTGACCTCTTTCATCGCACCACCCTGTGGAGAACAAGACAAAGGTTTTTAGACTTCAAAAGCCAGGAGTGCTTCTTGTTTCTTTATGTGTTGACTTGTGTTATCCTGAGGCAACAAACTCAGGGTGGCCTTACTTGAATGGAAAAAAGGCCAAGGGAGTAGTGGGAAGGAAAGAAAAAGAATCGGGCACTGTTTCAAAACTTTATCCCATCACATCAAGTTGCTTTAGAAGCCCAGATTTCAAAGCTTAGCTGTTAGCATTCGCTTTGGGCTTGGCACACTGTGGCCAGTGGGCCAAATCCACCCTGTGCTTGCTTTCGTGTGGCCTGGATTTCTACATGTGATGTGTTTATTGACTCTGATAGCCTCTATTTGCCTCTTGACCTGTAAAGTCTAAAGTACCTGCTCTGCAGCCTTTTGAGAAAAAACTCACTCACCCTGCCTCAGAGCAGTGGTGGACCAGGGGGTGCTTTCTCTTACCTGTCTGAGACCGCTGCACAAAGAGGTTCCTGGTTTACATTTGCTTATCCGTATTGCAACACTTTAAAATATCGCCGCCTGCTCTAGCCCTCACCAGCTGATCTCCGTTTCATGTCAGTGGAAAGGAAGAACATTTCAGAAAAGTCAGTGAAGGAGAATCTTTCTAATAAAAATCCCCCAGCATTGCTGTTGTCCTTAGTGATCCCTGGGAGCAGACATTGCCTCTTCGGGGAGCTGCTTTCGACTCACAGTGACATGTGGAAAATCTGCTATGGATGTTTAGTTTCCTGCCCCTGAGCTTGCATTTTGGCATCCTCCCATAGAATACACGAGGAAACAAATGTAATTCTCACAGTTCACTTCTCCCGACAGGCAAAGTATGTCACTTGAGTCAATGAATAATATATGTTGCTATACATTTTTAATAAAATGAGCAAATCATTTCTGAGTTTTTGGAAGACTTAATTCTTCATTTGCTAGTTCATTTTGAAATCATTATGGTTCCGTGTATTACTTCTTACAGAGATGTGAAATTAACCGTCCTATTTTCTGCTGTGGTCTGAAAGTTGAGCAAGTTAATGCTTCACCCAAATTAGGTTCTTTGCCTTCACATTTGCTCTATTGTTAACCTTCCCTGTTTGAGCCTGTAATAAAAATTACATCATGATCAAATTCAAGGACAGGTTTTGTGCAAGCTGTGCCTTACGCAGATATTCATTACAGGGCTTGAGGGGCCAGAGTCAGATTTATTTGGATCATTTGCTTACGATTTATGCTGTGACTGTTTTAGAGTCTTGAAGACACCAGCACAGGTTCTCTCGTGCACCCGACACCACAGTGATGGGCACGGGGACTACACCCTGAGAATCTGACTTCTCTGACTTCTGTAACCTGAGCTCTTCTGGCATGGCCAGCCTCTTTTTGGCACGGCCAGATCTTTGTGATGAATTGGGAAAATTCATTTCCGTTTAAGCTAATCTGGTGGCCATAGCCATTTAATGATTTCCACTTGCTTGTAGAATTAGGAGGGGTGATGATAATGGAAATAATCCTTTATGTTTGGTCAAGGCTTTGGTTCTTGGACATCCATAAGGATTAGGGACATAAACAGTCTCTATATAAACAGAAGAATGCTGAAGCCCAGAGAGGGGTGAGGAATCACTGGAGGCCATGCACTGAGCAAGTGGCCGGTTCTGTCTTCCCGCTTGAATACCCCTTGTTTAGAGCATTTCTCTTCCCTCTTTGTTTGGTCAGCGTTGAGGGGGTCAGATAAGTTCCAGTTGTGGCGTGACAGCGCCAGTCTGTTTAAGGTGCCTGAGAGAAGAGTGTTTATAGAGTTCGAATGGACTTAAGCATCTTTGGTTCTGAATTTAGAAGCAATTTGACTTTTTTTGAGGTTTCAGTTAAACCACTAGAGGCAAAATAGGACTTCTTTGTTCAAAGGAAATAGATTTTTAAAAGTCTTATAAAATAGTCCCATAATGCTTTTTTGGGACTCAAATAACTCTGGCCTGAAATGTTTTAATAAATTAAATATAAGTGGATTAGAAACAGACAGATTGTCTTTCTGTGAAATATGGCCAGGCCAGATCCAGAAGGGGAAGCACTTAGAGAAATGTGTTTAGGGTTTTTGTGGACTCCGGCAATCCCATATCTTGGCCCCACTTCTCTTTCTGATAACAGAATGGAGATGAAATCTGGTCTCATTCCCGGGTCTTTTTCTTTGTGCTTTTCCAATATGCTGCTGCTCTGAATGTGGCCGTGTTTAACCCTTGCTGAACCGAAGGGCGTTACCTCAGCCCAGCCTCGGTAGCCATTCAGTGAGGCTCAGTGGGCTGAGGGGTTTGACTGAGCTCGTTCTCTTTGACGTTCCAGCCTAGAGCACAGATAGGCGATAGCAAAGCAGGGCAATGGTGGGGAGGTTTTGCGGGGCTGCACATACAGTGAGCGAGGGTGGAACTTGAGCGGTTAATCCCAAGTTTTACTCACCTGTGTTACATGAGTAAGCAATGTAATCTTTTTCAACCTGTTTCCTTAACTGCAATATAGGAATAATCCTAGAGTCTGCCTCTTGTTATTGAGTGGGTCCTTCTATGTCAAGTGCACCTTTAGCTGCATTTCTAGAGCACACAGTCGGTTCCCCTTGAGTAATTGGTGTCTTTGTTATGGAGGATGCCGGTTGTTTGTGCTGTGTTGCTTTTACAACCCTTTCTTTCACTATTAGCACTGAACTTGGCTTTGAGGACCTTCACATCCTTAGCCAGGTAGTCAGGGTAAGACTGTCAGTTAAAGTGTTCCCCCCGCCACACCAACAGTGAAAAGATCCGGCAGGTGGGCCAACGTAGTCCAGTATTTTGCTTCCCCAGCATTTACCACAGAGCTGAAGAGCTGAAGGACCCAAGAGCTGCAAATGGCTGATGGCCTCAGTGGTCTGTGTGGCCTGGATCCTCAAGCTGCTTCCCCATCCCTGACCCTTCTGAAGCATAATTGGTTGGCTTGTCCATAGATTCTGTGAACTTCCATTTTTCTACACATGTATGTGTTTATGTATAAATTATGTTAATTGCTTATGAATAAATGTTCCTAACCCATATATTTCATTATCATCACCATGACATTCCCTCAGTAAAGAGCTTATTTTTAAGATTACAAATGTGAAGCAAAGTTTGAGGGGGAAACCAAACTAAAGAAAAGTACTATAAATGGAAGCAGAAGTCACCCATAAGCCTTTTGCCTGGAGATCTCTCCACTGCCCATTTTTCTAAGTGTCCTTCTTGGCTTCTCCACATAACATGAGGTTTGCATGTTTGCCAATTTTTGCAAACTGATTTTTTTTTTTATGAACACCTATACCCATTTGAAGGTAAGGTCAGAGAGAGCCGTGTTGGGAAACGTCTGTGGGGATTAAGTGTGTGGAAGTTTTGGGTGGGGTGTCCCAGAGATAGAATTGCTGTAGTGGACATTTGTGCCAGAGCTGAATCTGAGATTCTATAGCATGGCTGTGTCTGTGATTGCCAAGGCACTCCTTGGCCACTGCACCTCTTCTTCAGTCCATGGACCAAGTGGTTATCTGGTGGGTCCTTCCCTTACTTGAAGAGCTCTCTGACCAGTGGATGCTGTCGGTGGTGTGCAGGGTGGATGGTCAAGGGGTGAGGTGCTGCGAAGCTGACAGCTGGAAGACAGTGAGCAGTCACTGGAGCTGTCTCCTCTTGGCTGAACACTGAACGTGCTTCCTAAGCAAAGGAGTCCCGGGTGATACAGAAGTGAGGTTCTAGCCAGCATGTACAGCAGCAGTTAAAAATAGTCATTACCCTCAGTGCTGGACAGGTAACTGGTGCACGCTCCCCGGGATAGTGGGCTTGACTCTCGAGGCCACCTCCAAATGCTGGACTCAGCCTTGCTGCAGTGATCCCTTCTCCTCTTTGTGCCCTCGCAGGTGCGTGTGGCACAGTCACCTTCCAGCTTCACTCGCTCCAGGGCAGCACACTGGTACGCTGGCAGAGACCGGGAAGCTTTGGTGTATGTGTGTCTGTGCCTATGTGTGTCTTTTTCCTGCTTTTTCTTTAAGGAATGGTGAAAGCAAAATAAACATGTTCTACTTTGCAGTTGTTGCTGGAGTCTCTGAAGCCAAGTGTTTATGTGTGTGGCTCCCCTGGGCTATGCTTGGAGATGTGGAATTCTAAATCTAAGCTGCGGACTCCGAGCTGCCAGGCCTCGAGGCTGTCACCAAGACCAGGCGAGTGCATCTGAGCTGGCCACAGCCACAGAGGTGCACCAGCTGTTGCATAACTGGCGCCGGAACTGGCTGCTGCTCCCCAGCGCTGATTCCATCTCACTCCTTAGTTAATGGGGTTCTTCTGTTCTCACAGTCTCAGGACTCCTCTTTTCAGGGAGCAGAAAACCTGGTTTTATCAGGCATCTATTTGATTTTATTTCTAAAGGAGCCTTCTAATCTATATCAGTTAGACCTTGTGTTAATATTAACGTGTTAGACTTTCTGGTGCAGTGTTTGGGGAAGTAATGAATTCTCTATCAGTGAAATGTCTGTCTATATTACAGTCATCTTTACACTTATTTATGCAGCCCTTTCATGGAATCATTTTACAATTAGCTTAGCTCTCTACCATTTTCAAAGTATTTTGAAAGATAAGTTAATCTTAACTAGCAAAAATCAACAGTATATCAGTCTGGGCAGTTGAGAGACACATGAGAAACCTTTAGTGAGACACATTGACTGTGATGTCCAGGGATCCAACCACAGCTGCATGTTTGGTGGAGAGGTTGTGATTTTGTGAGGCCGGTGCAGTGCAGAGGTTGGGGTAGGATCTGTTTGTTTGTGTGTTAACGTGTTAATCTTGTGGCCTTACGCAAATCAGGTAAAATCTCTTGAGTCTTGATTTTTTTTAAAGACTGATTGATTTGAAAGGTGGAGTTACAGAGAGGGAGAGAGGCAGAAGCAGAGAGAGAGAAGTCTTCCATTCACTGATTCATTCTCCAAATGGCAGCAATGGCCAGGGCGGGCCAGACCATGCCAAGAGCCAGGAACTTCATTCCAGTGTCCTATGTGGGTGCAGGGGCCTATGACTTGGACCATCCTCCACTGCTTTCTCAGGTGCATTAGCAGGGTAGCTGGATTGGAAGTGGGGTAGCCGGGACTTAAATTGCTACCCATATGGGATGCCAGTGCCGCAGGTAACAGCTTAACCCACTATACCACAGAGCCACCCTGAGTCTTAGTTTTCTTATTTACAAAGTAGGATTAATAAGGAGGGGTGATCTCATTAATTTGCAGTGAAGATGAAATACAGTCTTATTGTAATGAATGTGTATCGCTTCTCGGCCTTTTGGCTAAGATCAAGTGTAATGAATGTGTGTGCCATGAGTACTCAGTGAGTATTACCTGTTTATTATGGTTGGCATTGCTGGGTGGCTGTTCTTTTGTATTATTAAAGATTTATTTATTTATTTATTTATTTGAAAAATCAGAGTTAGAGAGAGGTCTTCCATCCGCTGGTTCACTCCTCAGTTGGTGCAACAGCTGGAGCTGCGCTGAACCAAAGCCAGGGCTTCTTATGAGTTTCCAAAGCCAGTGCATGGTCCCAAGGACTTGGGCCATCTTCTACTGCTTTCCCAGGCCATAGCAGAGAGCTGGATCGGAAGTGAAGCAGCCAGAGCTTGAACCAATGCCCATATGGGATGCCAGCACTGTAGGCAGTGGCCCCACCCACTATACAAAGAGCCGGCCTCCGTGGGTGACTGTTCTTGTTCAAAACAATAAAGAAGATGAAATCTACAATGGAAGTTGATTGCTCTGATTGCTTTAATTCTTTTTTTTAAACTTGTACTTTCGAAATTTATGTTTATTAAATAAAACTTTTGGATTATAGCAGTTTTTCCCCTCATACCACCCTCCCACCCGCAAACCATCCCATCTCCTACTCCCTCTCCCATCCCATTCTTCATTAAGATTCATTTTCAATTATCTTTTTATATAGAAGATCAACTTAGTATATACTAAGTAAAGATTTCAACAGTTTGCACACACACAGACACACAAAGTATAAAGTACTGTTTGAATACTAGTTTTACCGTTAATTCGCATAGTACAACGCATTGCTTTAATTCTTTTTTTTTTTTTTTTTTTGACAGGCAGAGTTAGAGAGAGAGAGAGAGAGGGAGGGAGGGAGAGGGAGAGATAAAGGTCTTTCTTCCATTGGTTCACCCCCCAAATGGCCGCTACGGCTGGCGTGTTGCGCCGATCCAAAGCCAAGAGCCAGGTGCTCCCTCCTGGTCTCCCATGCGGGTGCAGGGCCTAAGCACTTGGGTCATCCTCCATTGCAATCCTGGGCCACAGCAGAGAGCTGGACTGGAAGAGGAGCAGCCGGGACAGAACCGGCGCCCTGACCGGGACTAGAACCCGGTGTGCCGGCACCGCAGGCGGAGGATTAACCTAGTGAGCTGCGGCGCCAGCCCACATTGCTTTAATTCTGTGAAAGGAAAATATTCCTATTTCTAAAGTATCAATCCTGGGGATCTGAAAACTCCTGTTTATCAACTTCCTGGTCAGTTCAAGACTTCCTGAGACTGCCTTTCTAACCAAGAACTGAGCTCTCTGCGAGGGGCTTCCTGGACCCTCAGCAGGTTCCCGCTGTAGTTGAGGATCAATGATGAGCATGCCACCTACCTTCTGGAAGTGACCTTGGAGGGCAGTGGCCACAGCGGTCAGTACTTGGCAGCTCAGTGGCAGGAACAGTAGCCAGGGGCAGGAGCAATTAGCAGGGCCTTCTGAGAGTGGAACCTCGGTCTTGAAGGATCTTTAGATTTTTGGACAAGTGGGGAAGAATCGTAAAGACACATGAGAGGGTAAACTCTACCAGGTGGAGGTGGGCTGGGCAAGGATTGTGTGTCAGCAAGGCGTGCATTTGGTGGTGCTCTGCTCCACGAGACGTGTGCTGGAGGCATAGATAGATCTATACAGTTAACAGTGGCAGGAAATTGTCTCCTCATCTCAGCGGTCAGCTCTCACAAGGGATGTCCTCTCCTGGTGGCAAAATGGCTGCAGAAACCTAATTTTCTGTTTGGTTCCTATGGCCTGAGGGAAAGACTTTGTGCCTCTGTCCCAAAAATACTGACCAAGTTCATATTAGGTCTTGCTGACATGTTTTTAAAATGATACTTTAGTGCTTTAAAAATATATTTCTTAGAGGGAAGGAGGGAGGGGAAGAGGTTGGGAGAGAGAGAACAAGCTCACATTTGGTTCCCTTCCCAAATGCCCACAATGGCCAGAAGCCAGGAGAGGGTAACTCAGTCCAGGTCTCCCCTCTGTGGGTGGCTGGAACCCAGCTATTTGAGTCTTCATCACTATCTCTCAGGGTACACACTAGGAGAGGAATTGAAATTAGGAGAGAAGTTGAATCCAGGTGCTCTGGTATGGGATGCAGGCATCCCTACCAGAACCTTAACCTCAGGTAATCTTAACCAGAGGCCTGCCTCTGGGTCTCCTTGACTTTGATTGGATCTTGGGCCTATCCTCAAGCCAATCACTCTGGGGAGGAGTGAGGTAAGATTGGCCGAGTCCCAGGTAAGAGTCAGTTGACCCGAGCAGGGTAAAGGGGCATCCCCTGTGCAGAATGAAAATGTGCTGCTGCCAGTAGTGGAGCAGGGTGGGCTTCCTACCGTGGGTAATGCTCTTCCCCAGGGGAGAAATTTTCTTTATTTTGGTCTGAGTTTATTCTCTTAAATTTAATATCTAATTTACAGCAACCTGAAAAAGGGAAAATCTATATCATATCTTGGAAATACTGAGTTAAAGTCTCTGTACCCTTTCACGTTAAAAAAGTACAACTGAAAATGGTCATCTTGGTCAGAATGAGTAATACTGGATCTGCTTCATGGCCAGCCTTAGCCCCTTGGTCTCCTAATGCTGCTTCATTTTTCATATTGCAGGGGACAGGATATGACTGAATAGGCCATAATTGCTGCTTTAACATTTTCACAAGACTGTAGCTAACGCATTTTCTCTGATTCCCTCGGTTCTTTGAGTCATTTTGGAATTGGCTGTCTGTGTTTTGGTGGCACTTGGTTTCCTTAGAGTTGAGGAGGTAGAGTCAAGCTTTTCAGAAGGCAAGCACGATGGACACAGATTGGATTGCATTTGTAAAACCACTGTTTACATATTGTTGAGAGTTCTTATCCCCTCCCACCCCCGGGGAAGGGTTTCATTCATTGTCTTACTGTGTGGAGAGTTCTGACATCAATGCAGGTGGGGTTGGGGCTCCACTCTGTATGCAGTCCTTGTGGCTAAAGAAGTGATGACAGGGCTGGCGCCATGGCTCACTTGGCTAATCCTCCACCTGCGGTGCCAGCATCCCATATGGGCGCCAGGTTCTAGTCCTGGCTGCTCCTCTTCCAGTCCAGCTCTTTGCTGTGGCCCAGGAGTGCAGTTGAGGATGGTCCAAGTGCTTGGGCCCCTGCACCCGCGTGGGAGACCAGGAAGAAGCACCTGGCTCCTGGCTTTGGATTGGCGCAGTGCCGGCCGTAGTGGCCACTGGGGAGTGAACCAACGGAAGGAAGACCTTTCTCTCTGTCTCTCTCTCTCTCTCTCTCTCTCACTGTCTATAACTCTACCTATGAAATTAAAAAAAAAAAAAAAGAAGTGATGACAGTGATGGATGGAGCTGGGGCAGAAGCATCTTCTCCGTCGTGGACTGTGCAGGCTGCTGTAACAAAAACCACAGGCAGGGTGGTTCATAAGCAACAGGAATCTACTTATGGTTCTGAAGCGCTGCAGCCTGAGGTCAAGGTGCCAGCAGACTTACTGTTTTGTGAGGGCCTGCTTCCTCAATCTCAAATGGTGGAAGGGACAGGGACTTCCTCTGTGATTTCTTTTATGAGGGCACTGATTTCATTAATGGGGGCACAGCCCTTATGGTACAACCAACTCCCAAAGGCCTCACCTCCTAATACTATTGCACTGGGGACTGAGTTTCAACAAACGAATTCGAGGAGACACAATATTCAGTCTATGGCCATCTATTAAGCATTATGTTTAATTGAACCTCTCAACAACCCTGTTAGGCCCACTGTCTTACCACAGATGGAACAATGGGGTTTTGAGAAGTTAAATGATTTTCTCAATGTGACACCGCTGAGAAGTGATGTCTCCAGTATACAAATCTAGGCCAGCCTTCCAACCTGAGCCCATGAGTTTGCAGTTTTCTCTAAAGTGTTAACTGATGGCTGGTCTTGTATTAGGAGCAAGTTTACTTACCGAAGTCATATCAATAGTAGTTTGTCATGTTACTCTGAGCTAAATACTCTGACCCACAGGATTTGGTTTGGGACTTGAAAACATGTTCGCCCAGTTGACTGCTTGAGATTCTGGAAATGCTAGTTAAGTTTCCTGCCAGTCCAGTGCAGTCCTGTCTGCAGTTACCTCTTGCTACCACTTGATGCCGCTGTTGGAGATGTGTCCCGCATGGTCTGACTGAAATTCTCCTAGGGCTTTGAGATGCTCTTGCTGATCCACAACTGGCAACACCTGGCAACAGTGGCCGTGGTCCTGGGGAGATTTCGGCATTGGCCATATGCGGAGCTAAACCAGCTCTCCTCAAGGGGCGCTTTAGGTAATCTTAGCTTCAGTTCCCCAGATCTGTTCACGGCTTGCTCTCCTTGGGAACATGTCTGTATTGTTGTAGTCACAGAGTATTTCGTCTGTCTCTGCTTTTGTCTATCTCTGCAGGTACAGCACAACTGTACGGTAGCTGGTATGCTAAGGTAAAAAAGGAGACGTATTTGAGACAAAGTTTTCATAGCCTTTCATCTCCTCCTCTTTAAATCTCAGCCTTTGATCAGCTGTAGTGCTCAATTAAGGTAATTTGCATAAGGCCTTAGTAAGTTATCAATAAGTGATATTATTATTAATTAGTCCTTTTGTGCTCCAGTCTAGACTTTTATAGAGTTAGTTCTGCTATACACACTTGTCTGAGTTGGAATTTGTTGCTGTGTGCAGAATACAGTAGGGAACAATGTGAGATAACACAAATTTTTCATTTGGATGTGCTCAGTTGTGTCTAGGAGACAACACAGTGCATCCCCGCTGAACGAAGGTGTATAGAAGTGTACAGAACCCGTGCTTGCACACACCTGAAACATCCTCCGGCCATCTCAGCGCACCACAGGCATTGTGAGGCACGTGCCCACATCCGGTGTTACAACTTTCCGTCTGATTTTAGCTAACGTTCCACCACCTCGTAACAACTCACAAGATGCAACTCTTCTGAATCTGTTTCTCTGACAAGAACTTTGGCTATTTTCTAGGTAAATTGTCTTATTCATTGTAATATATTTAAGTACTTTTCAACTATTTCATAGGTAAAAAAAGTGACCATTTTTATGAGGCTCCCCCCTTTTTATTTTATCTTGTCACTGATGAAGGTTTTGACTGTGTGCCCAATGCCGTAAGCCCTGTGGTTTTTCATTGCATGATTTTGCGAAGGCATGCAATGCAAGTGCTGTGTTATAGCAGCATTGGTGGTTCCAGCATTCATCTGTGAAACACTGCTCCGGCTCTCAAAGGAGGCTTGCACTGAAGTGGGGATACTTGTGTCACTGAGCTTTGATTTGGATCACTTGTGCCCAAGTCCAAAGTGCTGATGGCTTAACGGCAGAATGTGTGTGCTATGCTGAGCATAGCAAGGGCTCTGGCTCACTAAATCCTTTCTTGGATTTGCAGAGCAGCTAAATGGAAGTCATGGTTGGCATCGCCTCGTATGTGCTGACCTTTCCTCGCAGGAAATTGCCTTAAGAAAGACTTGCCAGCGCTTTCGCTTCTCTCTTTTCATCTTCCTTTCATCTCTCATGTGTTTGAGTCCCTGAAGATGGGCATCTGATTCTATCTTTCCGCGTACATTGGCAGCCACTTCTGGTAGTTACGATACCTCAAATTGGCACAGTGTTCTAAGATTCTTTTTCTAATGGATCTTACAGTTAATTAGTCTGCTTTGTTTAAAACATCTGGGAAGATTGATAAGATTGGCTTCTTTTCATTTTAACCTGTCCAGTGTGAGGATCTCACTACGTGTATATGGCCATTTTCCATTTCATACCATGGCCAAAGTTACTAGGAACCCTACATGTCTTGTTTTGCTGAGTTAGGATTCTTTTTTGAGATAGTACTCAGCACAGCTCCTACCATTGTATTTATAAGAAGCAATTATGCTTATTTGATGTCTAAGATCTAGACTTTTGTTCTTCAGGATAAAATAGCTAGCTATCATAGTAGGCATGTGACAGATACTTAATGAGATGAATCAGGCAACAGCAAGGCAAGTTAGGTGATGTTCTCAGGGTGACAATGCCTATACTTTACCATATGTGTTAGGCAGTGGGTTATTAAGTATGCACTTTCATCTGTAGCATGCTCAGGAAGCCAGTTCTCTCAATAAGAAGTCGCAGTCCAGGGCCAATGAGCCAACATTCCCATCAGAAAGGAATGCTGGAGAGGAGTTTTCCTTGGTAAAATGAGTGGTTTGTCCATTAGCATGATGATTATTAGAAACAGTCTCTGGTGACACTGCGGTAGTCAATATACGTGAATTGATTGAACCATAATAGAGATGACTCCTCAGTTTTTAAAATTAAGCCAGGGACCTGTTCAATTGGGCCTGGATCCTGAAACATGGACTTAAATGAGGCTGTTCAATAAGTGGTGCATTCTGTTTGTCTAATTCTGACACAGGGTGACACAAACTTGACTCTAGATGGTTGATGTATTTTCTTTGAGTCTACCTGTCATGCAAGCTGTGGTCAGTGTACTTGAGAAGTAATAGAGCTTGGATTTCTTTTTTTTTTTTTTTTAACCTGCGGAATCAGAGCTGAGGTGTACTTCACCTTCCTGACATCATTTCCTATAGAGCTTGGATTTAATCAAGTTTATAGCACTGGTTGCATGCAATATTTTCTGCATCCTTGTTTATTTATGCATGTTTAAGAAAAATCTCCCTATTGGACAGATTTAATATGAAATTTGTTTTCAGTTGAAAGGTTGTGAGGTTTGGTGGTCATTCATGTTCAACTGATAGTAGTGCTTGGTTGCCAAAAATAACTAATACTTAACTAATACTTAAGTATGATAAGGTGAGGTCAGTCAACAATTCCAAGGTCACACAGAAAACTAGATGAAGTCTGTAACAACTGCTGACATCAGTGCATTTCACCTAGGACTGTATGATTTTTTTCCCCCATCGGACTGCCATATATGGTTGTGTAGGTGGTATACTGAACAAGGGTTTTACCTTAAGGGACACCATTTATATCGGAAATATATATTTATTATGTACATTTCCTGGCAAATATCAATAGAGTGCTTTATTCTTTAAAAGGTGACATATTATGACAATTTTCAGGGAAGTAGAAGTAAAGGGTGTTGAGGGAAGGGGTGCCTTCTAATCTTCACTAGTCATGGACTAGTAGGTTGAATTCCTTTGGCATTTGATTAAATCTTCCCCCAGGTGAAGGAGGAGGAGGAGGAGGACTCCTATCTTCAGGAAGTGCCTGGTTTTGAATGGGAACTCTATAATTTGTTGAGTGAACGAGCAGTTATAAAATAGAGTCATGTTCCTAAACAGTAATGAAAGGCTGCTGTTTGTAAGCAAAAGACCAAGATACAGGAAGATAAAGCTCTTGTGAGCTGGATCTTACGCTGTGCAGGTAGGAAACAAAGTGATCAAAGAGGAAAAACCTTGAGTACTTCAATATATTTAAGTGACAGGCTCTTCTGCCTTCCCAGGTTTCTCTAGCTAAGGGATGTCTGTCTCATCAAGTCACAGGAAAACCCTTCAACATGTTTCCTTATCATCATTTCTCACAATCTGAAATGGTTGTGGTCATTTGTTCTCTTACTAGAATGTACACCCTACAAGAGCAGGGATTTGGGGTCGGTGCCGCGGCTCACTTGGCTAATCCTCCGCCTGTGGCGCCATCACCCCGAGTTCTAGACCCAGTTGGGGTGCCAGATTCTGTCCTGGTTGCTCCTCTTCCAGTCCAGTTCTCTATTGTGGCCCAGGGAGACACTGGAGGATGGCCAAAGTCCTTGGGCCCTGCACCCGCATGGGAGACCAGGAGGAAGCACCTGGCTCCTGGCTTCGGATCTGTGCAGTATGCTGGCCACGGCGGCCATTCGGAGAGTGAACCACAGGAAGGAGGACCTTTCTCTCTGTCTTTCTCTCACTGTCCAACTTTGCGTGTCCAAAAAAACAAAAAACAAAACAAACAAAACAAAACACCCAGGGATTTTGAACTAGCTTGTTCAACATTGTATCCATACATAGGTCCTAGAATGGTGCTCAGCTGAATTTGTAGAATTAATGAAAGTATGGTGAGGAACAACAAATGTGTGCACTCAGAAGTCCAGAGATTGAAAGGAACCTTCAGAATATCCCATCTTTAGACTATCCATCCGCAGGAGGTGGGTGATCATCCTTTGTGCTCTTTGTTTGCAGTTTTGAAACCAGACTGACTGATGCCAGAACAGTACTTCATTTTCATGCCTATAACACACTGCACACGCATGTTAGCCGATGACTCATCTTTGCCCTTGCAAAGTCTCACCATGTCCCTTAAACACAGAGACAGGAATAGGGGCAGCAAGAGACAAATTTAACAAGAGCCATTTGGCAACTACAAGATCTAGGGAATGGAGCCCTTGGACGATGAATTGTATCCCAGACATTTGGTGCCCACGTTACTACCACACTATACCATCTTTCTGCTGGTGGAGACTAGGAATCTCTGAGCAGAGCAACCTCATAAAAATCTGCATTGAGCCTCCAGACTGGGAAGTCCCAGGTTCAGGGTCTCTTTGCCAGTTTTCTGTCCTGGCATGCCATGGTGTTATGTTACCCTCAAGGGATACCTGAGGGCGACAAGGCAGATAACAGCACGTCCCCTTCACCCTGGGGTGTAGATAGTCTGCACTCTTGAGGGCTTAATGAATACTCACTGATAGGCTCCACAGGACACCCAGAGACAAAATTCTTCCCATCTGCATTGGTTTCTTTGAAGCTATCCATTGGATCTGTTAGGGAAACTCTAAAAACATCTGGACATGAGTGAGTGCCATTGTACGGTACTCTTCTTTTTCATCAGGTCACATGTGGGTTTTCTAACTTTTAGTAACACCTTTGAAAGAGAAATCAGTTGAAATTGGCAGTATTTGTTCTTGTTGAACCCAGGATGGGTCCTCCCAGTCACTGCTTTTTATCCAGCGTGCACACACACCACCTGGACAACTGTGTGTTTCAGAACCAGTTTACAACTCCAAGTGTCCCGCCATCTCCTTTTGGAAAAGAGCTCAGGAATTACTGGTCTGCTTTCTTCTGATGCATCTGCTACTCTACCTGGACCAATATATAGTGAGCCCCTGGCTTGATGGGCAAATTATCCCCAGACTCCAGGATCCACTGAATCTAAGCCTGAAGATTGAATGAAGTATGAGAAAGGAATTTGAGAATTTGTATGGAGTGTTATACAACTTTCTTAATTGTCATAGTGGCATTGTAGATTACTGGTTTTCCTTGCTTGTCTCTGACCTCTGAGTTTCATAGTTTTTTCCCCCACCTTCTTTAGCTTTTTCCTTAAAGTTTCACACTCCTAGAGCACCTTAGGAATTGTCCTGGGTTCTCTATACTCTGCTCTGAGTGAGTTATTCCTGTCTGTGTCTATAAATACTGTCTATATTCCAGTGACTCTGACATTCATATCTTCAGTTATGACCTGTCTGAGAACTTTGAATTTCACTCATTTATCTATTAAACATGGCTACTTGGGACAGGGTACTGGCCTAGTAGTTCAGACACTGGGTTTGGATACTCACGTCCCACATAGGAGTATCTGGGTTTGAGTCCCCGCTGTGCTCCCCAGCTTCCTGCTAAGATGCACCTGGGAGGCAGCAGGAGAGAGCTCAAGTAGTTGGGTCTCAGCCACCCTCATGGGAGGCCTAGCTCCCGGTTTCAGAATCTGGTTGGCTCTCCTTCTGCAGCATGGCTCACTACGTCTTTTCCATTGCTACATTCATGGTCCATGCCACCATCATCTCTTGTCATGTCTATCCCCGTACCTCCACTCATCCCAAGCTGATCTTCCTACTTCTTTTCTTCTTCTGGTTTATTTTCTACTTGGAAGCTAGAGTGATCCTTTAGAGATGGAAGTCAAAATCTTACTCACCTGCTTGAAACTCTGTCTGGTTTGCTACTATTGTACCTTACCAGGGCCTGTGTGGTCTGGCTTCCATCTGCCTCTCTGAGCTCCCCTGCCACCTCTCTGCTTGACTACATGCTCTGTACGCCCATGGTCTCCATTCTGGACCTAAACATGCTAGGCTCATCTTTGTGTCATTCTTTGTATGTGCAGTTCCATCTACCTGGGGTGCTTCTGTCCTGGTTCAGTGCATGAATGGCCTTCTCTCGCCATCTGTACTTCTTTTCAAGGATCATGAAGTGTTTTGTCCAGGATCAGATTCTTGGAGCTGAGCTGGCCATCATTTTGAATGCAGTTGTCATTATTCGACCAATATAATGGTAATGTAGTTTGTGATTTTGTGAGATTCAAAATTATTAAAGTAAAGACTAATAGAAAATATTATCACATAATGTTTCAATAATTGTAAGATTAATGACATTAATATATTCCACAGTGCCTGGCACAAATTATGGATCATAGAGATGTTAACATATTAACATAAGTTTCAGATATTTATATTTTCAGAAATAAGACAATACATTTATAAATAAAGGTCCCTACTTCATCCCCTGTCCCTCCTTTTTTCACCAAAAGTAATAAACATCTTTAAGGTGAAGCAGACTTCAGAACATGTTTTATTTATTCTGAATATGTTTGTGTAATATGTAGTATAAATATACTCACCATGCTATGCATATCCCCTAGTAATTTGTAACTTTCTTCACTAAATAGTAACTTCAAGAAATAAATGTATGTGACAGATATGTGAATGCATTCACTGTAAAGTCCAGTTCTCCACCAAGAGACAATTCAGAAGGTTTCTTTCTGGTTTGCTTTTCTTTTCCTCCCTCCCTCCCTTCCTTCCTCCCTCCCTCCCTCCCTCCCTTCCTCCCTTCCTCCCTTCCTCCCTTCCTTCTCCTCTTCTTCCTTCTAGTCCTCCTCCTCTGGTATTATGGACATGACAAGGGGGCAAGGATAAAAGAGAATATTGACTGTGTGCCAGAATTTCTCCAGAGCATATTCCTAAAAATAGAAGTGCTAGGTCTTATGTCATCTTCATCTTTAAATTTAGTATATGTTGCCAAATTCTTTTCCAAAATGTTTGTCGCACACAGCAATATTTAAGTGTTCCCATGTCCCCACAGTCTTCTCTATATTTGGTATTTTCAAATTTTGAAGCATTTGAAAAAAGAGGAATGGTAAGATGCCATTTTAATTTGCCTGTCCTGGTTATTAAAGAGATTGAAAGAAAATTTTTGCATATATTGCTCATTCTTTTTTCTGTGAAGACCCTGCTAATTTTCATTATTTGCTTTTCTCTAATGTTAGCTGGCACTCTATTACTCAAATGAACTGTTTCTATATTCTGACCAATCTTTGATGTCACATGAATTGCGTATGTTTTATGCTAGATTTTGGATTTTCTTTTATGTTGTATATGATATCTTCATTCTGAAATTATACATTTGAGCATACTTCATTATATTTTCCTTTACGATATATATTTTTGTATGATGTGAATATTTATAAAATCCATCCCTCAGCTCCGATTGAATCAAGTTCTAATCTTATCGTTCTTTCTATGGATAGCCAGTCATTCCAGCCCCAAGTAATGAATGAATGGTTCATCCACTCAACAAGATTTGAAATTCTACTTAAGAAATTATTCCAAGTTCATATATTTACATGGATGGATACAGTTCTGTCACTAATTTTATTGTACTCCAATTAGTATGGCTGTTTAATAACTGTAGCTCTCTAGGACGTCTTGGTGTCTTAAGGATATGAAAACTCTTATATTCTATTTCAAAATTGTCTTTTTTTCCCCATCACACAGATTTAATATCAATTTTTCAAGTTCTGGAGAGTACCTCTGTTGTGATTGCTTGACTTTGTGAGCGTCACTGGATTTAGTATATTTTGTTGTATTCATTAAACCTGCTGAACTTTCTTATTAATGCTAATCGTTTATCTATCCGTTCTTTGGCTTGTCTACACGAATACATAAGCAGTATCTAGGCATTATATTTTTCTTGCCTTATTATATAGCACAAGAATTATATTAAGAGTAGAAGAGAGTGTCTCCATCTTCCGCCTACTTTAAAGGAATTACTTTAATACTCCTTTAGTATACGTGATGCCAGATTTTTGTTCTTGTAGTTTACTCTTTTTGCATAAGGATTCCTTTTCCTGTTCTTACTGTGTAACGATGCTTTATTCAGTATATGCACTGAATTTTGTCAAACCCCTTTTTCCTGATGTTGAAATTATTGTATAACTTCTATGCTTTAATCTGTAAATATGAAGATTGTATTGATAAAATTTCCAATGTTAATCAAATCTTGGATTTCTGAAATGATCCAAATATTGCTACAGAATAATTTTGTTGAGTTTTGTTTGGTAATAGCTTACTTAGATTTTTTTCATCCACATTCTCCTGTTTTATAGTGTTCATGTCTTATTTTGACTAAATATTACATTAGCCTCATAAGTGGAAAGCTAAGTAATAATCTTTACATACTTTCTGGGAAGGTTTGCACAAGACAGAGATTGGTTTTTTGAGGTTTTGGTAAAACTTGTAAGACTATCTGATCCTAGTGGGTTTTGTTGATTATTTATGTATAGGTTTTTAACTGCTGATTTATTCTGTTTAGTGGTTTTAGTTCCATTTCAGGTTTTTAAAATTTCTTCTGGAATCCATTTTGTGAAGATACAGTTGCCTAGGAAATAGCAAATGTATTGACATAAAATTACACGTAGATGGTTAGAAATTTTAAGCTTCCACTGTTTTAAATTCTGTATTAATTTTGATTTTTAAGTGTTGCTGATTATTTTCTTTTTTTCTTATCAGTATTGTCAGTTTCATCTTTAGGGAGCTTCTAGTTTGCGAGTCATTTGTTTTGCTTCATCAAGGTTTGCTCTGAATTTCTTTATTGTTTTCCTTCTGCCATCCATGTTCTCTTTCACAGTTCTATTTCCAGTGTTAAATTAGATTCATAGCCCCTTCATTTTCATTCTTCATTATTTCTTCGTTCTTTATAAATCCCAATTTCTATGTATCCCTTTACATATATTTAATTCCTAAACAGTTTATCATTTTCTATTTTAAATTGTTAACAGTTTTTTTTCTGTAATCCATGAACTATTTGGAAATTTTTCTTTTTAAATTTCAAAATATTTGACTTTATTTTTCTTATTAGTGTCTGAGTTAATTATATTCAAGGCAGAGGATAATCTGTAGATATTAGTCCTTTGATAGTTGCCTTGTTATATGTTTATCTTTCTGTTTATATTAGATATATGTCTGAATGTAATAGCAGGGGCAGATGCTTCATATGTGTGTGTGTGTATGGCTAAGTAGGTACTCATTAGAGCAAATCTTTTAATAATAATGTCAAGACTTCTATTTACCTACTGAGTTTTTATCTGCTTTTCTTTGTGTCATTGAAAAAGGTATGATAAAATTCACACTATGATTATGTATTTGCCAATTTCTTATTGTAATGATTGATATTTACTCTATGTACTCTTATCTTTGTTATCAAGTGCTTATTTGTTCAGGTTTATTTTAACTTAACAGCCAATTGTTCTTTTTAGTTTCATAGTACGACCTTTAATCTCTCTTGTAATAATTACAGCTTGGTATCAATTTTCTCTAATATTAATAGGAGTATACTAAATCTTTTTGGTCAATATTTGCCTGGTGTTCCATTTAATATCTTTTTAACTTGGAATTTTATTTGTTCTTATATATTAGGTGTTTTTCTTGTAAATAGCACATTGCTAAATTTGTGTTTTTTTTTTTTTAAATCCAACCTGCAAGTCCCTGTCTTTTAATGGGAAGATGTAATCCATTTACATTTGCTTCAGTTACTATTACAGTTGAGTTTGCATACTTCATTCATTTTATTATTGCAGTATAATTTTTAAAATTTTATTTAATTTATACACATTTCGTGTGTTTCATATATACAGATTTAAGAACATAGTTATACTTCCTGCCCTCCCCCCTCTATTAAAGTATAATTTACATAGGGTAAAACACACAAGTCTTTACACAAGTCTATATACAAGTGTCTAGTTTTATGAAGTTAGCAAATATATATATTAGTATTATTAGTATATATTATTAGTATTTTTGAAATATGCCCACACTGTTACGTGAATCAGAGTTAGATTCTTTTTTCTTGAGGAGCAGTATTTCATTATGTGACTATGTGACAGTTTATTCATTCCTTCTGTTGATAGATACAGAGTTGCTTCTAGTTTTTGACTTGCAGATAAAGCCTCTGTGATAGTTGCATACAAGGCCTTTTGTGGAAAATACATTTTTTTCCACGTAACTATCTGGGAATATAACTTGTGGATCATGTGATAAGTGAGTGCTTACCTTCATAAAAAGCTACCAAACTGCTTCCCAAATTTGTTGCATCATTTGATATTGCCATCAGTTATCCAGATTGTTTGATATTGTTAGTAATCCGTGCTACTAATAGTTAGGCTTTTAAGTTACAACCAGTCTGGAGTAGGTAGTGGTATCTCTATGTGGGTTTTTCTTTCATAACAAAGGATACTAATGGATATCCTCTCAGTCTTTTGTATAGCTACTTGTGTGAACTGTATGTTTACATGTCTACCTATTTTTTTTAGACTGTTAATTTTACTATCATTTAATTTTATGTGTTTTTGTATATTCTGTTTACAAATAATTTAATAGACATATGTATTATGAGTATTGCCCCCAGGATGTATCCTAATTTTTAACTTTTTATTGGTAACTGTTGAAGTGCAGATGTTTCTAATTTTTATGAATTCTGTTTTGTCAGTTTTCCCTAGAACACATTTTTCTTTTTTCCTATCAAGAAATATTTACCTATTCCATACTTGCAAAAACTAAAATGTGTCATTTGGCTCCTGCATTTTTAGGTCTATGAGCCGCTTCATCTTAAATTTGTTCAGGATGTGATATAGGGGTTGATAGTTTTTTTTTTTAACTTTTATTTAATAAATATAAATTTCCAAAGTACAACTTTTGGATTATAGCAGCTTTTTCCTCCCATAACTTCCCTCCCACCTGCAACCATCCCATCTCCCACTCTCTCTCCCCTCCCATTCACATCAAGATTCATTTTCAGTTATCTCCCTTTCCAGTGCTGGTGCGTAGACTTGGCAGCTGGAGTCCTGAGCCGTGGGCGCCTGTGTCCCACACGTGGGTCCACCGTGTCCCTCTAATTCTGGAAATTTCCTCTGCAGTTTGTTCCCTAACTCTTCCCTGAGACTACAGTATCTCCACTTTTATTAAACTATCTTTTCTGAACAGGTCTTCAAAGAAGGAGGTACCTTTCTCTGAAGGGAGGAGAGAACCTCCACTTTGACTATGACCTTGTCTAAACAAGATAAGAGTCGGAGAACTCAAGGGGCTTCCATAGCCTTGGAAACTCATGACTGGTGCAGAGGGAGATTACTGATGCCATAAACAGGAGTGTCAATTTGTAAAGTCAACAACAGGAGTCACTGTGCACTTACTCCTCATGTAGGATCTCTGTCCTTAGCGTGCTGTACATTGAGACTTAATGCTATAACGAGTACTCAAACAGTATATTTTACTTTGTGTTTCTATGGGGGTGCAAACTGTTGAAAGCTTTACTTAATGTATACTAAACTGATCTTCTGTAAAAAAAAAAAAAAAAGAAGAAGAAGAAATTATCAATTCCCAACTTGACTCTCACTGGGATTAAACATGATAATAGGTCTGATCTAATTTCATCATCATTTTAAAAATCATCTATTATTTTTCACTTTATTCTGTGTGGGAGCAAACTGTTGAAATCTTTACTTAATGTATGCTAAACTGATCTTCTGTATATAAAGAGAATCGAAAATAAATCTTGATATGAATGGAAGGGGAGAGGGAATGGGAAAGGGGAGGGTTGCGGGTGGGAGGGACATTATGGAGGGGAAGCCATTGTAATCCATAAGCCGTACTTTGGAAATTTATATTCATTAAATAAAAGTTAAAAAAAAACTATCTTTTCTTGCACTATCAGTTAGCTCCCTCCCTATTCCACCAACTTCTATAGTTTTTCTTTTTTTAACAATAAGGAATTCTGTTTTTCTAGCATGATTTTTGAAAAGATCTCATATTGTTAAGTCACTTTGCCTCTGTTATAAATTGACCATATGTATGGATGTCTGTTTCTGTTCTGTTTCCCTCTAACTGTACTTGTGTCATTATCAAACTTTATTGATTACTCTGACTTGCTAGAAGATTTGAAATCAGCAGTGTGAGTTCTCCAACCTTGTTGTTCTTTATCAAAGTTGTTTTGCATATTATTTTAAATTTTAGAGTCAGCCTGTGAATTTCTACAGTAAGTCTATTGGGATTTAGAATAGTATTACATTGATTCAGTTGGTCAGTTAGAGGGAGAAATGACATCTTGACAATATTGAGAACTTCAGTTCTTGAATAGAGTATATTTCTGTACTTAGGTCATTTTAAAATTCTTGGGTGTTTTTATGGGGGACCAGGAGGATGCACCTGGCTCCTGGCTTTGGATCGGCATAGCTCCTGCCATAGCGGCCATTTGGAGGGTGAACCAACAACGGAAGGAAGACCTTTCTCTCTGTCTCTCTCCCTCACTGTCTAACTCTGCCTGTCAAATAAAAAAAATTCTTGGGTGCTGTATTTTCTGGTTTTCAGTATGTAAGTATTATTTACCCTCTGTTAAAGTTATTCATAAATGTTTTGCATTTTATAAATGCATATTTTTCTTAAAAAATAGATCCTTTTAATTTGGAACAGTTTTAGATTAACAGAAAAGCTGAAAAACGAGTCCAGAGATCTTCTCTACATCCTTTATATAGCTTTCTGTTTCTTGACCTCTTACATTACCATCGTACCTGTCACAATTAAGCAGCTAGCCTTGGTGCATTGCTATTAACTAAGCTGCAGCTTCATTCAGATGTCAGCAGTTTTCCCACTAATGCCCTTTTCTAGTTCTAGGATCCCACATTACATGTAGTCATTGCATCTCCTTAATTTCTGGTCAGTGGCAGGTTCTTAGAATTTCCTCATTTTTATGATCTTGACCATTTTGAGGAATATTGGTCAGATAGTTTATAAAATACCCCTCTTTGGGAGTCTGTCTAATTTTTTTTTACAGGATTGGATTTGGGTTTGGGGGAGAGAAACCATCAAGGTAAAGTGTCATCTTCATTATACCCACCATTCCCTTTTAAATTTTGTTATTTTCTGAGCTGGGAAGATATTGAATTCGAGTTTCAAATATTTTTTGCGTTATCTTTGAATTCAACTCCAGTAGGAACCCTGAATCCTGTGTTCTTACCCCTGCTGTATTGATGCTTCCTTGGCCGTATTGAGATGTAGAGAACAGTGAGAATTTTCCAGATAAGAGATTTGTTTGTGCATCTGGATTCAATGTCTCTCCCCATTTTCATTTAAGAGTCAGCCAATTCCTTCCCCTTTGGACCAATGATCTTTGATCTTTGTGTATGGGTGAAGCCCACTCTGCTGTCTGTCTGCACCCAAATGGAAACTGTCTCTCTGTTTACTTAAAAGATTGCTCTTTACTAGTCCCTCAGAGTAACATTTATTTTATTTTATTTGCTCTTCTCTTATTTTTGTCTGTGGAGAAATCCATCTTATTCTTCTGTACTTAATACAGAAACAAACGTCATGTATTTTGGAGTGTTATCTTCCTTTTTTTTTTTTTTTTAAAGATTTTATTTGAGAGCTAGAGTTACAGACAGTGAGAGGGAGAGACAGAGAGAAAGATCTTCCTTCCGTTGGTTCACTCCCCAAATGACCGTAATGGCCAGAGCTGCGCCAATCCGAAGCCAGGAGCTAGGTGCCTCTTCCTGGTCTACAATGTGGGTGTGGGGGGCCAAGCACTTGGGCCATCTCCTATTACTTTCCCAGGCCACAGCATAGAGCTGGATTGGAAGAGGAGCATCCAGGACTGGAACCGGCACCCATATGGGATGCCAGCGCTGCAGGTGGAGGATTAACCTGCGCCATGGCGCTGGCCTCTTCTTTTTTTTTAATCTTGTTCATCCCTTCCCCTCCTCCCCCGACCCCATCATTCCTTCTATTGAACTGTTTTATTTCTTTTCTTTACAAATTTTCTTTTATCCCTCTACTGGTTTGCAAGTTGTGTATTTTTTATATATTTTGAAAGTCAACAGCACATTATGTAATGTGACTGCTTAACTTAGAATCATAATAAATGTGATGTTTTAACCTCATCAACTGCTTTAATTATATATGATTATAATCTGTGTGTTTGTCTCACTCCTTTTAATCCTACAAAATTGATAAAAATAATTATTATTTATATCACTAGTACTTGCTTTTGACTTTCCCAATGTGCTCACTCTTACTTCACTCTTCCCAGTCTCTCCTGTGAGAACTGGATTTCATTCTTCAAGGTTCCATCTTTGATAGGGTATTTACTTGGAACATTCTTGCCAACTATGTGTGGAGCTATTTTTATTTTACCATTTTCTCTTATTCTTTAAAGGTAATTTAGCTGAGGAGAAAATTCTAGGTTTACTGTTTGTTTTTGCTCAATATCCTTAGCATATTCTTCAGTTTTCTTCTGACTTAGACTGTTGTTTTAGGAAAGTTTTCTGCCAGTTAAAAATGCCATCTCCGGTTCTGAATTAGGTCTCTGCTTATTTGTCTCTAAGATTTTCCCATTGTCTTGTGTCCTGTAGTTTTAGTGTGAAGCATCCAGATTTAGATTAATTTTTAAGTTTTTAATATTTGTATAATATTTCAGGTGTACTTCTGTAGCATAATTTATTGAATATGCTCATTCAATAGATGTTTAAATTATGCCTTTTCTTTTACTATGTAAAAAATGTTCTCAGGGAATGTCCTAGAATATTATCCTTATGACCTGAATAAATGTCATATTGCTTTAGGTACCAAAGCTTGATTTTGTAGTTTATTATCAGAGGTTTGATAAATATCTAGTATGATAGTCTTCTTTTTAAAGGAGTCATTATTTATTTCTTTGAGAGGTAAATATAGAGAAAGAGTGAGGGACTTGGGGACAGAGACAGAGAGGGATAGATGGGTCCATCTACAGGTTCACTTTCTAAATGCTCTTAACAACTGGGACTGGGCCAGGCCAAAGCCCCAGACTGAATCCAGATGTTCCCTCAATCCAAGAAGCAATTACTTGGGCCATCAGGACTGCCTCCTAGGGCCTGTATTAGCAGGAAGTTGGCCTTAGGACCTGGAGTTGGGTATTGAACTCAGGTACTCCTGTATGAGTCATGGGCATCTTAACCACGATGCTAAATGCCCAGCACTGCTCTTTCAAATAGTTTTTTCTTTGAAATTGTCACTGAATAATTTTTAGACAAATTCTTGAAGCTGGAATTGGAGGCAGAGCTGCGGTGCAAACCCAGGTACTCCAATACGGGAGGTAGGCATCCCAAGCAGCATTCTAAGTGCTGTGCCCAGTACCTGCTCCATGACATTTAATTGTAAGTGATTTTAATTATCAAACATATCATACACAAAAATTTGTAAAATGTATTTGCACAGTTTAAAGATAATGGCAAAATGAAGCCCACACACCTATGACTCACTTCATTACAAAAGATATTCAGAATTTCCAAACTCTTGTCCCCTTAGTTATGGCTTCTCATCACTGATTTTTAGGAAATCACTTATCTAATCTGAATGTTAATCCTTTGTTAGTCATAGGTTGCAGAAATCTGTCCCCGGGTTTGTTTTTCATAAAAAACATTTCAATTTCATGTTGTCCAAATTATTAATCTTTGTTGTTTGTGTTATTGTATCTTACTTTCAAATATATTTCTGAGGGAAGTAATAAAATTTTCTCCTATATTGATCTATAAAAATATTTTTAGGTGGGATATTTTCAACAGTTTTGTGACACATTGACTTTTTCAGGTTGAAATTCATGGCAAGCCTTTTTCAAATTTATTTACTAGAATGATCACATGGAATTTTTCTTTTTAAATAAGATGAATGGCATTAATTTAGTTTCTGTAGTAAGTCAGCATTAGATTTCTTAGACAAACCCAGATGGGTAATGGTGCTTTTATGTGTTTCTGAATTTGGCTTGCCAGTATTTGTTTACCTTTTTTCATTTATGCCAGTGATTCCAATTGGCCTGTTATAACCGTCCCTGTCTTGTTTGGAATCAAGGTTAGGTTGGCCTAATAAAAAGAGTTTTCTGGAAGAGTTTGTGTAAATCTGGAATTATCTGTTCCTATCTGTTTGGTAGAACTTGCCTGTATAGCCATCTGGGGCCAGTGTTTTCCTAACAGTTGAAGCTATTGATATCATTTTAAAAACAGTTACAGAATTCTTCCCTCATTCTTTGCTTTCTTGGTGCAGTTTTGTTAGGATGTGTTTTTCTAGGAATGTATTCGTTTTTGGAAATTTATGTTATTGGCATGAAGTTGTTGATAGTAACCTATGTACTATTCATCTTTGAAGCACCTATTGTAATGCCTATTGTTTCACTTCTGATACTGTTTATTTGCATATTATCTGTCTTTACTGTTTAATATTGGGAATAATTTCATAAGTATTAGTCTTTTCAGAGAACCAGCTTCTAGTTGGTCAGACTTGATTCTGCATGTTTGTTTGCTGGTTCATTGAATTTTGCATTTATTTTTGTTATTCATTTCCTCCTATGTTTTTAATCTTAGCATTTTCTCTCCTAAACCTGCCAGTTGAATGCTTAGCTTATTGGTTTGGAGACCTTCTTATTTCAGATGAAACATTGAAAGTATAATTCTCCTTTAATATTACACACCCCACATGTTTGGTTGTAAGTGCGGTCAGCCCTCGCTATCTATAGCTTCTATACTCAAGGACTCCACCAACCATGCATGGTATGAAAATATCCAGAAAAAAGTTACACTCACACTGACCATGTGCAGACTCTTTTTCTCACCACTGTTCCCTAAACAATAGTATGAAAAGTATTTACAGAACATTTATATTGTATTAGGTACTTCAAGTAATCTAGAGATGATTCTAAGTACATGGCGGGGGGCCTGGTATCATGGTATACAGTTAAACCTCTGCTTCTGACACCTGCATCCCATATCCAAGAGATGCACCTAAGGAAGGCAGCAGAGGATGGTCCAATTACTTGTTTGTTTACCATGCATGGGAGAAGACCCAGATGGAATTTTTGGCTCCTAGCTTTGTCCTTGGCCCAGGGCAGTGTGGCTATTAGGGGAGTGAAACAGGAGATGAAAGATATCTATCTTGGTCACTCCTTTTCTCTGACAATCTGCCTTTCAAATAAATAAATAAATCTTTAAAAGAAGATTAAAGGGCCAGCATCATGGTATAGTGGATAAAGCTGCCACCTGCGATGCTGGCATCCCAGCATGGTTTGTGTCCTGGCTGCTCCACTTCTGATCCAACTCCCTGCTAATGGTCTGGGAAAAGTAGTGGAAGGTGAATCAAGTGCTTTTGTCCCTGTACCCATGTGGGAGACCTGGAAGAATCTTCTGGCTCCTGGCATCAGCCTGGCTTAGCCCTAGCCAATGCGGCCATCTGGGGAGTGAACCAGCAGATGGAAGTTATCGCTTTCCATCTCTCTGTCTTCATTTCTCCACCAACCCTGTAGCTCTGACTTTCAAACAAAAAAGAAAAAAAAAAACAGGGCTAATCAGAAGACAATGCATTACAATTAAAAAAAAAAGAATGTAAAGTATTTGGGAGTGTATTGCATATATACAACTATTTTACATAAGGGACTTGCCTTGGAATTTGGTATCTTTCAGGAATCCTTTAATCAGTTCCCTGCACATCCCTGTACATCTAATTTTCATGATTATTTTTTCTCAGACCCATTAGCTTTTTTTTTTCTTTAGTTCCCAGATGTGTGCAGTTTTTCTGTGTATCTCTTCCTCCATATTTTCCAACTTAAATGCACACAGGAAAGAGAATACAGCACCAGTCTCTGGAGTTTTTGAGACTGACGTTAGCACGTAGTAGCACATTTTGTGCTTGAGCAGGGTGTGTATTCCCCAAGTGCTTGGCTCAAAATCCAGTATAACCTTTTCAACCAAGAGTGTTCACTGTTTTTTACAATTTCTAATGATTTCTTCTTCTGCTTGATTTGTTGATTATTGAAAGAAGTGTTTTAAAAATAATTTTGTTATATTAGTGGATTTCCCCACTCAGGTCTTTTTATTTATGAATATTAACATATACATGTATGTTATTTAATTGATTTTTAAAATTCCAGCTATTCTTAGAAGTTTTTGTATTTTATTTGAAAGTATTAACCCATTTTTATACACTGTGACCACTGAAACATTTGAATTTATTCCTACAACTTTATTATGTGCTTTTGGTTTGTCTTACTTCTGATTCTTTTGTCTCTTTTTTTGCTTTCTTTTGGATGGCTTTTCTTTTTTCCATTTTTATTTACTACTTTGTCGGAGTATGTCCTGTGCGTATTATTTTAGTAGTTAAACTAGCTGTTTTAGTAAGTGCACCTAGTTTAACAAAGTCAAAATTTAATTTGTACATTTCCCATCCTCCCGAGCAGCTACTGGGATGATTTCACTCCCAAATCTCCCCCTTCCATTGTTACATGTTACTTTTGTTTGTTTCCTTTTTTTTTTTTTTTTTAAGATTTATTCATTTATTTGAAAGGCAGAGTTATAGAGAAACGGCATTGTGGGCATTTGGCATTGTTTGTGTATACAAAGGCTGTTGATTTTTGTGTGTTGACTTTGCAGCCTGCTACTTTACCAAACTCTTCTATGAGTTCCAGTAATCTCTTGGTGGACTCTTTTGGATTCCCCTATATATAGAATCATGTTGTCTGCAAATAGGGATAGCTTGACTTTCTCCGTTCCAGTTTGTATTCCTTTGATTTCTTTTTCTTGCCTAATGGCTCTGCTAAAACTTCCAGGACTATACTGAATAGCAATAATGAGAGTGGGCATCCGTGTCTGGTGACAGATTTCAGTTGGGAATGCTTCCAACTTTTCCCCATTCAGTAGGACACTGGCCATGGGTTTGTCATAATTTGCCTTGATTGTGTTGAGGAATGGTCTTTCTATACCCAATTTGCTAAGAGTTTTCATCATGAAAGGGTGTTGTATTTTATCAAATGCTTTATCTGCATCTATTGAGATAATCATATGGTTTTGTTCTTCAGTTTGTTAATGTTATGTATCACATTGATTGATTTGTGAATGTCAAACCATCCTGACATACAGAGGATAAATCCCACTTGGTCCAGTTGAATGATCTTTCTGATGTGTTGTTGCATTCTATTGGCTAAAATTTTGTTGAGAACTTTTGCATCTGTGTTCATCAGGGAAATTGGTCTGTAGTACTCTTTCACTATTGTGCCTTTTTCAGGTTTAGGAATTAAGGTGATGCTGGCTTCATAGAAAGAATTTGGGAGTATTCCCACCCTTTCAATTGTTTTGAATAACTTGAGAAGAATTAGAGTTAGTTATTTAAATGTCTGGTAGAGTTCAGCAGTGAAGCCATCCAGTTCTGGGCTTTTCTTTCTTGAGAGGGTCTGTATTACTGATTCAATATCTGTCTTGGTAAAGGGTCTGCTTAGTTTTTCTGTATCTTCATGGCTCAACTTAGGTAGGTTACATGTGTCCAGGAATCTATCCATTTTTTTCTAAGTTTCCCAGTTTTTTAGCATACAGCTCTCTCTAGTAATTTCTGTTAATTCATTTTTTTTTTTATTTTTTGACAGGCAGAGTGGACAGTGAGAGAGACAGAGAGAAAGGTCTTCCTTTGCCATTGGTTCACCCTCCAATGGCTGCCGCGGCCGGCGCGCTGTGGCTGGTGCACCACGCTGATCCGATGGCAGGAGCCAGGTACTTCTCCTGGTCTCCCATGGGGTGCAGGGCCCAAGTACTTGGGCCATCCTCCACTGCACTCCCTGGTCACAGCAGAGAGCTGGCCTGGAAGAGGGGCAACGGGACAGAATCCAGTGCCCTGACCGGGACTAGAACCCAGTGTGCCAGCGCTGCAAGGCAGAGGATTAGCCTAGTGAGCTGTGGCACCGGCCTTGTTAATTTATTTTTATTTCTGTGGTGTCTGTTGTTACATTTCCTTTTACAGCTCTAATTTTATTGATTTGACTCTTCTCTCTCCTTTTTTGGGTTAGTTTGGCCAATGGTGTGTCAATTTTGTTTATTTTTTCAAAAAATCAGCTCTTCGTTTTGCTGATTTTTTGTATCTTTTTTTGGTTTCAATTTTGATGATTTCTTCTCTGATTTTAATTATTTCCTTTCTCCTATTAACTTTGGATTTGGTTTGCTGTTGTTTTTCTAGATCTTAGGATGCATTGATAGCTCACTTATTTGGTGCTTTTCCAATTTCTTGATATAGGCACTTCTTGCTATAAACTTTGCTCTTAACACTGCTTTTGCTGTATCCCATACGTTTTGATATGTTGTGTTATTTTCATTTGCTTCCAGAAATTTGATTTCTTTTATGACTCACTGTTAATTCAGAAGCATGTTGTTCAGTCACCATGTGTTTGTATATGTTCTAGAAGTCCCTGAGTTGCTGATTTCCAGCTTTAGTGCATTGTGGTCCAAGAAGATGCATGCTATGATTTTGATTTTTTTTAAGTTTGCTGAGATCGCTTTATAGCCCAGCATGTGGTCAATCCTAAAGTTCCATGCACTGGTGAGAAGAATGTGTATTCTGCAACTGTAGGAATAAAAGTTCTGTAGATATCTGTTAGGTCCATTTCTTTTATTGTGTTGATTAACTCTGCTGTTTCTTTGTTGATATTCTCTCTGGTTAGTCTGTCCATTACTTAAAGTGGGGTTTTGAAATCCCCCATTACTATTGTATTTAATTCTATGTCTCCCTTTAGATTCCTTAACATTTCTTTTAAATAACCAGGTGCCCTGTAATTAGGTGCCTATACATTAATAATAGTTTCATCTTCTTATTGAATTGCTCCTTAATCATTACATAGTGCCATTCTTTGTCTCTTTAAACAGTTTTTGTGTTAAAATCTATTTTGTCTGATATTAGGATAGCTATACCAGCTGTTTTTTGGTTTCTGTTAGCATGGAATGTCTTTTTCCATCTTTTCACTTTCAGTCTGCATGCATCTTTGCTGGTGAGATGTGTTTTTTTTTATAGGCAGCAAATAGATGGATTTTATTTTGAATTCGTTCAGCCAGACTGTGCCTTTTAACTGGAGAGTTAAGGCTATTTACATTCAGGTGACTATTGATAAGTAACATCTTTGCCCTGCAATTTTTACATAAATATTCCTTTTTTAAAAAAATCTGGATTTTCTTTATACTTTTACTGAGAGGTTTTATTCTTTTACCTTCTTTCATAATGATGACCATGTTTCTGTGTTCCTCTGTGCAGCACATTCTTAAGCATCTTTTGCAGGGGTGGACAGGTGGTGACAAATTCTTTTAATTTCTGTTTGTTTTGGAAGATAATTATTTCACCTTTGCTTATAAATGAGAAGTTTGCAGGGTATAGTATTCTGGGTTGACAATTCTTTTCTGTTAATAATGGCAATTTATCTTGCCATTCTCTCTTAGTCTGTAGGGTTTCTGATGAGAAGTCTGCTGTGAGTGTAATTGGAGATCCTCTGAAAGTAATCTGGGGTTTCTCTTGGGCACATTTTAGAATCTTTTCTTTATGTTTTACTGTGGTGAGTTTGATTACAATGTGTCATGGTGAAGATCTTCACTGGTGATGTCTATTAGGAGTTCTATGTGCTTCCTATACTTGGATGTCCCGTTCTTTCTCCAAATTGGGGAAATTTTCTGTTATTATTTCACTAAAAAGGCCTTCTAATCCTTTCTCTCTTTCCATGCCTTCAGAAATTCCTAGAGCCTGTGTTTTGGGTCTTTTAATAGTATCCTGTAGATTATCAACAGTGTTTTTAAGTTTTCTAATTTCTTCTTCCTGTGTTTGGTCTGACTATATAATTTCCTGTGCTTTGTCTTCTAAGTTGGATATTCTTTCTTTTGCTTCACTAATTCTGTTGTTAAGGCTTTCCATTGCATTTTTTATTTGGTCTATTGAATTGTTCATTTCTAAGATTTCATTTTGATTTCTCTTTAAGATCTCAATTTCATGGGATAAATTTTCTTTCATGTCATGTATTGATTTCATTAGTTCATGCATTTGTTTCTGATTACTTCTAAGTAATCCTATGATCAATTTTTTGAATTTTGTTCCTGGCATTTCTTCAATCTCATCATCTTCACAATCTAATATTGAAGTGTTGTGTTCTTTTAGGGGTGTCAGGTTGTGTTCCTTATTCTTGTTTCTTGAATTGGTATATTTGTTATTTGGCATTTCTGGAGATACTTGTTGGTTTCTTTATTCTTTCACTGTGGCGGCTTTTATCTTTGTACTGTGCCTCTGCAGATTAGTGGAGTGTCTGCTCTCACTGAATACCTGGTTGTGCTCAGGGAGCTCTGTTCAGTTCTCCAGGATGAAGGGCATTTCTGAGGTGACACACCCAGGTTTGGCATGGTAAATCTCTATCTCTCTCTCTCTTTTTTTTTAATCAGAGGGGAGGTTTGTTCTTGTCTGTTGGCATAGACTCAGCTGAGCCCCTCTCCTCAAAGGAGACCAGTGCCTGGGTACTTGCCCCTGTGGGTATGTTATTTGTCTGCTCTGCCACAAGGACCACACGAAGAATCTGTGCATTCCTCAGTGTAAGTTCAGATTCTCCAGCAATATTCCTCACCAGGTAACCAGGGAGCCCTGAGAGCATGGAGCCTCCCACAGTGACTTCCCGAAGTCCCAGCCACACCCTGAGTCCTCCCATGCAGCCTCAGTGTTTTCACAGTCCTAGCACACAAGCCTTCCACAGTCACAAGCACCCAGCCCTCTGTCTATTCTCCCCACCAGAATCAGGAGTCTCTGCTTGAATGGTTGCTGAGTGCTGGCAACACAAGCTGGCGAAACTGTTTTATATGTCCAGAATGGCTCCTTCTCTCTATCAGCCTGTCACAGGGTGATCTTGGAGAGAGAAACATGCTGCCCCCGACTTTCTTTTTTCTCCTCTAGTTTGGCAGGTATGCTGTCTCCCATGGGGCTCCAAGCCAGATTCCCTCTAGGCTCTTCTTGCAGGTTTTTTGCCAGTGGCTTGGGCTGCTGCAGTCTGGTCTCACTCTCCAGCGCTGGTATGTTGGCTCTTGGCTGCTGTCATCCTGAGTTGTGGGCGTCCACGCCCTCCACGTAGGTCCTCTGTGTTCCCCTAATTTGTGTAGAGTTTCCTCTGCTGTTTCTCCCTAACTCTCCATGAGACTGCATTCTTTCCACTTTTTAAAAACTATCTTCTCCTAGACTAGAGCAGTAAGCTCCCTCCCTGCACCACTATCTTAATCTAATCCCTATTGTTATTTTTTTAATTTACTTGACAGATATAGTTAGACAGTGAGAGAGAGAAGCAGAGACAAAGGTCTTCCTTCTGTTGGTTCACCCCCAAAATGGCCCTACGGCTGGAGCTGCACCGATCCGAAGCCAGTAGCCAGGTGCTTCTTCATGGTCTCCCATGTGGGTACAGGGGCCCAAGCACTTGGGCCATTTTCCTCTGCCTTCCCGGGCCATAGAAGAGAGCTGGACTGGAAGAGGAGCAGCTGGGACTAGAACCTGGTGCCCATATGGGATGCTGGCGCCACAGGCGGAGGATTTACCAAGTGAGCCATGGCGCTGGCCCCCCCATCATTATTAAAAGAGGGTTTCTCTCGCGTTGATCTCTAGACCAGTAGTCACTGTTCTCTGCCTACCGAGGACATCCTGTTTCTCAGAGAAGCCTTGCCATGGTAAGCCAGCAATCATTCTCAAGGCAATCTGTGTTCCATCACTGCTGCTTTAGGAACTGTTCCATTTTCTTTGGTTTTCACCAGTTTCACCATGATGCCTCGGTGGTATATCCTAAATGTGACAATTGATAATGGTATCTCTTGGATAGTGCTTCTTCTTCACTTTGTCTTTTATCACGTTTCAGAACTTGGATTAGATTTGCATAAAACCTTCTCACTCCCTCTTCCATGTCTCTTAACCTCTAATGCATGCCATCCATCTGTTTATCATTGGATTGTACTCAGAATATTTCCTTGTCTTCCATTTTCTTAATTCCTTCTTCAGCTCCAAGGCATTGGGCCAAATGTGACCACATGTTGTCCCCTTCAGCTGTTGAGTAATGTGCTGGCACTGGGAGAAATCCCAGGCCTTACAATCTGACATCTTGTCACCCTTTATGTGAAGGTCAGACTTCTTGGGATTAGGCTGAGAGATAATGGATTTTTTCAAAGAACAGTTACAGCTGCCATAGAACAGTGCTCTACCACTTCGGGCTTATCCTGCTTTTTCTAATAGACACCTAGTATTTCTAGCCAACGCTTTGGTAGGTAATGCCAGGAGTCCAGCTGAGTTACTTCCAGTATCTATTCCCATCGTTTGCTGTATCAGGGGATGAAATCAACAATTACAGGCTTCAGGCTTTCAACAAAACCCATGATTCTATCAGAGCATTGATAATGGTTTCAGGACTTGGATCAATTTTCCATGAAAGTTTCACACTCCATCCAGACCCAGTACACATGCTACTTTCTGTCCTTTCTTCCCATCCATATCAGTCAGACACTGAAGGATGTCTTTAGGCTGTTCTCCTTGGCACAGACCCCCTTGGTGTTAAGTGGTATTAATCAGAATCTACTCAAATTGCTGATTTATACTACCATGAAATCTATAAACCCAGTAGATTTTTTGAAGTGATTAGCTGGTTACAACTGCAAGAAAAGACGCAAAGCAGCAGGAGAATTCTGCTGACCCTTGTCCCATTTTTCTTCTTCTATTAAGTTTGATGGAACGTTTGGTCTCTAACTGAAGCAAGAATGGAAGGCATCCATAGAGGAAAATAAAATATTCTGCAGTGGAGGAGATTTTGGGGGTCTTTGGAGAGCACAGGTGTCCTCCTTGGGGGTCACTTAGCTAGTCAGGGTCCTCCTCACACTTCCTTAAGGATTTCTGTTGGATGCTTGATTCCGCAGGCTCGAATCTTTACTAACTGAGTAGTGTGGATCTTGCTTTAAACTGGCTACTAGATCATTGGTGCCATGATCTACCTTCCCTTTTCCGTTGTCCTTTGAACAGCACTGATGTGGCGTCGGTCAAGTAGAGCATCATATTTCTTTATCCTCAGTGACTGGCTGAGAATTGGGCTTAAGATTTAATGGGAAACACCTTGCAAATTATTGATACTATCAGAAGAGATACAGGGCTAGGATCTGCAAAGATGTAGGTGGAAGCTGAAGTGCCCATCTTGCTTTGTGAGAATGGAGCCAACACAGGGGAAGTAGAGGGCAGATAAATAGAGACAATGGAGCCTGGTGATCCTTTCACGGCATCTGGATCTAGCCATGCCTGAAGCCATCTCTCCTCTGGATTTTTCAATTTTTCAGTTTCACAACTTAGTTAATTCGTGACTTAGAGAGTCCTAATATGTTTTGATCAAGGCATCCCTGGAGTCTAATCAAGGTACTCATGTGATCCTAGTACTTAGGAAATTTTCAGCTTTTAATTACCTTACTTTTCTTTCATAATGTTGTTAGTCTTAAATGATCTACACATTTGGTGGAGCTACTCAGATATTTCACTAGTTTGGAGAGATCTCTTGATCTGTTTAGAATGTATTAAATGGTTGTAAGGTAATTGGAGAAAATAGCTCAAACAAATAAAAATCAAGGATCCAGTTTAAGTAACAAGAGGTGGTTTAGGATCCCTAAGTGCTGTTATTTTGGTTGGTTTTAAGAAGCTCATTTGGGAAGAATTCAGACATTTTGGGGTGAGTATAAACTGTGATAACCTTATGAGATCACTCACCCCAACAAAGACTCTAATTTTAGCTTAGACAGAGACAGGATGAATGAGTAATTACTTAGTAGATGATTCTTGACAAATAATATAGGATTTCAAAGATGGGTTTCAGCCTTGATGGAGAATGCCAAAGCTCTGGGAACAAAGTGAACATTTACTTGATAGGAGAACAACTGTAACCTGATCCCAGCTGAGGGTTTGCACAGGAGATCTCTGGTAATAACTTGCAGATAGGCTGGGCTCTCTGCAGCTCAGAGGTTCACAGCCTCAGCCCTGTACCCACATGAGGCAGAGCAATTCTGTGTGCATGGGAGGATGTTTAATACTGTCCCTTGCCTCTACTCACCAGACACCAGTGGCATGTTTTACCCTGGTTAGGCAACTAAAAATGTCTCCAGACATTGCCACGTGTCCCCTCCAGGGAAAAATCACCACTTTACCTAACATTCTTTTGCTTTTACTGTCCATCTGATGCTGGACTGCCCATCGTGCATATACTGACAATACCAGGTAGCTGGTTGCCACCTGTGCTATTTATTTATAGAGAGACTATGTCAGGCACCAAGAATGTGAACTGGAGAAACAGGCAGACCTGAGTCAAATCTTAGCTGTTCCCAGGATGAGCAATCTGGTCAGTTGCTTTATTTCACCTAGCTATAGTTTGCTAATCTGTGAAAAGGATATAATAATTCCCTAATGAAAATGGTGGTTTGGAGTGAGATGAGAGTTAAGTGTTTACTTTAGAAATAGGACATTGTAAACATGCAATGAAGGGTAGGTGAGTTAAGTTTTGTCACTGTACGCGGTTTTTGGAGGTAGGTATGCAGGTGGGAGAGGAGCTTCAGTGCATTGGAGAAGGTAGGAAAGGAACTGATGCGCCAAGGAGTATTAGACACCCTTATTGCCCTGAAGATTTATAATCTCAGTAGGGAGATAAGATTAACACATAAGAAAATGTGAGCTACAGGGCCAGGCAATCCTTGGTAGGAGCTGGGATCTCCGAGAATAATCAGGAATTGGGTGTGATGGGAATGATTGATGAGAGACCTCAGGGCCACTGCTTTGCTGGCACCTTGATCTTAGAGTTGATTTTGGAATTTTTCACAGTCTCCAGATTCACAGACTCTAAAACTATGAGAAATAATAAATGCCTGTTGGAGAAGATATTGTCTATAATATTCTTTAGGGCAGCCTGAGCCTATATCAAGAGTCCGTAAAACTTGATGAATTAGACCTCACTAAAATTAGAGGTTTTTTTCTGTGACAGACTATTAAGAAGACAAAGAGACAAGCTGCAGATTGGACAAAAATATTTGCAAAGCATATACTCCAAAAAAAGCTGTGATGTAGTACAGATAAATACCCCTTAAAACTCCATAATAAGAACAGTCAAATTAGCAAAGAGGCAAAAAAGAAATTTCACTGAAACAGCAGGAATTTCGTTGAAGAGTCTATATGGATGACATACCAGCACATGAAAAAATGACCAACATTACCAGACACTAAGCAGTTAAAATGCATTAATCTTTCAGAATGGCTAAAATTTCCCAAAAAATGATACCACCAAATACGGGAGATAGCATGAATGAACTGGATCACTCCTACACTGTGTGGTGGGAATGTAAGGCGACACAGCCAGTGTGGACAAAAGTATGGGCATTTCTTATAAAATGGAACATGCAACTATCATATGATTCAGCAATTGCACCCTTGAGCACTCCAGAGAGATGAAAACTTGTGTTCATATGAAAGCTTGCACATAAATATTCACAGCAGCTTTATTTGTAAGAGCCAAAAACTGGAAAGCAGCCTACATGTCCTACAGTAGGTGAATGGGTAAAGAGACTGTGGCACATCCACTCCATGGAATATAACTCAGGCATCCAAAGAAGCTAACTATTGATGCACACAACAACTTGAATCAATCTCAAGGGAATTATGTTGAGGAGAAAAGTTAATCCCCCAAATTATATACTGCTATGTGGCTATGAGGGAGAGGGGGAGGGGGGGTGGAGAGGGAGAGAGAGAGAGAGAGAGAAAGAAAGAAAGAGAGAGAGAAAGAGAGAAAGAAAGAGAAAGAGTGAGTCTTCCATCTGCTGGTTCACTCTCCAGTTGGCTGCAATGGCCAGAGCTACGCTGATCAGAAGCCAGGAACCAGGAGCTTCTTCTGGGTCTCCCATGCTGGTGCAGGAGCCCAAGGACTTGGGCCATCTTCCACTGCTTTCCCAGGCCATAGCAGAGACCTGGATCGGAAATGGAGCAGCTGGGACTCGAACCAGCATTCATATGGATGCTGGCACTGCAGATGGTGGCTTTACCCACTATGCCACAGAGTTGGCCATGGCTCTATTTATATAACATTTATTAGTTGACAGAATTATAGAAGTAGCCATATTAGTGGTCACCAGGAGTTAGGGCTGGAGTGGGAAGTAGGTATGGCTACACAAGGGGTGTTTTTCTGTATCCTGGCTGTAGTGGTGGATACATGAACCTACCCATGTGATAAAATAGCACAGTACTGAAAACATGCACACACACACACACACAGGAAGAGAAATGAGTACAAGTGAAACTGGAGAGCTTTGAGTATGACTGGGGATTTTTCTCCATGTCAGTATTCTGGTTGTGCTACTCCACACATTACTATTGCAGGGAACTGGGTTAAGAGTATAGTGGATCTGTTTTATTTCTTACAGTTGTATGTGAATCTATAATTATCTCAAAAAAACTCTTAATTTTAAAAAAAGTATAACAATTCAACTATCCATCCAACCATCCTTTAATATTAAGTTCCTACTGTGTTCTTGCTTGGGCCAAATGACCTAGTGAATGTCTCTCATGAATTTCCAGATGGTTCTATAAAGCAAGGAGTATGGCAATCCTTACAGCGTCCTTAGCTAATACTAATACAGCTGTGAAAATCACAGCTAATTGTTGTATAGTGCCCACTATGTGGTACACATTCTTCTTACTAATTAAAATGAATTAACTCATTTAGCTTCACTAAAACCAAGCAAGGCAATCACCTTATCCCCATTTAACAGGGAAAGAAAATGAGACTCAGAGAGGTAAAGGAGAGGTAAAGTGAGAAGCCAGGATGACCACCTATTCAGTGCAAGAGGAAGGATTCCCTCTAGACCATCTGCAGAGTCCAGGGATTGCACCCATTGCCCTTGTGGTGGTCACCACCTGACCAGTGCAGTATTCGTAGCATGAGTTTTGTGAGTAAGGCGTTTGAGTTCCTGCCTTTCTATCTGGTACTGATGAATGAATGGCCAAAGGCAACCTTTCATCGTGTGATGCTTTGGTTCTGGACAGAGCCAGAATTTGGTTGCAGCTTCTTGGGTTTGCAGAATGTCTCCCACTTTCCACACTGCACAGCTTTCTTAGATCTACCCAGTGCTTAGTGCCCTTAGGAAAGTCTGTTCCCATGACATCAGGTGGGAGGTAACTCCTCTTGCTTTCCACATCCCAAGGTACCTTTCCTGTATCCTCTTGGGTGATGCATCTTGTCTTAAATGCTTTTCATCTGATTTCCGATATCTAGCACTGTGCCTTGTAGACAGCAGGTGCTCACTAGGTGCTGAATGAATGATATGTAAAGCAGAATCTCTCCCACAATTTTGAGCATTATGTGTAGGTGAGCAGGTAAACTCTAATGATTTTTTACTTTAATTCCTTTGTTTTTCCACCTTTTCCGTAGCTTTAGACTTCATAAAAGTCTGAACCTTTCTTGATTTGTGTATGTGCTTTTGTGTCTGCCTCTGTGTGTGTGTGTGCTTGTGTGTCTCTGTATGTGTTCTCATGTATCTGTGTATGCATGTCTATAATGCATGTAGACATTTGTGTGCCATGTCCCCATGGTGCTGAGAATGGCACTATGTGAAGTATCTGTTGATGGAAAGATGACCTACACGGAACTTGTTTAACAAGACCCCTGTGTCCTCAGTGCTGAAAGAAGGACCAAGTCATGATGTGGAGGGCACTAGGATTATTCCCATTAACGGTTTGATTTGGATGGCCTGATTTCTCCCAGGCCTTGGGTTGGTTCCAGCATACATAGTTTGCACTCCCATAAAGAGACAGGTTAACTGTCCAGTTGTGGTGCTGATCATGCAGTCACATCACCCCAGCGAAGCTGCCGAGTACTAATAAATTAACAGAATAGAGGTTTTTATTGATTATATTCCAGGGAGGCTGCTCTGGGGAAAAAAATTCAGCGATGGCAGGAGCCAGGGGTCCCCAGCCAGTATGTTTTTCTGTGCCTGTGTGGTGTTGCACCAATGGTAGCTGTCAAGCTGGGAGCTGGTATTTCTGTTTTTATGATATACCAAGACTGACATGAAGATCTTGGTAAGCTCTAGCTCATTTAGTTCTCTATAACCAGATGAGCGCGGTACTATCATTGCCCCATTTCACAAGCGTGTAAACATAAAAGAGTCCATGAACTTGCCCACAGTCACACAGTGAAGGAGGGGAGCGGATTCCAACCTGTGCTTCTCTGCAGCCAGAGATCAGGCCTGCTGACAGCTGGGCGAGTCCTGCTCCTCCATCAGCACCCCCCCACCCCACCCTTGCCCACTGATGTCTCTCTGGCTGCACAGGATAGTCTCGCTCTGGAGGGAGCTGCGTGGCTCCTTGGCTGGACTCCCATTGGGAGGCACTGTAAAACTGCCTCTGCTGAGGCCCAGGCTGGCAGCCCCCACCAGTTTTGGCAGGGAAGGGATTTGGCCTCGAGCCCCAAGGTGCACCTTGAACCAGGGGAGGCTGCGTGCAGCTGCCTCTGACTTTCCTCGCAGTAACTGCTGCCTGGCCCCTCCCTCCCAAATCCTTGGGATTTGTTTTATGTTTTCCTCAAAGGATCCAGGGTGAGCATGACGCCGGCACATAAATCTCCATCAAGTAGGAGGGCCAGAGGGAGGACAGGTCAGGAACGAGCAAGCCCAAACACACACGGAAGGGCGCCCAATTCACATAACCCTGATCTGGGGCAGCCCAGCTCCCAGGAGGCCCCCTCCCAGGCCTAGCGCTCCAGGACCAGGCAGTGTCCTGCCTTGACGGAGGTGGTGTGTCCAGCTGTTGGTAACAAAGGAAAAGAAGGAAGAAGAAAGCAGATGTCGCTGTCAGGTGTTGCTGCCAGCTCCCTCATTTGTCAGAACCCTCTAGTGCTGACTCAGTTTTTGAGACATGCATGGAATTGATGCCCCAGCAGGGCGGGGTCCAGGCAAACTGTGAGGTCGGCACGTCTCCCACTAGCATTACTCCTCTGCCTCTGACTGCACAAATCTAAGCAGCTCTCATCTGTCCCCTCCCTAAACACTGAAAGCAAAAAAGAAAGAAGAGAGAAATTCAGTTGAACTGGTCTGTGTATAGATACAGGCCTGAACTATAACAAATATTGGCTGTTGGAAACCGAGTGGTTCACAAGTTTGGGAACTTTGGAAAAGTTGTAATCAACCGGTTACTTTCTATATGGGTGGCCTGACTTTCTGCATCGGTTCAAATTAGAATCCAGTGCCACATTGCCAGGGAGCCCGACTGTGGCCACCTTTTAAATGGACAAAACATTACTCCTGGTCATTCTTTTTTTTTTTTTTTTTAAGATTTATTTATTAATTTGAAAGAGTCACACAGAGAGAGAAGGAGAGGCAGAGAGAGGGGGAGGGGGAGCCTTCTTTCCGCTGGTTCACTCCCCAGTTGGCCGCAATGGCTGGAGCTGCGCCGATCTGAAGCCAGGAGCCGGGAGTTTCTTCTGGGTCTCCCACATGGGTGCAGGGGCCCAAGGACTTGGGCCATCTTCTACTGCTTTCCCAGGATATAGCAGAGAGCTGGATCGAAAGTGGAGCAGCCAGGACTCAAATTGGTGCCCATATGGGATGCCGGCACTGCAGGCAGGCGGCAGCTTTATCTGCTATGCCACAGTGCTGGCCCCTTTCCTCATCATTTTTTTTTTTTTTTTTTTTGGACAGGCAGAGTTAGACAGAGAGACACAGAGAAAGGTCTTCCTTTTTCTATTGGTTCACCCCCTAAATGGCCGCTACAGCTGGTGTGTTGTGGCCGGCGCGCTGCGCCGATCCGAAGCCAGAAGCCAGGTGCATCCTCCTGGTCTCCCATGCGGGTGCAGGGCCCACGCACTTGGGCCATCCTCCACTACCTTCCTGGGCCACAGCAGAGAGCTGGACTGGAGGAGGAGCAACCGGGACAGAATCTGGCGCCCCGACTGGGACTAGAACCTGGGGTGCTGGTGCCACAGGCGGAGAATTAGCCTAGTGAGCCGCGGCGCCGGCCCCTCATCATTCTTAACCTGCTTTGATTTTCCCCCAGATGGCACGCATCACCTTCCAATTTCTACATAGCTTAATTATCAGAATGCTTGTTGTTGATTGCCTCTCTTCTGTTTCTAGGACACAAGCTGTATGAGGCAGGGCTTTGTGTATTTTGTTCACTGGTGTCTCCTAAACATCTATCAAGTGCCTGAAATAAAATTTTACTGAACAATTCAAGAAATGAAAAGGGGCTGGAAACATGGTGCAGTGGATTAAGTCCCCACTTCCCAACGCCATCAGCTCAGTAGAGTGATGGTTCAGGTCTCGGCTGCTCTGATTCTGATCCAGTTCTTGACTGATGTGCCTGGACAGGCAGCAGATGGCAGTCGAAATGCAGGTGAGGGACCACGATGGAGCTCTGGGCTCCTGGCTTTGGCCTGGACCAGCTCTGGCTGTTACAAGCATTTGGGGAGTGAACCAGTAGATGGAATGTTCTCTGTCTTTCCCTCTCCTTCTCTGTCATTCTGCTTTTCAAATAAATAAATACATTTTTAAAAAAATGAGCAAAAGAAAAGCAGGTGGGTGAAAGCTGCTGGCTAAATGATGTTGGTAGGAGTGTAGTGTTGAGGCTTGGCTTCCACCTCCCCTAAGGATTTAGTCACTCGAGGAATTCTGAATGTCAGAACTGGCAGATTTAGAAATAATATTTCTGGAAGTTGTTGAATGTCTCAGTACTGGGGACATTCATGTGGCAGAGGATGAGGAGGAAACCCCATCTTCAGGTGTCCTGTTGGTCTCTGGCCTGTTGGAGGCTCCGACAAACTCTGTGGATCTTGGCATCACCTCTGTAATACCAAAACGTTTGTTTACTAGATGGTTTCTTTCCTAGTGCCTGGAAGATTGTTCACCCAGGTTAAGTTACAGTTGGCTAAGTAGTGGGCCTTGGAGAGTCTTTCTCCAGAATTGGGGAAATGTACTAGAATAGGTATTGCTTTAAGTCTCAATCTCTTGATTTCAGAATATCCAAGTTGGCTCAGTCTAAGCAGGTTTTTTTAAGAATTATATATTTACTTGAAGCCATCAAGTTTGGAGAACCTAACTTAAGAGACTGAAAAGATACCACTAGGAATTCACTTCTTTGCATTCTCTACATCACCTGCTGTTTCACTGGGTCATTCCATCTCCTCACTGTTTGCCTGGCTCCTCTTTGTCCTCATGGTTTCAACACATCCAGAAGGAGGGTGGCTTCCCTTCCAGCTCAACAGAAGCCCAAGAGCACTGATTCTGATGGGTTTGACTTACACCATCCCTGAGCCCGTCTCTAGGGCTAGGGGGTTGGAGTAAGCCAATTGTCATGTGTTCGGTTCCCCAGACCCTGGTATGGAGTCAGTGCCACTAGCTAATGGTAATTTTTTAAAATTTGATTTAAGATATACAAATTTCATATATTTTCTATGTACAGATTCAGGAACGTGGTGATACTTTCCACCCTGCCCTCCCTCCTGCCCATGCTCTCACCCTTCTTCCTCCTCCCTCTCCTGTTCCCATTCTTATTCTTTACAAAGAGCTATTTTCAGTTAACTTTATACTTACAAGATTAACCATGAAGAAAAAACACTATTCCTCAACAATCAAGACAAGGGCTGTTAAAATCATCAAACCTCAAAATGTCAATTTCATGCCAATAGATGATGTTTTAATACTCTTTTAGTTACTACAGATCAGATTCTGGTGTTTTCCAGTTGCATCCATTTTGGTGCACACACACACACACACACACACACACATATATATATATATATATATATATTACTGCTATGTAGTATTCCATTGTGTATTATACCATAATTTCTTTATCCAGTTTCCAGTTGATGACATCTGGGTTGATTGCATATCTCAGCTATGTGAATTGAGCTACAATAAACATGGGGGTACAGATTACTCTTTCATATGTTGATTTCTTTTTGTTTGGGTAATTCCCAGGAGTGGGATACCTGGGTCATATGGTAGGTCCATATTCAGATTTCTGAGGTGTTTGATACTGTCTTCCACAGTGGCTGTCTCAGTTTACATTCCCACCAACAATGGATTAGGGTACCTTTTCTCCCACATGTTGGTCAGCATTTGTTGTTTGTTGATCTGCATAGCTCACAGTAAATTAAGAGTAGAGAAGAACTGGGTCCTCAGATGAAATCTAGGATGTCACCATAGGAAGGACGAGTGGACGCTGGGGAGGAAAACAAACAGCTATCAGAATGGTGTGAAAGGAAACATGGTCGGAACAGAGACGGCGGAATGGTCCCACCTCAGAGGCCAACTCAAGTTGATTGCTAGTGGCTCTCTGGAATGCCACGTTGAGAAATAGTCTAAAACTAAGCCAAGGACAAACATAGTGTCACAGTCGATCAGAAATGACTTCTGTGTGCTAGGAAACTGTTGAGTGCCAGATACTTGTTTTCCTTTATTTGAACATTGGCCAATGGAATGGTTACAATTGAAAACAAAGAGTGATGGCTGTGGTAGGCCATGGTCAGCTTTAAGACTTGCAGAGAATTCGCTTATTAAAGATCTTACTGTTTTACTATTCACAAACCCATTCTGGACAAAGAGTGGGTCTCTAAGTAACAAGGCCACTTAGCACTATCAAGGTCAACCTGTGGTGCATTTAACTCTGCTTTTGCTCAGCAACGGCATTATCACAACTATCCATATTGTGGCCCTGGCTGAGATTCACCAACTGACATTTGGTCAGTAATCAGGTGCTTACTCAAAGATACTGATCAAGCCCTTATTTGTGAAAGGTGCTATGCCAAGTGCCATAGAAACAGTAGTGAACCAAACAGATCTAATTCTGTCCTGATGGATCCTACAGTCCAATGAGAGCAGCCATACTGACTTACAGTTTCTTCCAATATCTGTTTTTATTCCTTCATTGTTGCCCAAGAATCCGTGATCAGGAGTATTCCATTCCAGCCCAATGAAAACATCACTAGCCCTTCTCTTTGGAAGCATCATTACCTGTATACTTAGGAGAGAACACAAGGTGTGTAAGGCAAAGCTATTCTCTACCAACACTTGGCATCAGTTCCAAGAATAAATTCTTCAACAAAGTTGCCTGCTAAATGATAACATTGGCAGTTCATAGGCATTCTCTGACTTCATACTGTTATCCATCCTGATAGACAACCCTATTATTAACAACATCATTGTCTTGCAAACAGGGAAGCCAAAAACTCAGGGAGGTTAAGTGACTTTCTAAACTACACACAGGTAATGAATGAAGAGCTGGGTTTCAGATACATGTTTGTTCATAGCAGGGACTAGGCTGCTAACCACTAACTGGTACTATCATGGTCTGAATGGCTGAAAATAGAAGTGGCATGGTTGATTACACACAGGACCCGCATTGGACTTCCTGGAAGGAAGAGGAGAGACTTAAGTATTTTGTTGTTAATGATTTTGTACATTTGGTCCTTTCCCTGGGGTTAAATTTGTCATATAGGTCATTAATGGAAACCCATTATGCACACTGGGTGTCTTTGGTAGCGAGGCATTATTTGGGATGAGTATCCTCCAGAAGATGAAGACATTTTGTGACATAAGTAATTGATTATTATTATTAATAAGTCACAGGGAGATATGAGTCTACCTATATCTGCATTTTCTTTAAGTAAACAATAGCCAGGTCCAGGTTCCATTTTTACACTGCTCTTCCTTGTCATGTTGGATGAATTAGCAAATGGGTACTAATCATCCATGTATCTCAGAGGCTTCTGGAATAATCCCAATTTCATACTGTTTTCTTAGTTTCAGTAAAAATAATTCTGGATGAGTTTACTGAATGGAATTTTATTTTACACCTTTGTAAGAACACTTGTAAACACTGGCAGACTAGAAAACTCATTTTGCTGTTTGCTTCTCTTTGCTCGAGGGACTCTGTGTGGGTATATATACAAAAGCACACCACTTTATTTATGGGACCTTTTTAGATAGAGCTGGGTTTTTGAAAGATTAGAAGACTATTGGAAAGGTTTTCATGTCAAATTCTTCAGGTAGGTCTTTTTCTGCCAAGTAGATTGCTGTGGGTCTCTGGTATTAGAGGTGTGGTTGTTTCCAAAATGAGTTTTAGACTCTCTTCCCAAAGCTTCCCATCCAAGTACAACATCCATATTTTATTTGAGGCAGCAGCCCTATGTGGAGTTGCCTAGGCTTTTAGCAATGGGCCAGCATTGGCCATAAGAAGCCAGACCAGTAGGTCTGCATCACAGGGCTTTAGGACTTGGGGGATGAAATTAAAATTTTGTGTTAGATTGCAGAACTCAAATAATGTGGAAGCCCCGTAGCAAAGAGCAGCTCTGGTTCCCTCCCTGAGCAGGAATGCCTGGCAAAGTAGATTCTGTGATTCTGCAGGGGCTGTGCATAAGTGTTGCTTCCTATCAGAATTGCAGATCATTATCCTGACACAGAGTCAGGAGTTCTGGAAGAGGATAATCTTTTTCTTCTGGGAGAGGTCTGTATTTTTCATACCTCTGCAGCCGTGGTGTCATGAGGGGAAAGGTCATCTCATGGTGGAGTTTCTTAGGAAGTGGGGCATAGTTGGATCCAGATATGAAGTGATCCATTCCTACCTGGCTCTATAGCAAAGGAGCTATGGCAGTAGGGGTGCCTAGGAAGGATTCCTTGATTGGGTTCTATCCCTAACTCATATTGCCTTGAACAAAATAAAAAGCATTGGACTCTATTCCGAGTGATAAAAAAATCCAAGTCAAACTGAACTAAACAATTTGGAGTTGCATACCTGAAAATTATAAAAGTAACTGAAAAGTTCAAAGTCAGCATTTCCTCAGATAATTTGGATCAACATGCTCAAATAACACCGTCATGACCTTGTATCTTTCTAACTTTGGTCTCTGCTTTCCTTGGGATTCTCTTCTTTCACAGGGAAGTTCTTCCACATGTAGGCAGATGGTCATCAGTGACTCTAGTCCTCATTCTACCAACTCAGCAACCCCAACATAAAAGATAAATCCTGCTCCCCAGTTGTCCCAGCAAAAATTTCAAGGCTCACTCTTAATCCTTTGATTTGAATCATCTTCTCACCCAAGGACTGATGGGTGGAGACAGCCTCATTTAATCCACATGGCGTCTCAGTAGGGGAAGAATAATCTCAAAAATGGAAAATTGGAGTGCTACATGCAGAAAAAGAAGGGATGAGGATTTAGTGGGTGACTTTTGAGTCAAATCCAAGGGGAAGAATCTTAGGCATGCTGACTATTGCTGTCTTGGAAAACCAAGAAGACTGAGAATCTTTATACTTCACGCCACTATTTTATTGATGTTCTTTTGTTCAGCAACTCTATTAAAAGCGTACTAAGTAGAAGCACCATCCTAAAAATCTAACAGTGAACAAGGAAAACATTGCCCTTGTCTTTGTAAATGCCCCAATCTGGCAGAGAAGATTGGGGAGAGGTTATTATAATCAGTTAGTGACATGGGGAAGTGCACGGTGCTAAGAAGCACATGGGAAGAGAACCTTTCTCCACTTTGGCTGGGGAGGAATAATTAGCATGAGACCTGGAGATTAAGCAAGAAATAGCTAGCTGTAGAGGGGCCTGGTTGTAGGTGGGGAGATCAGAAAAAAGGGTTTCAGTTGGAGGAGAATGTGCCAAATCCTAGAAGCAAGGGGACAGGAATAGTCTGTGTTTGGGAAACTAAAAGCAGCTAGATTATGTCAGAGATCAAAGCCTCTTCTGTCCTTCCAGGTGGGCCTGGGTTCAGTGGTAGATGATTACAAGCTGAAGAAGTTAGTTCAGTTCCTCCGTCCAACGGTCTGGTCTGCCTTGCTGCCCTGTGGACTCACTTTGGTATTGCAGAACCCTAGTACAGCCCTGATATCCAGTTAGTCACCCTGTAATTAATTATATATAGATGAATCATGGTTCTGAGGAAAAATTATTTTATTGTGTAAAAATGTTCCTGATAAGAGAACTGATGACATACGATAACATATGGAGTGTATTCACAGCTTTGCTAAAATGTTACAACAAAAGCAATCTGTGCATTGTGAAAAGATCAGAAGAAAATAGACCACTCTGTTAACAGCTCATTGTGGGTGATGGGAATCAGTGTTGCTTTTCAAATTTTTATTTGAATTTGTTATTCCCCATTTTTCATGGCTGACCCAATATTAGAAGAAGATAAACCAACATAATACTGTGGTAGTTAATTACCAAATATTCATTCAATCATGAGTGAGGAGCCTTAAAGAAGAAGAGAAACACAGAGCCCTGTGGCCTTCAAACTTGTTATCTGGTCTAGGGGAGAGCATTCATGGTTCCCAGTCGCTGGAGGGGGCGGTGCTTAAGCACTGATAGGAGACAGGAACATCCCGAGACCTCTCAGTTCTTTGATGGGAAATGGGTGAATCTGTGAGTTTGGGACATGACAACCATACGGGAGAAAATTCTCCAGAAGGGTTGATTTACTCCCACTTCTTTCTTATGGGATTATTCCTGTTTGTTATTGGCCTGTACTGTGGTTAGAATTTCAAGGTCAGAGGAAAAGGGAACAACCAGGAGCAAAGGGGGTTCAAATACTCAACTTTTCTAGCCTGGGACCTCACAGAACTGTCATGGGAATGCAATGGGCAATCAACAAGCACTGCAAGAACTCATAAAGTAAATGTAGCACCCAGAACAGAAACACACCAGTGGAATATCTAAACACATTTCCGTAAAGTCGCTCCTGAGAACAGGGGGAAAAAAAAACAAAAAACTAACCTTCTGATACACAGATGCAAAATACCAGTGCTTTACAATGGGCTATCAAGATGAAAGGAAGAATTTAAGCCACCCTCAGATGTGAGAACTAAGGTTCCTAAAATATATATGGGGTGATAAGTGTTTGCATCCAGAACAATTCTTTATCTGCACATAGATTTGCCCCTGGCAGAACAGTGAGGTGTCTGCTTAGAGCTCAATAGATTAAGGTTAGAGGTGATGAGAGTACAAATGATAAACTAAAGAATTAGGAGAAACAGAGATAATACAAACCCAGGAGGGGGGAAAGAGTGTGCTGTAGTCAATGAATGAGAAAGCAGAGGTTTACATAAGTATACTTGAGTTGACAAACACTTCAAAAAAAACTCCTCCCTGGACACCATAGCAGTCTTTATAGTTGCAGTATAAAAGCTACATGTTCCTTCAGTTGAAGATTAAAAAAAAATGAGTTTTCCAGCTGCAGTTTGCTTGGTGAGTGGGGGACAGAGGAAAGAGGGTTGATAAGAGCAGGAATCAGCAGTGTTATCCTACAGGCCTGGGCCCTTGGTAGGTGGTGCTGTGGAGCGGCTGCCTTTATAGGTGTTATGTTCATGGTAGCATCAGAAAAGGGACAAGTTGTCATTCTCTTCACCACTCTGACCCTCAGGGAGTATCACGTAAAGGAGCATGATGGGAATCAGGAAAGGGAACACTTGGAGGGGGGGCAGGAATGATTCAGTTCACTGTCTTTGAAAGAGTCACCAGATACCCAAACATATGATGCTGGAATTTTTTTTTTTTTTTTTTTTTTTGAGCTGAAAGAATCGATTTTTGGATGTTGGCTAGCTTTCCCTTCCTGCTGTTGAGGTCACTAGCCAATGCAATATAAGATGGTGATTGATTACAATGCTATCATATATTATAATAATAAAAGACGTGTTACTGATACCATAAGAGCTATTTTTATCTTGTTCTTCCCTTATTTTTCATCTGTATCAGTGTGGTTTATGTAAACCTGACACATTTGTGTATGTGAAACAGATGCAGGGTAAGGCACAGTTGTGTCTGTTCAAACCATATTTTTTTAATCATAGACATGATTTATGAAAATGTTCTTTGCATATGAGTTTTTTCTTTTTCTCTCAAAACGCACGGTAATTATAAATCCAACATCCATTTTTTTTTCAGGTACTTAAGAGAACTAGAAGAAGTAAAGAGTTTGGGTTGCTTGGCCTAATCTGTCTTCATTAGGTATTGTAAGAAAAACAACCTGTGGCTTTTCTGCAGCGGCAAATCAGGTGTTTAGAAATGTTGTAAACTATCCCAGTGGATGACAGGATGTGGTTCTTTTTGATTGCACAGAGCAGCACCCCTGCAAGGGCGTCTCCTGCCCCTGGGTCCTGGGTGCTGCTTCCCCTGCCCCCGGCTCATCGTGAATGTCAGAAAGAAAACAAGGCTCTTCCCCGTGCTCCATCCTCTGTGCAGTTCCGCACAGACTGAGTTTCTACCGGGGGGAGGAGTCCGCAGGTTCCTTTCCACTGCCAGCGATCCCATTATCCTTTGGGTTCCTCAGCCCGAAAGCTTAGGAATCTTCTCCTTCCCCTTCATGGCCAACCCATGACCATGATGATCTGGGAAGATTTAATCTCCTTGATATTTTCAGACTCTATCTAATTCTCTCCATCTCTGCTTCTACAGTGTATACCTCAGCCAAACCATTGCTATCTCTCTCCTGGACATAAAATAGATCTCAACTATTCTCCTGACATCTATTCTTCTTAATTAATTTATTCTTAATTAATTTATTCTTGATTAATTTCTCTCCCCTACATCTATTCTTAGGAATAAATATCCCAACCTCTCTCTCCTTTGCTGTTTTTATGTGCTTCTAAGCACTTTCCACTGACTGAACCCAACAAACACAGCAGGAAGGCAAGACACAGAGACGGAGCAGGGTATAAAGTGGATTTGGGAGGCACACAGAGAATATCCCATACACAGTGCCTCTGCTTCAGACCCTTACAGTGGTACCCCACTGTGCTTGGGCTCCTTGCCTACTATTCCGTCTCCAAGTGAGAAGCCAAAGTGTTAGAATAAAAAAAGCATAGTTTTCTTACTTCTTCTAGCTATAGTAAGAAGCTGATGGCTAGAGAGATGCTGCCAAGACCTGCTTTTATGAGAAGATTTTCTGAGATTAGCACATTGTTCAAATGGCTGCTGTTAAATCAATGTTATTTAAAGAGCTTGTAGGTGGTCTGTGCAGTCTTGTGTGTGTAGCTACTTTCTCCATGTCTCCTCTGTCATGGCTGGTGCAATGGATAAATGTCATACCAGTCCCACCTGGGTGATTCTGATTCTCATTTCTTTCTATCCACAAGGCTGGGCCTTCTCTGGCCTGCATATAAAGAGGAATTGGTTCAGGGGCTGGTGTTGCAGAACACTGGGTTAAGACTTTGCTTGTGGTACTGGCATGCCATATCAGAGCGCTAGTTCAAGTCCTGGCTGCTCCACTTGTGATCCAGCTTCCTGAGGATAGTCCAAGTGTTTGTGTCACTGCCATCAAAGTGGGAGACCAGGAAGGTATTCTGGGCTCCTGGGTTCAGTCTATCTGTGGGGAGTGAACCAGCAGATGGAAGGGCTCTCTCTTCTTTTCCTCTCTCCCTTTTTTTCCTCTTTCTCTCTCTCTCTCCCTCCCCTCCTCCTCTCATTTTCACTCTGCCTTTCAAATAAATGAATAAAACCTCTTTTTTTAAAAAAAAAAAAAAAGATGAGTTGGCTCATTCTCCGAAACACAGTTAATATTTGTTTGTTCTTCGGGTCATCAAAGAAGGAGGTACCTTTCTCTGAAGGGAGGAGAGAACTTCCACTTTGACCATGGCCTTGTCTAAATATGATCAGAGTCGGTGAACTCAGGGGACTTCCATAGCCTTGGCAGCTCATGACAAGAACCTAGGGTGATTACTGAGGCCATAAACAAGAGTGTCAATTTGTTAAGTCAACAACAGGAGTCACTGTGCACTTACTCCTCATGTAGGATCTCTGTCCTTAGTATGCTGTACATTGATATTTAATGCTATAACTAGTACTCAAACAGTATTTTTCACTTTATGTTTCTGTGTGGGAGCAAACTGTTGAAATCTTTACTTAATGTATGCTAAACTGATCTTCTGTATATAAAGAGAATCGAAAATGAATCTTGATGTGAATGGAATGGGAGAGGGAGTGGGAAAAGGGAGGGTTGTGGGTGGGAGGGACGTTATGGGGGGGAAGCCATTGTAACCCATAAGCTGTACTTTGGAAATTTATATTCATTAAATAAAAGTTAAAAAATATAAAATATTTGTTTGTTCTTGCATACCTTCATATTCATTACAAAGAGGTAGACCATGTTTTTTTTTTTTCTTTTTTTTTGTTATTGTTTTTTTCCATAGGCAGAGTGGACAGTGAGAGAGAGAGACAGAGAGAAAGGTCTTCCTTTTTCCCTTGGTTCACCCCGCAATGGCCGCTGCGGCCAGTGCACCGCGCTGATCCGAAGCCAGGAGCCAGGTGCTTCCTCCTGGTCTCCCATATGGGTGTAGGGTCCAAGCACTTGGGCCATCCTCCACTGCACTCCCTGGCCACAGCAGAGAGCTGGCCTGGAAGAGGAGCAACTGGGACAGAATCTGGCGCCCCGACCAGGACTAGAACCCAGGGTGCCAGCGCCACAGGTGGAGGACTAGCCTAGTGAGCCGTGGCGCCGGCCAAAGAGGTAGACCATGTTAAGACTATGTCCTAATTAATGTGTACATTTACCATGCAAAGAGTGACAACACTTTCCAAAGCACGTTTTTTAGGAATAGGTAGGAATACCACCTACTTATGATGACTTTGTTCTAAAAACCCTGGAAATATTCCTTTCTTCTTCTCTCTCCTTCCTTCTGTTCTGTGCTTTTCTTTTTCCTCCATTTTCTAGAGGTTTTTTTTTTAATCTTTGACTAAGAATAGAATCTTATTTTCCTTCAAAATCAATTTTTAAAAATAGAAACGGCCGGCGCCGCAGCTCAATAGGCTAATTCTCCACCTAGTGGCGCCGGCATACCGGGTTCTAGTCCTGGTCGTCGGGGCGCCGGATTCTTTCCTGGTTGCCCCTCTTCCAGGCCAGCTCTCTGCTGTGGCCAGGGAGTGCAGTGGAGGATGGCCCAAGTGCTTGGGCCCTGCACCCCATGGGAGACCAGGATAAGCACTTGGCTCCTGCCATCAGATCAGCGCGGTGCGCCGGCCGCAGCGCGCCAGCCGTGGCAGCCGTTGGAGAGTGAACCAACAGCAAAAGGAAGACCTTTCTCTCTGTCTCTCTCTCTCACTATCCACTCTGCCTGTCAAAAAAAAATATATAGATATAAAGAAACACAGTGGAAATTTACCCATAGTTCCAGCCCTTGGAATTAACTGCCATTAACACACAGCATTTCTACTTCTAGTAGTCTTTTTCTACAACAAGATGTTAGATGACTATGCTTTCTGTCCCATTTAGCAAAGAGCCCACTAGTGTTTGATGCCCGTGATCTTGTAGCTACTGCAGAAAGTGGGCAGGAAGAGTTACATTTTAATATCATATGATACTTAAAGAACCCACTAGGTCATCCGTGCAGGACATGCAAACTAATTAGGTGAGGATAGATTTTACAACCTTAAATCCCTTATTGTAGGGTATGTAGAAGGGTTAACAGAAGCTGAGAGGAGACATACAGAGAAAATTCATTTAGAGAGAGACAGAGTTATATGCACACTGTGATCTACCTCACCAACAAATGTACTCCATGGGCTGTAGGGTGCTTCCTCTTTAATCCAGAGTAAAAGAATGGTGATCCAGATCACCACCCGAAGTGTGTTTTATAGGTGACTGGGAGTCTTTAGGGTGGGGTGGGCTGCTCTCTGACTGGCACTGGAGAGAGAAGGCTGCTCTGGACACAGACCACACTCCCCAGTGTTTTGCATGGTTTACCAGTAGTTGTGCTGGGACCATAAGCACGCTATACCAGGAGTACCTGCAGGGATTTTGGGACTCCAACAGAGAGACCCTGTATGGGATGAACCCTGCCAGTCGCTGAAGGAAGAAAGTGGAGCAGCCAGAAGGGACAGGCTGGCCTGCAGATAGCAACCAGAGAAGAGAGACCCCTGGTGATGGAGGAATCACCGAACAAACCAGGCCCCCCTGACCTGAGGACCTAGTAACCAGTAATAGCAGAGCCAGTCCAGAAAGACTTTTCCTGCCCTCGCATCTGCTTAACACCACCCAGGCCTGAAGGAGACAAAAATCCTGTAACAGTGGGCAGGAAGACGTGAGTAGGGCAGAGAGCTGCAAAGAGGAGGCTACTTGCTCATTTCCTGTTAGAGGGCCAAACCTGAGACAGCCTGAGCTGCAGATGGGTGATGCTTTAACTTGAAGTGCAGTCTTGGCTATTAGGCAGAACAGTACATTATTTACCAAAATGACACAATTCTAAAACCATAAATGACAAGAGGATACCTTTGTGATCTTGGATAGACAAGATAATCATGACACCACCCCCAGACTTTTCCTAAGAGGTTCTAAAGAATTGGTCCCCAAAATGGGCTTGAATGGGCAAACACAGAAAAGAATAGAGTTCTGTGTTGGCATCTAATTGAACTGCAACTCTTTATGAAAATTCTTATTTGTATGCATATTACATAGATATAGTCGTGGTTTAAAATAATGGAACTTTTATCTTTAGTCACCTCCCTTATACAGCTTTAGAGCATTGTATAAAAGCTGAAGACCCTTTTGACTTCTGCTCATTTCTTGACCATCCCCACTCCCAACCTGTGCTGTGAGATTCCACTTACGTTCCTGTAAGGTTCTTAACAGTGAAAGCCTTTTGTGTTCTTTTTCTCCTACATTCTGTCATTGATCCTTACAGCAACTCCTTGTCATTACTAGGGATGAAGAGGCCTGTTCACCTCTTCCCTTCCAGGTGGGAAGGCTGAGGCTTGTGTATGTTAGGGCTGTGTTCATGTGCTCACATCTGCCTAGTTGCATCAGGTACCCTCTTCTCAGGCATTGCAATCTAAAGGGTGGATTTGTTAAGCAACACAACTCCCCCAAGGATCTCAAGGATTGTCTTCTCCCAGTTTCTTCCCTCCTCCCAGTAACTGGCCCATCTGGAGAGGAGTCTTTGTTTGCATTCGTGGTATGCTGCCCCTCTCCACTGCCCCTGCATGCCTTCTCTGTTAATGGAAGGGCTGGCATCCCTACCCCTTAGTCATGCCCAATTCGTTTTTGTAGACCAGGTCAGCCAAGCCAACGTTTACTCAGGCCCAAAGCCATTGGGCAGAGTCTTGTACTACATCAACAGCAGCAGCCAATGAGGATGACTGTTCTGTTCAAGTTCATTGCCTTTTGGGATTGGTGCCCAAGGCCTTTGGGATACATCCATGGCATTCCTTTGTAAGATAGAAGGACTACCTCTTGGGCAGCTTGGGAGTCCCAGGGATTCAAATAAGGCCAGTTGGTGTCATTTCATTCGGCACTTAAGGCTGGAAGCCACTAGCATTCTCTCATGATGGTGGAGTCTTCCCTCAGAGTGAAGACTTCTCACTTCACTCAGAGTGAGAAACTCACATTAAACAGCCGGCTCAACATGTACCTTAGAGGAAAGAAGCTGTAAAATCCATGCCAAGAGGATACAGGAGAGATTTGTTTAAGTGTTGCCTGCCTTTCTGGCCTTTTAGATTCAACTTAGAATTTCACCTTGTTGAGGAACTGGAGGCTGCTGCGAGAGTCATCCTAAGACATGCATCTAAACCAATTGTGTTATCTGTGACTGGGGGAAAACCAGGAGAGGAGCCAGGTCAGCTTAGACACCCTTTGACTGAGTTCATTCACCTCTTCTGTACACTAACAATTTGATTAAGAAAAGACGAAAGTTTGAATTTCTGCTACCCTGAGCTGCCAAAGTATTTAATGAAGCCATGTGGTTAGGTGTCCTCAGGTTGTCAGAATGCTTTTGTAGTTACATCAAAACTTTGGAATCAGACTACTTTTTTTTTTATTTAACGAATGTAGATTTCATAGGTACAGCTTTAGGAATATAGTGGTTCTTCCCTCGATATCCAGCCTCCCACCCTGACTCCTGTCCCACCTCCTATTCCCTCTCCCATCCCATGGAATCAGACAACTTTGAGTTCTGGATTTACTACTTGCTGTAAGAAAGATTTGCTGCTTGACTGCTTTTTTAGAAGAGGCAGTGAAAAGTGTCGATGGGGGGATAGGATTCTGGAATCAGAATGACTGAGTTGGCATTCCGGCTCTGTCCCTCACTAACTAAATTACTTGGGCAAATTACTTAGCCACTCTGTGCTGGAGTTTTCCTGTCTGCAAAATGGGGAAACCAGTAATAGCTAGGAGTGGACATTTGGCCTAATGTTTAAGAAGTCAATAAAGGGCCAGGCGTTGCGGTGTAGAAAGCTAAGCTGTCCGCTGGGCTGCCTGCATCCCGTATCATAGTGCTGGTTTTAGTGCCAGTTGCTCTGCTTCTGATCCAGCCTCCTGATGAAGCATCCTTGGAGGAAGCAGATGATGACTCAAGTGCTTGGACCCCTGCCTTCCACGTGGGGTACTGGGGTAGAGTTTTGGGCTTGTGACTTCAGCCTGGCCCAGACCTGGATGTGAAAAGTATTTGGGGAGTGAACCAGCTGGTGGAAGATTCCCCCCACTCTTATTCTGCCTTTCAAATAAGCAAAATTAAATAAACATTTTTTAAAAAGGAGCCGGTCCCACAAGTCCCACATGATACTCATGTCCCACATCCCAGGGCTCACGTTTGAGTCCCAGCTCTGGCTCCCGAGTCTGCTTTGTGCGGAGGCACCCCCAGGAGGCAGCAGGTGATAGCTCAAGTGGTTGACTTCCTGCCACACATCTGAGAGACTGGCCCCTGGCTATTGTGGGAATTTGGGGAGTGAACCATCAAATAGGATTGTACTCTCTCTTTCTCAAGTAATTTAAAACAAATGGCTTTTAACTTCAGCAAAAATTACAGGGTACAAAACCAATACATGAAAATCACTTATATTTCTATATGTTAACAATCTGAAAAGGAAATTCAGAAAACAATTCCATATTTAACAGTATCAAAGAGAATGAAAAATTTAGAAACAAATTTCACAGAGGAAGCGAAAGGTTTGTATACTGAAAACTATGAAGTTTTCCGGAAAAAAATTAAAGAAGATGCAAATAAATGGAAAGACATCCTGTATACAGAGAAGAAGATTTAAAATTGTAAAGATGCCCATACTGCCTAAAGCAGTCTTTAGATTTAGAGCAATTCCTATCAAAATCCCAAAGGCATTTTTGGTAGAAGTAGAAAAACTCATCCAAAAATCATATGAAAGCTCAAAGAACCCCAAAATAACCCAAATAATCTTGAAACAGAACAAAATTGGCTGTTTCTAACATTTTCTGATTTCAAAATTTATGACACAGCTACAGTAATCAGAACCATTTGGTACTATTTGGTACTGGGGTAAACACATAGCGACCAATAGAATGGAAGAGAGAGAGCAGAAATAAATCCTAGTGTATGTGGTCAAATTATTTTCAGCAAAGATGCCGAGACCATACATGGGGAAAGGACAGTCTTGTCCTCAAATTGTATTGGAAAAACTGGATATCCACAAAAGAAGTTGCACACTTCCCTATGCTGTACTGAGGTCTGGGCTACTCGGCTTCCTGTCCAGCATCATACTGATGTGCTGGGGAGACAGCAGGTCATGGCTCAAGTGCTTGAGTTCCTGTCACCCACATAGGAGACCTAAATAGAGTTCCTGGTCATTGGCTTCAGTCTGGCCCAGCTCTACTGTTGTAGGCATTTGGGGAATGAACCAGTAGACAGAAGATCCTTTGCACACCCCTGCCCCAGTCACTCTGCCTTTCAAATAAATAAATCTTGAAAGCAAACTTTAATACCTCAAAGAGCACTCTTCAACAGAGTGAAAAGACATATCCTAGGGTGGAAAAAACGTTTGCAAATCATATAGCTGGTTGATAAGGGGTTGAAATTCATACATTCAAATTACTATTAAATCAGAAAATAGCACTTACTAGTGAGGATATGAAGAAATGGAAACCATATGCACTGCTGGTGGAAATGTAAAATGGAGCAGTCATGGCAGAAAGACAGTATGGCAGTAACATAAAATTCATTTATAATCCAACTCCACTTTTGGATACATATCCAAAGGAATAAAAATGCAAATGTTTGTATACCCTTGTTCAGAACAGCATTATTTTCAGTAATTAAAGATCAAAACAATGTAAGTATCCTTCAACAAAAGAGTAGATAAACAAAATGTAGTATGTACCTAATAAGATGGAATATTATTCAGCCTTATAAAAAGGAGTGAACTACTGACACTTGCTACAACCTGGATGAACCTGAGAATGTCATATTAAGTAAACTAATCTAACACAAAAAATGAATAGTGTATAATTACACTTACATGAGATACCTAGAGGACTCTAATTCATAGAGACAGAAAGTAGTTTGGTGGTTCCCAGAGGCCAGGGGAGGGAATTTGGGGAAAAAAAAAAAAAAAAACCTCCCAGAGATGGATGATGGTGATGATTACTCCTCAGTGTGAATGTACTTACAGCTACTAAGCTATTCACTGAAAAATGGATAAAATAGTAAATTTTGCATTATGCATACTTTACTGCAATAAAAGCTAGCATTTTCCTCTTGTGTGGTTAGGAGAATTATGCAAGTGAATAGATCTAAAGCAAATCTAAAGCAAGGATCAGCAAATTTTTCCTATGAACAACATGAGAGTAAATATTTTTAGATTTTATGGGTCGTGTTGTCTCTACCATAGTTATTAAATACTGCTAAATGAGCAGAATAGCACCCACAAAACATATAGGTGGAGATGTGTGTCTGTGTTCAAGCAAAGTTTATAATCAGAGTTGTCGATGTATGGGATTGAATCTGTGGTCAAGAGTTTCCTATCTTTTTTTTTTTTAAGATTTATTTATTTGTAAGACAGTTACAGAGAGAGGCAGAGACAGAGAGAGGTCCTCCATTTGCTGGTTCACTCCCCAGATGACCACAACAGCCAGAACTGTGCCGATCCCAAGCCAGGAGCCAGGAGCTTCCTCCAGGTCTCCCACATGGGTGCAGGGGCCCAAGGACCTGGGCCATCCCCCGCTGCTTTCCCAAGCCATAGCAGAGAGCTGGATCAGAAGATGAGCAGCCGGACTAGTACCAGCACCCATATGGGATGCTGGCGCTCCAGGCCAGGGCTTTAACCCGGCCCCTTCTATCCTTTTATCTAAACATCTTGAATGTTTCCTAGCACAGAATCAGTTATATTTAAATATAATGTGTTAATGTAACTGTTACACAGGATTGTTCTAATTAAATTAAATAATGCATAAAAATACCTGGCGCACAGTCTATATTACCTAATTTACAACTCTTAGATCATGACATATTGAAGATATTTTATGTTAGATTTTGAAACCTGAAGTCAAAATGAGGAGCCAGGTCTGGCTGAACAGAAGTGAGGCTGGGAGCAAGGGTGAAGCAGAAACTTCCTTTCAGCTGGACAGATACCCCAAAGCTTTGGTTTGTCCTGCCTGTGACCCTGTGGGAACCTCTCCATGGACAGATGCCCCACCTCAATCATTAGGGATATGTTGGACCCAATACTAGTTGCTGATGGGCCAGTGGGTATTACCTGTGTAGTGGTGGTCAGCTGACCCCCGCCCAGCAGCTTCAATATCATTGGGGGACTTGTTAGAAATGCACGTTGTCAGCAGCCTCATCCCCCACCTCTGCTAAGAACTTGGGGGTAGGGTAGTCAACCTGTGTTAGAAGTCCCCCCCCCCCCCGCCAGTAATTCTGATGCTGACAAAGTTTGAGATACACTGCTCTCTCTATTGAAATGATGATGTCTCCTCTTGACTTGATGATTTGGAGTCTGTGACCTGACAAGTGGACAAGCTGTGCTTTTCACCACCATATGCAAAGACCTTCCCCCTAGCCCAAGATCCAGGATTCATAAGATGTTTGGATTGTGTGTCAAAGGATGAACACATGAAGGCAAAATGTGGTCCATCTACATCTATGTTGTTGCTGTGCTGACGTCTGCACCAGAGACTGAGGCCTGGTCTCTGCGATCCCATGAGCGCTCTGATGGTGAAAGGCAACTGTTGAAGTGGTGCCCAGTGAGCCTTGAAAGGTGCTCAGTGAGGTGAGCTCCCGGAGGAGCTTGGCAGGCTCTGATGCAAGCCCGCAGGCTGTGTTCAGGTCTACAGGAAATTTGACTGCTGCAGGAATTAGGCAGAAAACTTCAGGACCCTCACGTATGCTGCTCATCTTGCCACCAGCTGAGGGGGAACATCTTGCACCTTAGTCTCTTCTCGGGACTTGGTTAGGTTGGTGGTATTGGCAGGGTCTTCTCATTAGGAGAATGTTAGTGTGGAGAATTCTCCAGTTGGCCGTAATTCTCCATGTGTGTCAAACACACCAAGAGACACCCCCACACACACTCAGGACCACTGCAGGCCACATACACATACTTTCTGCATGACCACCGCCCTCTCTCATAGCAGGATGACCCCTCCCAGTCATCCCCAGCACAGGCCTTTGGGTTCCTTTGCAGAGACACATCCCCGGGGGCAGAGAGACCTGGAGACGACTGCTGAAATTATTGCCGCTGTGCCTCAAAGGAGCAGGAACACGGGCCTCCTCGGCGGCTGAGGACTCTGTGGTCTCCCAGGTAAACTGTGAGAGCATGGAGGTATGAACACATCAGGCAATGCTGACAGGTCGGAATGTAAGCCTTGCCTGGCATGCAGGAGGCAAGGCGAGGGCTGGGATTGGAGGCAGCTTCCCAGCCAGGCTGTGGTAAACACCAGCCCTCTGCTCTACATTCAAGATCAAAAACAAGTCATGGGGAACAGGGCCTTTCCACTGTAGTCATCTTCTGCCTCGTCCAAAACACTTCCCATTTGGAAAAAGAAAACACACACTCTTTGAAGACCTTCTCCTGACCCTGTCAAGATCCAAAAAGGGGAGTGAGAAAAAGAAATCAGACTGTTTGGACACTGATGTTTGAATAGATTTCTCTTTAAAGAGAGCTGGATTGCCTAGGGAGACAGCAGACACAAACACATACACACACAGGCGCGTGGGTGCGCACACACATTGTCCACCAGAGAAAGTTGGGGTTGTTGCTTATTTCTCCTTGTATTGTTTGTCTTCAACTCTGGTTTCTAATGGTTCTTCCAGATTGCTTTTCTTGTATTATTATTGGTGTTTTTAATTTTGAGGAAGAATTAATGATGGCTATCTTTAAAAGGAGACTCACGGATCAGGTACCGATTCCTTTTTGACTCAACTCAAGGCAGTCTGCATTGTACTTTACAGAATCTGGAAGGCAAGAGTAAGAGGTAGAGAGAGTTATGCCAATTAAAATAGAGTGGCTCCAAACCTTGTAAACACCACAGTTCTTGCAGCTGGGTGAGAAGAGAGTGGTTTCCACCATTCACTCTGGCAAGTGCCAGCCACTTGTCCCTGAGCAGGGAACAAGCTGGTGGTGATGGCAGTGGTGCTGAGGATGTACTCTTGAGATGAAATTCCTTCATGAAGCTGCTGCTGGTCTAGCATGAATTAAGAGCCACCTGCATTGTGTTCAAGAACTATCTGGTTCCCCACATTTTCCGTTCTCTCTTGCTAGCTGGTATTCCCAGTTTGTTGATTGGAACAATATGTCCTTCATTTTTTCTATGAGAAAGAAATAAATAAGGAAAAGGCATTTAAAAATTCATTTATTTAATTTATTTGAAGGTAGACAGAGTGAGCGAGGGAGAGATCTTTGCCCTCAAAAGGTAGAAACCAGACCAAAGCCAGGATCTGGGAACTCAGTCCAGGTCTCCCGTGTCAGTGGCAGGGACCCAAGCACTTGAACTATCACCTGCTGCCTCCCAGGATGTGCATTGGCAGGAAGCTGGACTTGCGAGCAGAGCTGAGACTCAGACCCAGGCAGGCTGGTATGAGTTGTGGGTGCTCTTTAGCACCTTCACTGCTATACCAAGTGTCAGTCTCAAATAGAACAAAATTTTAACTGCAAGTGGGACAGTATGGTTTTAGTGCAGATTGATGCATAATTTGACTAATAGAGCATCTTCCCCTCTGTGACCCTGACTAATGAAGAACACACCCGGGCCCTAAAGGCAAAGGGGAAGGTCTCAGACTGCTCAGGGATTTGTCGTAAGTCAGAGGTTGCTGATTTTTCACTTGTCCCTGGGTCTGGTGTTAAATGCTCCCCTCTGTGCTGAAGGCTCTGAGGATTCCAGTTTCAAATATTCTGTGGTCACTTGCTCTGTTAGTCTCCTTGGAGAGAGACATTCATAATAACTCTCATCAAGTTGGGACTCTGAGGAAGTACAGTGGGTGAATGCACACCGCGTAGGAGGGTGGCTACAACTTGAATTCTAGGACAGGAGGAGAAGGCCTTCTAGGCAGAATAAAGAGCTCAAGCAAAGGAGGTGGCAGTGGGCGGAAGGTTCTTTGTGAGGGGGAAAGGAGTGCTGTGTGGTCGGTGGAGAAGATGTAGAGAGGTGTGTCGTGGGGCACAAATGCCAGGGTGGGACTCTGGGATTTTATTGCCTTTGAAATGGGGAGCCTTAGAAGGTTCCTGGGTATGAGAATGATTGAGATCCGATCTGTGCTCAGAGAATGACGGCCAGTATAAAGTGTGGAGAATGGGATGGGAGAACAGAGGCTGGCAGTGTGCCAGGCATCGGGTGTCTGCATTACCTTTGGAAAACACATGTTGACACTGTTGAAGGCAGGAATGAATCCCATGTGGTGATGCCGGGTCTCTGGGTGAGCAGCAGTTTTTTTCATGGTGAAGGGAAACAAGTTGCTGGTGGCCCTGCCTGGTTGAGAACCTCTAAGTGTGTGTCTCAAGCAGTGGTCTATGAGGAATGGCTCCCGAGGGCTATCGCTTTACCTCTACCCCAAACAAGGTGGGTGGCTGAAACATCTCAGAAATGAGGCAGAATTGCACAATGGATTTTCCACCTGGGCCCCACCCAAGGCCTGGTATCTTCCGTAGGAGGATGGTACTTGGAATGTTGCAGGTCTGCTTTCTAATTCCATCAAGGGGGAGAGTTCTGAACTGTTCTGGTTTATACTTGAACTTCGAGTTCTGGGCTTTATCCAAAGGAAACCAGACTGCTTTGAGAGTTATGTCCTGACTAAGATGGGTTTTGATCAGTATGAGAATAACTCCCCATTCATTGCATTACTGAGCACTTACCTCACTACTTGCCGCTTCATACACCTAATTTCTTTTAGTCCATATTCTATTCCTTTTATCACCTGTTTGCTGAGGATGAAACTGGGGCTCAGAGAGTTTCTGAAACTTCATTTTCCTGATTTTACTTCCTTGTTTTGTTTTTCAAAAAGCATTAAATTCATTGGCATTCTAGCTCATTAGTATTGGCTGTTTTGTTTGCCTCTCCTTTATAGCATGGTCTATTATTCTGTCTGTCTCGCTTTCTGTCTCTGGTAGTTTTGTAGGACCCCCCTCTGTACACTTGTCTTGGTGTGATCTTTTTTCATTCATTGTCTTGGGCACATAATGAACCCTTTTACACTGGAACTCACATCATTCCATTCTGTTAGCCTCTCTGGTTAGCTGCAGTCAGACATCTTGCTCTCCTGGTCCTGCAGGTTTATGACTGTCCTTATATGCTTGTATGTTTTAGAAGGGTTCAGTCAAGGAGGGAGACATAGAAATAAACGTGCATGTACTCATGCCCTTATGGTTAACAGCTTTTCCTTTGAGTTATTTTCAGTATTTTTCTAAAATGTATCAGAAACTATTGTTGTCCAAGCTGATGCCAAATAGACTAATTATAAATACAGGATGGACTAATTAATAAGCATCATTCATCATTCATATATTCCTAAAACAATACTGGAATCTAATAAGTACTCAATTAATACTTGAAGAATACATATTATATAAACTGGATGCTGCTGTTTAGGTACAGAAGCCAGGATCCTGGAACTTAATCCAAGTATTCCACATGGGTGGCAGGGACCCAGGTATTTGAGCCATCACCTGCTGTTTCCCAGGGTGCACAGTAGCAGGAAACTGGATGAGAACCAGAGCAAGTCTCAAACCCAGACACTCTGATAGGGGATGTGTGCATCCTAAGTGGTGATTTCACCATTGCCTTACATGCTTGCCCTGGTGATACTAACTTTAGTACTAAGACCACCTAGCTCTTGAGTTGTGTTCTGCACTTCACGTGCCTTATCTTACTTGTTTCATACAATAGTTCTCTACAAGGTGGGAAATACTTCTCATCCTTCACGTGAAGAAAATGAGCCTTAGAGGGCTGAGGTTGCTTGTCGGATGCCATCCGCTGTAGCTGGGGAAGTCGGGCAGGATTCACAGTCAAAACTGACTCCTTCAAAGGTGATTATTTTAACCCCTCAACTCTACCACATTGACTATGGAGTCATGTAAATGATAACTACACATTGTGTTCAGTAAAATTGAGTGGCGATGGCTTTGTTGATTAGCAGGGTGGAGTCTGTGTTGTGGGGAAATGCTAGCCGTGCAAACAAGTGAACCATGGAACAAGCTTAACACAAGGAGCCACTGGTGGTGAAAGTGAAGTGGTGCCTTGAAGAGGTCATCTGGCGAGTGCTTTCTAGCAGTACCACCTGGTGATGCCAGGGCCATCACCCTTTAGCTATTTTCTAACTGTGCAGAAGGCCAACTCAAACTGGATGAACTCAGAAAAGAGGGTTGACTGGCACATGTGAAAGTATAGGAACTTCAGGTTTTCAGGCATGGCTGGAGCCGAGGACTCAATGTGTCATTAGAACCCAGGCTTTAATCCTGTCTGACTATCTTGATTCCATCCTCTGGCAAGGTGGCTGTGGACAGCTTGCAGCTGCCTTCACATCTCCTGAGGAAGCAATGCCTCTGCTCTGCAGTTCTCACAGAAGGGTTGGAGTTCTGATCATCCCACTCCGAGGTCTTTGCTTGAGCTTCTTCCACATTAAATTACATGAAATCAGAAGAGAGAGCAAGTTGGTTTCCCTGAGATCAGTCAGTATGCTAATCTAGGAGATGGTTAAATGGATGCTGAGTGGCCCCAAAAGAATGATGCTCCACACATTGAGCTCTGGGGCATCCCTTTGAGGGCTCTGTGAGGTGGGGCAGAGGAAGGATGTGGAAGCAGGGCAGAAAGGACCCAATGGAACCTTGAACCTCAAGTTAAGAATGATTGAAGCACTCAACACAGGTGGAGATGACATTAACAGTATTCACGTGGTATAGTCTGTGTAAATAGCCCACTCATTCGAGTTTCATCACCGGAGCAGCTCAGTCCCCATAAGTATCATGTGGACCACCATGAGAGATTTAAATTGAATATTTAACTTTAAAAATACTGCATTAACCTAAATATTGCATTTCCTAAATGGTGGAAATGGAGGAACATGGGCAAATAGTTAGAAATGGAAGTGTCAGCAATAGACGGGAGCATGCATCGTTCATCCCAAGTGGTGAACTGTGGGTTTATAAAAGGAAGCTGGGAGAGGGAGGGTATTTGTCGTGGCAGGGAAGATGTTCTGGGCATGGGCTCTCCTGTGATACTAATTTCTGATGTCGTCGGCTGACTCAGGTGGGAGTTCCTGTTTAGGGTGTAGGTTCCTGCATGGATGTAACAATAGGCCGTGGCTGGTAGCAACTGCATGAAGTTGTAAAGACCTGTTCTGGGGCTTGGAAGAGTTGCGTTTCTGCTTACCCCTGGAAGAAACAAAGATGAGGAGTGAAAGGATACGGCTGGCAAGAAACACACAAGACATGGTTTGAAGCAACCAGGAAGAATGGTGGAAATATCTGGTGGTTTGTTTTGCCTCTGTGCTGCCTATTAATGGCATCTTGAGCCTCGGTTGTGTTCCTGTGGTTAGCACTGAAAGAGATTTGAAACCTCTAGGAACGTCTCAGCTGTTAATAACCCAAGGAGATCCCCTCTGCAGAACTTGCCCTTGGTCTGGTGTTGCGGCTGGTAAGTGTTTGACAACCAATGTTCAGTACAGGTTTGTGATGGAAGCTCTGATTTGTGACATTTGAAATTATCTGTGGCATAAATACTCCCACTGTGACTGATCGACTAATTTCAGCCTACCAACACAACATCATTAAACCTAGAGCTGGGTTGGGATGTACAGAGTGCACCTTGATAGATAATTGCATCATAGGGACCCAGATATCCTAGAGATTCAAGAGTATCAATAGCAGCAAACATAGCAAAATAATTAGGAGTGGCTTCTGTTTGCTATCTTTGTCTTTGATGTGAGCTATTTAAGTATAAATGTCTATAATTTGGCTTTTAATAGTGATTGTGCTTAACAGTTAGTTCACAGAATTCCAGCAAAGTGAACCATCAGCCCTTGTGAGTTCCTTTGATCCGGTTCTAGCACTTGACTGCCTTGTTCTCTTTGTTCTCCCAAGTCCCAAGGATTCAACTGGTTTCTTTAGAAACTGCACTACAATGCAATTCTGTTGCTTATACTTAATATCGACCCATTTCTCAGATGTGATTTTTATTAACTGAGACAGGAAATTAATCAGTTTCATTTCCTCAAGAAAAGCACAATTAAAAAAAAATTTTTTTTTTAATTTGAACAACAGAGAGACAGAGAGAGTGCATATCTGCTAGTTCACTCCGCCAAATGTCTTCAGTGGACAGGCCTGGACCGTGCCAAAGTTAGGAGCCAGGAATTCAACCTTGTTCTCTGATGTGGGTGGCAGGAATCCAAATACTTGAGTCATTGCTGCTGCCTCCTAGGGTTTGCATTGGCAGGAAGCTGGAGTTAGCACCTGGAGCCAGGCCTCGAACCCAGGTACTCTGATATGGTTGTGAATATCTTAACCACTAGACTGAATATTTGCCAACAGTGGGAGAGCCAGCGAAGGAGAAAGGGAGGACGTAAACAGCTACTGGGCACAGGGTGGCTACAGAGGCTACAGAAACGAATTCTGGGCTCCCTGCTCTGTTTCTGAGTGCATGATGCTTCTTGGTTCTGGACATCATCACATGTGTGGCCATCTGTTTAATGGCTGTTTGCATAGCTGGACCTTCCCTCCGTGAGGACAGGGGCTGTGTCTGGCTTGTTACTGTTCCAACCCCAGTGTTTGGCACACAGTGCATGCTCAAATCAATACCTGTTGATTCTGGCTGATTCTACAAAGTTCATAAATCTTTTTAAAATTACATATGCAAAAACACACACATGCATTTCTGTTAGAAAAATATTCCAACATTGCAGATGAGGCTACGTATCCTCTCGAGCCCACAGTCCCACGTACTGCCCTAATGGCAAAGTGGCCACAGCAATTGGTATGGCATAAATCCTTTTAGTGTTTAGTTTGTTTTCATTTCTCTGCAAATGTAACTATAGAAATATGTGGTATTGTTTTGGGACTTTTAACTGTTATTTTGAAATAATCATAGATTTATAAGAAGTTACAAAAATAGTACAGTGAGGTCCCTTGTACCCTTTACCCAGTTGCCCTCAGTGGTCACATCTTATATAACCTTATGATAATGTCAAAACCAGGAAGTTACACTGGTAAAAAAGTGGGCATAATTCTATGCCATTTTCTCACATATATGGATTTGTATTACCCCTACCATGATCAAGATATATAACTTGCTATCAACAAATCATTTTAATTATGGCATCATTTACCCTTTTACAGTCACACTTCTCCCTGTCTATTCCCAGCCAACCACTCTCCTCTTCTCTATTATTTTGTCATTTTGAGAATGTTGAATATGTGGAATCATACAATATTTGACCTCTGAATTTTTTTTACCCACTCAGCGAAATATCCTTGAGATTGAACTTCTTAAAACATAAATGACATTGTATTGCACCTAAGCTTCTTAACTGGAGCCTTTCTCACAGACACCTTTTCCTTTCAGTACATTCAGATGTGTTTAGCTCCTTTCAGTGATGTCGGACTCCACTGGATAACTCGTCACACTTTCCTGATCCCTCTATGATTGCTGCCTGCAGGGTCCTTTCCCTCCTTCAAGAACCAGTGCCTTTCCCAGGCTCCTCAGCACAGAGGCCCTCATCATGTGCTACTTAGCTACCCCTGGAAAGCAGAAGGAATGGCATTTGGGAGAGGGGGCTCAGAAAGTCTGCATAGGGAGTCACATTTTGGAGAAAAGCACCTCAGTCAAGTCTTACAGTTTCCGACTCTCTTTTATCTAGCCCTTCTGCTAGGAGGGGCTTGTGTCTCCACCATCCAGGGAAAATGAAAGCAGAGAAAAATGAGCAGGTTCTTTCCAGTTGCCCAGTCATGTCAGAGGATGATGCCCTAGCACAGCAGCGATTTCCACCCTTCACGCTCCAGAAGGGCATCCGCCACCCCCACACACCCCCACCGGGCAGAGGAGCATGTGAGAGAATGCCAGTCAGCCCTCTCCTGACCTCTACCGGGCGATGAATTGTGAGGGGTGACCCCCAGGCGTCTGTCATGATGAGGTGCTAACCCTAAAGGGCAATGATATAAAGAAACAGGTGGAAGTGGGACCTGAGAAAGCTTCCTTTGAGCTCCACTAAGCACACATGAGTTAGAAGCTGTCAGCTCCATCTCAAGGGAACCCTATCATGGTTTCCAGGCCAGAGAGCATTGGCAAGCTCCCAACCTTGAACTCCAGTACCCAGGCAAAACTGATTTGTACAGGCTTCAGGCCTGGACCTCACAAATTCCTTCCTTGCCTCCCCACCCTTCTCTTGCCACGCTCTGAGCCTTTTACACAAAATCCTGGGCCTGGTATCCATGTCTGGAAAGCTCAGAACTTTATTTAGAGTTTTCTTATTCCTTGGGAGAATAAAACTGGACTCATTTTAATAGACTAAACCAGGAATCTAAACTGAAAGCAGAGGCCATGTAAACAAAACCCTTTTATGTGGTGACTCCAAATGAGTTTATTGTAACAAAAACAGGACAAGTAAATAAGTGAGGTTTACAAATATAAACTGCAAAGTTGCTGAAGTGTGAGATAAATTGTCTAAGGCCCTTCTGTTTAAATTCGATGGCCTGGCATGTCTCCTTTTGAGTTTCTATCAGAGGGAATCTGGGGAGGAGAGAATGTTCTGTACAAGAGACAAGAATTTCCCTTTGTTGGGCCAACCAGTGATCTGATTAGGAGACCTCCTCAGTGGCTGCTCTGCCATCCCAAGGTGCTGAGAGCTACCTGGCTAGTGTAATATCACTTAAATGCCTCCACCCCCGTGACCCAAGAAAGCAATGCAGTGGTACATGGGGTAGGGAGTGGACCTTTAGAGGGCTGACCAGAAAAATCCCACCAGATGCCATGGTTACTCGAGAAATTTCACTCCTTTATCCACGAAGAGCAGAGGGTATGCCCAGCAGGTGGAATTCATTATGAAAATGGATGCCCTTGCCAGCAGCCTTGGTGACCTGGCATTCAACCACTGTCCCAGAGGAAAAAAAAAATCTAAACATAGCATGAGATTTCATCTGGGTGGGTCCAAGACAGTCAATTGGATTTAGAGGTGGGGGTAGGGGTCAAATCAGTACAAGTACTGTGGGCAGAAGGCAAAGAATGGGTGTGAGTTATGAGATAGCCTGTGTACTAAACTTTGAACAATAGGCTCTCATGGTTAGTAGCGAAACTCTGATTAGTGGCACTGGTATGCTTCCATATTTCCAACATGGACAACTTGAAGTTACCATGTAGCTTCACTTGGCTTCCAAAAGTTAAAAATTTGTCAGTCAGATCTCTCTAGCTGATTGCTGGGTGAAGTATTCGCTATGGCATATCACTGCCTGCATGACCCAGGACATGGGTCTTAGAAGGCTGGGGCTGGGGAAGAGGGATTCTAGGGTGAGAGTAGAGTGTCCTGGATTTCCTGCTACTTGGCCTGCCCTGTTCTACTCCCTAGTTGGATACCTAACTCAGTGCCTAGCACATAGTAGGGGCTTAATGCATTCCTGTTGGTACAAAGGTCTGTCAAATGCTGTAGTTAATAGGAAGAGCACCTACTGTGTGCTAGGCACTGTAGTAAGACTTTGACAGGAAGATTACAATTCATCTTCATGGAGGGCTTCTCACAATATGACAGCTGAGTCTCATGGAGGGCTGGTGTCCCTTGAAAACTTGGTTGCCAATAAGGTTACTTAGTACCTACCCCAAATCATGTTAAATGCACAGGGCCCAGGAAACCATCTAAGTAAGCCTCCTAGGTGGAATTTATTCAGGCTGAAACTTAGATCCACTGCTGGATGAGGTAGATTTTATTACTCTTACAGGTGAGGACACGAGGCTGGTGAATTTTAGCAAATTCTCGAGGGTTACAGGTTGAGGTAACTGCTTGTATCTAGGAAATCAGGTTCGGTCGGCCAGATGCTAATGCCCAGTAGTAGCCTAAATGGACTCTTAGAATACAACTGAATAAATGAATGCATGACAGATCTCTCCGCCGTGTGTGTACTGTGGAGTTGAAGAGTTGACAGTGCAAGCAGGGAAAGCCAGCAGGAGTCAGTTTTGGTAGTTTTGGGTGTCGTAGTGAGGCCTGGTTTGTTGCAGAGGATGGACATAGAAAGTAAGACACCATGATGATTAGCAGCTCTTCAGTGCTGTGCTCCGTGAGGTGCTTTCCTGCTCCTCTTCATTTGTGAACTTTATACCACAACCTTATTTAATCTGCAAAACTTCTCTGCAGGGGAGTAGAATGTGATGCAGAAAGAGTAACTCATCTGGTTCACCACTGGGAAGCAGAGTAGCTGAGCCCGGAATCCTAGTTTCTTTGAGTCAGTAGACTTAGGACTCAAAGCTATGCACAGTGAAGAGGGGATTTGAAGGCCGCAGGAGGGAGGGTGGAGGCCAGTTGTAGTAGTGGGATGCCTGCTCGTCCCAAACATGGAAACTTTGGCAAATGGTTGTAAGAAGTAGAGTGAAGGACCAACAGTTGCTACAATCACCAGAAAACAGAGCCTGTGGGTCTCCGGTTCTGGTAAAATGTCACTCTGCTGGGACATCTTAAGCACTTGTGTGGACATATGCTATCTGCTGGTGATGTGGTTTCCTTATAGCTCTTGGGTAGCCAGAGTCCCACAGTCTGTCTTAGCGAATGTCCTTGTGTAGGCCAGATGAGGATGGCAGCATCTGGTCTCAGAACTGAGGCATTTTCCTTGGAGATAAAAGTCATCATGGGCAATTAAAACTCATCATGAGTAATTAAAACTTCAGAGCGAAAGGAAGTGATTGCTGAATAATGTTCTCTCTGTGTCGTGTTTTCCTCCGCCTTCTCTTCATCTTCCCTCACTCGTTGTTTTGCACAGAGTTAATGGCAAAGTTATGAAAATAAAAGTCTTGTTGGCTACAAGAGGCACGTGTTTGCATGGTGGGGAAGACCGTCGTGGAGAATCTGCCTTCTTCCAGGAGGCTAGCCCTCCTTGGAATCATCCTTCTTGAACACAAGGGTTTGGAACCAACATGATGGAGTGTGATTAACAAGCAAGGCAATGTCTGTATAGAGGCTTTCATTAAATTGTGAAAGAGATTCTGGGGGTGGCAAGAAGATAGGACACTAAGCTAAGGCTGCAAAGGGCTCAACATCCAAATGATTCTGCCAAGGTCATGTTTCTTATTGACCTGCTGTCGTCTATAAAGCATAGGGGTGTGGAGAAAATGGACAATCTTCCTGCATCAACATTGGGACTGTAAATTGATAGTTTCTCTGGCGGGCAAGTTGGAAAAACGTCACAACCTTTGATGGGTGCCGACTGTCGACTGTTACGAACCATGAGGATTTTGGAGTTGCTTGTTTCTGCAGCATGATTTAGCCCCATGGTGACTAAAACAGTAGTAACGACTTAACATTTAGGCAAGAGGTAGTTGCACCTTCCAATAGAACCCTATACAGCTCTAAAATAAGAGGACAAGTCATATTTATTGATAGAAAAGCTCTCAGTGTTAGGGTTCTCCAAAGAATCTAGGGTGCTTCAAGAAGTTTGTGGAAAATGGAATTAAAAGATAATTTTGGCACAAAAATTTAAAATCTATGTATAGCTTTTTCACAATTTATATTTTCTCTGAACTTTTTTAAAGATCCCTCATATGCATGGATTTAAAAATGTTTTACTCCAAAATAAAACATGCCTGTTAATTCCATCCTTCCATGAATTCTTCAGAGTACCAGCATACTTCCCAAGATACATTTTTCAGTAGAAAAGGCAAGGCACCAGATAACTTGCCTGACATAAATCCAGTTTGGCAAAGCCATGGATGTAAACTGTAGCTGACCTTCTGATTAAAGAATTAGACTGCATGACATCTTCCGTCCTGTGACGTCGCGATTAGGCTTTACTCCTTTACCCCACGTTCCCGGGTCCCTGAGTCCTAGGTGGGCTCCTCCATGACTTTGGTTTCTCAGCAGCTCTAATATGAACAATACCAAAGCCTATAAAAGTCCCGTCTTTACTCTTGTCTCATGACACACAGAACATGTGGGATTCCCAGCACCATAAAGATCTCACCAGGTGCTGAAATGTGTGGAAAGTGGCTTCATGGTGATGTGTTTGGGAAGACAACTCCCCCAATTCCCTGTGTGGCTCCTTTTTATCCAGCCATTCATTATAACGTGTGGTTGCCCAGGATTTGTGAACAGGCATACTGCATTTTTTACGATATGTCATTTCACATAATTCTCTCTATCTCACATTGCACCCTAATACCACCACTACCACTAGTTTGAAAGTGAAGACTTAACTCAGTCTTTGGCAACCTCGCTCCTTCCCAATGGTGTTGACTGTCCATGTGACTGGTGTGTGGTTTTACAGTGGCTTTCTGAGTTTTCTTGGCATTGTGTAGGCTACATATGGGGTAGTTCATATCAGTGTTTTCTTGGGCCAGCAAGCATCTATTAGCAAGCTTGTGTGTTCCCAGCCCTAAGAAGACTTAAAGATTTTAAGGGGAGCACAACTACTATTAATAATAGTAAAATTGTACTAGTATTAAAATTAATGCCAGCTATCACTGAGTGTTCCTTGTGCTGGACCTATGTTTAACATTCCATGTACTTGGTCAAATTTAGCACTCACCAGATATATCCCTTTGAAAGAATGTGACCATCTGCATTTGTCAGATGAGAATGCTGAACATGAAGATACGAGGTCATCTAGTTAGGAAGGGGTAGTGCTGAGATTGCAATGCAGATATTTTGAACTAGAATAACTCACTCTTTGTCCATAGCTTGTTACTGGGGAGGCACATGCTTTAAGGTCACCCCCTCTCTGCATTGTGATCTTCTATTAAGTATGTAAGACCTAGGTCTCATTCAGTAGAGGAAATGGAAGCGAAGGGATCAAGAGATGTATTTTGAGGTCACACACACACACACACACACACACAAACAACCCAGCCTTGCTCTCTTTTGGTATCACCCAAAGTGAGATTGAACAGAGCTCAGGAGTTTGACCAGCTGCCCATGAGGTGCTGCTCCAGTCAATCAATGCACCAAGCACATCTTCAGTCATGCCTGTTAGGAACTTCACACGATTACGCAAGATGGCTTCCAAGGGGGATTTCCAAGGACCCATTCTTTCCCTTCAGCATAAGTCCTTTCTCATTCCCGCAAGGCTACCAAAAATAAAATCAGAAAAATGCCAGTGACTTAACAGCCCCGAGGCAGTTGGTCTGTTTCTCTTTGGCTTGAAGTTCCTCTCTCTCAAGAGCCAGTGTGGGAAGAGTAAAGAAGACCATAATTTTAGATAATTCTACCTTCCCTCTAGCTTGCAACCCCTTCCACAAGGCCACTCAAGCAGCCCAGTTGCCATGCCCTCAATTTCCACCACTCCAGTGAAATTCATAGTTATTTCCTTCTTCCAGGACCAGATCTAGACACGTTGGGATGGCTGACAAGATACTTGATAACCTACACCATGGTACCCCTTGCTGTTGCCACTGCCTCATGAACTACTCTTGCCCTTGCGTGTAGTTACAGAGTGCTACATTTTGATACACGTATATTATGTGTATTGACCAAATCAGGGTAATTAACATTTCCCCCTCTTTGTCATTACTTCATAATGGGAGCCTGGAGGTTCTCTCTTATTTGCTCAGAGAGTGTGTAATAGGTTATTGTGAATTACAGTCACATCACTATGCTGTGTAACACTGGGAACTTATTCTAAGTCTGACTTGGTACTCATTATCCCACTTCCTTTTCCTACTCTGTCCATCCCAGCCTCTATTAATTACTGTTGGATGTTTAGATTTAAGTTTTTCCTTAGCTTCCCTGTGTGAAGGAGAACATGCTCTAATTGTTTTTATGTGTCTGGCTTGTTTTGCTTAACAGAATGTCCTCCAGTTCCATACACACACACACCATGTTTCTCTGTTCTATTCATTGTTGATGCATACCTTGGTTGATTTCCTATCTTGGTTATTGTGAATAGTTATACAGTGCTCATGCAGATGCAGGTATCTCTTTAATATAACAATTTTATGCCTTTTAGAGATATACATAGTGTGAGTTGCTGGGTCTGTGGCAATTTATTTCTAATTTTTTAAGGAATCTCCATACTGTTTTTCATAGTGGCTGTATAATTTTATGTTCCCATTCAGTCCCATCAACATATGATCTCTAAGAAAATAGCTAGCCTTTACCTGTATGACTTCCCTTCTACCCAGAATTCTTCCTTCCAAATCATGATTGAGCGCCACTCTTTTTACTTTCTAAACCCAACTTACCATTTAGGACTAATTGGTAATGCCTGGAGTATATGTCCCCTCTACTACAAGTTCCCAATTCTGTGCTTTTTATTAAAATTGCCATGACACATCACACTATTTATTTGCTTATTTGATCCTTTTCCTGTGCTCTCTGATCTTTTTTATTTATTTTTTAAGATTTTATTTGTTTGAGAGGTAGGGTTATAGACAGAAGAGACAGAAAGAAAGGTCTTCCACATAATGGATCACTCCCCAAATGGCCACAGCAGCCAGACTGAGCCATTCTGAAGCCAGGAGCCAGGAGCTTCTGCTGGGTTTCCTACGTGGGCTCAGGGGCCCAAGCACTTGGGCCATCTTCCACTGCTTTCTCAGGCTGTAGCAGAGAGCTGGATTGGAAGTCGAGCAGCCAGACATGAACCGGTGCCCACGTGGGATGCAGGCACTGCAGCAGGAGGCTTAGCTTACTACTCCCCAGTGCCGACCCCTGATCTTTTGATTCTTACAAATCTGTCTGTACGAAGTTGCTTGGGAAAAGGGTCTGTGCCAGACAGGAATTCTTTCCTAGAAGGCTGCTGGCCAGTTGACCAGCTGACTTTCTTACAAGGTGTACCTGGACGGAGGGTAAGCTGTGGTTGTTTCTACTATATGTGGGGACAAAACCAAGGATTTTTAAAACACTGATTGGGTGCAGAGTGATACTGCAGTGGAAGGTGTAACTTGGGATCCGGAGGTATAACTCGCTCTTTTGTGTTTTCCACTCTCTGAAATGTATGTGTGTTTTGGTCAGGGTTGGGGGGGGGACCCAGGTATTTGTTTTAGTGGTTAGGATGTCACGTGGAACACCCACATGCCATATCAGAGGTTCTGGCTTTGAGATCTGGCTGTGTTCTTGCTTCTAGTTTTCTGCTAATCAATGCACATCCTGGGAGGCAGCCGGTGATGGCTCAAGTGTTTGGGTCTCTGCCATCCACATGGGAGATGTGGACTGAGTTCCAGGTGCCTGGCTTTTGCCTGATCAAGCCCCAGCTGATGAGTGAAGGAGATGAGAGTTTGATATCTCTCAATCATATTCTCTCTCTTTCTCTCTCTCCCTCTCTCTCTGTGTCTCCCCCTCCCTCCCTTTCAACTGAATAAAATTTAAATAAATGAACTGAGTTGCATTATTAAATTGCATTAAAAGGGAAGGAAGGTTACATATTGCTCTTACTCACTGTGTACCGCCAGCACCTCCTGAGACAATGGGTGCTGGACTGTGTGAAGAGAGGAGTTCAATGTATAGCTCACTCAAATGGTCACAAGTGCATGTTTCAGTTCTCTGGCCTTAGCTCTGATGTTTCCCTCCTCTGCAGCCATGGCAAAAGCTCATAGCCAGTTATCCCGAGGCTTGTATTTTTCCATGTTGAGTTTTCCTCCATGCTCCCGATGATGGAAACTTTTGCCTTCCCCCTGGGTTTCCCAGGCTCTCTACTCCTGCATGGACTCCACATGCTGCTCGTGCCTCCTGTTGTCTGCCTCCTGCCTTAGTTTCCCTCCTTGTCCTCCTTTTCTGGTTTTATGTGAATGCATCCCTTTTGGCAAGAGGCGGTGCTCCTCTGGCCATCCCCACCTTTCTGTCACTCTGGAGCATTCATAGCAGATCTACCGGCATCCACAACACCCCTGTCCCCTTGACCCTGTTGTAAACACATCCAGGCTACTGGTGGACCACCCCCGGGGCCCTCTTGGATAGTCTTGCCATCCATATTCCCTTGGGAAAGGTGACACAAAGAAGGCATTATGCCAGTCTCTGAGGCAGGCCCTTCCCACCATACTGCTGTTGTTGCTGTAAGGACGAGCTAAGAAAGGTTTATATTAATGCAAGTGCTTTTTGGAGTGGGGGTGTAAAACCAAACAACACGCGCTGCGGAAAGGCTGCAGGTGTGCCGCATGGGGAGGATTAACTCGGCCTCATTTCTGCAGTGACCGCCTGTGCTGCTCTCCTTGGAGATGCCTCTTTGTGGTATGGTTTGCTTTGTTGAGCAAGGGCCACTTTTGGAAAGGTCAGTGTGCTGAGTGTCCATCTTTCTGTCCACCTCTGTTTCTATTTTTTTCTCTCTCTCTCTCACACACACACATGATGTTTTCAGCTTCTTAGGTGAGATAAGAAGTGCTCTGAACAATGAAGAGGCTGTGTCTGAAGTCTGTTGGGCACTCCATGCTGCTCTAGAGAATTATCTCAGTGGACAGATTAAATCCAAAATAGTTATAGGCTGGGGCATGTTGGCAGAAAAATCTGAGAGTGCATAGGCCTATAGGTTGACCTCCCATGCTGTATGGTAGCTGGAGTGTGGCTGTCTGGGAGCTGGTGCCCTCTCTGGGCAGATCTGCCCACTCCTTAAACAGTTGTTCCATCAAGTGTGCACTCCAACGCCTGGCCCCTGCAGAGTAACCCTATGTGGACCTTAACCCACTGATAGGCAGTTCATTTCATGGAGGAGTTTGGCCAACACGTATGGGTTGTCATTGGTCCATATTGTGCCCGTCAAGAGCAGGGTGCTGAGTGTGCCTGTGTGTACGTGTGTGTGTGTGTGTGTGTGTATTCATGTTTCAGTGTGCAACTAAAGTGCTCTGGCTGCAGTGGTTCTGCAATGGGGTATTTTCTACCCAGCCAAATGTAGACACCCAGATTTTGATTCTGTGTGTCTGGCAGCGCCTTGGCTTGGCCTACAACATATTCCCTTCCAGCTGTAATGTAATGTTCCCTCTAACTTGGCAAGACCAGGAAAAGAGCCCCAATATTCCAATGGCAGGAGTGGGTGCCTGTGAGTCTCACTCTCTCCTCCACCAGAGAAGAGATCTGCCCTGCCACCTTCAATCCTCCAACTTCTCTTGGAAGGCCCTTCAAAGGGTGGCAGCTTGGGGCTTACATGTGTGCAAAAGCTTCATTGCCTTTGGCCTATGGGGGCTGGGCTATGGTGGACCCTCCCCCACAATGGTCCATTATTCTATCCAGAGACCAACAGACAGGCGAGTGGGAGCTGAGCAAAGTCAGGCCCTCTGTGGGAAGATGAAAGCTCCCTTCCTTGGCATCTTGACCGTAGCTCCACTTTAGACTAAAGATGCCTGGTGGAGGCTCACATCTTTGATGAAGCCAGTGGCTCAAAGGACATTGTACAGCACCCACAGAGGTAGGTTCAGGGCCAAGACCCCTCTAACATGAAAGCCTGGAAATAAGAAAATGCCAGAAACTGGGAAACCTCTTTCAGTAGTTTGCCTTTCTCATGTCTTCAGGACCAAGGAGTGCATTAGGGCCTCTCTCCTAAGACATAAAGCTGTTACGTCACCACTGAGGACACCATACATGTGTATGATCAATTTAGCCATTGTGGTCCTAGGGGTAACATAACAGGAGCTTGGCTAACCTTGAGTGTCAGCCGCTGGATCCCTGGCCTGGTCTCCATTCTATTTACTGCTTCCTGAAGCTCATCTCTGTTGAGTTCAGGACCTTAGTTCTAAGAGGCCTGTGGTCTCTGTGTTCGTCTGCACACAGCTTTTTTCCAATCTCCCTCCTGATTTCAGTATGCTAAGCAGGTCTCTGGGGAAGGCAGGAAGAGACAGTCTTTTGTTTACCCCAGTCACATCCAGATAAACAACCATTAGCGTTGTGCAAGTCCTGTCCAGGGAAGGCCTTGTTCCTCATCTCTTTGCGAGAAATTCTGGCTTCTTTTTCTTTTTTAAAAATCATCTTGCTGATCTCAAACCCCTGGATTCTTTGTAGCCCTCTGTTCCAACCAACCTGAGTTACTCAATAATACCCACAACTAACTGGTTCTTAATCCAGAGTGTGTTGAAAAGTCACCCAAGGGGATATTGAAATGCACTCTCCAGGCTTTACACCCAGATTTTGATTCTGTGTGTCTGGCAGCGCCTGGGAAACTCCAATCTCTTATCACCTTCAGTGAGTCCTATAGAGGTGGTCACCGGATACCAGTGGGTAGGTCACTGCCCTGCTCTCTCCAAAGCTTGGTGCTCTGGGTTTGGATGTATTTATGCTGTTAACAGCTGTGTGATTTGGAGAGAGTTATTCAAATCTGCCTTATCTGAAAGGCAGTTTTCCCATTTGGAAGAATCATGAAAGCCATAATGCCTTCAAGGAAAGACATGAGCATTAAATGATGTAGTGTGTATTAAACCCTTAGCATGGCACCAAGGACCTAGTAAATGCTAACATATATCACAGGCTGCCCTTGCTAATGTTACTGTCACCATATTGATGGGTAGAACTTTTGAGGTGGCTTCTCAGCCCCAGATCTTTCTAATTTGAAAACCCATTCCCTCGTCTTCACAGCATTGCTGCCATGCGTTCTATAACTCATTAGTGGCTCCCCCTCCTAAAATAGCCACCTCTTAACTTTCTGTGGGTTCTTCTAATTTGCTCTGCTCTGTCTCTAAAAGATTTGTCGCAGCGGCATCCTCATTAGCCTCTTTAGGACATAGGCTGACTTGTTTGAAGAAGAGTTCCTGCAAGGCGCGTGTTGCTTGTTCGGAAGTGATGGAATTTTCATTAGGGACATAGACTTGTATAGTACACACTGAAAGCTATGAAGCTAATGACCTCTCACCTGTCTTCACCTGAGGCAAGACTGAGTCCCTTGACCCTAGGCAAGGATTCTTGAGTACAATTCGAAGATACCCACCTGTTTTGTTTCATCCCCTACCTCCTGCTGTGTGTGACAGTGGGAGGTCTGCGGGTTACCTTAGCTGGAATGCAGACTGGAATACCTTCAGCCCCAGATTTCAAAGCTCACTGTTCAGAAGGGCCTTTCCAACAGGATCTGATCTGTTGGCCTTTATGGGGTGCTGTTAGTTTGTCCATCTTAGCTGCTGTGGGTGGCTCCACTGTCCACACCTATAGCTGATTGGAAGGGCACCATCCCACCCTCCACCATCTTCCACACAGTTGAGGTATGAGCCCAAGTGATGGGAGCATTCTCACCCACACAGCTCTTTCCTTTGCTGCTGTTTTCTGTTCATCTGTTCTCTTCATACTGAAATGCCAACATCAGTTTCTGGGAAACACCTCTTTCTTGTCATATGGATTTTTCCTCTTAAGATAAGCTCTATATAGAGAAAAGAGCTTTTTCCCACAGCTCACATGAACTCCTTAGACTCTGTATTGGCTTTGGAGACCAGAGTTGCCAAGTAGGGTTGGTTCACCTTGCTTTCCTCTGTGTGTGTGGTCATAAGTAGGTCCCCTTTGCCTTACCCCTCCTTCTACTTCTGCCTTTCACTGTATTCCACTATTGTCTTAGTATCTTAAATGATCATATTCATTCATTTTTGTACTTGTTTATTGCTTCTCTTGCCTTACTAAGCTATGGGATCTATGAGAAGTTTTACTTTGTCTTGTCTTCCTGTTTTGTTGTACAGAATTGGGCGTGGTACATTGAAGATACTAATTTTAAATGAATGAATGAAGTAAGAAAAGAAGCAGAATCAGACATCTGTGAGGTCCCTTTCTAAACGCCATGTTTAATATCTTCACTGATATCCCAGTATTCATTTCATACAGGGATTTTGTGCAAACAGCATCCCAGATTGAGGCCAGAGGGGACAAATCTCCTACCAATAGAGAAACTCTACTCTAAGGATGAGGATGGTGTCCTCTGAGGCAGAAGAGGTATGATTGCAGGGACACCAAGAATTGTATCGAATCTTCATAATCACTGTCCAACTTTCTGGGAAGGAGCAAAAGCAATCTTTCAGCTGAGAGTAAGAGTAAACTGTGGCTGGCGCCGTGGCTCAATAGGCTAATCCTCCGCCTTGCGGCGCCAGCACACTGGGTTCTAGTCCCGGTCGGGGCTCTGGATTCTGTCCCGGTTGCCCCTCTTCCAGGCCAGCTCTCTGCTGTGGCCAGGGAGAACAGTGGAGGATGGCCCAAGTGCTTGGGCCCTGCACCCCATGGGAGACCAGGGGAAGCACCTGGCTCCTGCCTTCAGATCAGCGCAGTGTGCCGGCCACGGCAGCCATTGGAGGGTGAACCAACGGCAAAGGAAGACCTTTTTCTGTCTCTCTCACTGTCCACTCTGCCTGTCCAAAAAAAAAAATATATATATATATATATAAAATAAATAAAAAAGAGTAAACTGTATCAGGAGGAGATGTTTACTTCAATTTCCACCAAGAAACAAGAGGTAGAGAATAGATTAGGTACTGAGATGTCTTAGGGAGCTCAAATTTTTGGAGCTCATGAATCAAAGAGGAGAGGAGGCCATTGGGTTATAAAGTGGAGGCTGAAGGTGTGCCTCGTGACATGTCTCCGGCACTTGTAGTAGAGGTGTCTGTGTCTGTTGCGTTAGCCCACTGACAGAAGTCTAGCTTCATATTCTGGGGAAATAAGAGGCGCAGAAGCAGACCCTGGCCCAGGTCCAGAAGCTGTTGTGGGCACTGGCCATGCCTGGCAAGTAGGACACAGCAGGGCTGTTGGACACTGGCCTGGAGAACCCAAGGGATATTTCTGGGCTGAGTTCCCATGCTGGGTGAGGGCATAGGAAACAACCTGGATGCAGAGGGGCCAAGCTGAAAGGTGTGGGCTTCACCCTGAAACAAACAGCTCAGGAGCTGGAGAAGTCAGGGAGGAGCTGTTCCTGAGGCCTTGGATGAGGGTGAGTCTATTGTGTGCCTATGAGTGAACAGGGAGCTGTTAAAAGCCCTGAGCTGATTTGGACAAATAAAGATGAATTTCTGTGGCTGCTTGTGTGTGCTTCCTCCAGCGAGACCATCCACCCCTGGCTGAACCTCCATGGGGCTCCTTGGCCACCATGTGTAATGCTGAGTGCATGGGTCTGGAAGGAAGCACTGTAGTGGTCCTGTGGTCCTACTCTTGGAGTTTATCCAGAGTTCTCCCAGGACACTTCTTTAGGCAGTGGGAGAAGTCCCCTAAAACCACTTAACTGAGCACAGTGACAGGTAGCAGTTCAAGATGTTTTTTGCAACTCAATTGAGATGCATTTGCTACTGTGTACAGCCCCGAGACCTGTGTTTTATCTGGGCACAGCAGAGAACAGCCTCCAGGTTTTTCATATTTGACTTCTCCCACACTCGTAGCCCAGTGGGCAGCTTTCACTTGAAAGTTAGAAAACATTCCAGCCCTTGCCTGCTAGTGGGACTCCTGATACGCCTCATAAACTATTCATAAAACCAAATGATTCCAGCCCGAGTTTCTTCCCTTCTTCTTGCTTGCGGTTTATTTTCTACCACCCTCTTCTGCCCACACCAGTCTCCTGGTTAACCCTCAGGGGACATCCTGATGTGGCTAATGTGGACACAGCTCTGCGTGTCTTCTGTTCTCTTCCACCTCAGTCTCCTCTGGCTGTGACACTGATCCTTTTGTACAACTGGCTGTTCCCTTCCCTGCCTGGTGTCAATGGCATTTGGAACCCTTTTCAAAGGTTGGTGCCAGTGTCAAATACTGGAGTGCTGCTTGAAGTCCTACCTAGCTGCTCTGCTTCAGATCCAGCTCCCTGCCAATGTTACTGGAAGATAGCAGAGGATTGCCCAAGGGCTTGGGCCCTTGCCACCCACACAGAGACCTAGAAGAAGTTAACAGGCTCCTGGCTTCGGCCTGGTCCAGCCTTGCCACTGCAGCCATTTGCAGAATGGATGGAAAATCTCTCTCTCTCTCCCTCTTTCCCTCCCTCCTTCCCTCTTTATTGATTTTTTTTACAGATTTTATTTATTTATTTGAGAGGGAGAGCCAAAGAAGGTCTTCCATCCTCTGGTTCACTCCCCAAATGGCCGTGATGGCTGGAGTTGAGCTGATCTGAAGCCAGGAACCAGGAGCTTCCCCTGAGTCTCCCATGTGGGTGCGTGGGCCCAAGCATTGGGCCATCTTCCACTGAAGATGGCCATAGCAGAGAGCTGGATTGGAAGAGGAGCAGCCAGGACTAGAACCAGCACCCATAGGGGATGCCTGCGCCGCAGGTGTAGGATTAACCTACTCTACTACAGTGCCGGCCCTGTTACTCTGTTTTTTAGATAAATAAATAAATGAATCTTTAAAAAGAGAAAAAAGAGTTGGCTTTCTGCTGTGAGCCCTTGCTCCAGATATATAGTGCCTCGGAATGCTTGGCCAGACATTTGACCGTGTTGCCACAGGATGTCCAGGTTATTCCTCTGTTCCCTAACACAGGATGTCACTTTGAAAGAAAGGCCACTGGTCTTGGGACTAAAAACGAGGACTGCAGTTCGCACATTCTTCCTGTAGCCAGTTGTAAGCTTGGTGACTAGGGAGAATTTGCAGCAAAATTATAGGAATGTGCAGACCTGGATTCAAAGGCTAGCTTGGTCATTTTCTTGCTGAATGAGCTGTCTAAGCCTTAGTTTTATTTTGCCATCCATCTGTCCTCCTATCCATCCATTGATCCATCCAGTTATTAATTAGCACAAAGCGCGGGAAATTAACTTTTTAGGCACAGAGGTCTTATATACGCCCCCAAAAGAAAGCAACGGTCTTCCAAATGTCTAGTTCATTAGTTGGAAACTGCGGTTTAAATCGGGTATTGTTTAGAGGTCACTTTTTGTATTAAATGTTGTGAGCCCATCAAGTTTTGAGAAGCAGCTGACAGGAAGTAGCTTGTTGAGTTTTACCCTGCGTTTTTAATGCTCCCATCTGCCAGACCATGTTACAAATATTTCAAAATATTCGGATCCTTTTCTTGAGTAAATCCCCAGAGTTAAAACAGACTTTGCATTATTCAAAGCATCGTAGGGGAAGGGTGGGTGAGGAGGAAGACCTTGTGTTAAACATTTATGTCTCACCGCTGAATCACGAACGTAACCCATCTTTACTAAAACCTCTCCAAATGGTTGGAATACATTTCATACAATAAGTCTATTTTTCCCTCCCTCCCGAAAATATACAAAAGCAGGTGTCTAGACTTCCTGGTGTGTAGAACATTTTTTTAAAAGCCCAGCTCTATTTTTAATGTTTACTTGTTTTCAGGTGCAGCTAGGGTTGTTAAGAAAACATTGACGCAGCTTCCCAGAGATTGCTGTTGCCTTATAGCAGTTGCCAAGGCTTTGTGGCCATTTCCAACCTCTGCTGCTATGACTCAGGAGTTGAGAGCTTGAATCTTAGAACCGGGGGATCTAGCTTTGAATCTTGAGTCTTCCACTACCTAGGAGCATGACCCTGGGCAAGTTCTTTTTATCTCTGAGACCAGGCTTCTTGTTCATAGACCTTAATGATGGTACCTACTGCTAGGGCTGTTTTGAAGAACAGGTGGGAAAGTGCTTGTAAAAGTAGTTATTAAAGAGTTGGGCATATGTTGAGCAGTAAGTTATTGTTATTGTTAGCATGACTACCAGGTTCAGTGATATAGATGTTGTTTTTATTTTGAGGGGATTTTCAGCACCAATATCTATCATCAAGACTCAAAAGTATAATCTTTAATCACTTTTTGTTAATTAGTCTCCTTTTGTTTTACCAAGGTTCGTTTTCTGCCCTTCTCTGTTGAACTTAAAACCTTTATGTACTGAATCATGCAAATTTCTCTGCCTTCTTTTTTCCAGTTGACTTAGGATGATGAAATAATGCACCATGGTGTGATATGTGAGTCTGAAAGACTCAAAAAGCATTTCTGGGCAGGACTAGATTTGAGTAGAAAAACATGTTGGGGGCCAACACTGTGGCACAATGCGTTAAAGCCCTGGCCTGCAGTGCTGGCGTCCTATATGGGTGCTGGTTCAAGTCCCAGCTGCTCTACTTCCAATCCAGCTCCCTGCTAATATGCCTGGGAAAGTAGCAGAAAATGGCCCAATCCCTTGGGCCCCTGCACCTACATGGGAGACCAGGAGTGGTCTCCTGGCTCATGGCTTTGGATCAGCTCAGCTCCAGCTGTTGTGACCATTCAGGGAATGAACCAGTGGGTGGAAGACCTCTCTCTGTAACTCTTTCAAATAAATTTTAAAAAGTGTAAAGAAAAAAATCTCTTGTACTTAAGACTTCTTTCACATGGCTTAGAAAGAGCTTTCAATATAATGCCTGTAGCTTGTATATATGTAGAAGACACAAATAAGAGAAACCACTTAATATCATTAACCAAAGATTTGAATTCCTTCCCTCCTTCTTGAGGGATGGCTATTACTTAATGTGGCACCTCACAAGCAATAGAAGTTATTTAAACACAGTTAATTAAATGCCTGTTGCATGTTGGACATGGCCCTTTAATCAACACCTTGGTCCTTTACCTCAGGGTCAGCAGTCATGGAAAGGTCTTTCTCAAAAACCTGTAACTATTTTGTCTAGAAAAAGATGTATTCTAGATATCCCAAAGCACTTTAGCCTCTCTTTTCTTTGGCTTGGTATAAATTAGGGATTGGGTTGATGATGAAACTCTTTGGTCATCTGTAAAGCAGAAAGCTCCATCTTAGAAGCCTGACCCTCATCTTTTCTTGTACTCCGGCCTCTCCCTACCATGCTTTTCAAGTCTTTAATGCTGCCACACTTCCAAGAGGCCTCTGCCTCAATGTTCCCATCACTGGAAAGGATCAAGCAGCTGTTCTCTTGACAGGCTTCATTTCTGCTAATGCTTCAGCTGTTGGGTAAGAACTTACCCTATTGGTTTACTCTCCTATATGGACCTCCTGGTCTGCCAGACACAACAGTTCTGAGTGATGGTTATGGTGCTTATGAAGATTGGTGACATCTAAGGTTATTCACCTCATTGGGTTTGAAGGATCTGCTTACCTGAAGTGAGACATTCCTAGAAGAGTCAAAAGAAGGATTTTTTTTCTGTCCTAAAATATTTTATTAATCATTGGATATGTGATAATAAACAGGATTGGTTACAATTCACTAACCACAGGTGGCCATTTAAACTAACCTCAGTTAATTAAAATGTAAAATTACATTCTTTAGTCATGCTAGCCCCATGTTGAGTACTCAGTAGCCAGGGTAGTTAGTGGCTACCATTGTGTCAGTTTAGAAACAGAACATCTCCCTGTGTATTAGTCAGTGCTGATCCAGACAGATGTATGAATAAGCCAATACCAATTACAAAAGAGCATATTGCATGCTATTAACAGACATACCGGCAGCTGTGGGAACCCTTGGGGTCTTTCTGTATTGTATTAGATTCCCTTGGTTGTAAATGATGGAAAAACAACACTATCAGCATTTATTGATGTAATAATATAATTTAATGAATCACTCCAAAATTCGATGGTTTAAAGTCAAAAGCATTTATTAACTCATTAGTCTGTAGACCAGAGTTATACTGGGCTTAGTTGGCTGGTTCTTCTGGTCTTGAGTGAGCTCATTTACTGTCTTGTGGTTAGCTGACGATTGGCTAGGGCCACATTGGCAACTGGATCTTGTATGTTTCCTTGTCCATCAGTCTAGCTCAAGAATTTTCCTATGGCAATAACGGAAGTGTAATAATGAGCCAGTCCTATCATGTGAACACATTCAGAGTCTCTTTGCCTGCTAATATCATAATTGCTAAGTCACAAAGCCAGCCCAAATTCATGGGGTTGGGAGATAGATTCTTCCTCTTTAGAGAAAGACATGCATCTAAGAAGGAGAGTAGAATAAGAGGTAGAACTGGATTAATCTACTATACCACTTCAAACTGAAACTGACTTCATTTTAGAAGGTCATATATTGTTTAGCTTATAAAATTCAGAAGAGTAAGAGTAGTCTAGCTTCAGCCATGTTGGGACATAGGCACTCAAATAAAGTGATTAGTAATCTGTCATAATCTCTCAGTTCTGCCAACCACTGGGTTGGTTTCTTTCTTAAGCAGTCTTTCCGCAAGTGAAAGCAAAGATAGTCCCAAACAGTTCTAAACTCATTTCCCTTGCTTTTTTTATTTTAAATTTTATTTTATTTATTTGAAAGACAGAGTTACAGAGAGAGGCAGAGATAGAGGTTTTCCATCCGCTGATTCACTCCCTAAATGGCTGCAACAGCCGGAGCTGAGCTGAGCTGAAGTCAGGAGCCAGGAGCTTCTTCCAGATTTCCCATAGGGATGCAGGGGCCCAAGCACTGGGGCCATCTCCTATTGCATTCTCGGGCCATAGCAGAAAGCTGGACTGGAAGAGGAGCGCCCATATGGGTTGCTGGCACTACAGGCTGGGGCTTTGACCCACTGCACCACAGCACCGGCCCCATCATTTCCCTTGCTTTACAACCCAGCATGAAATGTCTTGGATTGGTCCATTGCACTGGTGTGGCTCATGCACCCCTCTATGAAGCAATCCCTTCAGCCTGGGACTGAGTGCTCTTACTGGCCAGATATGTGCAGACCCGTGTAGCCAGCGAAGAGAAGAAATGAACGAGAAGATTCTCCTGAGGAGCATTGGCATGCTTTTTCCAGAAAGGGGTTAATAGGCATTCGGAGTGGAAATGAGAGATTTGCACCACGAGCGATTGTCAGGAAGGATCATGTGTATGTTCCATGCAAAGATGCTGCAAGGGAGGAAACATAGAGCTGAGAGTAGGCATGAGACCCTGGGAGAGCTGAAAGAAGTGCAGTCTGTGGTAGAGAATGCAGAAAAGGGGAAAAAGGGAATGAAGGAGAAAAGACAAAGACAAACAGGAGATCAGATGAGAGAGTAAAAGGAAAGGAAAATAGTAAAGAGAAGCAGATAAACAAGAGATGAGGAGGGAGGGAAGGATTGAGTGAGGGAGAGAGAGAACGTGTTCTGAAAGACTGTAACCAGAGTAGAAAGTCCTCCCTTCAGTGTCCTCAACTCTGTGATAAGCACTAAAAAACTATCCTGTCACCTGGGGCTGCCATTTCAGCTATCTAAGATACAAATGCACTTTATGGCCCTCCCAGGGATGTGAAACACTCGAGATTCCGAGGAAAGGAAGCTTCTGTGTAAGTCCCTGTATAGACAGTACTGTGTCCCTAACCTTTTAAAGGCATTAACTCTCGCAAGACACTGAAAATAGGCTGTAGAAAAGAAAGAGAATCTCAGTCCACACACTAAAATGCAGAGATACTCCATTTTGTTTTAATTGACCAAAGGTTTAGGTTTCTGAGCTGAACTTTGAGTTTCCCTTGGGAAATCCATTCTATTCCTTCATCCATCCGTCCATCCATCCATCCATCCGTTCATCCACCCATCCATACTGTTACATCCTGGCTGTCTCCTGAAATTACTTGTGGTTTAAGACATAAACACATATAAAGAAATAATGAAAAGACCAGATTCAGAATAGGAAATTGGGTCCATGTAACGTGAAGAGACATGTGGTGGTGATGGTTTAGAGTCTGAGAGACTGTGAACCCTTCATGGACAGCAAGGATATCTTCTTCATCTCAGTTCCTGGGAAGTACTTGGTGCCATGTAGGAATGAAGAATTTATTTATGAATGGATATATAGGTTATAGTATATATATAGGTTATAGTAGCTATAACCTGTCAGATGCCTCTTTCATCCCAGGTATATTATTTTATATATGTATAGTTATACATTTTGCATACTTCATTTTTCTTAATCATGCTTTTAGTATTCTACTTAAGGAAATTTTCAGATGGGCAAAAATATTGGAAACATAGTATAGTGATTATCATATTTTCACATGTCATTTTAAATCATTGCAATAATTCATCGTGAGATCGAGACTATTCTCATTTTATGTGTGGGGAAATGGAAGGTCAGCAAAGCAAGGTTCACATCGCTGTGGTTGCATTGGTGGTGAGCGGTAGGGGTGGGGCTTAAACTCTCAGATTTCTTTGACTTCTTAATTCCCCTGCTTCCCCTATGTAAAAACACCTCTTGATAAATGACCAAGCCTGGATTTCACCCCTAGCCAGTGGTCTTTGGCTATATATGTCATTTGACTCCACTCATTCTTCCTTTTCCCTTTCATACCCGATATTCCTTTTCTCAGAAGAGATACCTGAGTGCCGGAATGTACACCATTCCAATCTTCAGCAGCGCCAGCATAGGATTCAGAAGGCCCACAAGCTGAACCAAAAGGCAATTTTACTGTCTCCCCTGTGCCTGGCACACAGCAGGTCATCATAAATGTTTGTACATGGAAGTGAACAAATCTTGCCACCGACTGGATTGCTGAGGGCAGTGAGCTGGACAGCCCATATTTCAATCTCCCGAGCACGTGAGCACGTTTGTAGACTTCCTGCTGTGTGTCAGGCACCATGGTATGTGCCCCACCATGTGAGTTCAGACCTTAGTTCAAATGTTGCCTCCTTGAACAGCTCTCACTTCACCCTCATCACTCAACTCTTTCACCTTTCTTTATTTTTGTCACAACTTGAAGTATTATATTTTTTGTCTACTTGTTTATTTTAGCTCCCTCAACCAACGCACACTGTATAAAATAGTGCAGGAGCAAGAACTTGATCTGTCTCAAAGAGGAGGCACAGTCCCCAGAAAATAATAAATATGCAATAAATATTTATTTCATGATAACCTAGATTATTCAGATTTTCTACAAACCTGTAATGCGACACCCAGGATCTGTCAGTAAGCATTTTTATTTTCTAAGTATTGTTCATTTGCTGTATGCAGCATACTACGTGAGTTGAGATAAATTTTTTTATCTGGTTTATATCTCCTAATAACTTATAAAGGCTGGACTTATTATTTACATTCTGCATTTGAGAAAAATGAGGCACAGAAAGGATAAATGACCTGGTTCGAGTCACACAGCCCGTAAATAGCAGAGGCGGGACTTAAACCAGGCCAATCTGACTCCCTCTGTCTTCTGTTCTTGAGAGCTCTTGGACATGCAAGTCAAACACGGACAGTTGAATACCAGGGGTTCTGACTGGATGGTTGTGAGCAGCCATCTTTCCTGATGCATAAGGAGAAAAGAGTTCAGGAAGAGTTCCTGTTTGTCGTCCTTTGACATTTCACTGACCAATGCCCAGGCTCAGGAATGCGCAGTGGAGAATGAAGGACAGGGCACCACACTAAGCCAGAGGAAAGACTTTAGGAACCATCCCAGGTACCACCTGAATAGAGAATCCTGGGAGCAGCTGGGAAGCACAGACTTGACCCTATCGTTTTCTTTTTTTAAAGATTTATTTATTTACTTGCAAGGCAGAGTTACAGAGAGGCAGAGAGAGAGAGAGATCGATTGATCGATCGATCGATCTTTCATCCACTGGTTCACTCCCCAAATGGTCGTAATGCCCAGGACTGGGCCAATCCAAAGCCAGGAGCCAGGAGCTTTGGGTCTCTCACATGGTGCAGGAGCCCAGGCAGTTAGGCCATCTTCTTTTTTGCTTTCCTGGATGCATTAACAGGGAGTTAGATCAGATGTGGAGCAGCTAGGACTTGAACTGGCACCCATGTGGAATGCTGGCACTACAGGTGGTGGCTTTACCTGCTACGCCACAGCACCGGCCCCTTGACTCTACATTTTCTTTCTTTTTAAGATTTATTTATTTTGATTGAAAGTCAGAGTTACACAGAGAGAGGAGAGGCAGAGAGAGAGAGAGGTCTTCCATCTGCTGGTTCACTCCCTAGATGGCTGCAACAGCCGGAGCTGCGCTGATCTGAAGCCAGGAGCCTCCTCCAGGTCTCCCACATGGGTGCAGGGGCCCAAGGACTTGGGCCATCTTCCACTGCTATCCCAGGCCATAGCAGAGAGCTGGATAGGAAGTGGAGTAGCTGGGACTTGAACCGGTGCCCATATGGGATGGCGGCACTGCAGGTGGCAGCTTTACCTGGTAGCTACAGCACTGACCCCGACTCTATAATTTTCTATCTGTGACCTAGGTTCAGATTTTCCAAAGATCCAAACTTCTATTTATTTTTATTCATCTATAAAATACAATATAGGGCTAGAGGGTAGGTTTTGCAGTGTAGTGGGTTAAGCTGACATGTGGGACTCCCAGGTCACCTATCAGAATGCCTCACATCTAGTCCGGCCTCTGCTTCTGATCCAGCTTCCCACGAATCATCCTGGAATGCAGCAGATGATGGCTCAAGTACTTTGGTCCCTGCCACCCACTTGGGAGATCTGAGTGGAATTCTTGCCCCTGAGTTTGGCCTAGCCCAATCCTGGCTGTTGTAGGCATTTGAGGATTAAATCAATGAATAGATCTCCACCACACCCCACCAACTCTCTGTCACTCTGCCTTTCAAATAAATAAAATAATAAAAAATAAATAAGAATTTAAAATATGGTAAAATAATCCCTGGCACATAACAGTCTCTCAATATCAGTTTTTTATTTTCAATATTAGTGTGTTATTTTAGCTATTGATAATATTATAGTTAGCAATATTGGTAAGGTACATCAGGTATAAGACAAAATTATATTCTCATCCCTGCTCTGGGACTCTATGCCAACACTTAGCCTGAGTTTCATCTGAAATCTGATCTTATGGGCACCAGCTGTGTGTGCCATCATTGCAGGGCTCAGTACTAGAGAGCTGAAGGCATTAGAGGAAGGAAGAGGATGGCATGAGTGGGGTTCATCATTTTAGCTGCAGCTGATGTGTGAGAGGGGATAAGGCAGTGGAAGGTAGGGACCCCTTTCCCCAGGCAAACATACTCTGAGCTGCTTCAAGATCTGTCCCAGGTGGTCCTGTCCTCAGAGCATCATGCAACAAGAATGGCTTTAGTTCCGGGATCACCAGCAGAACCAGCTGGTTTGAGAGACTTCCTGTGGGACATTGATTATTTTTGTTCTTGCACGCCCAGGTACACGACAGATGAACTTTTGGACAAATTCCTGAAGAGCTTCTCATTGGGTTTGATGCCATGGAGTGTAGCCATACCAATGCCATAGAATTTTTCTTTAACATCCAGTGTGCCTCATGACCAAAATAGTAATTGAAATGTATGCTGTTTATTATACCCACATATGTTTGTCATCAAGGTACAATGGTAGTGGATGAGAAGCAAAAAGCTATAATTTGCTGCTCAGCATCATAGCTGTTGTACATTCATTTAAATAGCTTTATTTATCTTCTTCTCCTTAAAGAATCTTACATATTGCAAATTTATTGAATGCTTAATGGCCTAAAAGTATGGGGTGCATTACAGAGCGATGTATTTATTGCAGTGTTAATTAAATAAAAGCATTGTAATCTTTCCAAATTGAACAATTATGTTCATTTAAACATTTTCAACAGAAAAATCTTCTATATACTAATTGAGTTGCATAATGAAAAGCATGTGTAATGGAAATTTAAATCAAAATAAATACTGAAATAATTCAAACTTTTTTTTTTTTTACAGTATAAAACGTCCATCTCCCTCTTTATTAGAGATCCTGTAATGGCCAGCTTGCTTTCAGAACCTATGCCCTCTGAGTTAGGTATCCAGTTTCAGAGCCCACGGCCACCCTCACATACCAGCTGGCCAATGCTTCGACATCAAAGTCCTGGTTGGCGACCAGCCGCAACCCCTGACACTCTGGCTGTTCGCCTGGATCCTGACAGGCTGGCTGGAGGCCTGGAGGCCGAGCTGACAGCCTTTTCTGCACAGGCTGACGAATGGTTTCTGGCAACGGACGGCGATGTTCTGACTGCCTGTGAGAGCAATGCCCCATCTAAAAATGCACGCTCTCTCCCCGGCCTGCTGGGGGGAGAGCCTCAGAAGCATGGGGGCCACTGAGGTTTTTTACACCCAAAGAAGAGTCTTTATTTGCTTTGGAAACTCCCGCACCTTCCCATCCCTGTCAGGCTGTGAGGGGTTGGTGACAACAAGGATGCCATCATCAGCATGCAGGGAGATTAGCTTTATCCGTCTGCCCCAGTAAGGATTTGTCGCCGCCTGTGTGTTGTGGCTCACTCCCATGCTTTGGATATTTAAGGCTAATTCCTAATATACCATTGAGATGGTAGGAAGAGCTATGGGGCAGGAAAAACTGGCACATTTTTTTCAACTAGATGCTCATTTCCTGGATCCACAGAAGGATTTGTGCGGGATCCCCGGTTTACCCACGTCTTACTCTCTTGTTTTGAAATGGTTTTCAGTTTAGCTAGAATCTATCAGCACTATGTCTTAGAGACAGGACTAAATGCAGGGGGGTTGCCTTCTACTTTCTGACACCCAGATTTCAGGGGATTATAAAGAGGCTTAAGGAGAAATCACTGTACTAAAACCTTCAATTATGAAAAAGTAGCAACAGTAAGTTGCTTTGGAAGCAAATTCCTGCTTGCCTTATCCTTGGGATGAAGTTTTAGAAATAAGAATATCTATTAATAATCCTCATGCTGACCAAATATATTAATAAAAAAGGCTTATGGCAGCATAAATGAAAAATATATGTATATTCTGATTAAGCACATGATTCAGGCACATTTTTCTCCATCTCATTCATGAAAACTTGCCAAGAGTGTCACCCAAGGCAAAAGGATTTATGTAGATCCCAGAAGAATGGAGAAAAATTCTCAAGGTTATCCCCTATGCCTAAGATTTTGGTGGTGGGGTTGATCAAAGACAGGTGAGTACCTAACAGTACAAATGTGTGTCTTCATTTCAGTCAAGACTTAGACTGAAGAATCTCAGGGCTGAATTCTCTAAATTAAGAGAGTTCTAGTCCTTGGCCTTGGCTTTACCTACAGTGGGAAAGAAAGATTTTCCAAGAGAAGCCATGTCAGGATGCCCCCCCTTCATCTTTCTTTCTCAAGTGAGGCCTATCCAGAGTCCAACTTCCAGTGTGATTTCTGTGAATGGGATGGATTCTGTGCCATTGATTGGCTGGGGCATTACTTCCAGTGCGATTTCTGTGAATGGGGTAGAGTCTGTGCCACTGTTGGTTGGGGCATTGACACTTTTCCTAAAAGGTTCCACCTTTTGACTCCATTTTCTGTGCATCCCACAGATGGACTGCTGATGGTTCAAGCTCATTCCGCATTTAGCTTCTTTTCATGTAGTATATTTTGGTTAAAGTCTTAACATTTACTGAAAGGCATCATTTTGTGAAATGTGAATGTGATCAGGAACCAGCTCCAGAGAAAACGTTCTGAGATATTTATTAAGAGTGTGCCCTGTTATTTTCAGTAGCATCCCAATTTTGGGGGCTGGAGTTATTTTTGAAGAGTAAAGCCCTTCAAAATAATGATAACATTAACTGACTTAAGATTGGGTAGCTATCATTAGAGTTAGAATTGCACTTAGGGTAGCATTAGAGTTCACACTTTTAACGACTGTTCCATACTGGTTCTATGACACACTCATTGTATACACACTGTCCTTGTTCAAAATGTATTATTTGTGCTGCTGCTATTGATAGGAACAGCTCCTCATAGGCCTAAAGTGTATCATCCTGAACAAATTCTGAAATAGATTTTTGCCTTTTGGTCTCTAAACAGTCCTAGTCCCTTGCTCTTTGTGTCTCCATTTAATGGATAGCCACACTGAGACTTGAAGGAGTAAGTGAACTTATGTCTAGGTCATATGTCCAGGTAACACAACAATAAATGATAGTTTCGAGCCTGGGCCTGAGATTCATAATCTTTTATTACTTTTTCCAAATCGCATGTCTACCACCCTTCCCTACCTGTACAGGGTAGGGTGATCACAGCCACATAAGAGGAGGCTACTAACCAAACACTATGGGTGCTTTGACCATTTGAATTCAAGATATTAGTGCCATAGTACCTGTCCATTAACATGAAAAATTGGAACACGACCATAAAGTTTTGAGAAGCAATACAAATGTTGTTTCCTTGTGATAGTAGTGATGTTCAGTGTACACTCCAGGGAAGCATCAGAAACTGCCTTTAGAATCTAAGGACATCCATTCATTTGTTTGCTCATTCACTCAGTGCATTTACTGAGCTCTTATTGAGTGCCAGGCACTGTTCGGAGTGCCACTGACACTGTTGTGTTCCAGACACAACAGTAGTGATTTTCCTTTTGGAACTCACATTCTAGTAGGGAAACACAATCGACCAATCTGGATGAAGGCTACTAAAAAAGTTAAAGCAAAATCAATAATAGTCCATGCCCAACAAGGCCATGCCAGCACAGATATATTTCCTTTCTTTCACTTTTTGCATTTCCATCTAGAACACGGGAACAGAGATCTTTGCTTAGATTCAAAGTTGGATGTTGTTTTTGTTCCAAGTAATGTGCTGGATGCTAGGGATCAGACCATGAGCAAGACAAAGATCTCTACATACTTGGACTTACAGGCATGAGTGGGAAATACTGATTGAAGAAAAAAGAATTGCAGAATGTGTTAAATCTAATGAGTAGGAGTCAATAAACTCTTTTGGTAAAGGGTCAAAGAGTAAGTATGTTGGGCTCTGTAGGCTGTGTATTCTCTGTCATAACTCTTCAATTCTGACATTATGGAGGTAAAAGCAGCCTTAGATCATGTAAATGAGTGGGCATGGCTGTGTTCCAATAAAACTTTATTTACAAAAGCTGGTGGCCCACCTGAGATTTGACTGTTGAGCAATAATTAACCAACCCCTGCTCTGGAAGACAACAAGGACTGTTCTCTCTCTTTTTTCTTTTTTTTTGACAGGCAGAGTGGACAGTGAGAGAGAGAGAGACAGAGAGAAAGGTCTTCCTTTTCCGTTGGTTCACCCCCTAATGGGTTCACTGCGCTGATCCGAAGCCAGGAGCCAGGTGCTTCTCCTGGTCTCCCATGCGGGTGCAGGGCCCAAGGACTTGGGCCATCCTCCACTGCACTCCCGGGCCACAGCAGAGAGCTGGACTGGAAGAAGAGCCACGGGGAAAGAATCCGGTGCCCCGACCAGGACTAGAACCCAGTGTGCCAGGGCCGCTAGGCGGAGGATTAGCCTATTGAGCCATAGCGCCAGCCTACAAGGACTGTTCTCTCTGGAGGCTGAGAAAGCCAAGAGAAGAGGAGCTAGTCATTGTGGCATAAAGCACCTCAGGCAGAGGATCAACTGAGGAGGGTAGAAAGAGAGTGAGGTCTAAGAAGTGGCTGAAGACTGAGTGACAGGTAAATGAGAGGTGTGGGAAGAAGACAGTGAAGTGGGCTGGATAAGCAAAGCTTCAAGTACGGGGTTCATACGTTCTGTGTCTAAGACAAGCATCGCATCTCTGTGCCTAGCTTGGGAGGTGAGCACGGATGGCTCCTTCTAAAGCAGGGGTCCCACTAGAACCAAAGAAGCCAACCTGTCCTCCTGTGGTTAGAGGAGTATCTCCCCCTTTTTTGAGAGGTGGTGACAGGCAAGAGCCAACTGAATGAAGCTGGCTTTCTCCATAAGTCCTTACCAAACCCCCTTGGGTTTTTGGGCCCAGGGTCCTTCAATGATGGCTTACTATTCAGAGCCGATGATTGTGCATAGGCAATATAATAACCCAAGGTGAGGCACCTTCACAAGTCCCCGAGTTCAGCTAATCCCTGTGAGCCAACACAATCCCCCTACCTTCCTACTTTCCCAGGAGTAAAGGCCTGAGCTGCACATCCCTTGGTTCCAGAACATTTACGTGGCAATTCTAGTTCCACTACATAGATTCCCCGTGTTTTCCACTGCACTGCTAACTTTGAGTGTTTCTCTGAGACCTCATATAGTTTGATATCCATCTGAACCCTACCCACACCCCCTGCTTGCTCTTCAGCAGAACTTTGTATTGTAGATGAGTATTTCTAATCATTGGATCACTGGAAAGGAAGTTATCAGAACAATACAAAAACATTTGGACCTTCTGAGAGCCTCATTTCCTTCTCTGGGCGCCTCCAAGGTCTTGCTTGCTTTTCTACCCTTTGTGGTATTTTAGGGGCTACTGCAGATGTACTCGGCAAGCATTTTCCAGCCTCACATGTCCCATGTTCGTGACATCTGTCTTCTGTTGCCTCAGTATATTTTTTCTGGATTGGATGAAATTTTGAACAAAGATTCCTGTTTTTATTTCCGGAAATTTTGTGCGTCACTGTAAATCATATGTAATTATGTGTATAAGAACCAAAAAAAGAAATATTTGGGTTGGAAGTCTGAAGCTTTGATTTGGCCACTTTAACCAGTTAGATCCAATTGAATGGAGTTGTTTTCAATATTTCCCAAAAGGTAGTTAAGTAATAGTAATGGAGCTTTCCCAAGGGGACTGAGAGAACAAGGCTCATTAAGGAAACAAACTAATTATTTTTAATGAATGGATTGGTGCATAACAGCATCATGGGAAAACCTTCTCATCTTTGATACAACAACAGAAGTAGCTATTGAGAGGGTGTGCAGGAATATTTTCATTTGAGTCAACTTTTAAACTGTTTGCAAGGAGACACCTCACAAAATAGGCAAGTGACAACAAAGGATACCTAGATTCAGACTGGAAAGAGGAGTGCATTTCCCCAGAAAGTTCAACTGTTCACCTACAGAGGTTGGTTTCTCACTGCTAACAAGACCAGTGTGGGGAGCAACCCCGACTAGACTAAGTTACTGGAATTAAGACTTATTCTGTGCATCTGCTCTCCCACAATATGGCGCTGGGAGAGAAGAAAACAGCTTCTACACAGCTGCCTCCAGTTCAGCCAATAAGCTGTGGGACTTGCTCCTGATTGGAGGAGAGCAGCGTACTCGGCGTGTGGGCAGCCGAGTTGGGATTGGCAGAGGAGGACTATAAAGGAGGAGAGAGACGGCATGCACCAGGAACATCTAAGGGGAACATCTAAGGGAACACCTGTGCAGCCCCCGAGAGAGCCGGCCGGCGGTGTGCCGCTCCCCTGCGGAAGTGGGGAATGTGGCAGGGGGAACCGCCCTTCCACGGAGGTGGAAGGGACAGTAGCCAACCCGGGAAGAACCAGCAGCAAACCCGGGGAGGGCCGAGCAGATGAAAGAACAGCGCAGGGTCCTGTGTCGTTCCTCCACGAAGAGGGGGAGCGACAACCAGTTACCAGTGTAATGCTCTTTCTGACAGTGGTTGAAGCCCTCTCCATGCCTGTGGGACCAGATGTAAAAAGTATGTGAAGAACTTTTCTTCCTGAAGCACTCTTGTTTAAAGTTCAAGGGTACTTCAGAAAGCTCTTTGAAAAATAGAATTAAAAGATAAGTTTATTTTTTTAAATCCATGCAGTTTGTTCATAATACACACTTTCCATAAACTTTGTTGAATGGGGGCAGGTGCTGTGGCAAAACAAAAAAAGCCACTGTTTGTAATATGGGTACCTTCTGAGGTTCAAGTCCTGGCTGTTCCACTTCTGTTAAAGCTCCCTGCTAATGCACCTGGGAAAGCACTGAGGATGGCCCCAATGTTTGGGCCCCTGTACCCACATGGGAGGTCTAGAATAACCTTCTGGCTTTGGCCTGGCCCAGCCCCAACAACTGTGATTGTTGGGGGACTGAACCAGTAAATGGAAGATATTCATATTCTTTCTCTCTCTCTCTCTCTCTCTCTCTCTCTCTCTCTCTCTGCCTTTGACTTTAAAATAAATAGATCTTTAAAAAAAGTTTTTGGAAAACCCCTTCTATAACCTCAATAGCCTAATAAACCCTCCATTGCTTCAGTTAACCCAGATCAGTTTATATTTCTAGCTATAGGCTATTGAGGAGTCTACAGATGGAGGAATAGAAGGGTGGAAAATTGGTCAGGTACCAAGAACTGCTGTGATGGCCAGGAAGACAGGAGCAAGCCAGGAAGCAAAGCCCACAGCCTGGCCAGCCCGATCAAACAGAACTGCTATTACTCTGGGGCCTGGCCCTTTGCCCTTGAGCTCTGAGGCCAAGATTCAAGGTCCAGGAGATCTGTGCTGAATCTGTGAGAGGTGCTTGTACCTCTGGCTCTTCGACTTCCAAAGAGGAAGGTGGTATGGCAATTATAATCCCTCCAAGGCTGCCAGCAGTAGTTTCTCAGAAGATGTCAGTTGTTGGTGAATTAGGAGAATTAGGACAATCATGAATTAGGGAGAAAATGGGCAGTGAATAAATAAGCAGAGAGAGAGAGAGGGAAAGAGAAAGAGAGAGAGATCTTTGTACAGAGTCTTCTCTCTGAAGACAAAATCTCACAGGTAGAGGCTTTCTTGACACCTTGAATTTCTTCCAGGATCAGTGTCAAGTTCTAAGCTTTCTATCTCCTGTCATTCGGTGGCTTTCTATCCTGCCTTTCCAGTGTAGTGGTTGGGACTAGGGAACTGGGAGGAGAAACTAGGGGACATAGACAAGAATGACTTGGTCCCTGTAATTCCTCTCCTCAGAGGGTTACATATGTCATGCTAATATAACTATTGTTTTTACTTTTAATTAGTTATGTTTTTCATGGCTCCCTCTGGTCTACATGCCTGAATGTGATTTCACATACCCATTTGTTACCTTACTTTCTGTGAAATGTCTATTGACCACTGACTTTGTAAAAGGAAACCTCCAACTCTCTTGAATAGGGGGTCACCAAGGATCTATGAGCTCACCTTTTAAATAGGACATTGGGTTTTCAGTCACCTCTAGTAAAAGGCAGAGTGTAAGAAAAGCAGGGAGGACAGAAGTAGAAGGAGTGGTTGTGCCCATTTGGAGAGAAGCAAGGAAGACTGCCCAGGCAATGTAGGATCAAGCCAGGCTTTGGAAGATGAATAAATGCACACTTCTATCTCGGGAGTCCCAGACATTGCCTGTACTGCAGAGATGAAGACGCTAATACATGTGTATGTGCAGATCAACAGAATGGATTAAAACTGGAGCAAGTGGTGCAACAAGGCGCTGACGTTGGGCACTGATCAGTGAGAACTTTGACTGGCCAGCCCAGCATACCAGTATTTTGGCCTGAAACAGGAAGCAGGAATCTGATGTTTCCTTTATCTGTCCTGGTTCCCTAGTGTATCTCCTAGCAGAAGCATCTGCTAATGTTGAAAATGATTCTATGATTTAAAAATGTGTTTTGTTTGAGCAACATGGCCCTTGTAGTCAGTGCAGCTACTTCCAGTATTCTACAAAAGAATAGAAGTCTCTCTCCTTACTGGTAGGAGGCCTTGCTGTGCTGCATTTGTTGACGGAGGTGTGTCTCTGAATCTGCTCCAAGGCCTGTTTCAGGGGTTTGCAGGGGCAGGTCAACTCCTGGCAAGTTTTGCTTTGCTGCCTGTAGAACCATGCCCATTTAGTGTGAGCTGTACAGAACACAATCTGATACAGGCATGCAGATAGAAGAATGTCTTGAGTACATGCTATGAACAATTTCCAATTTATGCGTCTCTAGGGGACAGTAGCTACTGGTTGTGAACTGTCTTGACTCCCCAGCTACAACTGACTGGACTCAGATGGCATTCCCCTCTGGAACCACCCCTTTGCCTCTGTCTCCTTCTCCCTGTGTGACCTCATGGCACTTTGTTACTGGACAAAGAGAAGTTGCCCTTCGATGGCGTCCCTCCATGCTGTGAGTCCACAGAAGACTCTGGCTCTTCTCTTTCTTCTAACTCTGTGTCCTATCAGCTGAGTAGGGGTATTTCCAAATTTCTTGATTCCACATTCACATTGGTACAACACTTAAAATATTGGTCAAGACTCTGGAGATATATCATCACTGAGTAGCAGTCAGAGCTTGGCCCCAGAGCTGAGGTTTGAGTCCTCGTTCCCATATTTCACAGCTGAGTGATCATTTGCAAACAGTAAACCCCTGTGTGTCCCAGTTCCTTCAGTAGCGAAACAAGTAGAATGTTAACTCTGACCTAACAGGATTGTTGCAAGGATTCAATCAGTCATTATGTGTGAAGTGCTTGAAAGAGTGTCTAGTACAAAGCCAAGCCAATGCTATTAGTACCTGCTTTTATTATCCTTTTTTTAAACAAAGATTTATTTATTTATTTGAAATGCAGGATTAGAGAGAGAGAAACTGAAAGGAATCTTCCATCCACTGGTTCACTCCCCAAAATGGCTGTAACAGCCCGGGCTGTACCAGGCCAAAGCCAGGAGCCCAGAGCTTCTTCCAGTTCTTGCATGTGGGTGTAGGGGTCCAAGGACTTGGGCCAGCTTCTGCTGCTTTCCCAGGCACACAGGCAGGGAGCTGGATTGGAAGTGAAGCAGCCGGGACTCAAACCCGCGCCTATATGGGTGCCGGCATTGCAGGCGGCGGCGGCTTTACACCACAACCAAGAGACTTTTATTATTCAAAGTCATGGTAGAGTTCATTGCCAGTGACAGGGAGATGGGGGAGCTGTTTGTCTCAGAGGTTCAAGGAGAGTTTGACACCAAGGACGGCACAGTGAATTTTCTCCCAGAGACATTGAGGCACTTGGAGGTGAGGCACCCTGTGATGTGTGGAATGTGGATCAGGAGCCTAAACAACCCTGGCCGTTCGTCTTAGTCCATCTGCTGTTGCTATCAACAGAGTATCTGAGACTGGATAATATGAAGAAATGAGTTTTTTTTGGCTTACAGTCCGGAAGGCTGCTAAATCCAAGAGCATGGTGCTGGCATCTGCTCTGCTTCTGGGGAGCACTTCCTGCTGCTTCCTCTCACGGAGCAAGTGGGTAGATAGAAACCACAGAGAGGGTGGTTTACTCCGTTCCCACAAGAAAGCATTCGTCCATTCATGCGGGTTTTCCTCATGACCCAAACACCTCCCACTGTGTCCCGCCTCCAGACAGCCAGCAAATTTCAGCATCAGTTACAGAAGGCGCACGCCATATTCATTCCCCAGTGTCATCTCCTCCTGGGAAAAGTGTCTTTTGCACTTGGTTGCATTCATCCAACCAAGCAAGACACAGTCTAACCGTAAGTGGGGTCCTACCTGGGCAGGTGATATCAGAGACACAAAGTCGAGGGCCCTTCTGAAACAGCCACCTGTGGTCAGATATGGGTTCTCAGAGACTGGCTTGCAGTGAGCATGGCCTAGGCCTGAGGGTAAGACATTCAAAGGGGCGTTGTTTGCATCAAGTGAAGTAATATAGGTCAAAGTGCAAAGTACACAGTTGGGCATGGTAACCCAACTTTGTAATCCTGCACGATTTTGATGAATGGGTATTCAAATGTCCAGGATCCACTGGCATTGTAAACAATTGTATGTATGTTTGGGTTTGAATATGTGAAAAATGGGTCAGAACCACATTGATGTGGAACTGTGCAAATATCAGGGAGGGTTCTCTTTCAAGTCAGGCCTTTTACATAGTAGTGAATACAATTCTTCATGTTTGTTTGTTTTTAAATTACAAAATAACCTTGAGCTGTACTCATGAGGTAGTGAGATTTTAATCAGTATTTTCGCTAAAAATAATACATGACAAAATTATGTAAAAAATTAAATAATAGAGCTTAGTGTTGTCCAGGTTATAACACACCACTCCCCAGTTTGGGTGTAAGAGAGCATGCTTTCCTGGCATACAAAATAAAATGCTGTGTCAGTTCCTGTGTTGCAATTTTTTTCTGGAATTCGCCTTTTAAGAGGCAAACATTTATCTTATTGAACTATTAGCACCATGTATCTCAAAATTAAAATGTCTTTCTTTATCTGCCTTGTCAACAGTCATAGTTACTGCCCCACAGACACATACATATCTGAACTGCTAAACAACTTAGCCAAAAATGTCTGGGAGTTACAGGGTAATTAATTTATGAAAGCTTTCCCCCATTGCTTTTGAGTATTTTTTACTGTTGAATCATTATATTTTGTGGTTGTTTCAAGTGAGGTACAGGTCCCTAGAATTGTAGTAATGGCCTGCACAAGAGAATATCAGAAATTATTAGGAGGTTTCCGACTTCATTTGTATGCATGTAATTGAGTGAAGTCCTTCACCTCTTAGTATGAACACAGCTCTAGTTTCCAAATAGAAAATTCTTGTGTCAGAATCAGTCAGTGGTTTGATAAATGTTTGATTGAGAAGCCCAGTTGGAGCCTCACAGGGATTGAGTGCACAGAATGATCTTGATTCATTCAAGATGGCTCCGGGTCAGCAGAGGGCAGCAGGGGAGCTGACCACCAGGCTTCCCCGGTGCAGCTCTCCTTTCCTTTTGTGAAAGCTCTGGCAGGTCCACGTCTCCCAAGTCATACTCCCTTCCTGAAATGCAAATTCACACTCTTATTTCAAATCCAGGCGAAGACTCAGCACATCACACCACTTGTTTCAAGGCCAGGCATAGAGTAGCGACCTATCAAGTGATGACATTTTTTAGATGTATTGGGTCCTGAAAAGGTGTTTGAAACAAGAATCAAATTAAAAAATGAGTGGTTACATATGTGTAACCGACTCTGTTGCAAGCCATTAAAAAGGAATGTGTTCAGGCTGCCATTTGCCTCAAGTCCTGAGACCCTTTCTCTGTGAGCGTGGGCAGAGGCCTGGCATCCCCTTGCTGTCTGGGCCTGGTATTGCCCAGGCTATTTGAATTGGGGGCAGGACCCACCTTGGGACCCCAGTCCAGGCTTCCCATTCCTGAGAAACATGATCGCAGAGGTAATTATTTGCTGAAATATTGCTTTTCAAACATGAGTCCTCTTTTTTTTTTTTTTTAAACAAGTTCTGTATCTATTTTATCTGAACCAGCAGTAGTCATAACAGCCATTTCTCTTCTAAGGGAGAAATGAGCTATCAGTTTTTCTCAGGCTGGAGCATTCTCCCACCTGTCCTCAATTTAATGCACAAATGAAAGCACATAAATCTTTGTGACATTTTGGCATAAAGCACCTACTTCAGATGACTCCTTTAGGAAACTCCGAACCCAGGTGTTTGGTTTTTGCATAAACTTTGTGAAATGAGAATTGTAATGCGACTATGTGTACACAAAGACTTGCACGCACGCGTGTGCACACACTCACACATAGACACACACACACTCACCTCCCCCAGAATGGTGGTAGCTTGTGAAATGTCGAGAGTCAAAGGGATGTGGGTGGAGGCAGGCGAATAACATGTGTGCAAACTTAATATTTCTTTTCCTCACCTGAAGTTGGACCCAGACAGTTAAATTATAATTACAGCCCCATCTGGAGTGGGAGAAAGTACAGTACCTGAGTGCTCCATGCCTTTCAGCTATGGGTACTTTGTCAGGTAAAATAAACACACGTCCCGTTTTTCAGCCTGGGGTCAAACTCAACAAAAGCCATGAAAGATGGGACACTTATCAAGAACCAGATTGTGAAATGATCGGAGTGACAGCACCCACGGGAAGAAGGAAGAAAAAGGTTGGTTGCTGCTCTCAAGTCAGATGCTCAGAAAGGCTCCCGCCTTAAAGAATGTGAATTCTCAGTGAAACGCACGGTGCATCGTAGGAAGAGGGAGGAGCCCTTCCCTGGTCCAAGAAATTGGAACCAGAAGCGCCATGACCAAGTTTGGGTCCTGGCCATTCTTTGAGTGTCTTTAATGGGTCACCTTCCCTGGTCACAAAGTGGTGAGGCTGTAACACTAATGATCCTTGGAGGCCATGTTCCTCAGTCTGTGAAAAAGCTCACCCTGTCGTCTGCCAGAATGACAGTGATGCTGGAGAAGCTGCACGCGCACGCGCGCGCACACACACACACACACACCCCCCTCCGTGGGTTTGTGCCTCTGACAGCCATCATCCTTGAGGATAGTTTGGACTACCATTTCCACTATTTGGATAAACCAACCCATAAATTTTCCCTTTTTGCCTAATCTAACACTGAGTTCCTGTAACAAGCTATGAAAAGGGCTCAATCTGTGATGTCAATAATAAAATGACATTTTAAAGTGGATTAGTTTAGCCTGATTTAAAAGTATCAAAGCTAGTAAAAACAATTGATAATACTAACTGAGGATTTACTCCGTGCCAAGTTCTAATCTCAAGAATATCTCTGTCTTACACACACAGACATACACAAGTTCGTGGATGATGGATTTGATAGATGAGTTTATTTTTTGGGGGGTGGGGAGAAATTGAAATCCCACGTAGGAATGGATTTCTCTCTTCATTTAATCCTCACCTCTCCATGAAAGAGGAGCAACTGTTGTCTCTCTTTTGCAGATGTGGAAATTGAAGGACAGAAAGGTGAAGAGATTGGCCCAAGATCTCGCAGCTAATGAGGAGGGATTGGACGTGAGAGCCAGGTGCGAGAGCTCATCCTGTTAACAATCCTGGACTGTCCATATGCAGATCAAGGCCGTGGGCAGCATCATCCCTCTCATCCTGTTGCAACTCATAACCATCCTGGGAGAGAAGCGAGTGGAGTTAAAACTAATGTGCCTGGAAAGTAGGCAAAAGCCCAGAAACAACTTTATCTGTGCCAGAGCCAAAATAGAGTGAGAATTACTGACCTCCTATTAATAGAGAGATTTCCAATTATTTTAATCTTTGGCTTGCCATGATTTTTGTTTCTTTGAAAGCTGTATCTTAGTGGAAGGCATTGTAGATGAGGGGGTTCTTCATAAAGTTCATAGAAAAAGTGTCGTGAAAAACGATGGATGGATTTCAAAAAAATTTTTGCAGCCAAATAGACTTACCACTTAGTGCCAGTTTCTGTGAACTTTTTGAAGTAGCTTTGTATGTGAACACTGTGTGGCGTATGTGCTGCAAGAAGAGAAATAAATACATGTTGATAACCATTGGCTCCTTGGCCTTTCTCACATTCAAGGGGGCATGAGGACCACTTGGAGAGCTTGATAAAGCACAGATTGTTGTGTATCTCGTTTGGTTTCTGATACAATGGGTCTGAAAGAGGGTTAGCAAGTGCCCAGGTGAGGATCACGCTGCTGGTCTGGGTGCCACACATTGCCTGGTGTCTATTTTGTAAGCACCTGAAACATGTGGTTCATTCAGAAAAATTACTCAGCCAATGAGTGACTCAGAAACGTTGCTGGTGGTTTAGCCTGACTGATGTTCCACAACGGCCATATCAGATGGATGTATTTCAGCAGTACTGAGGTGAATGAAATGGCGCATGGCGATATTTGAAAATTTTATAAGAAAATATTAAATTACTGTTTTTATGTAACAGTTTACTATATGAACATAACAAGGTGGTATATATGGCTATTCATTGTCTAATAAAATCACAGGTTTTCATTACTATGACTTGATGCCAGATGATTATAAAAGCCTTCTGTATATGAGTATCCCTAATGTGTGATTAGATGCTTGCTTTCACTTGCAACTCATGCAAGGATAAAATAAGGGATGATTTCAGTGTTATCATTATTATGTTGGCAGCTGTCTGTCATGCAGATATGTTGCAGAGTTGGGCTGTTGTCATTTTTTTCTCTCTTAATTTGAGTAATAGTCTTTAAATGGATCAAAATATTCCTTTTTGATCCAAAAGAGGGATTATAATTGATTTTGTTCTAGGGATACAAATATATTTTTTGGGAGTGTTAGGTGAACTTGATATGCCTACACTTTAAAAAAATATTATACTTGGGAGACAGAAATTAAGAGACAGAGAGAGAGAGAGAGAGAGACAGACAGAGAGAGAGAGACAGAGAAAGAACTCAAATGTCTGAAATGGAGGGCCAGGCAGTTGATAGTAGGAGCTGTGATCTCAATCCAGAGCTCCCATGTAGAGAGCCAGCCCCTGCTGCTTCCCAGGATGTGTATCAACAGGAAGCTGGAAACAGAGGCCAGAGCCAGGAATCAGATCCAAGCACTCTGATATGGGATGTGGGCATCTGAACTGTCAGCTTGATCACCAGACCAAGTGGCAGCCTGGCAGCTTCTCTTTAATGCAAGATTTCAGTTAAAAAAAAAAAAAATCTCTTCCTGAAGTGTTTCCTAGAGCCACTGAAGGCGTTTCATGCTTACAAGTTAGTTTACTGAAGCAAAATAGACTGAAACAAAGGAATATCTTGGGAAAAATGTGCCTTTTTCAAGAAATGATCGTTCTGTTTATGAGAGAGTTTACTTTTATTGTAATGGCTTTGTCATGTTTTGGTGTCAGGGTTATACTGACCTTGTAAAATGAGTTAACAAAATGTTTTCTTTCTCTAACTCTGAGAGAGTTTATATAAGATTGCTATGATTTCTGAAATGTTTGGAAGACTTCACTCATGAAACCATCTGGGCCTGGAGTTTTCTTTGAGGGAAGGTTTTTAATTAAAAATTCAATTTCTTTAACAGATTTCTTATTTCTTCTTGTGTTAGTTTTGAGAAGTTATGTTTTACAAGGGATTTGTCCATTTCGTCTACATTGTTTAATTTATTGGCAAAAAGCATTTTCAAAATAGCCCATTATAAGATGTTTAATGCAGTGGTGTGACCTTTTAAAATGCTAATGTAGTTTCTTTGTTATCTCTCTCTCTCTCTCTTTCTGCCCTTTTTTTCTTGATTAGATTGCTAGGAATTTATCAATTTATTCATCTTTTCAAAGAATAAACTCTTGGCTTTAAATTTTCCCATTGAATACTTGTTTTTTCTTTCTTTGCTTTCAGCACTCACCTGCATCATTGCCTTGCAGTTAAATCCTTTGTGTATAATTTATTAATATATATTTTATTTTATTTTTACTCTTTTTTAATATACACATTTAAAGCTATAAATTTGCCTCTAAATACTGCTTAATCTGCCTCCCACACATTTTGATACATCATATTTTCATTATTAATTCCAAAATATTTTCTGATCTCTGTTTTAATTGGTTTTTCAACTCATAGGTGATACAGAAGTGGGTTGCTTAATTTCCAAGCATTTGGAGATTCTCTTGTTTTCTTTCTATTATTTGTTTCTAGATTAATCCTGCTGTATACTGATATTTTGAAGTTTTCCACTGCAGAAGGCCCTTTTCAAATGCTTTTGACCCCAGTGCATGGTCTATTTTGGTAAATCTTCCACATATACTTTAAAAAGAATGTGTATTCAGCGATTATGGGGTATAGAGTTTTAGATATATTCAATTCCTCAGATTGAGAGGGAAAAGATGAAATATTTCCCAAAGTTTAGGAGATAAACGAACCATATTTACTAAATATTTACTCCTGAAGTTTCTTTTAAAAATTGTGTGTTTTCAAAAGTTTTTTGTATTTATTTGAAAGGCAGAAAGAGAAAGAAAAGGAGGAGAGAGATCATCCATCTGCTGTTTCACTCCCCAAATGCCACAACAGCCAGGTCTAGTTCATATTCAGTCCAGGTCTTCCATGTGAGTGAGAGGGATCCAAATACTTGAGCCCTCACTTATTACCTCTTAGAGTGCACAGTAGCAGGAAGCTGGATGAAAAGTGGAGCCACACTAGGCTAATCCTCCGCCTTGCAGCGCCGGCACACCGGGTTCTAGTCCCGGTTGGGGCGCTGGATTCTGTCCCAGTTGCCCCTCTTCCAGGCCAGCTCTCTGCTGTGGCCCGGGAGTGCAGTGGAGGATGGCCCAGGTGCTTGGGCCCTGCACCCCATGGGAGACCAGGAAAAGCACTTGGCTCCTGGCTCCTGCCATCGGATCAGCGCGGTGCGCCGGCCGCAGCGCGCCAGCCGCGGCGGCCATTGGAGGGTGAACCAACGGCAAAGGAAGACCTTTCTCTCTGTCTCTCTCACTGTCCACTCTGCCTGTCAAAAAAAAAAATAATAATAAATAAATAAATAAATTTAAAAAAAAAAAAAAAAGAAAAGTGGAGCCAGACCTTGTAGCCAGGCAGTCATAAATAGAATGTGGGTGTCATATCATGCCTGCTCCACCTGCTGGAATCTTGACACCACCCCTGCCCCTGCTTTGGCAACAGGTCTCGGGTATTTTTTTAATGTTCATCTGACTGCTCAGCCTCTCCATCTGGATGTGTAATGAGCATTTCAAGTAATACACCCCCTGAGGAACCTTTGATTCCCTTTCAAATCTGTGCCTTTCTAGCTCTGCCCATCGCCATAAACGCTCTCCAGGTGCTCAAGCTGAAAACAGTAGGAGTGCCTCCAATTTCTCTTTATCTCATACTGTCATCTTCTCCACCAGTAGATACATTCTCTGTGCTTTAAAATGTACTCTGACCTCACTGCTTCTCAGCTCCCATAGTCCTGGTCTAAGCCCCTGCCATTTTTTTCCCAAGGTCATTATGGTGGTAACTTCCCAATGTGTCTCCCCAGCTTTTTTGTCCTCTTCCTTCTCCATGTTCAGACCCTGCCATCTACTGTATGAGGACACACAGTTTCGTGTCTCCTGTAACACTTGGATTCATTCTAAAACAAGAAAATCCATGGCAGGTGTCTGACTTAGTAGTTAATATGCCTGAAGCACAGATTCAAGGGCCTGGGTTCGAGTCCTGATTTTGTTCCTGATTACTGCTTCTGGTTAACACAGACCCTGGGAGGCAGCAGGTGATAACTCAAGTAAGTTGGTTCCTGCTACCCTCATGGGAGACCTAGATTGAATTCCTGGCTCCCAGTTTTGACCTGATCTAGTCTTGGCTGTTGTGGGCATTTGGGGGGCATATACCAGTGGATGGAAACTGTTTTGTGTCTGTCTGCCCATCTCTGCCTCTCAATTAAATAAATAAGTAAAACCAGAAAAGAAAATCTGGTCAAATCAGTCCTTTACTAGAAAACAAAGAAATGTGTAAAATTCAAAGGCTTATCATCACATGCAGAAAAAATGAGAAAGTTCTTCCCATGGCCTGTAAAGACCTAGGTGATCTGGCCCTCCCTCCCTCTCAGTCGCATTTCCCACCACACTCCTGCTGTCCATGACACCTCAAGCCACTAGGGCCCTGTCGCGTTGGTTGGGAACTATCTAGCTTGCTCTGGCCTCAGTGCCCCTGCACTTGCTGTTCCTCTGTCCAGAATGCTCTTCCCCCATCTCCTCCTAAAACCCACTCTTTCCATCTCATGTCTTGACTCACATGTAACCTCTTCAGCGAGGCAGTCCCTGGCCACAGTATTTACTACCCGACCCTGCTTCTCCTGAGCTGTCCCTCTCCACTTCCCCCAGATACGATTTCTTCCTACTACTTGTCAACACCTCAAATTATTTATAGACTCACTGGTGTATTTGTGTTTGTTTCTCTTCTGAACTAGAGCATATACTCCATGAGGTCAGCAGCAGTGTTGTCTGGTTTGTGGCTGAACCCCAACCATGTAAACCAGTGCCTGGCACACAATACTCGGTAAGTATGTGTTGGCTGGAGACCTGTATAGAGAGATGAATATTTAGTTGAAAAAAAAAAAAGTTTGCATCCATTTGTATGTACCAGCTAGTCACGTCCTCCTGTAGATAGCACCAAGTTGTTTAGTTTTAATTAGAAGTTTCACTTATACCTTATAAGGCTAAACTTCCGTGGATTATAACATCAGTAATTCAGGTGGGAATTATCATCAACAAGTTTGAGTTGTTTTTCTTTACCAGCACAGAAGCCACACAGTAAGAGACAATGTGCACACATGTTCATTTTTTAAACATAAATTTACATAATGCATACAAACTCCTAAAAGAAAAGGCAATGTGCATACTCAGTGCAGGGGTGGACTGGACAGCAGGCATGGGTTCTGATGGGTCAGAATTTCAAGGTAGAAATTCTGGGGAGGGTAGAGGAATTTTTGTTTTTTTTCAAGGAAGTATTTTTTTGTTCTAATTCTTATTTTGTAAATGACTATGTATGTTACCACCTTCCCATCCCCAGCAGGATGGGCTAGGCCTTTATAAACCTCACTATTAGTAATTCTCACCTCAACCCTACATCTCAGATGTGGCCTTTTTCCATTTCTCAAATGTGGAAACTGACACACAAAGACAGTGTGTGTAAGGTGACAGGTCTGCAGTGCTGTAGAAGCAAGACTGCCTGTCATCTCACTGTCTCCCCAGTTGGCAAGCCTTCTATTGTTTAAAAATTATTTATTTACTTAGTAAATTTGTATTTGAAAGGCAGAGAAACACAGAGAGGGACAGACAGGTTTTCCATTCACCAGTTCACTCCCTAAATGCCCATAACAGCTAGGACTGGATCAGGTCAAAACCAGAAGCCCAGAACTCAGTCTGACTCTCCTATGTAGACAGCAGGGGCCCAAGTAGCTGAGCCGTCAGCTGCTCCTTCCAGGGTGTGCATTAGCTGGAAGTTGGAGCTGAAGATACAGAGCTGGGACTTAGACCCAGGCCCTCAAATTTGGGATGCACGCCTCCCAGGTGGTCTTAACCACTGTCCCAGATGCCCACCCCACAAATTGGCACACATCCTCTTAGAACATGTATTGTCTCTCTCTTGGCTTGACCATAGAAAATCATTCAATAAGTAATATTTAGGAGTTGATATTCATTGAGACTGTCTATGTTCTCCCAAAGTTTGTATGTTGAAAGTAATGCCCAGTGTGATGGTATTTAGAGGTGGAGCCTCCAGGGTTGATTATGTAGTAGAATGGATTCCTCACAAATAGGATTGCTGTCCTTATAAAGAGACCCCAGGACCCTCACCCTTTCTGCCAGGTTAAGACACCATGAGAAGATGGCCATTCATGAACCAGGAAGGGACTTGGACCAGATACCGAAACTACCAGCATCTTGATCTTAGCTTTCCCAGCCTGCAGAAGTGTAGGAAGTAGATTTCTGTTGTCTGTAAACCACCCAATCTGTCATGATTCTGCTGTAGCTGTCCAAAGGGACTAAGACAAGAAATAAGGGTAAGCACTACTTGTAAATAGGTACTCAGGTCTCATGTAGTCACTTACCCGTAACTTTTTATTGTGGCCAGGCAGGCACAGCTATTTTAGAATTTCCTCTACTTATATGTCCTATGACTTCTTTTTCTGTGTCCCTCACTAAATTTCTGCCAGCCTTGTGGAACAAACAAGATGTTTTCCATTATTTCCAGCATTCAAGCACAGTTGTGCAATAAACTGTTCTTGTCTGATTGTTTTTATGTCATTGTGTGATGATGCTTCAGACCAAAAAGCGCTTTGAGGTCTTGTCAGATGTTTGTGACCTCTGTTATTGCACAGAGCATGTCTTTACTTAATTCAAGTATTTGTTCAAATGTTCCCTCCCCAGAGCAGCCTTTCTCTGAATACCCTATCATTAGTGTCTTCCCCTCTATCCATTTACCTTACTTTAATTTTTCTTCATAGCTCTTGTCACTAACTGACCTTCTAGTATACGTTCTTAGAAAAACAACTGCTTTTCTCTTCCACAACGTGAAGTAATCTCCACGAAGCAGAGACTTGGCCTTATTCACCACTATCTATCCAGAGCCTAAGAAGCACCTGACACATAAAAAGGTCCTCAGTGGCTGTCTGTCAAGAGAGTGAATGCTGCCTCCACCTTGCAAGTGCAAGGCTACACTGACTCCTGTGAGAAAGTGGAAATTGGGCGTCCCTGATTTCAGGGCATTGCACATGATGTAGAATCACTCGGTGCAATGTGTTCCTCCGTTGATGTTAGCTGCTCAACTTGAGGATCAAGTCTTCTCTGACTTGCATTCTAAGCGTAAGTTCTCAACAGCGTCAGGGTAAGTTAGGCCAGCGATTCGCAAACTTTGCTTCAGTCAATTGTGTATGTCCAGCAGAGGTGTAGTTAAGAGATGCTTAATAAAATTATTACCTGCAAAATTTTAGGATAAATGATGGTCTTTCCCCAAGGTAAAGGGGATGAAATGATGCTGATAATACACTTTTCAAAAATAGTAGTGAACATTCTCCTTACCCGTAATTTCCTTTTAAAATCTGTGATGTGCCTTTACTGACAAGTTCAATGGTAGCACGTGTATTTGGTGGGAGACCTCTAAATAACTGAGTACATGTATTTGAACACATGTAGCTTCTGGAAGGCAGCAGAGAATGAGATCTAGTCCCTTTCCTCATAGAGATTGTCTAAATCTTATGGGAGAGAATGACAGCTATTTTTAAAAATGTATATTAGGGTTGAGTTGTTGAGTTAAATATCCATAACACAGCCACAGTTTTAGCTAGAAAAAAAAATGTTCCTAGGTCATGTGTGCTAGAAAAAAAAAAAAAGCATTGTCAGTGTTTCTTGGGCTTCTACAAAGAAACCATAACTTCCAGATGTACTGTCCCTGAGTGTGTGTTGAGGAGCCTTTTGGTTCAAAAATGGTCCTCTCAATTCTGGGCGCCGCTTGAGCCTGGTGGTTAGAATCTGTGATGTTGGTCCTGCAATTGGTATTTTAGCTACAAATCACACCAGCCCCCATTGCATATATTTGTTTTCTCAGCCTGTAATAAATAGTTTCATCTACAGAGATCTCATCTGAACACAAACAGTCCCAGCCTTAGAAGACTCTCCAGCAAAGCTTTTGAAGCATGTGTGTGTTGGGGGTAATCATCTCCAGGCAACAGTGGTTGGTCCTCCAAGTTGTCGTTGCCGTCATCTTCCTGTGAAATGTTCATCCTGTTGAATGCTCATAAATGGGCATTTTCATGCAGAGTCCATCATTTTGAATTGAATTTCAATAACTCCTCCAGTGGCCGCCTGCCAGCCTAGCAATGTCTGTGCCTGTGAAATGAGCCTCAGTGAGTCTGTTTGGAAGTAGGCTGGCTTGGGTTTTAGCAACAGACAAGGCTAAGTCCAGAAAATATTTTGTGATATTTATTTTTATAGCATGAATGAGCAAAACATTCAGGAAAGTGCTGATGGGGCTCTAATTCTCTAACTCCACGTTAGAAGATAGAAATTCAGAGTCTCTGCTGGCCCCCTCCCCAGTCCCACCCCATTCTCCTTTTTTTTCCCCTAATGGGAGCTAATCTTTGCCAGCTTTGGCAGAAGCAGGGATGTGTTGAAATGCTGTAAATTACAGTTAATGTGATATGATTCTGTTTATCCTTGTCCAACACTGTTGAACCTACCAATTTTTCCTTCTTGGCTTCTCATGAATTAAGGCAACCAGAGAATAGGCTGTTGGAAGACTGGTTCATTTTCTTTTTTCAGTCAGAGCAAAGACAGGCACACATGATGAATGCTGGCCCCCCAAAAAAGGCTCTTTTTTTTTCTTTTGGTCTTTTGGACAAGATGTGAAAAAGCTCAAGACACTGCTCTATTTACTTTTGAAGAAAAGAATTATGTTCTGGGATATAAGGAATTGGAAACATGATTAAATTTCCTAGACAAGATTCACACCAATAAAACTTTAATGGAGAATGTCAGTGATTTCATAGCTGTGCACTGCATACTCAGTAGACAGCTGCCATCTTTGAGTTTCTCATTCATGACTGGAAGGATTACCCCAAGCAGACAGCCACTGACAGGTTTTTATACCTGTTTCATAGAGTGCTATCCCTTCACAGATAAACCTTTGAATGCAAGTGTCTTCAGATGCTTTAGCGATCCTGCTGCTAAATGAGCAGAGAAATTAATTGTTCACATGCCAGTCTCTGGGTTAGCTGGGAAGCTGTGCAGGGTAGAGGCTAGGGAGAGATTTGATGATGGGTTCAAAGTCAAAGATAGGAACAGTAAGTTCTGGTGTTTCATTGTAGGGAGGGGTGGTTATTAGCTACCAATATTGTGTCACATAGTTCAAAGTAGCTGGAAGAGCAGATCACAAAGAGAGACAGATGTTTTGAGATGATGCATAACCTAAATAGCCTGAGTTGACTAATACACAATATAAAAATGTACTGAAATGTCCCTGTAGGACACACAATTATCATCTGCCAAGTAAATGAAAGAAAAAGAATATATTTATAAAAGAACTCAGAGGATTGTGAGAGTTGCATCTTTATGTATTTTTAGGTTTTAGAAGAGGATATATTATGCGTGTGGAGGTTTTTGTGAAGAGGTGGGGAAAAAATGATCATTATGTGGCCAGTACAGATAATACAAAATAATTGGAAAAAAGTTCCAAATTGACTATTTTAGGTCTGGTTTGGTTTGCTTTGAGTATACACAACCCAATTTAGATTCGATTGAATGAATAAGACTGAGTAGCTGTGTATACGAAGAATAATGGAGAGCAATGTAAGAAAATATCCATCGCAACCAACAAGTAATAATCAACTTTAACAATTGTGTAGGGGGCCGTTGCCGCAGCTCACTAGGCTAATCCTTCACCTAGCGGCGCCAGCACACCGGGTTCTAGTCCCGGTCGGGGCGCCAGATTCTGTCCCGGTTGCCCCTCTTCCAGGCCAGCTCTCTGCTGTGGCCAGGGAGTGCAGTGGAGGATGGCCCAAGTGCTTGGGCCCTGCACCCCATGGGAGACCAGGAAAGGCACCTGGCTCCTGGCTTCGGATCAGTGCAGCACGCCGGCTGTGGCGGCCATTGGAGGGTGAACCAACGGCAAAGGAAGACCTTTCTCTCTGTCTCTCTCTCTCATTGTCCACTCTGCCTGTCAAAAAAAAAAAAAAAATTGTGTAGGGAGTGGGTAGGATGGGGCCTTAAGAGGCAAATGATGAGGACTTCAAGGTTTTCTAAATCAGAGACAGACACTGTCCTCTACATGGAGAGATAATCTTGAAGCATTTGCCTTTCTTTGTGATAAGACAAGGAAAGAAAAGACTGCATAAAAGCAAACAAGGAAGGAAACTCTGAAGCCCAAAATGAATCTTGATGAAGATTGGGATGGGAGAGGGAGTGGGAGATGGGATGGTTGCGGGTGGGAGGGTGGTTATGGAGGGAAAAAGCCACTATAATCCAAAAGTTGTACTTCAGAAATTTATATTTATTAAATAAAAGTTAAAAAAATAAAGTATTTTACAAGTAAAAAGAAAAAACCTATTATTTGAGAGACAAAGACAGAATGAGCGCCCATCAACTTGTTCACTTCCCAAGTGATCACAAAGTCTGGGGCTGGTCCAGGGCTGAAGCCAGAAGCCAGGACTTAATCCAGGTCCCATACATGGGTGGCAGGAACCCAACTACTTGAACAATCACTACTGTTCCCAGTGTCTTCATTGTCAGGAAGTTGGAGTCAGGAGCTGGAGCCAAGTGTTAAACCCAGAAGGTGGGCATCTTAACCAGTATCTTAACTGTTAGGCCAAATGCCCACCCTGAGACCCTAAATCTTGACTGGGTAGTAGTTACAAGAGTTCATACATGAGACTGGCATTGTGGTGAAAGCAGATTAAGCTGCCGCCTGCAACATTGGCATCCTATAGAGACACCTGTTTGAGTCCCAGCTGCTCCACTTCCTATCCAGCTCCGTGATAATGCACCTGGGAAAGCAGTGGGAGATAGCTCAAGTGCTTGGGCCCCTACATCTATGTGGGAGACCCAGAAGAAGCTTCTGGCTCCTGACTCCAGCCTGGTCCAGCTCAGGCTGTTGTAGCTGTTTGGGGAGTGAACCAGCAGATGGAAGATATTCTCTCTCTCTCTCTCTCTCTCTCTCTCCCCCTCTTCCCCTCTACCCCTCTACCCCTCTGCCCCTCTCCCCCCCTCCCCTCCCCCCCCATACCTCTGTAATGTTACCTTTCAAATAAATTAAAAAAATTTAAAGAAGAGTTCGTACTTTATTCCCAACTCACAAAACTTCAAATAGGTCAATTTTAATGAGCACATCCAGTTCCCAGATCTTGTTCCCTAGTCACCTTTCCTCCAAGAAATGACTGATCTCAGGGCTGGGGCAGGTATATACAAGGTGAGCTTGCAATTTGTTGTTGTGTTCGAAAGCAACAAAGTGATGGGAAGAAGGCAAGAAGGATAGAAGGGAGAGAGACTGAGAGGGAGGGAAGGAAAGAAGGGCATGCCACAAGGAAATAATAGACTGGATGGGAACATCTTGGAAAATGTGGGCACCGGTTTAGTTAAGAATATAAATCATTGAAAAGAACAAACATTTAAGTCAATTTGAATAATAAATAGGAAAATGGAGCTCTTACCTACAAAAGAATATAAACTGGTAACTGGGAAGGGCATGTTGGAACTGGAAAGTTATTGTTTTGCATCTCACGTGATAAAGTTTTGTTCAGGCAAGAAGTGTTAAAAATGATAAATACATGTGTATATTTTAATAATGAGCAGTATATTTGAGTGATCTCAAAGAATCTTCCCCAAAATTACTTATCAGCCCCAAGGGAAGAAGTCATAACTCTATAGTGGAGAAATTGGATTATCCAGTCCTTGTTACTTAATACACCAAGATTCGCCAATGGGAGTAATGCTCTTGTGTGCCCTGCAATGGTATGCATAGCCATCGTTTCAGCTGTTGAACTGAAACAGGATTAAAACAAAGGATATCAAGAGGCAAGTCTCAGAAGGGGGTAAAATGGCCAATTGGTTTATAAGAACAAGAAATACCCAATTAGTCATCAGGAAAATACAATCAAAACCATGCAGTACTGATTTTCCTCAGACTATTACTTAAATGATCAATGATACTTCATTTGCCAACAACACAAGGTAGGAACTTTCATTCTATTTGCATGATTGTAACTTGCTAAATAGTTCTAGAATGCAAGTTAGTGTTATTTATCTGTGTTAAATATATTTACCCCTAAACTGAGGAATGTCAGGTGTAGCAAGTACTCCTAGAATATGCCACTAATCATATGCACAGAGCAATTGTTCTGGTATTTTGATAGCAGTTAACAGCTGTATCAAATATATTGTTGCATATGAAATTACCACAAACTTAGCAGCCTAAAACAACCTACATTGATGTAGTGTCTATTTTTCTGGATTGGAAATCCTGGCCCAGCTCCACTGACTCCTCTGTTTCCAGGTCTCTTGGAGGCTGCGATTTGTCCAGGCCTGGGGGCTCACCTGGGAGTCTAATTGGGAAGGATCCACTTCCAAAGTCACATGGCTGTTGGCAGGATTTGGTCACTTGTGGCCTGTTGGCCAGTGGCTGCCTGTAGCTCCATGCCACACACACCTTTCTATAAATCATCAAGAGTCTAACGGCAAGAGACAAGTGACAATCTCCTATAACCTAATCACAGAAGTGACCTGCCATCACTTTGCTAAGACCCAAGGCCAGTCCACAGGCAAGGGGAAGGATTTCATTGTGGCATGCAAAGGAAAAGGTAGGGATCGCTGGAGGCCAGCTTAACTTCTTTTCCCACGACAACCCAGAAGGAAACAGTTCATTATGCCAGCATCACAGCTTGGGAAATGCTTCAGTAGTTAATAAGAATTGATGTCAATATATGCATGCATAGACTTGGAGAGATTTCCCACACCTATTGTTAACTGAATAAGCCAAACAATGCTATTTTGTGAACAATGAATACATTATGACCCCATTTATGTGGAAACACAATAATTTTCCAAAGGAGACATGCTTATGTGAATATGTATATACATTTAAATACAAAGACAAAAGCTCAAGAAGGGACACAGCCACTCCTCTCAACATGGTTACAAATGGAAGGAGATGTGGGTTCAGGGTGATGGGGGCAGAATGGGAAACTTTCATATTTTATTCATCATTCTTATGGTTGTTGGTATTGTTTCCTTTTGGTGGGAATATGTATATTGTATATTTGTTTCTAAAAAATCGTGTTTAACCGTGTTAATGTTTGAAAGTGTAATATGCTACGTGCATCATACAGGTGTCCTGACGGTGCCTACTCATTGCACAGATTCTGAGGATTCGATTTTCTGCTGCAGCTTTATCTCAGATATTTCTGACTGTGTTGGAACAAGGAAACCAGTAAGTGCTGTGCTGTCCCAGCCCCAGGACGTGCTCTGGATGTAGCAGTAGTGTGGTTGCAGGGAGCTAGCAGCTGTATTCCATTGAACACTCTTCTTTCCCAGACACAAAAGAGAACCACAGCAGCCACGCAGAGTGGAGTCTGGTACTATAGGGCATTTCTGGGAGGCCACAGGAAGGGATGCAGGACAAACAGTGCCTTCTGTACAGTATCTTTTTGCTAGTTATATGACTTATTTGCTCGTCAGAAGATGAACCCAGACTCCCATGGTGGAGGCAGTGGCTGTTCAAGAGCCACTTGAGCTTGGGTGACAGGCTCACCCATCTGTACCCTGTTTCTTCACCTGTAAAATGGTGACAGTTCTCACAGGCTTGCTGTAGGGACTGAGCAAGCTGATAAGTCACACACTTGGGTCAGAGCCCACAGCATATGAAGCACTCCAGGAAAATTGGCAGTTGTTGCTATTATTGATGAAGGTATCTGTTTTCCACAAAAGTTGGCCTTTACTACACCTTCACGAAACTCCTCTTCCCAGATCCGTGACAAGTACTCTACCTGCATGAGCTCATCGAATCTCTCCAACCTGCTAATGGGCAAGCTACTCTTGATCTTTCCGTTGTGTAGACGGGAACCCCGAGGCTCAGAGATTCAGTTACCTCCTCAAGTTCCCGAGCTAGGAAGTGATGGTGCTGAGGCTGGAACTCAGGACTGCGCGTCTCTGAAGCTTCTGCTCTTTACAACCAGGCTCTGTAGCATCCTGGGACTGAAAACCCATGTTACTTTTCCCTGGGGATGTTGGGAAAGCTCTGTCAGGCATTAGAGCATCTGGGAACAGACCAGAGCACTGTGGTAAAGATAGGACAGAAACATGAGGGGAAATGGACGAATGGATTGTGAGAGTAGGAAACTTCCTCAGAAACCTGCCAATCAGGAAGATCCAAAATAAGTAAAGAAAATGGATTTGGCTTGCACAATTAACAAGCTGAATGTGTGTGTATAAATCAAATCTACTCAGCAGAGGACACTCATTCTTGTTGTACCCAGAATATTTGGAGAAGTTGACCCAGACTTCCCTCTCCCCTGGTGGTATTCCTACAGGCGCTGAAGTTGAACTACAGGCGTTCAGTGACAATCACTCAGAAAGACTTCTCTAGGGTGCTTGATGCAGTCCATGTGTGCTTCCAGGTAAGTCCATACCTATGTCCCATTTTGTCACAGTGATAGTGGAAATTTCATTTTACCCACAATGCCACTGAGCATTGGACCATAATCTAGCAAAGGCGACGTCTGCTAGTCGTGCCACTGAGAAGGAAGGCACAGTGCATCCCTGTGAAGCGCAGCGGCGGTTTTCTTCCCACGGGCTGTGTGCCTGCCCAGGAGTCACAGCTTCAACAGACTGCCGTGGGAAAAACGCCTCTTGAGGTGTTCCAAACAGTCATCTTTCCCTCAAACTTGTTTCCTAAAATAAAGCTTCAGACTAAGAATGTAAACCTGATTGTCAACAGGGTAGATAACAACAAGGATCGGCCGGGATGTGCAGGAACTAAAGCCCTCTGACTTTGCTGGTGAGAACATAAAATAGTGAGGCCATTTTTGAATATGGTGCAGGTGTTCCTGCAAATGTGAAACATAGAATTCCCCTATGAGGGGTGGGCCATTCGTGTGCACTTGTATCCCGTGTTGGAGTGCCGGGTTTGAGTTGAAGAGCTTCTGCTTCTGATCAGCTTGCTGCCAGTGCACACCCCAGGGGCCTCAGGTGCTGGCTCAAAAACTGGGTCCTTGCCACCCACATGGAAGACAAGGAATTCTGGGCTCTGGCTTCAGCCTGGCCTGTCCCTGGCTGTTGTGGCATTTGGGGAGTGAACCAACAGATGGGAGATCTCTCTCTCTCTCTCTTTTCAGATACAAAATGACAATAAATAAATAATAATTGAAAGGAAACAATTGCTGAATGACTTAGCAGTTCCATTCCTAGGTATCTACTTAAGAGAAGTGAAGGCCGGCGCCGTGTCTCACTAGGCTAATACGCCTGCAGTGCCAGCACACCGGGTTCTAGTGCTGGTCAGGGCGCCAGATTCTGTCCCGGTTGCTCCTCTTCCAGTCCAGCTCTCTGCTGTGGCCCGGGAGTGCAGTGGAGGATGGCCCAAGTGCTTGGGTCCTGCACCCGCATGGGAGACCAGGAGGAAGCACCTGGCTCCTAGCTTCGGATCAGTGTGGTGCGCCGGCCGCAGCGGCCATTGGGGTGTGAACCAATGGCAAAGGAAGACCTTTCTGTCTCTTGCTCTCACTGTCCACTCTGCCTGTCAAAAAAAAAAAAAATGAAAATGTATGTCCATGCAAAAGGAAATGTTCATAACAACATGTTTATGATAGGCAAAACATGGAAACAACCCAAATGCCCATCAGCTAAAGAGTAGATAAAGGTGGAATATCCATACAGTGTCTAAAAAGGAATGAGGTACCTATACAGCGTACAAAACAGATGAACCTTGGAAGCATTATGCTAAGTGCAAGAAACTAATCACAACAGGCAACAAATTGTATAATTCTGTTTATACAAAATGTCCAGAATAGACATTTGTATAGAGATCCAAAGTAGTAGGTCACTGGTTGCCTAGATTTTAGGGCTGGGTGGGATGGAGTGACTGATAATGTGCGCTCTGTATGGGGCTTCTCTTTGGGGGTAATGGAAATGTTCTAAAATTAAGTTACTGTTACATAGTTGGACAACAATGAATACACTGAAGACTACTGACTAGTTTGCTTTGGGGTAATTCTATAGGGTGTGAATTACATCTCAGTAAAACCACTCATGAAAGAAGAACGCAGCTTGGCTTGCCAAGATGCTCTGCTTGTGATCAAACACGTGGAATTTTCTATTCTTCCCATGAAAATGTACGCATTTGGGGATGATGGTGTCAATGGGGAAAATCAGTGAACACTGAAGGTTGAGGCATTCAAGCCTGAAAGGTTAAGGGCCTATGAATCTGCATTCATAGGAAGGATATTCTACATGACAAGAATGGTATGAGCCCAGCTCTAGAGGTGAAAAAACATGATTGGAAAACATCAACCAACAATTTTTTCAATGTTGTGTGAATTAAAGAAGACACATTGCATGTTTAAACCATACTTGCAAATGCTCACATATATAAATAGCTTTCAGATAATTTCTTATTGGTGATCAGAGGAAAAGCTATAAAAAACAGAAGTCTACTTTGTAAGAAATGTTGTTAGGTGACCTTTGTTCTTTCAAGCAAAGTGTATCAATAATGGATTCCATCAAGAAATTAAAAATGATCCTGGAGTTGCTAGTGATTTTTTTTTTAGAACACTAACTATGAAAAGTAATTTAATCCTCATGTATCCACTTTAGGTAGTTGTCTGATCAAAGACAAAATGTCTCCCTGTCGGGTTGGGTGACTGATTTGGCAGTCACAAGGAAGTCAAGCTCAGACTGATGGTGGCCTGTGGTGTTTCTTATAGCAGATATTTGCCTTCTTAGGAAAGAACCTTCCCATGGCGCTGGCTGGAGTGATGGCTGTCTTGAAATATTCAGTGAAGAAGACTGAACCCAAGCCTAGGGCAAACCAGAAATCCTTTCGTAGAAAGAGATATTAAATGACTTCATGAATTCTCTCCTCTTAACAGACATGCCTCAGTAAGCTTAATATCCTGTATGCTTTCTACTGTATGAATGGTGCTCTACTCAGAAATTCTCTGATTGTCCATGTTGATCAGGTAAAGGCAGCAGTTCTGAGGTTCTCACTCAAGTGCCCCCTCTGTGTGTGGGACTGGACTACAGTTCATTATATGAAGATGAGTCGTGCCCTTGCAGAGCCTAAACCAAGAGAGAACACAGATGTGGCTCTTAGTGAAGAAGAAATCAGTAGGCGATGAAGAAATAATGAAGGGTGGTGAGCTTCCAACATGCAGTCCATGAGGCTGAACCAGGAGAGGGGTGTCGCAGTGGGTGAGGAGCAGTAACAGTCACCTCTCAGTCGGTTTCGGTGGGACAGGAGATTCTGGATGCTCTTACCAGCTAAGGGAGGAGGACTGTCAGCTGGTGTGGAGGCTGGCAGTGGGAGGGCATCCAGGAATATGTTGGATGCATGCAGGCTCTTCAGAAAGTTCATGGAAAATGTGTATTATACAAAACCTATGCATAGATTTCAAACATTTTTTTAGCACTCACAATAAGCGTATCTTCTAATACTACTTTTCCATGAACAATCTGAAGTAGCCTTGTGTATGGACACCTGTGTGTTGGTGTGTGTGTGGATGTATTGTTGGCAGGTGTGGATGTGGCTGTGCCGGCACATAGTGTTACAGTAATAAGTATCCATTTTTACTCCAGGTTCCAGTCCCCACAGAGATAAGAATTCAAAGGAAAGGAATAAAAATGTTAGCAGAGATCGCTGGTAGGTTCTTGTCTTCATGCAAGAAAGAATTCAGATACAAGACAGAGAACAGTAGCATGCAAGGTAGCAAGGTTTATGGGACAGGATCACTCAGACTGGGGAGAGCAAGGTTACATGGTTAAATGGAGAGAATACACCTGGCCGTCCAGGTGGGTGGCTCAGGAGAGGACTGAGAATGGAGTGCTCAGTCTGTATTCTGCCTGGGGCTTATAAGGGAAAGGGACCCAGTTCTTCCTGCCATTTCTCCTTCCCTTCCTCCTCCTTCTGGACAAAGGGTTTGCCAAGTGTGAATTAGGAACAATTCCTCCCAAGGTTTCACTGCTCAGTGCTGTCAGACTGGGGAGCCCACCTGGCAGGGCAGAGGAGCCTCCCCTAGGGTGCCTGCCTTGGGGGAAGGATGTCAAGGTCTTACTGCTCTGTTATCAGATCAGGCGACCCATTTGGTGCAAGCTTCCTGGGGAGCTTTCCTGGGGGGAAGGCTGAGACCCCCTGTATAGTTACCAGGGTCTGGGCAGGACTTTGAAGTGTGAAGTACTGGGTTGCTTCCAAGGTGAGCTTCTGCAGATGCTGTCTTATCCTCAGGCCCCTCATACACACAGGCTAATTTCTAGCTTCCTGCCTAACAAAAACAGTGCGTGTGAGAGCAGGATTTACCTAAAAGAGGGAGTGCACATTCACTGGTGATTGTGGGTCACCCTTCTCGCCCTTCTGTCCCCCTACCCCACCCCTCCGCCAATAGAGGAGGTCAATGAAGGACCCAGAAGCACGGTCCAGGAGCCAAGAGCAAAAATAAAGGATGTTTCTACATACATTGGTCTCTTTTATGAGGTAGTGAGTGATAACTGAACTAAAAATACAGACAGGGTGGAGTTTAGCATGCATGGGACTTTGCTCCTACTTCACATGGAGTTTAACTTCTGCTTGGCCATCATGGCTTCTCCCTCCTGCTCCTGGCTAAGGTGAGACACAGTTGCATCATGGGAAAGTGGGCATACTGGATTGAGAGGTAAGGGGGCAGAGTTACAATGCAATGCTGCGCAGAAGCCATGAGAACATAGTCTATCTGCGTTTATTCAAACCTAACACCCTGCCTACTTCCCCCATATCAATAGCAGCATGCCCCTGGAGCACAATGTCCTTTTATTGCTTACAGTGTCTAAAAGTCAGTACTTAGCTGCCACTCTGCTGTTGGTGAAACACTGACCAATATCACCACTGGCACCACTGATACTGACATCGGAATATGGGGTGCCATGTGATATCACTGTGTGCTTATTAATACTCAATATTAATAAGCCTCTGTGGGTTCTTGCCTAATATTCAGAGAATTCTTAATACTGGCATAAATGAATGAGGCAGCATGATAAGTTTTAAGCTTTTTATTCAGTGAGAGAAATGCATAGGAGAGTGAGGCCCTATCTAAAAGAGAGATAGGTCGGCGCCGTGGCTCACTTGGCTAATCCTCCACCTGCGGCGCCGGCACCCTGGGTTCTAGTCCTAGCCGGATTCTGTCCTGGTTGCTCCTCTTCCAGTCCAGCTCTCTGCTGTGGCCCGGGAGTGCAATGGAGGATGGCCCAAGTGCTTGGGCCCTGCACCTGCCTGGGAGACCAGGAGGAAGCACCTGGCTCCTGGCTTCAGATCAGCGCAGCGCGCCGGCCATGGCAGCCATTTGGGGAGTGAACCAACGGAAGGAAGACCTTTCTCTCTGTCTCTCTCTCTCTCTGTCTAACTCTGCCTGTCTAAATCAATAAGTCAATCAATAAATAAAAGAGATACAAATCTGGATTCATGCTGAGCACCAGGAGCCAGCAACTTGGAGGAGCATGTAGGCCAGGAGGCACGGGGGCCGGAAGGCTACACACCTGGAGGTTCAGGGGCGGCAAGTGCCCACAATGGCCAAAGGCCAAAGGCCTTTAATCCACTTTCAAAGGGGAGTGGTTAATTAAGCTGATTGGATGGTACGCACAGAAGTATGGTCAGGTAGAGGCATAAGGTCACACAGGGGTGTGGTGAAGGCATGGTCTTCCAGCTCACAAACCTGATCAGTTTTACCCTGTATGCCTGCCTACAGCAATACTGGTCAGTTGCATTGACACGGACCTGTGCCATGCCAAGGGCTTTTCGTGTATCATTTCTGAACATCCTCACAGCTGCTAGATGACATTGGCCTAAACAACCCGCGTCCACAGCTTAGGAGTGTGCGTCCTGCCATCCGGCTGCAGAGTTCAAACCCAGCCAGTCAACAAAGCCCTGCTTGGACACCCGCAGTCGACAACCAAAGAGTTCACCAAGTTCATTTAGCGGGAAGAGGCAAAGAGGACCCTGAAAAAGGGAAAGAGTGAGGAAGGAGTGAGCAGGCGGTTTTGTTTTATTCTTTCCCTGCCCGAGTTCTGTGGCTGGGCCCACTGGGGTGGAGCATTCCTCTTCACAGGAGCTGAAATTCGTGGAAGACAAAAGAGGAAGAACAGAAGCATGGGGAAGCAGGGCCACCTCTACTTCGGAAACAGGAGAAATATGGTTCTTTCCGATTCCTAGAGACAGGTTCCTGGGGCTATCTGGGGCTGCAGCCTCCAGGAAGGCTGACTTGAAATGCTTCCAAGCGGATATCATGCTTCAAAGAGTCGGGCCTCCAGGGGCAGAAGCTGAACCTGAAAGTGGGTAGGGGACAAGGCTTGTGGAATTCAGGCACAGCCCTCCCACCCCCAGGCTCAGGACGGTTTGTTTAACCCCTCAGGGGTGCTGTGTGCCTTCCTTGTCAAGGTGGTTTGTGGCTTAGTGAAGCGATATTTATAGAGTGCTCTGTGATTCTTGGGTGAACATTCGTTTTATAAGTGAATGATCAAATTTATTAGCAATGAGTAACTAACCCGTCTACATTTATTTTGTTGATAATACAAATTTACAAGGTTTTAATTGCCACTTTTAAAACCCCCAAAACCCATACATAAATACATGGGCAATAAAATATCTTCTCACTGTGCCCTTGACTTCTGGACTTACATCAGGGCTTGTGGGAAGGTCTGCAGGAGGTTTCAGATGGAATCACAGAATCTGGCATGAAAGAAGTCAGGCACAGAAGCAGTCTAATTCAAGCCTGGCTGGTGGCAATCTCATGTGTTTTAACCAAAATGCTACCACTAACAATAATTTGCTTTATAATGCTTGTCAAATGTTCCTCATAACCCCTTGAATTCCTATTGTTATATAATTCACTGTACAACAAAGTCAGTGCTCTGAGTGCCATCCCCAGGCCAGCAGCATCGACATCACTTGGAAGCTTGTTAGCAATGCAGGATCTCAAGCCTCGCCTTGGGCCTGCATGGTGTTAAGATTTCAAGGCATTTTTGTGCCCATCAGAGTTTGTGCTCCGCCACATACTGAGGGTGTTAGATGTACTCCCATTTCACAGTCAGAGAAACTGAGTACCAGAGAGGCTGCACACACCGCTCATAATCCCAAGTCAAGCTGAATTTGACCCCCGTTTATGGTAGTCAAAGCTCTCGGCCATAAGCCAGATGTTGCAGGTGGGTGGAGCTTACCATCAGAGTCCGAAGTGTGGAACTGCACAGGCAGTGCTGACAGTCCTGACCCCCCAGAGGAGTGACTTCACTGGGCCACTGGGCTCTGGTCCATGGGTTGTATACTCAGCTGTTTGTACCTTCCTTCTTTAGAGCTGGTGTGGGGGAGGTCATGATGGCCCAACTCTGCACCAGGCACCTCAGGAGAGAACAAGGCACCTTTAATTGTGATCGAGTGCAGTTTCAAGTAGCATTTTCCTTCAGGAGTCAGAATGAGGGTGTGCTTATTGTTTAGAGAAATAATAACCTGCTTTACAGTCATGACCTGAGCCCAGAAAGTTGGAGGGTGTGTGAGGCCAAAGTGAAGTGAGAAATTAAATATATTTAGGAATAGCCCTTAGGTAGTATTTACTGAGGGTTTGCTATGTGGCAGGTATTGTCTCGAAAGCTGAGGATCAAGTCGGGCTATACAACTCAGTCCCTGACACAAAGAGGGAGAGAGTTTTAATAGGTGAGATGATTTGACTTATCCCTGTATCTTTCCACCAGAATCAAAAGGAAGCCAAATCAAATCTTTGTTGCAACTGGGTAGGATTCACACAAATTACCTAAACCACCCTATCTCCCTATTTCCTTCTATTATGATGCACATTTATTTGTTTTTGTTTTTATTTATTTGAAAGGCAGAGAAGCAGAGAGGAAGATATAGATCTTCCATCTGCTGGCTCACTCCCCAAATGGCAGCAACAGCTGGGGTTGGGTCAAGCCAAAGCCAGAAGCCAGGGTCTCCCATGTTGGTGGTGGAGACCCACCATGGGCCATCCTCCATTACTTTTCCCAGGCTCACTAGTAGGAGCTGGATTGGAAGTGGAACAGCTAGGACTTGCACCAGTGCTCAGTATGGGATACCCCAGTCGCAGGCAGCAGCTATGCCTGCTATGCCACAACGTAGGCCTCTATTATGATGCACTTCACTGGATCACTCTTATCCTGAATGCATCTACTTAATCCAAGACAGGAAGTCTCCATTTGTCATGAGAATTCCTAAGTGTGAAAACAAAGAAGGGATGGATATTGGGGGCCTGGTCTGTTGGGCATCTCCTCTACTAGATGTTCTTCCAGGATTGTACACAGTAACACTCAGAATTGGTTTGCCTGCCTGTGAAGTGATTGGGTAAATAATAACCTCTTGATTGATGTTAAGAAAGGTGTTACTTGGGGCTGACACTATGGCATAACGGGTAAAGCCTCCGCCTGCAGTGCCGGCATCCCATATGGACGCTGGTTCGAGTCCCAGCTGCTCCACATCCAATCCAACTCTCTGCTATGGCCTGGGAAAGCAGTAGAAGATGGCCCAAGTCCTTGGGCCCCTGCACCCACATGGAAAGACCTGGAGGAAGCTCCTGGCTCCTGGCTTCAGATCGGCACAGCTCGGTCCATTGCGGCCAATTAGGGAGTGAACCAGCGGATGGAAGACCTCTCTCTCTCTATGCCTTTCCTTCTCTCTCTATGTAACTATTTCAAATAAATAAATAAATCTTTTTTTTTTAATAAGTGTGTGACTTAGGTGACCAGAACAAACGTGGGTGCTTTAAGAAGTAAGTTGGCCTGTCTTCCAACACAGACTTCTCTTTCTGAACCCTTTGGTGAAAAAATGTTTAAAAACCACCCTCTCCTTCTGTACTTTGTTAAGATTGTTCAGAGTGCCTTCTGAGACCAGAGCCTTCTAAATTTATGACCTGTCATCTGGAACTTTCCCCGAAGGGCAAAGTTCCTCTGTAAGGAACACCCTCCATTGAGTACCATTTTCAAAGAGATGCATGGAGGCTGGCCCTTCCAATAGAACCACAACCACAGACAATGAGATTCACATGGGCCAAATCTCATCCAAGGCTCTGAGAACTACCCTGGAGGTTCTCTGAGGAAGGGCGACAGACAGACAAAAGCCCTTCACAATTGCACTGTGTTTCTGATTTTATTAGCTTTAGAATTATTGAATGAACAGGAATTCAGGGGTATGGTTTCATCCTTCTGGGTGTCCCCTTATGAAATTCCTGAAGCTGAAACCAACCCAGGCCACCCAATAAACAGGACTTGAATGCCTGGGTCATCAACTGGCTCTGTCTCCTTGAATTCAAAGCATTATTATGGAGCAGTAATGAGTCTCCGTTGCTGTAATAAGAAATTGGAAGGACCCTGTCTCAAGGAGTCTTGAATGAGATAATTGTTAGCAAATATAAAAATCAGGCAGTAAGGATGGGCACCATCCTGTTGTTCAAATATGAATATCTGATTTACCTCCTTGTGTGTCGGGCTAACATTCTGATTGTTCATGGATACCCTGGGGAAAGCGAGCTTTCAGAGTGAGGCAGATACCACAAAATGTGTGTATGACTACAGTTTAGAACATATCACAACACAGAACAATGGGTATTTAGTTTTTATTGCCTTTTGTCTGTTAGTACTGAGTGATGAGACAAACATTGTCCCTGCCACAAATAGAGCTTATAACACATAAATATGAGAAGTGGAATAAAAATAGGAAATAATATTAAGTTGTGAAATGTGGTAACTACTTGGGAATAAATGATCTAGGTACTATTTTCATGGGTGTTTCATTTCTACTGAAAGTTGCTGTTTCTATGTGTATGACATTCCTGAATTAGTCCAAGTCTTTAGAGAAAGCCTGAGGTCAAAAACCAGTAAAATTGGGTGAATAGAGAACATAGTGATTGAAAGGGTAACCCAGGAGATCCGCTCTGAGGAGGTGGCAATTTGATTGTGATCTGAGGGCTTAGAATTTAGCAGTGGAGGGAAACTGGTAGTGGACTTACAGGAAGACATCAGAACATTTTAGAAGGCCCCAAGTGGGATCAAGAGCTGGTGTTTTCTGAAGTTAATGCACCTGCAGTTGCTCTGCAGGCGTGCAGAGGTGAGTTACCTAAGCTGATGCTGGAAAGGGAAAGAAGACTTCGATCGTACAGGTCCTGTCCATCAGCAGTCATCTGCTTTGACAGCAGTCCACTGGCAGCTGGATAGGGAAAAAGGCTTGGAGGGCTGGCATGGGAAGAGAGGAGCTGCAGAAACAGCTGAGATCAAGGTTGGCCTGAGCCATAGTGGTGGAGCTAAAGAGAAATAATTCAGCATTTATCTGGAGTATTAGGGTTCCTAGGATTTGTTGATTGATTCGATGTCAGAGGATTAGTTAAGAATGCTGCCGAGTTTTTAGTCTAATGCCGTGCGTGGATATGTGGCTCTGTTAGCTAAGATGAATGGAGACTGTAGGAGGAACTGATCTGGAGGCCAGTTGCCAGCAGAGGGACCCTCATCCTAGAGGCATGATGGGGAGCACATTCAAGAAAGTTTCCTGAGCCAGGACTTTTTTTTTTTTTTTACTGTGTTTTTGTCTCATCCTAAACATGGCATCTTTCCTTCTGCCATGATCCCAGGATGGAAGAGTCATGGTTCCTTGTGTGTTTTCCATGTGGGCCATATCAGATAGAGGACAGGGCTGGGATATAAAGCTTGATATGGTAGTTAATCATTGTAGAAGCCCTGCTCCACAGTCCAGGCACTGTTCTAGATGCTATCAGAACATGTTAAATCACTACTTAAGAACTAATCAATGAAGCTAAAAAGCATTTTGTTCTTTGTATTAGAGGGTTAAGCATGAGTTGTATGTAGATGAAATGGATGTGCACAGGTGGGAAGACTCAGGTTTACCATGGAGTCTGGCATTTAATACACATGGCAACTTTCAGGAGATTTGGAATAGCCATGAAAATTTGGCAACTTTCTACTGAAGGGAGATAGCCGTAAAAATTTGCAACAAAGGATAACTATTCCATCTACAAACATTTTTCACTACTTTAATGCTTGAGTTTTTCTCTTTGAAGATATTAGCTGTGGAACTCTTTTGATGAGAATAGGTTCTCAATTTCAGAACTCATTTCAAATAGTGTTGGGTCCAAGGCCAAGTGCCTTGTGTCATTGGCCGGTCAAGCCATACTGAGAATGCCCATTGCAAGCAGATCTTTATTGCATTTTATCTCTCTAAAGCAGCAATATTTTTTGGCAACTGGAGCTGCCTTCCCTGGATCCAGCTAGTGGCTATAAAGGAGGCTCAGGTTTCTGGCAGTCAATCAGAGCCCAGGTGGAGGCCAGCCTGTGGACCCCAGCAGCCTCTTGGCCTAGGCTAAATGGGGATTTAGTGGACCTCCTTGAGATTTGTCCAGGAGAAAAAATAACATTTTCAGTGGGAATAAAATAAACCCAGAATCCAGGAAGAGAGAGACAGCATAGTTTCTTGCCTCTGTCCCAGACATACACTTCTAGGATATGTACAGTATTCTATGTGGTTCTCTGCCATTACTCCCCCTCCCCCAAATCCTCCAAGGTATGTGTTGTTATCTACCTCTTACAGATTTGGAAACCAAGGCTTCCAGTAAAGAGGGTGACTTGACCAAAGCCACAGATCAGTAATTTTTTTAAAAAAAGATTTATTTGTTTATTTGAAAGTCATAGCTACCAAAAAAGAGGGAGTGATAGAAAGATCTTTCATCTGCTGGTTCACTCCCCAGATGGCCACAACAGCTGGGGATGGGCCAGGGTGAAGCCAAGAGCCAGGAGCTTCCTCCAGGTCTCCCACGTGGGTAGCAGGGGCCCCAGCCATTGGGCTATCTTCTACTGCTTTTCCCAGGCCATTAGGGAGCTGGATCAGAAGTGGAGCAGCTGTGTCATGAACCAGCACCCATATGGGATGCTGATGTTGCAGGCAGCAGCTTTACCTGCTATGCTACTATGTCAGCTCCACTAAATGAATCTTAAATTCAGATTTGAATTCAGGTCTAACCTTTAAAGGCAAGCTTCAAGGGCAGTCTAAAGGAACTCACTATAGTGCAATGATGGGGTAGAAGAATTAAACACTGTCTGCATCTTCATTTGGCCCAGAGACATCAGTTGAGGCCAGCATTGTGGTGTAGGGGGTGAAAAGACATTGGTCAAGAGATGGTATGAGGTTTAAAAAAAATAAACCAGTGACATGGGGATAAATGTTCATTTGGCATTTGCTTGTGGCCTCAGTCCTTGTTTGTGGAAACATGAGAGTGATTTTGAGCAGGGGTCAGCGAATTATGGCCCATAGGCCAAATCTGGCCTGTGCCTATTTTTGTAAATCACAGCTCAATGGAACACAGCCACACCCATTTGCATCGCATAGTCTGTGGCTGCATTTGTGCTGAACCAAGCAACTTGGTTGAGACAGAGACTTAAGTCCTGCAGAACCAAATGTTACTGTCTGCACCTTTATAGAAAATACAGGCTGACCCTTGACACAGAAATGTTTTCTCCTCTTGACCTGAATCATATACTTGATGGCTTTTAGAACAGGCATTTTTGTAGTGAACAATAGATTACAAATCAATAATAAAAATTTAGTACATAAACTACTCAAATAAGGTGTCTGGGCTGTCCTCTGAATGCGAAGTTAGGTATATGTGAAGTTAGTAGTTCTATGTGAGATTGCAGCGGCCTCTGGGCTCAGCTGTGGCTCCAGCAGACCTTCGTGATGGTTGTGAATGTCAAGTATATGTGTATGAGAGCCCCCCCTCCTTTGTAATGCCCAGCTTTATTTGTTTAGTTAGTTTATGTTAAGGTTATACACAGCCCTCATATCTTAGCTGTCCTGCTGGTCTGACAATTCACTGTGGAGGGAGACCTGTGTCCCGTGCAGTCATTCAGAGACCCTGGGACTCTTAGGATGTGGCCATCCCATCTTGCCTCAGGGCCTCAGAGAACTCCCCTAGATCTTTTGATTTCAGCTAGCAAGTGAGGGAGGAGCAAGCATGGGGAACAGAGCAGATTTAAAGTCCATTCCTGAAAGTGACACACATCCTTCTGCCCACATTCTGTGATGAATAACTAGTTACATGTCATCACTTACATATCAGGGGCCTGGGAAATATAATTGAGAAGCAAGCCAAAGATGCAGGGTACCTAAATATTGATGGAGAGCTGGCCAGATTTTGTGGGTCTAACCAGATAAAGTACCTTAGCCTTTTGGCTAAGGTGACTCCTGTGTTCCTTATCCCTCCTTCGCTTTCTAGCATTCTTTCTTCCTCTTTTTCCTTTTCTCTCTCCTACCTTCCCTCTTATCTGTTTTGCCTACCTGTAGAACATGATCCTTGGTCATAAGGACTGTAAAAATTATTAAGAAGTGATCCCTGTCCTGCGTTCTGTGTTTCCAACTCCACCTACATTGACAGAGGAAAAAATCATAGAAAGAAATAAATCAGTACAAGACTCCTGCCTCCACCACAGCAACAGTGATGGAGATGGAGGCATGGGACACTGGGTTCTAAGCAGAATGGACTGGGAACATTTGGCTTATGTATGTGTGAGTTTAAAGTGGTATTTAATTAAAAAGTTTCAAGCTCATGAAACAAAGCATTTTGTTTGGATCCCCCTTGTACAATCCCAGTTTCTAGGAAACAATAACTTGTGATTTATGAGTTCCCTTTTCACAGAAGTATGGAAGTTATATGTAGCTTATGTCTGAATGAGAAGAGAAGAAACCCTCCCCAATGGTAACTCATTATCTGTCTGGCTAATAAAGGACAAATCCTGGAACATCTTTCTTTGCCATTTCATATTTATGACACATCCTGTTGGTAAAATGTTACTCTCAAGGCAAGCTCTGGAGTTTATTATTTTCTGTCTTCTCATTCTTCATGACTGCATCATTTTTTAAAAATGCTGGGCCAGATGGAAGCATTCTTCATTTTGGGCCACAGTTGGAAAAGAAGCCGTGTGAAACCCCGGATGGGAATCCTTCCGCCTGAAACCCACTCTTAAGAGGAAAATGGGGGTAGGCGTAAAGAACAGCAGTTCAGATGCCACTTGCCACTCTAGACACCTGCATTCCATATCAGAAAACCTGGATTTGAGTCCTGGCTCTGCTCCTGAATCAGCTTCCTGCTAATGTACACTCTTGGAGGCAGAAGGTGATGGCTCAAGTGCTTGGGTTCTGCCACCCACGTGGGAGACATGAAGATTGTCTTCCTGCCTCCTGGGCATTTGGAGAGTGAACCAACAAACCAATCCCCCCCTGCCTCTCGCTCTCTGTTTCTTGCTCTCTACTACCCCATCCATCTCAAATAAAATAAATAACTTTTTTTTAACAAAAAGAAAAACAGTCATGTCTTTGTACAGTCCATGAGCTTTGGGTGTCTTTGTTGCAGTTTATTCCCAGGAATGTTCTGGTCGGCAGAATAAGATTGTTTTAAGAGTCACTCTGAGCTCCTCTAAAGGCCCCTTTTTAGTCTTTAATGGGCATTTCACTGTGTGAAATTGTTTTTGGCTATGTTGATCAGTGCACACTGTCTCCCTCACTGGGCATGTGCACCTGATGAGGGTGGGTGGAACCTTCTGTGGCTTATTCATCACTGCCCCTCCATGTCTAAAATAGGGCTAGACACATAGTGTGCACTCTAAGAGTAGGGGGGATGAATGAGTGAGGGATTGCCTGGTGGTAGGGAATAGAATGCAGATGCCTCCTATTTACCCACTCTACCATGTGCCTCCCTCCCCTGGCCTGAGAGCAGTCACCTCCCATAATTGACAGGTGCCATTGGCCACTCTGGAAAATACCACCAGAATGTGACAAAATGTTGTTTCATTCAAGGAAACACTGATGAGAGGAAGCATAACTGAATCTCCAATTAGTCCCTCAGGGAGGAGGTATAGTGGCTGTCTATCATGAGGCCTTGGGTTCTGCAATCCAACTTCAGTCTAAAGACCTTGAACTACAGAAGTGCTGGGGGGGGGGTACTACTTCTTCTGAAAACGTTGAGGTTTCAGGAGAGATTGCTGTTATGAAATCCCCTTGTCAACAACCATGTCCGTGGGATGGCTGAGAATGAACGTTTCATTTTCCTCCCTTGTGCTTCTAAGGATATTGATCCACCCTGGCACTGACTGGGTCCTGGGAAGGGCTGAGAGATGAAATCAAAGTCTTTTCTTTTTCCCAGGAATTGATGGTACTTGTGCTTGGTTTCCTGGTGGCTTTTCCCAGAGGCCCAGAGACATGGGTAACCAGGATGTCGGTGGTGGGAGGTCTCCTGCTTGGAATCTGAGCTCCAACAGCTACCAACTACAGGATTTTGAGCAAAACCATTAACCTCTGAGGTTGGTTGGTTGGTTTACTCATCTAGAAAATGAAAGAAATGGTAGTATACACCTCTTAGTTTTTTTGGGAAGATTAGAGGATATATGTTTAGCATAACTCAAGGCACATGGAAGGAGCTTTGCTCATATTACTTATGGTTGCCATATTTATTATCATGCTAGTTCTTTGGGAAATTCTGAGTATACCTGATTATTTTCATTTGCCTATTTTTAAGTTGATTTATTATTTATTGATTTATTTTTAATTATTATATTTGAGAAGCCAGAGAGAGTGCTACAGCTAGAGAGAGAGAGAGAGAGCATGAGTGAGCGAGAAACAGGGAGAGAGTGGGAAAAGAGAGCGAGGGAAAGTACTCCTATGTGCTGGTTCAGTTCCCAGATGCCTACAATAGCATTGTATTGGGCTGATTTTGAAAGCTGAGAACTCAATTCAGTTCTACATGGCAGGAACCCAACCGTTAGAGCTAGCCACCTGCTGCCTTCTGGAATGCCCATTAGCAGGAAAATGGATTCAAGAGCTGGAGCCAGGACTTGAGCCCAGGTACTATAATACATGAGGCAAGCATCCTACCCAGTATCTTAACTACTGCACCACACACCCACACTGGTTGATTTTCATAGGATGTTGTGAAAGATACAGAAATATCACATCATAGGTTGAACTAGGTAGATGTGGATATTTTCATTTTAAAGAGTCTGCATCTTTTATGTTTCCTTGATTCTCTATAACACTTCAGAAAGGATTTTACTGAATAGCACACAATTCTTACATACCTTTATCTAGCAAGTCTCAACAGTCTTGCAATGTGATACAGCAAAATAGAAATATTTGGTCTCTGTCCCTGGCACAGAGCCCCTAAAAATCCTTGGGATCCTTAGAGTGAAAAGAGGGTATTCTGTATGCTGTTGAGATAACTGGTGACTGGGGCATCCTAGACAAGCTGCAGGATGGAGGCTGCAAGCCGGAAAGACCCAGCCACCTGAGAAGAGGGTTGGAATTCTCTGACCTCCAGCGAGGAGGAGAGGAGCCTGGAAATTGAGGCAGCCACCAAGGGTCAGTGATTTAATCAATCATGCCCATGTGGTGAGACCTCCATAACAGCTCCTAAATGATGGGTTCGGAGTGTTACTGGACTGGCTGACACATCCAGGTCCTGAGAGTGTGCTGTGCCTGCAGAAGACATGGGAGGCCCCCACACTGCTTACCGCCCCCTACAAATCCCTGCCCGTGTCTTCTACTTGCCTCTTCCTCGGCTGTGTCTTTTAGAATGAATAAGTAAAGGCAAGCATCAGAGTGTCCCTGGGCTCTGTGAGCTCTACTAGCAAATTAGTTAATCCAAGGAGGAGATGATGGATTCATGGTCACTATGTCAAAGCAAGGGTGGCCTGGGACCTGCATTTGGCCTCTAAAGTAGAGGGCAGTCTGCTGGGACTGAGCCCTTAACCCATGTAGTTTGCATTCACTGCAGGTGATTAGAGTCAAATGGAAGTGCAGAGAACTGAGAAGTAGGTGTACAGGAGGAAAAGAATACACGTTGTCTGATATCACAAGTGTTTTAACTATAAAACATGCGTGACCTTTATACCCATGACACCTGATGACATTGCTGTAGATCTCAGCAGTTAGTCATCGTGGTCTAAAGGAGACAACAGATCTGTATGTCACCTGTTGCCACCACATCTGAGGCCCGATGTAGACATTACTGATCCATCAGGACACTCCAACACTCCTTTTTTTTTTTTTTTTTTTTTTTTTTTAATTTATTAGAGAGAGAGAGAGAGGTCTTCCTTCCGTTGGTCCACCCCGCAAATGGCCATTTCGGCCAGCGCTGCGCCCATCCGAAGCCAGGAGCCAGGTGCTTCCTCCTGGTCTCCCATGCGGGTGCAGGGCCCAAGCACTTGGGCCATCCTCCACTGCTTTCCCGGGCCACGGCAGAGAGCTGGACTGGAAGAGGAGCAACCAGGACTAGAACCTGGTGCCCATATGGGATGCCGGTGCTGCTGGCGGAGGATTAACCAAGTGAGCCACAGTGCTGGCAGGACACTCCTGTCAAGCACAGACTCAGTCATTTGAGCATGTCGCTACTGACTGTCTCCTCAGTTGATTAGGTAATGACACCTATTACCTTCCTACTGGAAGGAGGCCAGGAGAGACACAGGTCTGGGTTCTGGTTGAACCAATAATCAGCTGTATGACGTTTACATTGGATTACTTATATTTTAAAGCTCACGTTTTATTAAAGCTCAAATAATCATTTCTGCATGCTCTTGGCACATATGTTGAGAGCTTGACAAGAGAGGGAAGTTTATACCAAGGTAACTCTCACGGGCGTTCCCTTTAATTTCTAGAGAGACTTAACTCGAAATTCCACCGAAAGGCTTGTGATGCCTCTCTCTGTCATAAGCCTGGAGGTGCTTTTCTGACTTCCTGGGGGCTTTCTCATGCACTTTGTTACATTTGTCTCAAAGCTGCTGCTTCTGCTTAATATTATCCTACATGCGTCATGTCCTGTTGGCTGCCCTGACCTGACAAGTAGTCCTTACTAGGCGTTTTCTAGATTTATATCCCATCTCCCCAACACATGCCCCTCTGTAGAGCCTTCGGAAGTTAGTGAAGTTTGAACAGATGGAGGCAGGTTTGTATGTTGGCCGTCCCCGCACATCCATTTAGCTAATTTATCGTGTAGGTCTCCTCCCCTCCTGATCGCCCCTTTCCCCTCCACGCCTTCCCTTCTTCCCTTATGTGCTTCCTACTTTTCCTTTATTTAAATCTCACTGCACCATTTCTCAGGGTTTCTTGGACTTCTTGGTATTCCTAATACCCTTTTCCTCTTGTTTTCTCCCCACTTGTTTCTTGGGCACAGCATACCTCAATTTTTCCCACTTGACTTTCAACCCAACTAGAAATATGCTCTCTCTTCAGATCCTGACCTGGGCCCGAATGGTCCATTGCAATGTCTAGGTAGTCACTGCCTGTTCACTAAGAAGAATTTTGGTAACAGTTACTAAAATTATGCATGCATGTGCTGACCTGAGTCTATCTGTTGCCTCCTAGCATCCATTCTTCCACACTATGCCACCCCTGATTTTTACCTGCCACCTTCCCATTTGGTTAGAAAAATTGCCTTCCCAGCCTCCTTTGTAACTGAATGCAGCCGAAAAGCTACACTGAAATTTAGACAGGAGTATTACATAACACGTATGGGAAGTCTGTTGGAAAGTAGAAGGTCTTCTTTTCCTTCCTTCAGTCTGCTGTCTAATGCTAGAAATGCTAGAACCCCAGCAGCCGTCTTGTGCCATAAAGATAAGGTTCTATCCTAATGATGATGACATATACTGTTTGATGACTTTGTCAAGCTGTCAAGACTCCCCAAATTCCAATTTCTAATCTGTTCAAAAATGAAACCTCCATTGTGTTTAAGCTACTTTTTTCAGGGTTAACTTTCCTCTCAGAATACAACTAATTATTTTCATTTCTTAAAAAAATATTTATTTGAAGGCTAGAGTCACATGGTGGGGGTTGGGGGGAGAAAGAGAAAGAAAGAAAGAGAATCTTTTGTCTGCTGGTTCAATCCCCAGATAGTCACAGTCCCCAGGCCTGGGCCATGGTGAGGTCCATCCCATGTGAGTGCAAGGGCCCAAACCTTGGACCACCCTCTGCTGGCCTCCTATGCACACTAGCAGGGAGCCAGATCAGAAGTAAGGTAGCCAGGACCCAAACTGGCACCCATATGGGATGCCAGTGTCATAGATGGCAGCTCAACCCACAACACCACAATACCAGCCCCAGTTATCCATTTTGTAAAACATTAATTCTATTTATTTCAAAGGGAGAGAGGAGTTGATCTTCATTCCTGATTCATTCCTCAAATGCTCTTATGTAGGCGGCAAGGGACCAACTCCTTGAGACATCATCTGGTTCTTCCTGGGGTGTACATTAGCAGAAAGCTGGAATTGGGAGCTGAATTGGCACTTTACCCAAGCACTCCGATATGGAATGTGGCCACATGTTCCAATCTCAATCTTGCTGCTACACAAAATGCCCACTCCACATTTTGGTATTTTCAAAGTTTGTTTCTTCATGTCTCCCTTGTTTTCCTCCAAAGCATCTGTGACATTCAGTCCCCCTCTTTTAAAAAATAATTTTAAAATTTATGTAAGGTGAACAAATTTTATATATATATATATACATATATATATATATATATATTTAGGAACATAGTGATACTTTCCACCCTATCCTGCATCCAGCCTACACTCCCACCCTCCATTTATAAAATTTATAAAAATTTAAAAATTTTTATGATGTACTTTCAGTTTATTTTTGTAAGCTGAACTCTCCAGCTATGTAAAGAATAAAACAAGTAGTAAGAAGGAAAAAAAAAGCTCAAAAAACACTGCTCCTCAACAGTAAAGACAAGGGCTTAAACAATAATCAAATTTCAAAGATGTCAATTTTGCTCATATACATTACAATTTTTTGTATTCTATCAGTTACCACAGATCAGGTAAAACTTATAATATTTGTCTTTTAGGAACTGGTTCATTTCACTAAGTAATGGTTTTCTGTTGCCTCCATATTGTTGCAAAAGACAGGATTTCATTCTTTTTTAGAGCTGAGTAGTATTCCATAGTGTATATATGCTACATTTTCTTTATCCAGTCATCAGTTGGTGGACATCTGGGTGATTCCATATCTTAGCTATTGTGAATTGAGCTACAGTAAGCATCGATGTACAGAAAATTCTCTCATATGCTGATATCATTTCATTTGGGTAAATTTTCAGGAAATGGTGGCTGGATCATACAGCTGATCTGTTGTCAGCCTCCTGAGGCATCTCCATACTGCCTTCCATGATGATGGACTAGTTTACGTACCTACCAACAGTGTATTAGGGCACCTTTTACCCCATGTCCTCTGCAACATTTATTGTTTTTTGATTTCTGTGTGGTAGCCATTTTAACTGGGTAAGGCAAAACCTCATTGTGGCTTTTATTTGCATTTCCATGATGGTTACTGATCCTGAGCATCTTCTCAGGTGTCTGTTGGCCATCTGAATTTCCTCTTTTCAACAATGCCTGTTCAAGTCCTTTACCCCTTTGGTAACTGGATTATTTGTTTTGTTGATGTTGAGTTTCTTGAGCTATTTATAGATTCTAGATATTAATCCCTTATCAATTGCATAGTTTGCATATATTTTTGTTTAGTTGCCTCTTGACTTTGTTTAGTGTTTCCTTTGTGGACAGAAGCTTTTTAGCTTGATGTAGTCTCATTTGTCTATTTTTGCTTTTATGGCCTGTGCTTCTGGGGACCTTCCCAAGAAGTTTTTGCCTATGCCAGTGTCTTGCAGAGTTTCCCCTGTGTTCTCCTCTAGTAATTTGATAGCATCAGGCCCTAGATTTAGATCCTTGATTCCTTTTGAGTTGGTTTTTATATCAGGTTTAAGGTAGGGACCTAGTTTCATATTCCACACATAGAGATCCAGTTTTCCTGGCACCATTTTTTGAAGAGACTGTCCTTTCTCCAGGAATTGATTGTAGCTCCTTTGTCAAAGATTAGTAGGTTTTACATGCATGGATTGATTTCCGGGGTTTCTATTATGTTCCATTGGTCTATATGTCTATTTTTCTGCCAGTTCCTGGCTGTTTTGATTATAACTGCCCTGTCATGTCTTGAAATCTGGTATTCTGATACTTCTGATTTTGTTTTTGTTGAAGAAGATTGCTTTAGCTATTCATGGTCTCTTGCATTTCCATATGAATTTTAGCATCTTTTCTTCTAGATCTGTGAAGAATGTCTTAGCTATTTTGATTGGGATCACAATGATTCTGTAAATTGCTTTTGGTAGTATGGACACTTTGATGATATTAATTCTTCCAATGCATGAACACAGAAGATTCTTCCATTTTTTTGTGTGTCATCTTTTATTTTTTTCTTCTATGTTTTGTAATTTTCATTGTAGAGATCTTTTACCTCCATGGTCAAATTCATCCCAAGGTACTTACATTTTTTTGTAGCTATTGTGAATGGGACTAATATTAATCCATGGCATTGTCTGTGTAAACAAAGGCTATTGATATTTGTGTGTTGATTTTATATCCTGCAACTTTACCAAACTCTCTTATGAGTTCCAGTAGTCTCTTAGTGGAGTCTTTTGGTTTCCATATCAGTCATGTCATCTTTAAATAGGGATAATTTGACTTCCTCCTTTCCAATTTGCATCTCTTTGATTTCTTTTTCTTGCCTCATGGCTCCGGCTATAACTTCCAGAAATATACTGAATTGCAATGATGAAATCAGGTATCCTTGTGTGGTTCTTGATCTTAGTGGAAATGTTTCCTGCTTTTCTCCATTCAATATGATGCTGGCTGTGGGTTTGTCATAAATTGCCTCAATTGTATTAAGAATGTTCCTTCTATACCCAATTTGCTTAAGGCTTTTAATCATGAATGGAGGAAGTTCTATCCTGAGTCTGAATCCACAGGTTGACTATGAGCTCTGTGCTCTCAGGGTAGTGTGGATGAGATGCTTTGATGAGATGGGGGAATATGGGTGCTGATGACAATATTGTGTCCTGAGCTAAACATCTAACATGCAGCAAGATGATTCCATTTTCATACTGTTGTCAACCTTAAAAAGAAGACAGATGAGCATGGTGCTAATGAAGGCAGTGAACCCCAGTTTCCCATGCTGGGCTCCTGGGGAAGCCACAGTTTTACAGCTCAAATGACAGATATCACCAGAAGTTGAAGATCTCACAGCAGTCAAAGTGCTCATTTATGAATAATCAAAATAGATGTCAATATAAAAAGACTATGTATGGGGTCAGTACTGTGGGATAGTGAGTAAAGCCACTACCTGCAGTGCAGGCATCCCATATGGGCAGCAGTTCAAGTCCTGGCTACTTCTATTTTGATGCAGCTCTTGGCTATGGCCTGGGAAAGCAGTAGAAGATGGTCCAAGTGCTTGAGCCCCTGCACCCACGTGGGAGAATGGGAAGAAACTCCTGGATCCTGGCTTTGGATCAGCTCAGCTCCAGCTGTTGTGGCCATTTGGGTAGTGACCCAGTGGATGGAAGACCTTTCTCCCTGTCTCTCCCTCTCACTGTCTGTAACTCTACCTCTCAAATAAATAAATAAAACCTTTTTCTAATGATTTATTTTATTTATTTAAAAGAGTTACAGAGAGAGGTAGAGACAGAGAGAGAGGTCTTCCATCTGCTGGCTCACTCCCCAGATGGCTGCAATGACCGGAGCTGCGCCAATCCGCAGTCAGAAGCCAGGAGCTTCTTCCAGGTCTCCCATGTGGGTGCAGGGTCCCAAGGACTTGGGCCATCTTCTACTGCTTTCCCAGGCCATAGCATAGAGCTGGATTGGAAGAGGAGCAGCCGGGACTAGAACCGGCGCCCATATGGGATGCTGGTGCTTCAAGGCCAAGACTTTAACCTGTTGCACCAGAGCGCTGGCCCCCATAAAACCTTTTTTTAAAAAAAAAAAAAAAAGACTGTGTATTCCCCAAATTAGAGTCAAACATGAGAAATAAGTTGAACTGAAGCATGCATCATTTTCTCAACTATTTTACTCCTATTTGAAATGGAAAGGGGTTAGGAAAGTCACCTTAGAAATTGCCAGTGTTGTTATGGACTCACCCCCTCTTGGAGCTACACATGAGTTTGTTCGCTTTTTCATCTCAGTTGGAGAAACTTTGAACATTTAATGCTTCACATGGAACTGTCATTGGCTGATATTGTAGTCGTCTTTGCATGATAATGACTCACATAATTGCTTCAGGATTTGCTATATATAGACATTATGTGTGTGTGTATAAGATTCATTGTGTGTTTATAAGAAAAATCATATCTCATATTAAATTTGATTATAAGCATACATTTGATTAATAGAGATAATGAGAATGTAATCTTAATGGGAAATACTGCTACCTGAATAAATGCAAATTCTCATGTTTGAATACTTCTCAAACAGCAGCCCACCATGCCCTCCGCCAGAAATGATTGCTACGTCTCTCAGAAAATAATTTTTCCCACCTAAAATAATAATACACATGCATTTAAAAATGTTTGAACAGTAAAAAAGAGGGATGAAGAAGAAAGTAGAAATTGCCACAAATGTTCTTAAGTACAGATATTCACTGTTCACCTCTGCCAGCGCTTTCTCCAGACACGTATTCCTGGGTGTTGTGGTCTTCAACTTTTGTTCTGATCCCTATGAGGGCAGGGACCCACTCTGTCTTGTTCATTGCTACATCTTACAGTGCCTTGGTGAGTAGCAGATACATATGTATGTATATGTGGGGAGTGAATTATTTGTTTTTGGATTTATTGCTTCAAACTGTACATGCTTTTTCTTAACTTTACTAAGTATATTATAGACATCTTTTCAAGTTTATGAATGTGAATCTACAACATCATTTGAAAATGGCACCCATTTTATGGAATACTGAGTATTAAGTTCTGTTGTTTGTGCTACACATGTGAGTGTGTGTGTTCTCAGAATGTACCCTGGGGGCCGGCGCCGTGGCTCACTAGGCTAATCCTCCGCCTTGCAGCGCCGGCACCCCTGGTTCTAGTCCCGGTCGGGGCGCCGGATTCTGTCCCGGTTGCCCCTCTTCCAGGCCAGCTCTCTGCTGTGGCCCGGGAGTGCAGTGGAGGATGGCCCAAGAACTTGGGCCCTGCACCACATGGGAGACCAGGATAAGAACCTGGCTCCTGCCATTGGATCAGCGCGGTGCCCTGGCCGCAGCACGCCGGCCACAGCGGCCATTGGAGGGTGAAGCAACAGCAAAGGAAGACCTTTCTCTCTCTCTCTCTCTCTCTCACTGTCCACTCTGCCTGTCAAAAAAAAAAAAAAAAAAAAAAAAAAAAAAGAATGTACCCTGGGAGTGGATAAAGGGAGGACACATTCAAACATTTGACAAATATAACCAAGCCACTCTCCAGAAAGTACATAGCGATTTTTATTGTCACTCAGAATTCAAGAGAGGCCTTATTTCCTACTATCCCTCCTAACCTGAACAAAGACACCATCTTTGCTAATTTCCTGGCTAAAAATGTTGTATTAATGTTGGTTTTTACTTGTATTATTTTACTTAGTTGTAACAATGAATGTCTTTTTATATATGTATTGGGTTTAGGTGGTCTAACTTTGTCTTCAATTCCTTCTTTTCATTCCCAGTTTTTGGTATTGAACTGTATCTCCTTTGATCATTGATTAGACAAGCTATTGGTTTATGTGTTTTGGTGGCAGAGAATATACATAATTTGATCTTATATTTAGCATGTCTCCTAATATTTTTTCTGTTTTCTACCGTATCAATTTACCCTTACTAATTCTTCCTCTCTACTTATTTTTTTTTATGTTTTCTGTATGTTTTGAGGGATTGGTCATCTTAGCCATTTCTGCATTTTGATTTTATTAGTATATATGTATGAGAATGAATTTTTATTTAGTTTGTGCTCTGTCTTATAGAATTTGGGGTGAAATTTTAGTGTTTCCCACATGTTTTGGCTTTGTGGTTTTTATGTTCTCTTTCATATTAGAGATGTAATCGATACTGAATATTTAATCTCCATGTGTTTCACAGAAGGTTTATTGATAGTGTTTATATAGTTTTGATGCTGGTCATTGAAAATGTCCCCTAGTTATACTTTTTGAAATTTTTTTTTTTTTTTTTTTTTTTTTTTTTTTTTTTGACAGGCAGAGTGGACAGTGAGAGAGAGAGACAGAGAGAGAAAGGTCTTCCTTTGCCGCTGGTTCACCCTCCAATGGCCGCCGCTGCAGCCGGCGCACCGCGCTGATCCTGGCAGGAGCCAGGAGCCAGGTGCTTTTTCCTGGTCTCCCATGGGGTGCAGGGCCCAAGCACCTGGGCCATCCTCCACTGCACTCCCTGGCCATAGCAGAGAGCTGGCCTGGAAGAGGGGCAACCGGGACAGAATCCGGCGCCCCAACCGGGACTAGAACCCGGTGTGCCGGCGCCGCAAGGTGGAGGATTAGCCTATTGAGCCACGGCGCCGGCTTACTTTTTGAAATTTTTAAGAAGTAATTTGGAACTTTTAAAAAAATAATTTTTGAGTTCACTACTGTTTTCTTAGTTGTGAGGTGTGAAATAAAATGCATGTATCTAACAGGTAAAGCCTACTGGTTATCCTATTTCTGTACATGCTGTTTATTGATTTGATTTCTGCTTAACTTGACAAAGGCTAGAGGCTGTATTAAAGTTTTCCTCTTGATGATATTTCTGATATTGTCAAGCCATTTTTACTTTGTATATTTGGAAGTCTTTGTGATGATTTCCTTGGTTCTATTTTGATAGATGGTCTGTCTTGTTCTTGCCCACAATCTCTCTGGAATTAGAATAGTGCATAGACTAATTTTATTATATAGTCATCCTTGCTTACATACAAAGAATGTTTAAATATTCAGTACCAATGCATAGAAAAGCCAGGCACATCTCCACCTAGAAACTGGTCTCAATCTGTAGCTCTTGTTATTTTCTAATTTTATGAGAACTCTACGTGGTCACTCTTCTTTTGTTGAGTGACTTGTCCATTCTACATACATACTTATAGAATTATTTATCCTTTGAGTACAGTAATTTCCCTCAGAACGTGTTTTTTCATGGACCTATAAGCCCTTTCAGTATGCAGATTCATATCAATATATTAAATTATTATAATATATACCTAATATACATAATGGGTGTGTTATCTCTATCCATATCTACCCTATGTCTTTAAAAACTTTAAATGAATATGGGTACTTGGCCTAGCAGTTAATCTACCAGTTAGAGATGCCTACCTCCCATAACAGAGTGCCTAAATTTGAGTGACCACTCTCAGTTCCAGCCTAAAGTTAATGCACACCTTTGGAGGCAGCAGCTGATGGCTCAAGTAATTGAGTCCCTGCCACCCACATGGGAAACCTGGATTAAATTCTGGGCTCCTAACTTCAGCCTGACTCATTCCTGGCCATTGCAGTCACTGAGGAACTGAATCAGCAGATGGCAGTTCTGTTTGTCTCTGTGTCTCTCATTATGCTTCTCTTCTTTATATGTTTAACATATATACACATATATATATACACACACACACACACACATATATATATATGATTTATTTATTTATTTGAAAGGCAGAGTTACAGAGACAGGTGGGAGAAACATAGAAAGAAATCTTTCATCTGCATGTTCATTTCCCAAACCTCTGCAATGTCCTGAGGTGGGGCCAGGCCAAAGCCAGGAACCTGTAACTCACCCGGGTCTCCCACTTCAGTGGCAGAGGTTGTAGGAATTGGTCCATCTTCTGCTTCTTTCCTAGGTGCATTAGCAGGGAGCTGGATCAGAAGTGGAGCAGCCAGGACTTGAAATGTAGCCCAAATAGGGTGCCATCATCCCAGGGAGTAGCTTAACCCACTGTGCTACAGTGATCGCCTCTGAAAATATATATTTTTAAAAATGCATTTTTTCTTATATGCTTCATTTAGTGCATTTTTCAAACATGCTTACTGTGACAGTTGTGCTTTTTGATTTGATTGATGCGGTCTTCCATCCAATGAAAGCATTACTTTTTGGTTTCTTTCTCAAGTTCTGCTAAATCCTTATGCATCGTATCATTACATCTTCTTGTCAAATTTTGATCATTTGTTTCGTTCAGGAGCTTTAAAACTTATTTGTGAATTCAGTGTAGTTATCTTTTTTGGGGGGGATTAAGTTGAAATTCTTCTACAATAGTGTATCTCTTCTCCTATCCTTTCATTAAGTCCTATTCTTCTCTGTTATGGTGCTGGTTGGAGGTAGACTGAAAGACAAAATTTTTGTGTAGGGAATAAGAATTTCTTTTACTTTCACTCTTTTCCCTTTATTTTTTCTTGTCCATTTTTAGGAAAGGCAAGTAGTCTGTCTTCACATTTGCCAGGAAACATGCGAACTCTTCTCTTAAAACCTGAGATTTGGTGTTAAATGTTGGCAGTCTCTCAGCTTCTCAGAAAAGGTAGCCACTACTGTTAATGACCTTGACTCTGATTAATCTCTAGTCTTGTTGAAAGCCCTGCCCAAGAACCCCTTCACTGAGGAGAGAATAGATTCTGTCCCAGAGGCAGATGTTCTTCTGATTTCTGTATTTCCCACCTGTGCTCAGTAGGCTCCTTACTGATGTTTGAATTTCAGGAAATCCTGTAGCTGGAAACCTGGTAGCTGGTAGCCAATTAGTTGGTAGTTTGATTTGGTGTAGTTATTGGCACTCCCTTTAATGCACCTCTTTTGCTGCTAGGCTTTGGTGTAAACACTTGCTGCTGGCATACTATTACTTTCTTGGCTTCTACCACCTGCTAGACTCTTGCCAAGTTTGTCAGCCCCTGTAGTTCCATTCCTGTGGCCTCAGATTTGTTGTTTATGGGGTGAAGAAAGGTGGCTCTTGAAGGCACACTGAGGAACTCATTCTGTGGTCTTTCCACATTCCCAGTCTCAATCTCTCAATTCCCAGCCCTAATCTATCCTCGTGTCTCAATGTGAGACATCTGTGGGTATTTTTGAGAAAATTTTTTGCTTATTTTCAACAACTCCATTTATCCTTTGCAGAGGAAAACTCCATTTTCATTTCCAGATCCTTCATTACATGTGGACCCAATAGTTTCATACCTAAGTGATGCATCTGGATATTAAAACTATCACATTGGGCCGGCTCCGTGGCTTACTAGGCTAATCCTCCGCCTGCAGCGCCGGCACCCCAGGTTCTAGTCCCAGTCGGGGCGCCGGATTCTGTCCCGGTTGCTCCTCTTCCAGGCCAGATCTCTGCTATGGCCCAGGAAGGCAGTGGAGGATGGCCCAAGTGCTTGGGCCCTACACCCGCATGGGAGACCAGGAGGAAGCACCTGGCTCCTGGCTTCGGATCAGCACAGTACTGGCTGTAGTGGCTATTTGGGGGGTGAACCAATGGAAGGAAAACCTTTCTCTCTGTCTCTCTCTCTCACTAACTCTGCCTGTCCAAAAAAAAAAAAAAAAAAAAACCTATCACATTGGGTCATTTTTACAATTAGTGTGAATGATAATTTCCGTATTATTTTTCCTTCTTTTGGTTCAGTTTTACTTAGCTTGGACATGGAAAGTTTTCTGATTTCCTGGGTATCCCATACCTTTTCACTTGTCTCTTTAGGAATCTTGCCCTCCCTCCATAACATTGAACTATTTCAGCTTTTAAGACAAAGTCTTTACCTGCCTTGTGGCATAGTCACATGTGTATTTGAACCGTGAAGCTCAAAATGACTACAGTTAAGGATAAGTCGTTGTTTTAATTTCCAATCCATTTTTGACTTTATAAATTAGAATAAACATCAAATTGGCAGAAAATGAAGTGAAATAAAGGCATAAACTGGAGCCTAAATTTTTGTTGTTGCATACAACAGTTGCAACATTGCTTGCTACACAAACCCCAAGTGTGTATTCCCAGTTTCTTTCTTATTCACTGAGTATGGGTCTCCAACAACCCACAGACCAGGCACAAGCCATGAAGCTTCATTGAAAGTGTCAAGGTAAACCCCTCAAAAGCAAGGGCAAGGTTTAGCTAACCCGTGGGTCCCCATAGTGCCTACCTAGTACTATGCCCCGCCAATAACGTCTACTGAAAGATAACTGTTGACTACATGAGTAAGACAATAATACTCCAAGTAACAAGTGCCTCTTGAGGTCAAAACTCTTAGGTTTATTCTTGACCCTCACAACTGCCTTTTGCAATGGAAAGATGCAGGTGCTGTAATTTGGGTTTGCAGCCAAGACCCAGAGAAGAGTAGGCCTACACACACAAGGCCTTTTTATCCATCCTGTTTTATTTGACCCCAGGTCCTTTGCCTCATATGCTATTTCATGTCTCTATTGGGAGTACAAAGCCTAGTGTGAAAGACGAGGCAGGATATTAACCGGACCGGGGCCTGGCCAGGTGTGAGCATTCTGTCTTCTGTCTGTCACTTTATTTATCTTCCTTCTCTGAGGACCTCTTCAGGACCCTCCAGCTCCTGGTCACAAAAACGTGGACTCTCTGCTTGAGAAGCTGGCTCAAATGGAACATTCATTGAGGGTTATACCCTCCTGTAACTAGGAAATAGCAACCAGGCTTGCATATTTTGGTTTATTCCCTTTCAGGACACTGATTTACCAATTTGGAGAGGGCAACTGAAGAACTTGCCCCACTTAAACTAGTAGCTGAACTGAGAGTCCAACATCAGTTGTAGGGATAGCACAAATGTGCATGAGACAAAAATAAGACAGCTCACCTATTGGTCTAATGGATCATAGTTCTAGTATCCAGTATCTGTGATGTGCAGAGAACTAAGCAGACTCTAGGGACCTGCAAGGATGATTCAGCCAGGACTCTTGGTCCTGAACGATGGGGAAGAAAAGCACAAAGAAAGCGTATTATTGGATAAGACAGTACTTGTAAAGGCCATAGCGGACGATAACTTAAGTGATAAGGTGACATAGAAGAAGAAGAGTGTGACTTTTAAGGGCAAAGGGTCACTTTAAATATTTGATTACCCTAAATTATAGGAATGAGTGCCAAATATTTTATCTGTTGACCTCCCTTGGTTACTTCACATCCTCCCTCTGCCATTCCAGGTGGTGATCTCATTTTACATGTGTTTTCCTTGTGTCTCATGATTACATTTGCAGTTTCTTTGTCTATGAAGTTTTCAAATGCTGACTTTTGCTCAGAATTATTGTTAGTGTACGTGAGAGATATGAAAGTGTATCTGGCACACTGGAGGCATTCAGTCAATAGTTTTCCCTTGTTTCTAGCTGTTTTGCCTTTATAAATTAGAATAAACATTGAATTTGTAGAAAATGAAGTGAAATAAAGACATAAAATGCAAGCCTAAATTTTTATTGTTAGATTCAACAAGTTGCTACATTGCTTGCTACACAAATCCCAAATGGGTACTACCAAATTCTTTCTTACTCACTGAGTATATGTCTCCAACAACCATAGACTAGGCACAAGCCATGAAACCTAATTGAGGAGTGTCAAGATAAACCTCTCAAAAGCAAGGGCAAGGTTTTGCTAACATGTGGGTTCCCAGATTGCCTACCTAGTACTGTGTCCCACCAGTAACGTCTACTGGAAAATAACTATTAACTGTATGAGTAAGACAAGAATAAGTTGTCAAATGCTCACTTCTGGTCGGAATTATTGTTGGTGTATGTGAGAGGTATTAAAGCATATCTGATACACTGTATACATTCATCAATAGTTTCTGCTTGTTGCTGGCTCTCTAGACCCAGATATCTGTGGACAGGTTGTCAGTTATGATAACTGCCAAGTATCAAGTTGGGCTTTGGTTAACACAGAGATGAGAAAGGGAAGTCCTGAAAGGTAGAGGGATGATTTGAATTTAACAAAATAAGTTGGCCAAGTGGTCTACACACAATGAAGATGAGTAGATTTGTTGGTAGCTTAAAAATATTATTTTCTTTCCTGTACTCTGAGACATGAAAGGGTCTTACCTCCTGAGTCTTCCGGTAGATTTTTTTCAGAACCTCTTAAGTTGACATATTGTTTGATGAACACTTGTTGATTTAATGAACGACCCTGAAGAAACCAGTCTTATGTATGTCAACATTGCCCCCAAGGAGATACTGGCTCTGCTGGATCCCATGACTGTGGATTACTTAGAATGATTTAGTGATCTGGTACTGGGCTTGGGGAGAAGTGCAACTGATTTGAAGTCTTTTGAAAGCACATGTAGATGAGGAATCATCAGAATAGCTCAGATTAGATTTTGTGTGAAATTTCAGCTCAAGGTTCCATTTCATAGCCGGACGTGGGAATTACTACTGTTTAGACCAGCGATTCTCAAGTAGGCACAGTTTTGGCCTGGGGAAACATTGGCAATGTCTAGAGATGTTTTCATTTGTCACCATTCGGGGTGGAAATGTTTCTGGCCCCTCATGCGTAGAGCCCAGGAATTCTGCTAAATATCCTACAATACATAGGACAGTCCCTGAAAGAAAACTTTATCTGGTCCCAAATACTAACAGCATGAAAACTGACAAACTGCTGTGGGCAGATTGCCTCATTTAAAGGGCAACTCCATTGATGTTACACATTGAGCTTTTCCTCTGAAAGAGATCTTGACAATTATCAACTTAGGGCCTTTTCGGGCTCAAGTTCCTAAATGGTCTCATTACCCGTGGGCCTTCTAAACATGTATGTGTTTCTGTGGTTGAAGATTTGCAGGCCCCAGCTCATGGGCTTCTCCCTATATACAGAGCAGGCTCAAGCCAAGTTCTTTATGCTCCCTGCGCTAATGCTGCTGTTTAGATGTTGCAAAGCCCCAGACATTGCCACATCACAGTACCCTTGAGACTGGTACGTAATGAGGATAGCTACCTGGTTGGTCCTTATGCTGGGGGCTTTGGTGTTTACACAGAGAAGGTTGTAGGCACCTGATGGAACATGTGAACCTGGCCACACAGCAGTGCTCAGCCCTTCTGTCTGCCTGCTTTCCTTGCTACTGTGAGCTGCTGCTCCACTCCACTGAGATCTCTCTCCCGCCAGCTTGCTCAGAGTTCCTGGCCTGGCAGACCTGTTGTATACGGGCCTTTGGAGCTAGAAGGTGACTTTTGTTAAGGTGACTTGATGCTATCTACCATCATTCCTGAGACGCTTGCTTAAATTCTGCTCTGATGAAACCATTTCATGACGTGGGTGGAGACAAGACAGTATTTTTAACATTTACTTGTAGCTCTTCTGAGCAATGACAAAGATGTCGCCTAGATAAAGTTCCAAATGTCTGCTATGTGTCAGTGGCTAGAACTTGGATAGTGCATGGTCATTGCCAGGAAGAATATACTGTTCAGTTTATATCCTGGAACCTTTTAGCAGACATTGATAGGGCTCCTCCCACGTGGCAGGAATTCCCAGATCTAGCCCAGAGAAAGGACACATGGCAACATGAGGGCAACTCAGCTCAGGACAGCTGGAAATGTTCTGAGAAGAGACCCCTGCAAAGAGCCACACTGGAGACTCTGGGTGAGGAGAGTAGAGAGAGACTCTGCCAATAAAGCACAAGAGCCAATCAGATGAGAGGCGTTTTTGCTGTTGACCATGAACTATAGAACGTTCCTCTTTGCTCTCTTCTCGTTAGGTTCTTGTATATTTGTCGTTCTTCCCGGGTTTCCTTCCTCCATTATTTTTGCTTTGCTGTCTCATCTTTTTTTCCTGTTGTCTTCCATTTTCATACCATCATCAGAGCTGGCTGCCCCAGCAGGCCCCATCTCTGCTTCTTTCTCATTCTCAGTTATGAAACTCCAGTGGACATCAGCCCGAGAGAGTCAACCTTAGAGGCAATGCTTTTAAATAGCATCTTCAATCCAGTGAATCCTCTCCCTCTCCCTCTCCCTCTCCCTCTCCCTGTACCTCTCCCTCCCCTCCCCACCCCCCCCCCCCACCATGAGACAAATGCTCCATTTGGGGATTTTGTAATCAAGTCGCAAAGAAGACATAGACATTAAAATTATCAATAACTGGGCCGGGTGTTTGGTGTACCTGTTATGATACCAGTAAGATGCCTGCATCGCCAGTCAGAGTACCTGGGTTTGAGGCTTGGCCCCAGCTACTAACTCCAGCTTCCTTCTAATGTAGACCCTGGGAGACAGTGGTGGTGGCTCAAGTAATTGGGTCCCTGCCATTCCCTTGGAAGACCCACACTGAGTTCCTGGCTTCTGGCTTTGACTTAGTCCAGCATTGGCTGTTGCGGGGATTTGGGGAATGATTCGTGGATGCAGGCTCTCCCCTGTCTCTGTGTCTCTGTCTCCTTAGCCAAGCCCTGAAGGAGACATCTTGGAGGCATTATCTTTAGTTGTCACACCAGTCCTCAGGGCAGGTCTGACTATATCAATTTTAACAGTGAGTTAACTGTGTCTAAGAGATTAGGGATAGGAACGACTAACTAAATAGATATTGTCCAGGCCGGCTGTTTGGCATAGCAGATAAAGCCGCCACCTGCAGCACCAGCATCCTATATGGGCTCCAGTTAGAGTCCTGGCTGCTTTGCTTTCGATCCAGCTCTCTGCTATGGCCTGGGAAAGCCATGGAAGATGCCCAAGTACTTAGGCTCCTGCACCTGTTGTGGGCCCTGAGGAAGTTTTTGGCTCTTGGCTTTGGATTGGCACAGCTCTGGCCATTGCGGCCATCTGGGAGTGAACTTGTGAATGGAAGACCTGTCTCTTTCTTTCTCTCTCTCTCTGTCTCTCTGTCTCTGTCTCTCTGTCTGTCTCTCTCTCTCTCTCTCTCTCTCTCTCTCTCCGCCTCTGCCTCTCTGTACTCTGCCTTTCAAATAAAATGAATCTTTAAAAAATATATATTGTCCCTGAACTATCTGGAATGGAATATTTCATTACTAAGAGAAACCTTTCTGCAAGGTACAAATTTTAATGTTTATCTAAACATTTGTAGGTGACTATCATAAAAGAGGAATTTTTGACGGTAATTAAGGTCATCACAATTTCATAAACCACATATTTTGCAAAATCTTGGCACATCTCAGCAATCTCACTGCTTAAAAAGCTGTATTGTAGTCCATGGCAGGGAAAGGAGACAGGAGATAAGAAAGAGCCATAAAACAAATGATTTTAAGATTGCGGTAGCCACAGTGGATACAGAAATTTCTCTCTGTGATCATTACTTTACTTCTCTAACAGCCCTGCTTTCATCTTTAGTCTGAACTTCAGCTAGAGTCTATAAAATGTCTTGGTTTTCAGTGATTAGAAGAAAGTACTGCCCATTACATGTTCTGACTGGTTCTTCCTTAGAAATCAGTTTATCTGGTTTAAGTGGCTCTTATCTCTATTCATGACCCAGCGGATTTTTTTTTTCAAAATCCAGTATTTCCTAAGCAAATGCTTTATCTCAGATATTTCATCACCTCTTGCCTGAGTGATTACAAAACTGCTGGTTTAATCAGAAACAGTGCCTGAAGAAACTATTTTAGTGGTGCAAATTAAATCAACAAATATTTATTGAGAACTATCCCACATATAGTGCTGAGTATTAAGACAAATACAAAGATAAACACCACATTCTAATGGGTGAGACAGAGCGCCTGTCCTCAAGTAGCTGCTCAGGTGCACGGCAAGGACCGCTGGTACACGAATAACTAGAAATGGTTTTTTTGATTGTTTATATCTAGTTTTGTGTTAGGAATTTATGGCATCTTACAAAGAAACATACAGTGCTAGGGGGAAAAAAGACCTGAAAAATCTTGCTAACAATACACAAGTACAGCTAGAGACATAGTTGTACGAGTTCACAAAATATGCACCCTAGAACCAGAGGGCCCTCTCTGTGTGTACACAAAGATATCTCGGGCGCACGGCACAGTACTTGGCACATAGCAGATGCTCCGGAAGCAAACGATGAAATGGGCACAACTCCCACTTTAGATTTCACAGCAACTCTATTTTTAAAACCAAAACCATATTTGAAAATTTAAAAAGCAGTAGATTTCATTAGACCATTCGAAGGGGAACCAGGAGGCTGGCATGGTGGCATAGTGGCTAAAGCCACTGCTTGTGACATTGGCATCCCATATGGGTGCTGCTTCATGTCCCATCTGCTCCATGTTAGATCTAGCTCTCTACTCATGGATTGGGAAAAGTGGTAGAAGATGGCCCAGGTGTTTGGGCCCCTGCCACCCATGTTTGAAGACCCAGATGAAGTTCCTGGATCTTGGCTTCCACCTGGCCCAGCCCTGGTCGTTGGGCCAAATCAAATCAATGCCCAATCAAAAAATTTCATAATCTATATATTACTAGTGGGATTATAAGTTGAATCAGAGTTTCTGGAAAATAATTGATTTTAATAATATAAAATTATTTGTGCACTTTGGTAGAGTAATTATCCTAAAGAAGTAGTAAAAAATGGAGACAATATGGAATACTATATATAACCATTAAAGTCGGTTTTAATGACTATGCCAGGGAAGTAAACATCCATACATGTGTGCATGTGTGTATAAATGATATGAAACGATTTCAGTTTTATAAAAACATGCACACCCACATGAGCACAGAGACATGAGCCTGGAAGGATATGCTTGGTAGATGTCAGGTTTTACTGGACAGTTAGGATTATGGATTAGTTTGTTGTTATTCCCTGCTTTTAAAAGTAAAATCTGTATGGGTGTGTATGGCTTTAATAAGATGACAAAAATAAACACTTTTGGTGGACAAAAGCCTACTTTATAACCCAAGCCAGTCTCGTTCAATTTGCCCAACAAAAGGTTGTGTTAAATTTTCTATGAAGAAATACTGGACATGCAAACCTATCAAATAGATTTGTCACTGTCTCTTCAAAGGCGAAATTCTGTTTCACATTCATCCTTAGCCCAAAGTAGCTAATTTGATTTTATCAGTCATCAGCAAAGGCCTTACATTAAATAATTTATGCATTTTTTAGCTCCATTGCTACAGGGCAAGACTCAGAATTTAATGGAAACCATTGCACTGTTTGACGGTTGGAGCTCATCTGACATGTTTGCTTTGAGAAGCCTCAGCCCCCAGCATCGAGTGGTCACCTACAGCACGTTCAGTCGCCCTGACAGCACCGGAGAGGAATGCAGAGGTCGGAGCAAGATGTGGAATCCGTACTGTGCACGTACACGGAAGCCTCCAAAGTTTCAGACAACAATGGAATGAAAAGGCAAGTTTATTTGGGTACGTAAACTTTTGAAATCAATGCATTATTTTTTTCATAATATAATTCATGAGAAACTTTTAAAGACTCCTTCTATGACTTTTACATTTTTTGCACTAAAATAATCTTACCTTTTCTTTTTTTTTTTTTAAAAAAAAAGTGTATTTATATATTTGAAAGGCAGAGTTACAGAGAATGAGGGAGAGATAAATAGAAAAAGAGAGCGAGAGAGCGAGAGAGTGAGTTTCCATCCCCTGGTTCACTACCCAAATGTCTACAACAACCAGAGCTATACCAGATTGAAGCCAGGAGCCCAGAACTCCATCTAGGTCTCCCATGTGGGTGGCAGAAGCCCGCATACTTGGGCCATCTTCCTCTACTTTTCCAGACACATTGGCAGGGGGCTGGATTGGATGGAGAGCAATCAGGGCTTGAACTGGTGCTCACATAGGATGCTAGTGGAGGCCCAACCCACTGTGCCACAACACTGGCCCCCTGAATTTACCTTTTCATTCTATTTTTCCATGAACTCTGATTATCCTTGGGAAAGGAGGCCCAGAGAAAAGAGTTCAGGATGTAGGTAGGTGCAAAATGACTGTACAATCCATTTCCATGCGTTAAACAATTTCTTTCCATACATTAAGTACTTATAAGCACCCAAATACCTCTCCCGGCTGCAAGGTGTTCCCAGAGCAGTTTTGGTCTCCTGGCATGTACTGTCAGGAAGATCCTGTGGGCTCATTTCTGTGAACTGTCCAACTTATCTACAGCCGTATCTCAAATCTCACCTGTGCCGCCGCTGGACCTCTTCCCTTCGCTTTCCTTCTGCTGCTGGCTTTAGAGCTGAATTGAATTTGTTCATCAGCAGAGGTCTTTCCATCACTGAATTCCTTAGGAAGGTCCAACACTGGGTGTTCATTCCTCTGATGAGCAGATTTTGAGGATCAACTGGATGTGACCTGCAGGTGCTTTGCAGCCCTGGATCCTGGCTGCAAGGGAGTTGCCGTGCATGGTGCCCCTGGCTCTGTCTCAGGATGCAGTGCAATTCTGAGAAAGGCAGCGGAAGCAGGGAGCCATCTTGTTTTTCAAAATGATATCTCAGTTTTACTTAGTTTGGCCAGAGTAAGAACAGTAAGCACACCACTGGGATGCCTTTTGGAAGGACAAACGCTACCTTTAAGGACTCAGGCAGTGGTCTGTGTTGAGAGAGATTTGTGGCACCTTGGGATACAGTACCTCTCTACAGATATGGTAGAAAGGAAAAATTCCATTGGATTCGTAAAGAGTCATCTCTTGGGCTTATCCACAATCTGCCTTTTTGTACTTTCTCCAGGAAGTCTAAAAGTAAGGAGGGTGAAAGCCAGTGTTCCGTATCTCCTGTGTAGGAGAGACAGAGAGCAGGAGCCCCAACTGCCTGGGCAGCTCTCCGCGGCATCCTGCACCAAAAACCGTGCCATATGCAGAACAATCTGAATGTAAATTATACCCGATGCGGAGATTAACAGTGTGTATCATCTGCTGTCATAGAAATTCTCAGATTTCCTGCGTTGATGGGTGTTCCTCATATTGATAATCCATCCACAACTCTGTCATCTTGGCCACTGGTGAGGGGCCACAAGGCATCACCTGTTTCCTGTTGTAGCTGCAACATAGCTCAGCACCCCTAATGCCATGCTCACCCCCACTCACTACAACTTCATCCAGCGAGACCAGCCCCAGGGCACATAGCGTCAGCTTCTGTCAGGTCACTTTCATTCATTCACTTAGGGTAGGAGTGAAGGAATGATGTCCCTTAATTCCTGATTTTTGGTTTTTGTTTTGTTTGTTTTGCTTTAAATGTGTCATGGATTTAGGGCAGATAGCTGTGTGACTGGATCTCCCTGGCGAGTTAAACTTCCTGTTAGTGTTACTCAAGCACACCTGGTTACCCTGGCTGTTACTCTGAGTACTTACTTCCATACCTGTGTGGAATCTTTGGGTAGCTTTAGTGTGATAAATCAAAGTATGCTGGATCAATGGAGGGTTGAAAGAAATGGTCTGAGATGGGGCTAAGGAGTCTGACTTTTTACAAGATTCCCTGGTGATTCTGATGCAATCAATCTCTTTGATGCACCCTGGGAAACACTGCTGTGGTGTTTAGGAGAGAGAGAGAGAGAGAGAGAGAGAGAGAGAGAGAGTGTGTGTGTGTGTGTGTGTATTTGAAAGGCAAAGAGAGAGACCTCATCTGCTGTTTCATTTCCCAAATGCCCATGACAGACAGAACTGGGATAGGCCAAAGTCAGGAGCCAGGAGATCAATCCAGGTCTCCCATAGGGTGGCAGGAACCCAACAGTTCAACCATTGCCTGATGCCTCCCAGGGTATGCATTAACAGGAAGTTGGAATCATGTGTGAAGTCAAGTGTTCCTTTTAGGGCCATGGATATGGGGATGCGTCAGGTGGGGTCTGCTGCACCAAACATCTGCCCTGGAAGTGGATTTTACATCAGAGAACGGACCTTTTTCTGTTATTGTGAATGGTTTTACCCCAAGAAAATTTCTCCCGTGCATGTCTTGCCTTTGTCCACGTCGCTCAAAGACGTGTTTTCTGCAGTCACCACAGTCCATAGCAGCCAGGAAGAACTGCTTGCTTCCCCCCAGTCTGCACGGAGGCATCTTTAACAGTGATCTTGCCCTGAGTTTCCTTTCTATTACATCATAGCACTTGAGATCTCTTCCACAAAGCGTGAGAAAAGGAGAACTGGAATTCTGACTCTGAAACCCAGTTCTTCCTATTTTTGAGGCGTGTGTGTGACTATGGCAAGTTAATTCATCTCTTTGCCTTTTCTGTAGAATGGGGGCTGACAACATTATTTACCAACAAGGGCTGAGGAGAAATGGAGCACTTAATGGTTTATTGGTTGAATGGGAGAAGTTTGGCATAGCGGAGAAGTCAATACATTTGTGAATTGTTTGAAATAGTGTCGCCACTTAATTCAACATATTTATTCAGAGTTTTCTGTGCTTTATTGCTTTTGAGTCACCTGCAGGGGAGTTTTCTAATCTTTCCAGGCAGAAGTGTTTTTAGCCAGCATTAACATTTCCTGTTTGTTTTAATGTCTCCCTTTAGGTCATTGTACATTGCTTCCATCTTCTCCTACAGCTTTTGCTTTAAACTATATTGTTAGTATTTTTTTTTTTTGCCCCCTCCCAATCATGCATATCTCAATTCTTGCTGTAGCTATTCTGGAAAGAGAACAGGAACCTTCAGTAAGGAAGAGGCTGACGTGGATAGGGTACATGAAGAGGCACTTTGCAAGGGCCCCCTTCTAACCGGGCGGTAAATCAGCCACCTTTCTCAGAGAGAAATTAACAGTTCCACTCACACTGCTTAAATTTCTCTCCCCCAGCCTTCTATATGCTGTCTGCCACTTTCTGCTTTGTTGTCTTGTGCTTATGTAATTCCCCCCACCTCCTTTTTTTTCCCCCTGCCTTTACCTTCTGTATTGATTTAAATTAAGCTTGGTTGAAAAGAAAACACAAGCTTGCTGGTTGGGAGGTTTATCCAAGGCCTCTCTGCTCTAGTAAAATCCTGTGTACGGAGGTCCTGCAAGCCAACATTATTTCTGTTGTAAAAACAGCGTGTGCATGTTCTGAGACATGAGTCCTCTGTGTAGGATCCTCTCACACATGCAGGAACAGTTGACATTTCAGCACTTCCATAGGGAGAAAGCACAAGAATCCCGGCTCAGAATGACCAGGTCAGTCCTCTGGGGTCTGCTGCGTGACTTCCCTTGACCTTCATCTCCAACAAGAGCAAGAGGCTGGTGATTATTCCAGTTTTATACTTTGCTGTACAAGTCTGTTCTCAAAGACTTGCCTCAAAATAGAAGTTTCTTCAATAAAACATTGTAATGCAGCGATAGTATCACAAACAGTGACTTCAAACAACACATTCTGATCCTTTCATAGTTTCTGTGGATCAGGAGTTCAGGCATGGCTGAGCTGGATCTTCTGCTTAGTGTGAGTTTGGGCTGGGAGAGAGTGCTGTGGTCTCAACTGAGGCTGGACTGAGTGAGGGAGGACCCACATCAAAGCTCACTTAGATTGTTGAGATTTCAAATCCTTGCAGTTGTAGGGTAGACGTCTTCTTGCCAGATGTCCACCAAAGGCTGTCGTCAGCTCCTGAAGGCTGCTCCAGATCTCCTTAATAGGTGGAGTTTCTCAGTATACGCTTTGATTCCTCCATGCTAGCAAGGAAAGGAGAGAGGGGTAAAGACAGGTGCCACAATCTAATGGAACATAATCACGTACATAGAACATCATACGTGCTCATCTATCATCATCCTCTGTCTATATTCTTTCTATCTATAGGTATCTATCTGTAGATATCTACCCGGATTATATAGATAGAAACAAGTCACAAATCCTGCCCACAACCAAGAATAAAGGATCACCCAGGGCATGGAAGCTGAGTGGTACAGGTCATGGGGTTGCCACCATAGGAACCTGTTTGCCACCAAAATATGCATGTTTCTTTATTGGTTTCATACTGTGTTTGATAAGAAGATATGGAGAAAATGTTTACCATACACTTGAACTTCCTAGATGTGGCCTAAACATTGTCATGAGACCATTAGGTCTTGTTGACTTCCTTTCTTTGCTAACATGAAGCTCAAAAACCTCCCTCTCAAATCCATCACTTCTCTCTGGCCTGATTAAACAAAATGCCACGCTTGATGTTTATGTCTTTGGTTACGCGTTCAAGCTACTGTTTCCACTGTGCATATTCAAGGTCATTTTAAGAGGACTGAGACTCAGGCCTAGAATTGTTTCCTAGGAAATGGACTTAGTAAATAACCTTGGATTTCCAGTTGAGTTCCCAAAATTGTACACAAGTGAGATCAGCAGTTCACACATTATCTTAGGATTTCTGTTTCTCTGGATTTTGTACTTTCATGAGTGATTTGATGGTCAGTTTGCCCATGTAGTCAATTCGTAGGCAATACTGAGTATCTATTAGGAGTATAGCACTCTGTTTTGTTTGTTGGAGCAGTAAAAAAACACAGAATGCATGTCTACTACCTTTATAGAGCTTATGTGACTTTGATGAGATACATATATATGTATATATGCATATGGGGACCATAAATGTTATAAATGTTAATATATGTTCTTGAAAACACTAAAGGAGGGAGGGAAGAGGAGAGTGATGGAGGGAGGAAGGGAAAGAAGTAGTGAGGAAAGAAGGGAGGACAGAGAGGAACAAAGGGAAGATCTATTTGGGTTGTATCTTTAGAGACAGCCTTGTGAAAGGCATATGGTTTGTTCTGTACATAATGACACACGGCAGTAGAGCTGGGCAAGTATTCAGGGAACAAATGAAGTCCCATTTTATCCAATACCAGACTGTTGACTTGGGAAGAATTTTGAGGCTTTAAGCCACACTACCCAAGATATGTTTCTGCTTTACAGAGTACAGGACTTTTGTGAGAAATAAATCAATAAAATATCCGCAGTACTTTTGTAAACTAATTAAATCATCTGTAACATAAAAGTAGCTATTTTTCTGCTTAGAGATCAGAGGAAATCTAAATTCATCCTTTTTTGTTTTTTGCAAGCTTTTAGGTACAGGATACAAAAGTTGAAATTACATAAAAATATAGCAGATCAACCCATTCTCTTTGAAAAAGATTCAAATATTCTGGAGGAAATTAGAGTTCTCTTAGCCATTTTCACTGCCAGCCCTTCCACAGAAGCATTGTGGTGAATGAGTTGTATGTTTTTTTTTTTTAACCTTAAAATTGTGACACATTTATTTACAGATTCCCAAAGATGTACTTAAGAAATATTTCTAAAACTTGGAATAGAAAGTATTATATATTTGTCCATATGCTTCCAGTTATTGAAGTTTAAGTTAATTAGTATTTTAGATTAAGCTTAAATTTCTTTAAAGTAGTATAACATAGTATATTCATTAATAAAATACTAATTTAAGAATGATTGTGAAATTCTGGGGGTATATGCTAGGGAAATAACCATGAAAGTGGCAATAATCTGTGCCTAAAAATATTTATCACAATATTGTTTATAATAATGAAATATTAGAGCAGTGCAAGTGTCTGACAAGGAAAGTAATTATTAAATAATCACACAACCACACAACTGATTTTTCAAAGCTTCTGAAACTGCTGTCTACGAAATTTATTTTAATGTATGGGAATATGTCCATATTGTAATGTCAAATATTAAAAGGTTCCTATAAGCCATAAATGTTTTGTGAGCTCATCAAAATGCTTAAATGAAAGAAAATAAGATTAGAAGACCATATGTTTGAGAACTAACAGTGGTTATGTCTGGGTGGTAGCTTATTGGTAATTTTTGTCAACAGTTTACTTTCCAAATATTTACAATAAGCATAATTTTTAAAATTCAAGTAATAGATGCTTGATTTAAAAAATCAAGTAGTGCCACGAAGCTTTAAGATAAAAGCAGCAGTCCTGTGCAGCCCTCCCTCCTCATCCCTTAGTAACACTTCCCAGATAAACTACTTCTTCTGATGTTCTAAATGTTACAAATATATTGTTTTTCTTTAATTTTTCAGTTTTAGATATAATTGACCTTCTAGAATAGAAAAACATTCAGTTTTCTTTCCACATTTAGCTCATGCTATACATGTAATTTCTCTAGCTCCCCAGTATAGTATTATAATGATGCATGGTTAACTACATTCTATTATTATAATTTTAAGTGTTATTCATTGATGACATATGTGGTATACTATAATCACATTTTTTTACCTAAGCAATTTTTTGGTTTTCCTGCAATTGATAATTGCTTCATTTTTTCCTATTTTTTATGTTCCTGTCTACCTAGCAATAATTTATCCCCATTATTTTATTTTATTTTTTTTTTTGACAGGCAGAGTGGACAGTGAGAGAGAGAGAGACAGAGAGAAAGGTCTTCCTTTGCCGTTGGTTCACCCTCCAATGGCCGCCGCGGCCAGCGCGATGCGGCCGGCGCACCGCGCTGATCCGATGGCAGGAGCCAGGATCCAGGTGCTTTTCCTGGTCTCCCATGGGGTGCAGGGCCCAAGCACCTGGGCCATCCTCCACTGCACTCCCGGGGCACAGCAGAGGGCTGGCCTGGAAGAGGGGCAACCGGGACAGAATCCGGCGCCCCGACCGGGACTAGAACCTGGTGTGCCGGCGCCGCAAGGCGGAGGATTAGCCTAGTGAGCCGCGGCGCCGGTCTATCCCCATTATTTTGAGCGAGCTGTTTACCTTCTTTCAACATGCACATATACATCAGCAATGCTAAATTGCTCCAGTGTCGTTTTTAGAAGACAAATGCCATTCTGAAATCTGATTCTTCATACAAGACTCACTTTCTCCCCATAGGCTTTTAGGATATCTTTTCTGTTGTAATGTCCTGCAACTTCATGGTAATGAACCTCACTGTGAAAATTTTTATTCATTTTGCTAGACACATGCTGGCCCTTTCTGTCCAAAATTAATCATATATTGACCTAAGAAAATTTTCTTAATATTACAGTGAGACTTGTGTCTTCTCATTTTTCTTATCAACAGGCCTCTAGGATTTTTGTTTGGTTTGTTAATTTAGTTTAGCTTTGTTTTTATAGGAATGTCACAATGAGTACCCTTAGGCATACCTCCTTGTGTCCATGTGTACATTTTTCTCTGCCATAAGTACTGTTCTGCAAATACTGAGACACAAAGTAGAATTGCCTCATCACAGAATATTTTCAATTTTTGTGCATTAAATGCATGCTCCTAGATATGGAGAAGGCCCTAACATAACTGGATAATATTTTTCAATAAATCCATGTCCTAATGTGACATTTGCTTTTTGTGTTGTTCACAATTTCATTTTTAACATACTTCTCCAGCCATTCTAATTCTTACATGGACAAAAGAGCAGGAAGAGTAAGTTCATTAATCCTAGCTCCACCATTCTCTAGCACCAAGACTCTCTCTGAAGTTCAGTTCTTTCTTGTGTGAAATGAGAGTAACATCTACTGCCTAGTTCAATTGAAAGATTAAATGAGATACATCCAGAACAATGCCTAGCAAACAGAAAATACTTTAAAAAAATACGCTAATTTTCCCTTCCCTTAATTATCTATGTTCTGCCTTTGGAAATAATGAAATTAACATGTGGTTCAGAGATCCAACTTAACTGTAGCCAGGATCTGCAGTGATGCTTACCAGACCCAAGTCTATATGAGAAAGTCCAGAAATTCTCTGTAGGCCAGCTTAAACCCATTCTCAACCGTCTCCCATGAAACAGGGCCTGGACAAGTCCTGATAGGATGTGCATCCCACTTCGCATATCCTGGCACCTCTGTCCCCTGTAGAGCTTTAAGATTTCCCTCCATTAAACTATGGAGCTCCATATATTTTAGATCTGGAAGAAGGGCTCTGGATAAGGGAGAACTGCTTCTATTCTATAACTTTTCTGCATCTCATTATCCAATCCATTTCTATGGAAACTCATGGCATAAAGTGACGATTAGTTAAATGGTTATTGCTAGCTCAGTTGTATCACTACCCTAATAACAATAACTTATTGCACATATGCTATTTTTAATATACTACACACAGTGTGTTTACTGCACGCATCTCTCAATAAATAGTGATCCTTGCCTTCAAAGAACTCACAGTATACAAAGTATTTGAAGGGGACTCATAACAAGCAACCAAAACAGTGAGGTCTTATGTCTAAGTGTGATGCAGAGGTCTAAATGTATGAGACAGTGGCCGGTATTAGGGTCACAAAAGGGTGGTTAGGGGGGCAGGCAAGAAGGGACAACTACCCAGGTGAGGCTATCTGTTTGGCTGTATCTTCTCTGAAGACAACAGAGAGCAATGAGAGAGCCCTGGCTTTAGGAGCACTTTTGATCCTGATTCCTTTTGCCTGACCTTGGGCCACATATGCATGTAGGCTCCATTTACTCACCTTTTTGGAGTAGGATACAATACCTCCAGACAGTTCAGAGTGCTACACACATGTCGTAGCAGTAGCCTGATTTTGTAAAGTTAAGTTCCTTCCCTTTCTTCCTGTTTATGACATGGAGTAGCGTGCAGACTTAGCTGCTGGACCTCTGAAGAGCCCCCTTTGCTTTATTTCTGGCGCTCTGCCCCATGCCACTTGCTGAGATGAAGTGGAGAGAGTTCGGGGTGCCATGCCTCTATGCATTGCTCACATCCATGCATCTTTCCTTGACTTTGCTGCTCTAGAACATTCATATGGGGTCTGGCAAAGAATCCAGCCCCATGCCATGCTCCTAACAGTAATTGTTGCTTATCATCTGATGCTGAAGGGTTTCCAATGACATAAACAGGACAAACCAGGGAATTTCTGCAAGAGTGCTAGGCAAGGTCACAGGTCAGGAGACACAGTGAAGAGGGGTTTATGGGGGCAGTCTAGGATGGACGTGATTACATCCTGTATTCTAGAATATCTGTCTGTGTTTCTTGACCATAACAAGTCCAATGAGAGAACCTTATTCTTTCTAGTTGGAAGAACTAGTTGAACAGTAACTTTGTATGGGGCTGGGGTCCAATTCAATATATAGAAAGACCTGAGTCATCACTTGGGAAAAAGTATTGAGTATCTACTACATGGCAAGCATCATGTGTGGAGTAAGCGACATTTGTCCATGGTACAGACACCTCCCTGATTTCCTCCTCAAATCTCACAGTCATGCCTTTGTTGTCTGCTGTGAGAAAGACTTAAATTTTATGCTTGTGAGACACTTAGGTTATTCCAGACACATGTCAGCTGCTTTATCTATTAAACCTACATTATCTCATTTAGTCTTCATTTGAACCCCTTGAGGTAGGTACTTTCATAATCTCCATTTTATTTTTTAAAAGATTTTATTTATTTGAAACTATGGCATGGTCACTTTGTTTTTTCTAAAGAATTTTTTTATTTATTTGAGAGGCAGAGTTACAGACAGAGGGATGCAGAGAACAGTTTTCCATCCACTGATTCACTCCCCAAATGGCTACAACAGCCAGAGCTGGACCAGTCCAAAGCCAGAACCAGGAGCTTCTTCTGGGTCTCCCATGCAGGTGCAGGGGCCCAAGCACTTGGGTCATCTTCCACTGCTCTCCCAGAGCATCAGCAGGGAGCTGGATCAGAAGAGGAGCAGCTGGGACACGAACATATGGTGCCCATATGGGATGCAGGTGCTGTAGGCAGAGGCTTAGCTTATTACCCCACAACGCCAGCCCCCATTATCTTCCTTTTAACAGATGCAGGAATTCAAGTTTAGAGAGGTTCAATAACTTTTCACAGTCACCCAGAGAGGACACAGTGATGTCAGGGTTGGGGCCAGGAAATCGGTCGTCAGTTTGTGCCCATTAGCAATCACACAACTCTCTCCTGCCTCATAAACACCCAGCACTGGGGATCCTGTTTCCCTTCATTGCTGAAATTATAAGGATCCTACTTAACCACATGGATTATCATCCCTTTCCAGGTCCCACGTAAGAGACACGTTTCCCACAGAGTCCCTGCTTACCTCCTTCATGTGGCGGCTAGCTTTGCTCGCGTTGCTTCTTCCTTGGCCCACCTGCTGAGTTTCCCCTAAAGTAAATCCACACCCATCTCGCATCTACCCAAGCACAGCTAGGACTAGACCATATGGTTTAGCAAGACATCACTAAAGCCTTTGGAAAGCAGGAGGGGATTAAAATGCACACAGAAGAAGCCCTGCACTGGTTTCCGTGGCACCTGTCTCACTGACTTCGTACAAGCTGCCATGTTCAAGGGCAGTTCATGTCAACTGTTGGGAGTCCCATAGCAGGTGCCTTTATCCAGAGCTCATATTTCATTTAAACCTCTATTGAGCAAGCCAACCATGCACCAGAACTTCTGAAAGAAATCATAATCTGTGACTCTGTCTCCAAAGAATGTTCTACATCATTAATCGGAACCCTGTGGCCCAGTGTGGTCTCCACACAACTCACATCGGAAACGGGGCTTGTTTCTTTTTGTAGAACTGATATGTGCTGTAAACAATTGTCTGCGCTCCGTCCTGCCCCCACAACAAAGATGCATTTAAGCTGTTTCTAGACTTACAGAGATCCAGCCTAAAGCTTTGAAAGGGCCATTTTCCCCATTTCTAGCTGTCACACTTTGAATCATACTCAGCCTCCTTCAGGACGCCAAGTTTACATGCATGAAGTGTTTCTCAGTTAATTTATTTTATTTTTTAATTTACTGGCTTTTTTCTTTGGTTTAAGAGCCATTTCCCATTCATCGTGTCCTGTAGCTGAGTGATAGATGTCAAACCTGGGAAGAACACTCTGAACGTTCTCAGACCCTACTCAATATTGACAGCAAGCAGAGCACGTCCGGGCCTGGGCCTGACTGTGTGTCTTTGGGTTCCAGGGCATTTTCCTAGATCCTTTCACCGTCTTGAGTTGTTTCTCCCCTACATCTTCTCCTCGCCAAAGCAGGATGTATGACTGCATTTTAGTGACTCAAGAGGAATCTTTTTCTTAACAAAAACAACGAAGGTTCTTTATATAGGATGTCCAGGAACTGACCAACATTCTTCTGCTAATAAACTTCTTGACCGCAACAGGCTGAGTGCAGGTGTGCCTTTTTAAAACAATGAATCCGCCATTCAAAATGAGCTTCAGTCAAAGCCCACACAAGAAAGCCTAGTTATACACACCAAGATTATTCTGTTGTTTGTCTTCTTTGCTTGTGTACAGCGAAGTGTCATTGAAAACCTCACACTTCAAGTGCTTCAATAAATTACCCTCACCCAAAAGAATCACAATTAAAGTCACTCCTGTTTCCCTTGTCCCTCTACCTTACTGTCAAAGTAAAGAAAGAGAGACAGGGAGGGGGAAATGGATCACTGCTGATTAATTTTTCTATTTCAAGGAATGCAGGTGAAAAGGCCAGGCTGGTCTCAGTGCCATCTGTTGGAAACAACGAAATCTGAAGCGTGATCTTAAATCTGATCAAATGTCCTTGCAAGTCCATTGTCCACTCATGAAGGAAAATGTGGCCTATCTAGATAATGTCCTCCACGAGGTGTGTAAAGACTGTCAGGCCAAAAATAACAAAGTATTTTCTAAGGGTCTATATTTTTTTTTTATTTTATTTAAGGTATACAGGTTTTGTGTATTTCCTATATACAGAGTCAGGAACATAGTGATACTTTCCACCCTATGCTCCCTCCCACCTGTGCTCCCACCCTTCTTCTTTCCTCTCCTGTTCCCATTCTTATTTTTTACAAAGATCTATTTTCAGTTACCCTTATACTCATAAAATTAATCCTACACTTAAGTATGAACAACAACAACTAAAAGTGAGTGATAATGTACCTGATGGTCCAAGCTCCATGTATCTGTGAGACAGACTGAATATGAGGGCAAATTTTGCCTCATTGTTGATATATAAGCAACTGCATCTCTTATCTTCATTATGAATCCTATGAATCCAGTTTAAGGTACTCGACTGTGACATTACAGAGCTGTCACTCTGTAAGAGCCTTTGATGGTGTCAGATCACAGAGCACAAACTTCAGTCCTTTATACTCCACCAGCCATAGTTGGAATTGACGGAGTCTTTGGGAATTAACAACATAATAGTGGTTCCAAAAAGGATGTTGTGTGAACATACACCCAGTCACATGTGCTTATGAGAAAAAATGATTCTTCCCTGCCCAACAGCATAACATCTTGGTTTAATGTTACTCATGTAAGCACACAGGAAAAAAATTAGTGGATGAACTTATTATCACAGTTATTATCAAGTAACCACAAGCATAGGTCTCCTTTCCTGGCCAAGCACTAAGTGCTTGGCAAGGTCTCATCATCCATGGGAAACTGGACAAGCAGGCAGAGAAATCAATAGGATTTTTAAAAAAGATTTATGTATTTATTTGAAAGGCAGAGTTACACAGAGAGAGGAGAGGCAGAGAGAGAGAGAGAGAGAGAGAGAGAGAGAGAGAGTCTTCCATGCACTGGTTCACTCCCCAATTGGCTGCAACGGCCAGAGCTGCACTGATCTGAAGCCAGGAGCTTCTTTGGGTCTCTCACGTGGGTGCAGGGGCCCAACAACTTGGGCCATCTTGCACTTCTTTCTCAGGCCATAGCAGAGAGCTGGATCAGTAGTGGGGCAGCTGGGACATGAACTGGCACCCATATGGGATGCCAACACTGTAGTCGGTGGCTTTACCCTCTTTGCCACAACACCGGCCCCAGACCAATAGGATTTTTAAATGGTTTCTGAATTACCCCTTCAAGATTCAAAAACAGGTTTATCTGAAACATAGCAAATCTGTGCAAACTTGTATTGTGACTTACTTCCTGTACACGTGGTGTGTCGGCAAAGCATGCTCTTAAGTTTGTTGCCCTTTAAGGAAGACAAACTCTCGGGAGATGGGAACCAGCTCTCCCTTGTACACTCATTTCTGGAGTTCTTCTGGCCCCGAATCCAAAATGGGTGCCTTTCACAGTTACATGCAGTTGTGTGTGAGAACCCCTAATCAAGAAAATCAAAGAAGGAAGTCATATCTGTACAGACAGAGCCTCCAATTAGCATAATGCTGTACTGTTCAGAAAAAGGAAACACATTTTTCCTAATTTTCTCCTTCTTTCGAATCTGGCTAAAGGATCTCCTTACACATGAAGTGATTCCAGCAGGGAATTAGTCTGGCTGGAATGCTTGCTAGAGTTTTGATAATGAAACCACTGCTGCGGCTGCATTTTGTGAGTTTCACGTTGGGTCTTCAAGCTTACAAGCTAGGTCACCTAAGGAAGTGACTGCAGTGCCAGGAAAGCTCAATAAGCAAAGGGCTCTCCAAGGGATGCAGAGCTTGAAATTTGCAGACTGTATTTGCATTCACTGTTTATTTGAGTTTCTCGTGAATTCTCTGATGCAGATGCCCCAGGAATTGTTTGCTGTGTTTTACCAGGGAAGAACCGGCTGAAAGAGGACAAGTAGCTTGCTCCAAGCCACCTGTAGCAGTGGTGACAGAATCACAGTGAGAAACGTGGTCTCTCATCATAGGTGCTTCAAACCCACACGGGAGGTCTCTGGAGTCTGTCGGATTCAGCTCGGTGTCCCAGCTTTTCCTTTGAAATAAGTGCTCAGGGACACTTGCTGCATAAATGAGAATGCCAGTAAATTAGAAAGAGGGGGATCAACTAGCTATGCACGTGGAGTGCAACATACTCAGATCTAACGCCCACATGGTCAGTTTAATGTCTGACATGTTGCAGTCTTTGTCCTAAGACACAGGCATGCTGTTTCTAAACTTTGTTCTACGGAGTTGCGTTTTGAAGCTCCAGGCATTTGTCCATCTAATACGTGTGTATTAGATGTGAGCCACCAGTGACGTGGACCAAGCTGAAAGCTGTGATACTCATTAGCAATTGCTTCCACAGCATTTGCATGCAGCCGAACAGAAGTGCTGAAACGCATTTGCACCTCACTGCCTATATGTCCATCAGTGTAATGTCAGCAAGAAGAATCAGACAGGGATTACCGTATTACCCACTCGAAACAAAAAATAAAATCATCCAGATTTTTGCGAAGGCTTCAAGATGCGAGAGACAATAGCTTCATGCCATGTGCTTTGTTCTTATTAATTCCTCAACAGTTACAGAACTTGTGAACCCACTTTGTGAAGGACTACAGGTCAGACACTCTGAACACTGAGCCGTGTGCAGTAGATAACTGTATTGGCCTGGAATTTTCATCATGAATGCATTTCATGTGGCACGATGGAAGTTGAGGTCTTTACTTGCTTCTGGTTCCGTTTTCATTAGTATATGGCTAACCCCATTACCTAACAGCAATGCTATTAGGTAATGAACCATAAGTCTAAGGTGGGTTGTACAAATAAAGCAAGCTACCTGAGAGAAACTAGTTCCACATATAAATACAAAATGAAACAATCCATTCCTTTTTTTTAACCTCTAGACCATAGTCAAAAAACATTTTTTGAAAAAAAAGTGGCTTGTAACAAAGATTATTGCAAACAGATATGTCTTTGCTCAGTAGGCAAAAGCTTTGGCTATGCCACCCATGCGTGCCCATGCCCCAGCTTCCAAGCATGAGCTAAGAATATTATTGCACACACAAACCCCTGCCTTGCTCACCACTGGAACTTTAAGTCCCAGGTTAAGACCAGGTCTCTGGTTGAGTACAACTTTCAGTGGGATTTGGAAAAATCCTTTAAATAGATTTTTATTGGTTTTTAAGAACAAGGTTATTTTGTGTTAATAATGGGCATACATTAGGCTTTAGATAATTGCTTTATGTAACTTAGAGTTTTGGCTTTCAGCTAAATAAACACTCTGTGTGTTCACAGGTGTATTGTCCTCAAGGGCACTCCGTTTTTAAGGGTGGCAGCTGTTACCAAGGTGTTGCTGATACAGTGCTGCGTATAATTTATTGGAAACAGGTGCTGGCCCATGATGAAGATAGACAGGAAACTAAAGCAGACAACATGTTTAACCACCATTCTAAAAAGTTCAGGTTCAGAGAGACAATGTGTCTGAGATGTTTGGGGGATGCTGCCAGCCTCCCGGTGCAAGTTAAAAAAACTCCTGCAGATCACCAGAGGAAGGAATTGTACACGGATTTCAAGCAGCCCAGCTTAATGAGTGCCTGATGCCATGCTGCCAGATTTAATTGATTACATGAAAAATTCTTTCGTTTGTGTAAGGCTAGCAAAAAAATTATAAAATACTTTCCTAAGCTAATTGTTAAACATGACTTTCAAATGAGGTAATAACTGCTCGTTTTCAGTGATCTGGACAGTAGAGTGGGCTGTAACGTGTTTTCTTTCTGCTCAAAGTATTTTGCTGTTCACAGAATTCTGCCGATGGGTGCTTCAGCGGTGGAAGATCCCAGGATTAGTGGACACAGGGCATTGGTGCAGGTTGGGATAATGAGGCAAGGGACAGTAGCTGGCAACCAAAGGCCGGGAGGCTCCTGCTGCCCCCGGGCATATGGCCCCGCTGTGACACTGGGCAGTCTCCTTGGGGACTCTCACGTTCAGTGGCACTGAGGAGGAGCCTCTTCATCCCCTGATTCCTCAAGTCCAACCCCTTCCTGCCCAGTAAAATCCGGGAGGCATTGCCCCTTGTGAGCAAGCATTTGTATATTTCCCCAGCTAATCTCAGCTCTAATCGGCATGCCACGTAACACACATGTGCAATAAATATGCATATTAAATACAGCCGAAAAAGAAGTTGTTAAAAGTGCATGCACGGTTTTCAACCTCAAAAACCAAAATATCTTGGCCATTTACATGTTTAAAAAACACCCAAAGGCATCGGACCACATTACGGCCTCATGGTCTGCCAAACTTCATTTTTGGGAGGAAAAAGAATCCACATTTGAGTTAGAACACACGGATGTTTAAAAAAAAAAAAAAAGCAACTGAAACAACAAAATTTGGTTAAAAACATTTTTGACCCCCAGGCTCATACCCTGTGTGCCAAAAAATGTTGACAAAACTTTATACCAATGCCAGCGGGCATGCATAGTTTAATATCTGCTTTATGTGAAAAATCATTGACAATTTAATGCCTGCATTCATTTGAAAGAATTTGATGCAGTAGGTAGAAACTTTTACATTACCATTCCTAATCTCTACCAGCCGTCTTGTTCCCGTCTCAAAGGGCAAGTGACTGACAGGGTTGGCAAAACCCAAGCTGCTGAAGGGCCCAGGCAGCTGCTTCTCTTGTCTCCCACTAGCTCCATCCAGGACTGCACAGCAGAATTCGGTTTGCACGCAGCCCAGAGCCTTCGACGGAGGTTTAGCATAGGAAAGCAAATAGCTGATGTAAAAATAAACCTTTTATTCAAAAAAAACTTTATAAGGCCCCTTTATTTAGAAGGAGACTCACTCAAATAAATACACCGTTAACAAACTTATATAATGAATAATAATATATACTGTAGCAAGTGATGAAATGGAATCCCACAAAACAAGTGCTGAAATCCGATGATTGATTATCAAACCTATAGGATAAATAAACCTCCTCCAATTAATAGCCAGGCTTGGGGATGAGTTTCTATAGAAAGTGCCCGAGAGCAAAAACACCAACTGCAGAGGTTCAGGGGAACTCGGATTCTGAATTCAGCAGGATTGGGCTTAAACACAGCATTGTGTCTGGGTAGTTATGGGCTGGAGGCCACTGCAAGACGAGTCCAGCTTAGAGATGCAGAAATGTGCTTTCTCCATTTGAGCTAGTGAATTATCCGGACCATTTGGGACCCATGTGTGTAAGTATCAGAAGAAGCTATTTTTAATTTATTAAAAAAGGAATCAAGAACCAACCTGGTTTCCTTGAATGTGTTTCTTGCCAACAAACCAATGAAAGCAACCATTCAGAGATTTTTATTTTCTAGCTTTAGTTTGCATCTTTATTCTTCTCTCTGAGTCAATGCAGATAGTCTGGTCAGAAGCTTCTTATTGATTTTGGAAGGGAGCTGACTTCACGTTTCTAACCAGCCGTGCTCTGATGTCTGAGCGGCAGAGTTATGGGGAATAAGGACTAACGGGAAATCCCAGACGGCCAGCTGCACGCCAGCACCTCTCCCTGCACATCATTTAGCAGGGTCTCCATTTGAAGCAATGGAAGAACTGTCTATACAGGGTCCTGTGAATGCTGCTTTGTGACTGTGCATTATCCCTGATTCGGAAACAGGCATGTTTCCACTGAAACAACCATACTAGTTAGACTTGTGCTGCCAACTTCTGGGAAAACAAACCTTATATGTTTGTTGAGCCATTGTTCCACCATCCATCCTTTCTTCCATCCATCCATCCATCCATCCATCCCTCCCTCCTAATTTTATATTGTCTCTTAGGTTCTTCTCACGAGGTCACCTGTGATTCCTCTTTCTTCAAGGGTGCTGTATTCAGCATGTATTTTATTTGGATGCTTTGTCCTGGGGCCTTGCTTACACCGGAGAGACCATCCCTTCTAGGGTTGCACAGCTAATTCCTACAGGTAGCAGACATCGCCCCCATGGGAACGCCTTGCATATGCAAGCCAGCCCAGGATGTCTACACCCTAACTACCTCCTTTATCAGGCTTGCACATCACTCCCACACTTGAGCCACTGTCTTCTTGCCTTAATCACCTCCAGGATTAGGAACCAGACAAGTAAGGCATACATAGCTCTCCTGTGTCTCAGAGCCCACTTCATGTTTTCAAACTAACCCATCCTAAATCTGCTTAGCCTGCATCCGCTGCCTCACCCAGCCTGTCCTGAGAAAACCACACTCAAGCTTCTTACCCACATTTCCCCCTCACGTTTTCTCTCTTGTGGACCGACCTTGGTGCTTCACCACGTGGCTCAGTGTGCTCGCTCCTGTTAGAAGTTGGGAGTTTCAGTGGCAGTTGACTTCTGATCTTTTGACTTCATATCAGATGGAACAAGTATACCATCCTTCAGGTCCCAAAGTCGTTCTGGAAGAATAGAATTAGCCCAGAGAGCGGAGTTCAAAAAGGCTATTCTTGACCCTGTCGTGCACATAACCAGGGGGTTTTGACCAAGCCACTTGATCTTGCTAAGTTTACATTTCTACTTCTGTCAACCTGAGTGACTGTCACTTTGCTAGATTGTTATAATGGCCGCATGGATTGGCATGTATGAAATACCAAACATGTGAAGGGAGAGAGATAAATGTGATATAATTCCTGTAATCATCTTGCCCTCTTTTGCTTAAGGTTTGTTTTTTCCCCTCAAGATTTATTTATTTTACTTGAAAGGCAGAGTTACAAAGAGAGGCAGAGGCAGAGGCAGAGAGAGATCTTCCATCTGCTGGTTCACTCCCCAAATGGCCACGACTGCTCGAGCTGAGCCATTCTGAAGCCAGGAGCCAAGAGCTTCTTCTGGGTCTCCCATGTGGGTGCAGGGGCCCAAAGACTTGGTTCATCTTCCACTGCTTTCCCAGATACAGTTGGAAGTAAAGCAGCCGGGACTCCAACTGGTGCCCATATGGGATGCTGGCACTGCAGGCAGCAGCTTAACCTACTATGCCACAGCACCAGCCCCTTGCTTAAGCTTTATAAACCTCATTGTAGGGACCGGTGTGTTGGTACAGCTTGTAATGACATCATCCTATATCAGAACACCAGTTTGAGTCTCAGCTGCTCTACTTCTGTTCCAGATCCCTGCTAATGGCCCTGGAAGGTAGCAAATGATGGCCCAAGTGCTTGGCCCCTGTCACCCATGTGGGAAACCTGGATGGAGTTCCAGGCTCCTACTGTGGCCATTTGGGGAGTGAACCAGTGAATGGAAGAGCTCTCTGTCTCTCCCTCTCTCTCTGTCAAATAAATAAATAAATCTTTCTAATTTTTTTTAAAAACAATTTTTACTGAGAGATCACAAGAGGTTCCTTTGTAAGTTCAGTGTGAATAATGAAGTGCCTGGCAGTCACTGAGAGCACAGGAAGTACAGATTTCTTGGGCATGACTGTACCACTCATTGCCATAGCAAAACTGCTGTTCTCTCTGCCTTAGTTTCCTGCTCTGGTGGCCAGCGTGGCGCAGCAGGTTAAGCCGCTGCCTGCAATGCAGGCATTACATGAGCATTGCTTTGTGTCCTGGCTACTCCACTTCCGATCCAACTCTGTTACTGCACCTAGGAATGCAGCAGAAGATGGTTCAAGTGCTTTGGCCCCTGCCACCCACACAGGAAACCCAGACGTAATTCCAGGTTCCTGGCTTAGGCTTGGCCCAGCCTCAGTCATTATGGCCATTTAGGGGATGGAAGGTATCGCTTTCCCCCCTACCACTCCCATCCGCCTCACTTTCTATTTGTCCCTCTCTGTTTATAACTCTGCCTTTCAAATAAATCATCTTTAAAAAAACTTTCCTCATCTGTAAAATAGGGATAATCCCTTATGAAATGGGATTGTTCCTAAGATAAATTGAGCAACACACTGAGGAAATAGTGGGTATTCTAGGAATGTGAAGGAGGAACAGGAGCAGGTGTAGAGTGTGTGATAGTGCTACATGCAGAGCTCTCACAGGCTTATTCCTGTGCTGCTCATGCCAGTAGCTCTCGAGGCAGCATTGTAACCCCTCCTGCTCTGGGCAGCTGCATTCCACACAGGGGGGCAGCTACCTCACCAGGCTACTCTTGACTGCTTAGCTATATCTCAAACAATAACTCAAAATGATGTGTTGTTAGAACTTCAAAGCAAAATTCACTCCTATGTAAATGAGATTTTGGTACCTGTACCACGTCCTCATGTTTATGAAATGGCGGCACAGGGCCATCTGAACAGGTTCTGAGCAACTCAGTATTTTATTTTCAAATGAGAGCACTTTGAGCCACCAGATCTAAGTATCCTGCCAGTCAAGGGGAGGCAAGTGATTACAGATTGAACTCTTCCTTTCTGTCTACTGAGTAATTCTTCTTCCCCTCGAGAAACCTTCTCACAATAGATGTTTTCAAAGTAAGACTGACAATAATGATAACTAGATATCACTACTATTGGTACAGCGACCAACTAAAGTGTGTAACTGAGATGGAACAGAAGCACATGGACTTCAGAGTTAGCCCAACATGCACTTGAATGTGGACTCTAGTACTTGTGCTCGACCCTCACCTTCTCTGGGCATCAGTGGCCTTAAAGAGCTAGAAGTGTTCGGTGACATGGTGACAGCAAACGTGACAGTTAATGTCCCTGGAATACTCACTACTAGCCAAGCGCCAGGTCAATTCACTGTAACCCAGGCAACACCCTCCAGTGTGATTGTTGAGATCACTGTTCCCAGAGGGAGTTAAGTGATAGTTGGAGCCAGGATTTCAACTCAGGGTGCCTGGGTTGGAGCCTGTGTCCTTAACTGCTGTCTTTTGGGGTCTCCCAGGGGTGCTTCCTCAGAGTTATCAGCACACATTTTTCTTGATTTCTGCTTGCTCTGAAGTCTCTTGGACAAGCCACGTGAAGCTCCTTCCCACAGTTTGACTGCCCACCCACCCTCCCTGCTAAGCCCCTCTGTCACCAGCTCATAGCTCTGAAAACACAACGTTGCCTGCCCTGCCAAATCCAGGCTTCAGGAGCTGGTGGAAACAGAGGAGTCCGAAAGGCCAGCGCTGGGGCCAGGCTGCCTGGGGAAGGGGTTCAAAGAAACTTGGAAGCAAGGCTGGAATGAGTCAATCAGTCAGCAAGTATTTATTTAGTGTGAGGCAGCTTGGGGGATACAGAGAAATTAGAAGACGCCATCCGGTCCCTGACTGGATTTCTGGCGAGATTCCCCAGCGTAAGAACCAGGACTGGAGCTGGGGCCTGCCCAGCCCGTGGAAGGCTGCCCAGCCTCTGTGCCTAGCCGAGGGAGTGGTGGGTAGGAAAAAGGAGCCAAAATGGATGGGCTGAGTCCATGCCCCTAACGCCGTGAGTGCTGACTCAGCTCCGAGCCTCAGTTTCCACAGATGAACAATGGGAGTCAGATCAGGGCTTGTGTAGCTGGATGCAGGAGGTACTGACCAGCGCACGCGTGGAAAGGGTTTTGACCAGGGCCTGTGCTGGGTCTCAACAAATGCAGGCTCTCACTAGGGGGCGTTGGTTAGATTTGATGCCATAGGAGGTGTGTCCCACCTCAAGTCCTCATGACTGGCAGTCCCTGGGGTCACTGCTGGGCCAGCTGCTCATGCCGGTGGCAGAGAGGTGAGCCTTGCTGACCTGGGAAGACTTCTCTGACAAGCCTGGGACGGGGGAGCTCCTTGAAACACCCTTCATGCACCTGGGGGTCGGGGAGGCTCACCACTGTCCCTGACCACTTACCACTCCCACTGCCTGGTAGCTGCCAACCAGGAGGAGCAGGGCAGGGGATGTCCGCTGTAGTCTCCTGGGCTTCAGCATACGATCCTGACACGTGCTGCACCCGGCTCGTGAGCAGGAGTGGCTGCAGATCAAGCCCACTGCAGACACCAGACACCTGCTCTGTCTCTGCAGCAGGAACTGCCCTACCTCGGGCTATGCTGGGGGACGGCTGGGAGGGAGGGGGTTGTTCCCAGGTGAAGACATGGTGCAGTGAGGCTTGGGTGGGAACTCTTGCCCCCCCAGGCACTGGCGGTGTGATAGAAACGTTACCAAATGTCTCTGACCCAGCTGTTTCTCATGAGTAAAATGGGGGTACAGGCCTCATGTGGTGGGTTGTTTTTTAAGATTATTTATTTGAAAGGCAGAGAGAGAGAGAGAGAGAGCGCACGTGCTTCCAGTCACTCACTCTCCAAGTGGCCACAGCGGCCAGGTCTGGACCACGCTGAAGCCAGGAGCCAAGAACTCACACATGGGTGGCAGGGGCCCAAGTATTTGAGGCATCTTCTTCTGCTTTCCCAGAAACATTAACAGGGAGCTAGGAAACAGAGCAGCTGGGACTTGAACTGGAACTGCAGTATGGAATGCTGGTGTCACAAGCAGCGGCTTAGCCTGCTATGCCACAAGACCAGCCCCACATGTTTGTTTTGAAGACTCAAGAAAGGACTTTAGAGGTGGGCATGTGCTTTAGCAGTTAAGTTACCCACATCCCATAGCAGAGTACCTGGTGTTGAGTCCCAGCTCCAATTCCCAATGCCAGCTTCTTGCTAATGGGCATCTTAGTAGACAGTGATGATGGCTCAACTGGTCGTGTTCCTGACACTCAGGTTTGAGACTTGGACTCCGTTTCAGGCTTCCAGCCTTGGCCTGCCCTAGTCCTGGCCATTGCAGGCATCTGGGGAATAAACCAGCAGATGAGAGCACGCTTGATCTTCCCCTGACCCCTGTGATAGGATGAAAAATAAAGTACTCCCTCTGTGCCTGTGCCGAGAGCTGGGCTCTTCAGAAGGAGAACCTGAGGCCAGAATTCATGTGAAAGTGATTTACTGGGGGGCAGTCCCAGGGAAAGCCAGCAGACAGGGAAGGGACAGAAGCTAAACAAGGATATGGAGATAGTTACATTAAGGGTGACCTTGGCTGAACCCCCAGGGAGCTGTGCAAAGCACGTGGACCTGCCTGAGAGGGACGTGGCTGGGTAAGGGCTGTCCGAGGGGACGCATTCCCAGCCGCCCTGGGGCTCAGTAAGGCAGCGTGGGCTCAGGTCTGGACTGTTGGGAGGGAAGACACACCAGGAAACTTGTGTTAAGCAAATGGGGAAGAGGAAATCAGGAGCTGAGGCAACTTCGTCATGGCACTGGCCACGGCAGCTGCAGCACGTCCGTTTTGTTATCATTTTTATATTTTTGTTAAATAAAAAAGTCTTCCGGAGTAACAGAAGCTCCTGGATTCCAGGCTTTCCAAGCACCACTTTGCTGAGCTGCCCTGGGCCTCAGACATCATCTCACCGACGCTCAGGTGGTGCTGGCCTGTTCTCCGGGAACCAGTTCACGGGCTTCCTGCCATTTGCCAAAGGCGGCTCAAGGACCTCAGAGTCACCAGGAGTCTTCAGGAACTGCCCTCTGCCCCTGCTGCACCCTGAGGATGGCAGTGGTCACTCTCACTTTCTCACTCTGCAAAGCATCAGACACCCAACAGCCTCTCCAGGTCCCTGGTCGAGGGTGAGCTGGAGTTCGGGGAGCAGGAGGTGCAGCGGAGACCAAGCTGGAGTTGGAGGTGATGCAGTCTTCCGGGTGACAGGTGGTGGAGGTCTCAACACAAGCTGAGTGGGAGGAAGAGCGTCCGGTAGGTACATTTGAAAGTCCTTTGGGATGACTTGGATAAGGGGAGCGGAAGCAGCAGGCGGCAGGGAGGATACCTGGCCATGTTTCCCACTTAGGCAAACAGGTGTGTGATGGTGACATTCCCTGGAATGGGAAAGCAGAGGAGAAGCACGGTGAGTCGGGAAAGATGAGCCCACTTTGGGCCCTTTTCCACTTGAAGTATATGAGGGACAGCTGAATAAGCTGTCAACAGATGGCTCTGTGAGCCTGTGGCCCAGGAAAGGTAACTTGCTGAAGCTGTAGACTGGAGTTTGACCTTAGAGAAACCGAGTGAGGACCTGGCATCGTGGAGGGGCAGGTGTGTGGTGTGATCTGGCCTAGCGGATGGAACCCAGGGAATGAACACATCAAAAAGGCAGTGTTGACTTTCAGCTCTGCAGTGGACAACATGGTGTTGCTTTCACATTGCTTCCTCCAATGACATTTCATTAGTCTTAATGCTCCTGCAATGTAGTGTTTAAAACATTGCGTTGAAAGAGCTGGAGAGAAATTTGTGATTATTCACACCCCCCTGCCTCATCATGCAAGACTCTTAGACCCAACTTCCACTTGTCTGCACCTGTGGTGCCTTGTCTCACACTTTTCTCTTGCTGGGAACTAACATATCCCAGAAGCAACTTTCAGTCCATGATGACATACCCCAGCCTCCTTGGGAGGGGTGACTCTGCAGTGCATGTTCCCCGCGGGCTCCCCCGGACCCCTGCATGATGACCTTCCACTCACTGGGGTAGCCTGCATATAAGGCAGCCTTTATCCACTCCCCAACATCCTGCTGTCTTTGCTTCCTGGTAAGGGGGAGTAATGCAAACCAAGACCTCAGCACATGGATGAGAGCCACTGGGGGACAAAGGAGGGGGCTCTCAGAAGGAACCCAGGGAGAAGGCCAGTGTTTCCGGGGTAGTCTGCGGCATCCTTGCAGGCAAGCCGAGAAAGCTCAGACAAGGAAGTGGCAACAGGAAATCCCAGCAATGGGGTGGGCAGCGCTGTCAGACTCCACCAAGCCAAGCGGCCCAGGGAGGCAGGAACTGAGTGGGCATTGTGAGGTCACTGAGGAACGTGCTGAGTGGTGTCAGGGTGTGGAACGGAAGGGCTCAAGCTGTGAGAAGTTGAGGGAAGTGAGAAAATGCAGACGACCCCCTGTGCTCCCCTCCCAGCAGTCACCTCCCTGCCCCCTGCCCCCTCAGCACAGGGCCTCTGTGCATTCTTGTCCTGATACCTGCGGTGGGTTCTCCCTCCCACTCGTCTCCCTGAACTCCAACACCTGTTTTCAGTGACCTCCTTCACATACTTTGGGATTGCCCTGACTCCCAGGACCTGGCTAGCTTCTCTTGCCTCTGTGTCTCTCTTCTCCTGTCTCTCAAAAGAAGCAGAAGAAATGGAGAAGGAGAACTCTCCCATCACTGGTTTGCTCTCCAAACGCCCGCAGTGGCCCTGGGCTAGGTAGGGGCTGAAACCAGGAGCTAGGAACTCAGTGCCGGTCTCTTGTGTGGATGGCAGGAACCCAGTTACTTCAGCCATCACCTGCTCACTCCCAGGGTCTGCATTTCAGGAACCTGGAGTCGGGAGCAGAGCTAAGTACCAAACCCAGATGCTCTGATGTGGGATGCAGGTGTCTTAACGCACTTCACGGGGCAGGTGTGAAGAGTGAATGGTTCAATGTGGATAGGATTTGGAACCATGCCTGCTACACATGATAAATGTTCACTTACCACTTTGGTTGTTTACTTAATAGCATTACAGCACAGTAGGTAGGACTGTGACTTCCTGTCACCTTTGTTGATGACCGCCCCTCATTGCTCTCTTGGAGTTCTGTTACTTTTCTTAAAGTCGCTGCCCTCTGTTTGTGTTACCCTTGCCTTCATGTTGTCATTTGGCTATCTCGCCTATTGGATTTTCAGCCCTACCTTTGCTCACCATTATACCCCAGTGCCTTATATAGAACTTTCTGGCCTATTAGAGATTCAGAAAATAATTATTGAACAAATGAGGCCTTTCCAGCACTCTTGATAACGTGGACCCCAAGTTATAACCCCTGCTTCTAATTAAATTACACCAAGAGCCTGTTTTCCTTCTGTCACCAGCTTCCCCTTTGCCTGTCTGTGCCATGGGGTCCATGGGTTCCAGTCTGCCTGAGGCTTCCCTGTGGAGTCCAGAGGCCTCCCTCTGCTCGGTGGCAGGGTGAAGGCTGTGGGCTGTCTCAGGAGCCCCGGACACGGACAGTTGAAGCCAACCCACCCGCAGCTGTCAGAGCCCTAGGAAACAGTAATTACAGAAAACATGGACATCACAGGAGATGCTCCTAAGCTTTTCTAACCATCAGTCCCATCTGGAAAATCTCAAAAAAGGTTGGCCATGTGGTGCATTCCGCGTTCCGTAACCCATGCTTAACTCTATTGCTTATGTTCCCAGAGACTACCAAAAACCATTTTTTAAGTCATTTTTACCCCCAGAGTATCTCGAGTCCTTAAGGAGTCCTTTTCACCGTGTTCTCGTTTATGCCCCTATTCAACGTGAGAACCTTTCTCTTTGTCTTCCTCGTTTAGCACATACGTGGGAATGGGACCTTGTGCTTTCTGAAGATTCCTTTAGTCTTTGGCCCGTCCCCGTGTCAGGTGGTAATCGCCACTTTAAAACATTGAGATGGCTGCAGTAAAAAAGATTTATGAATATTAATTCTTTTTATAGCGGGTCATAATGTGAGCTGGAGAACAGAGCGTGGTTTCATTCCAGTGCTCGACTGCAAACAAGAATGAGGTTGCGTGTTGTGGAAAATATTAGTTGGAGATGCTGGTTTGAAAACCAATTTGTTTAGAATGACTTTGGTCCTAGCTTGCCAGACACCCCGAGTTTGTGGAGAGTCTGCCCTGGAGAGTAGCGGTCATGAATTTCAGAGCTGTTGTGTTGTTCATAATCCAAAGAATTTTAAAAATATATTTCTAAAACACAAACTGCAAAACTCTAAAGTGGCTAGGATTAAGAGGGATGAGTCCTTTTCAAACTTTGCAGAGCTACAGTTTAGAAGGCCAGAGGCTGGACTGTCTCACTAGCTGGTTGCTGCTAGAGCAGCCCAGCCCTGGCCTCCGTTTTCCCCTCCGCCCGGACCCGATGCTCGCTGAGGTCTCAGGGGTGCTGACATCAGTATCCCCTCCTGGCCATCTTTGCAGTGTTGCTGCCCACACTCGTTCTTCCCTGACATATTCTCTTCCCTTGGCATCAGCAGGAGAAATCCAGAAGGGCTTTGTAGTTACAATAACGGAACACAATGGATTTGAACAGGAAGTCAGGGTTCCAGTCCCAGCTCCAATCTTTACCAGCTGTGTGATGACAGATAAATTATTTAACCCAGGGTCCTCAATGTAGAGTGGGAGTAACAGTAGAAGTCACTTCATGGGGCAGGTGTGAAGAGTGAATGGTTCAATGTGGACAGGATTTGGAACAGTGCCTGATACACATGATAAATTCTCCCTCAACACTTTGGTTGTTTACTTAATAGCATTACAGCATAGTAGGTAGGACTGTGACTTCCTGTTACCTTTGTTGATGGTGTGCTGGTGAGAGCCACCATTTTTTTTTTTTTAAGATTTTATTTATTTATTTGAGAGGTAGAGTTAGAGACAATGAGAGGAAGAGACAGAGAGAAAGGTCTTCCTTCCATTGGTTTACTCACCAAATGGCTGTAATGGCCGGCTGGATCTGCACTGATCCGAAGCCAGGAGCCAGGAGCTTCTTCCCTGTCTCCCACACGGTGCAGGGGCCTTAGGACTTGGGCCATCTTCTGCTTTCCCAGGCCATAGCAGAGAGCTGGATTGGAAGAAGAGCAGCCAGGACTAGAACCGGCGCCCATATGGGATGCTGGCACTGCAGGCAAAGAATAAACTACTGCGCCACAGCACCGACCCCAAGAGCCACCATTTAGTTTTAAACATTTATGTATTTATTTGAAAAGCAGAGCATAGAGAGGCAGAGGCAGAGAGAGAGAGAGAGAGGTCTTCTGTGCACTGGTTCACTCCTCAAATGGCCACAACAGCCAGAGACGAGCTGATCTGAAGCCACGAGCCTGGAACTTCTTCCAGGTCTCCAACATGGGTGCAGGGATCCAAGGACTTGGGCCTTCTTCTACTGATTTCCCAGGCTACAGCAGAGAGCTAGATCAAAAGTGGAGCAGCCAGGTCTCAAACAGGCACCCGTATAAGATGCTGGCACTGCAGGCGGCGGCTTTACCTGGTACGCCACGGCACTGGCTCCAGCCACCATTTAATTTTGATGCCTGAGATATGCTACTGACTTCTTTCTTTAAAGTTTGTTTTGGAGTCCTAATAAGAAATTCTTTCCTATCCCAAAATCATAAAGGTCTTGTATTGTCTGTTAATTCCATGTACTTCAAACTTCCACATTTATTTCTTATTACAAATGGCATTTACAGATGTTTCTCAATTTATAATGGGGTTACATCATGATAAACCCATTGTAAGTTGTAATGTAGTATGCCCCAAATGAATTTTTTTAAAGATTTATTTATTGGGGCCAGCTCTGTGGCTCAGTGAGTTAATGCCCTGGCCTGAAGCGCTGGCATCCCATATGGGCGCCGGTACAAGTCCAGGCTGCTCCACTTCTGATCCAGCTCTCTGCTATGGCTTGGGAAGGCAGTAGAAGATGGCCCAAGTCCTTGGGCCCCTACAACCACATGGAATACCTGGAGGAGGCTCCTGGCTCCTGGCTTCGGATCAGCACAGCTCCAGCCACTGCAGCCAATTGGGGAGTGAACCAGTGATGAAAGACCTCTCTCTCTGAATTGAAAATGAATCTTGATGTGAATGGAAGGGGAGAGGGAGTGGGAAAGGTGAGGGTTGCAGGTGGGAGGGACGTTATGGGGGGGAAGCCATTGTAATCCATAAGCTGTACTTTGGAAATTTATATTCATTAAATAAAAGTTTAAAAAAAATAAAAACTCTCTCTGTCTGCCTCCCTTTCTCTCTGTGTAACTCTGACTTTCAAATAAATAAATAAATCTTTTTAAAAAAAGAATAAAATACTAAGAATTAGATGTAGTTCATGGTACCCTGTGCCTGCAGAGGGATAGTTTCTGTGTGCTTTTTGCTATCATTCTTAGGAGAGATCACGGAAAAGATGCTACAGTGCTACAAAATTGGCAAGACAACCGAGGCATCTAAAGCCATCTTAGAATTTTTTTTTTTTTACGATTTATTTATTTGAAAGTCAGAGTTACACAGAAAGAGAAGGGGAGGCAGAGAGAGAGAGGTCTCCCATCCGCTGGTTCACTCCCCAGTTGGCTGCAATGGCTGGAGATGCGCTGATCTGAAGCAGGAGCCAGGAGCCTCCTCCGAGTGTCCCACCATCTTCTACTGCCTTCCCAAGCCATAGCAGAGAGCTGGATTGGAAGTGGAGCAGCCGGGATGTGTACCAGTGCCCATATGGGATGCTGGCTCTGCAGGTGGTAGCTTTACCTGCTATGCCACAATGCTGACCCCTCAGAATGAATTTATGGGAGCAAGTGTTTACCCTAGTAGTTGGAATGCCTGCATCCCACACCAGAGTGCTTAGTTCAATTTGCAACTTCTGAGTCCAGCTTCCCACTAGTGCTGATCTGGGAAGACAGTGGGTTAGTTCAGGTGATTGAGTTTGTGCCACCCCCATGGGAGACCTGATTGAATTCCTGCCCAGTTTGTTTGTTTGTTTTTGACAGGCAGAGTGGACAGTGAGAGAGAGAGAGAAAGGTCTTCCTTTTGCCGTTGGTTCACCCTCCAATGGCTGCTGCGGCCGGCACACTGCAGCTGGTGCACTGCGCTGATCCGAAGCCAGGAACCAGGTGCCTCTCCTGGTCTCCCATGGGGTGCAGGGCCCAAGCACTTGGGCCATCCTCCACTGCACTCCCGGGCCACAGCAGAGAGCTGGGCTGGAAGAGGGGCAACCGGGACAGAATCCGGCGCCCCGACTGGGACTAGAACCCAGTGCGCCGGCGCTGCAGGTGGAGGATTAGCCTATTGAGCTGCGGCGCCAGCCCCTGCCCAGTTTTGATGGAGCCCAGTCCTGGTCAGTGTGTACATTTGAGCTGGTAGAAGGGAGCTCTCTGTCGCTCCCCCTCTTCGTGGAGGAACGACACAGGACCCTGCGCTGTTCTTTCGTCTGCTCGGCCCTCCCCGGGTTTGCTGCTGGTTCTTCCCGGGTTGGCTACTATCCCTTCCACCTCCGTGGAAGGGCAGTTCCCCCTGGCCGCATTCCCCACTTCCGCAGGGGAGCGGCACACTGCCGGCCGGTTCTCTGGGGGGCTGCACAGGTGTTCCTTCAGCTAGATGTTCCCCTTAGATGTTCCCGGTGCATGCCGTCTCTCTCCTCCTTTATAGTCCTCCTCCGCCAGTCCCAACTCGGCTGCCCACACGCTGCTCTCCTCCAATCAGTAGCAAGTCCTACAGTTTATTGGTTGAACTGGAGGCAGCTGTGCGGAAGCTGTTTACTTCTCTCCCAGCGCCATATTGTGGGAGAGCAGATGCATAGAATAAGTCTTAATTCCAGTAACTCAGTCTAGTCCGGTTTGCTCCCCACAGCTCTCTTTGTTTCCCTTATCTATCTGTTTCTCTTTCTCTCTTTCCTCGAAAATTAAAAAAAAAAAAAAACATTTTTTAAAATGCATTTAGCTGGGGCTGACACTGTGGGTAGCAGGTAAGGCTGCTGCCTGCAGTGCCAGCATCCCATATGTGTGCCTGTTTAAGTCTCAGCTGCTGCACTTCCAATCCAGCTCTCTGCTGTGGCCTGGGAAGGCAGTAGAAGATGGCCCAACTCCTTGGGCCCCTGCACCCATGTGGGAGACCGGGAAGAAGCTTCTGGCTCCTGGCTTTGGATTGAAGCATCTCCAACCATTGGTGCCATCTGGAGAGTGACCCAGAGGATGGAAGACCTCCCTCCCTCTCTCTCTGTCTCTCTCTGTAACTCTGCCTTTCAAATAAATAAATGAATCTTTTTTAAAAATGCACTTAGTACACTTGACTTACCAAACAATAAAGCTTAGCCTTACCTACCTTAACATGCTCAAAATATTTATATTTGCCAAGAGTTGAGTACTGCAAAAGAGTATGACTCACTAGCTTGGGAAAAGATCAAAACTCAAAATAGTTTCTATTGAATGTGTATCGCTTCCATAGCATCATAAGAGCAAACAATCAAAGTCAAACCATAATTTCAGATGTGAAGTGGCAATTTAATTTTAATTTTTTCCACTGGCTGAGGCTACTTACTCCATAGTTCTCTCTCCCATTGATACGTGATTCTGTCTCTGTATATGCCAAATTCTAGGAGTCTCTGTGGAGCTCTAATCTGTTCACTGGTCTACTGTCCTTGTCCTATTTTATTGTCACATTATCTTAATTACTGCTACTCTTTATTATTTGAGAGACAGAAATCTTCCATCCACTAATTCACTCCCTGGATGGCAGCAACAGCCTTAGGGCTGGACTGGGGCCAGAGCCTGAAGCCTGGAACTCAATGAGTAGCAGGGACCCAAGTACTAAAGCCATAACCTGTAGCCTCCCAGGGTACACATTAGAAGGAAGCTGAAATACGGGGTGGAGCCAAGACGTAAACCCAAGCAGTGTAATATGGGATGCAGGTTTCTCAATCAGCGCCTTAACCACTGTACCAACAACCAAATCTGCTATTCTTCATTGTCTCAGTACCTGGAAAGAAAAATCTTGTTGCTCTTTCAAAATATTCTTTGCTATTCATTGACCTTAATTCATCCATATGTACTTTAGAACCCATTTACCCTCCCCCCAAAAATTCATTCCTGAACTTTCATTGTGATTGCACTAATTTTCAACTTGAATCAGGGCATACTGATGTCACTGCACTGTTAAATTATCCTGTGGTATTTATGTAGGTCTGTTCTAGAATAAAAGTTATTATTTTTCCTAAGGATCCTGTGTAGTCTTTATTGTCAACTAATAGATAATTCATAGTTTTAGTTGATTTTGCAAATTTTCTTGATTATCATGCAGGAATTTGCTATAGTAGGTGCATGTATTGTTTATAGCTTATTTATATATGTGGCAAGCTATATGACTTCTCTTACTAATTCTAATGGTTCTCTCCTGATTCTAATTGATTTCTATGTAATGAATGAATATTTTGCCTTTTCCTTTGCAATTTAATTGATTTCTCTTTAGTTTTATTGTCTTTGTTCCATTTCTGTCACCTATTGGTTGGTGTATTTTGCTCTCAAGATTGTGATTGCTTCTGAATCATTATTATTTTTAATATAAAGGTGACATCTGTCTTGATTCTTATTTGTGTTGCATATCTTCTGTCCTTTGTTTTCTGTGATTCTCTTTTTATTTGAAGTGTATTTTTTGCAAACACTATGTGATGGGGTCTTCTTTTGCTGTTTATTTTTAGTTTATTCCACTTATATATATTGCAGTATTGAATAAATTGAACATACAATTTAACATTATAATTTATAATTCATCATTCATTATTTTAAAATAATGTTCTACTTTTATTATAATTTTTAAGTAATGGATTTGATTTTCATTTTTTTCACTGGTAATCTTTAAATATTTTAGTACTCATACTTTGACATATTTTTTTCTTATACTGTTTTAAGTTCATAAATGTTTCTATCTTCTCCTTTTAGAAGTGGCTGATTCCCTGCCACTTTAATTTCCCTCCATTCCCATTATATCACCTTTGACAATAATTGCATCTGAAGAATAATTTTGTTAATTCTGAATGCATAGGTCACAGCATTTCTCTTTAGAGTCAACTAAATGTATCAAAGAAAAGATCTTCTCTGGTTTTCCTTTACCATCTAATCATCTATTAACATCTGGTTAGTCAAATTTTCTATGGGGATAAAGTGAGAAGATTCATATAAATTGTTTAGAACAACAACTCCCAGATTCCATAAGGGTTCTCATAAATGGTTCCTGGCCTCAAACAAGTTGGTATTTGAAAGCATAGAATGACAAAATTCAAAGAATCACTAGGCAATAAATAGTAAAGAGGTTCTAGTCTGATGATCTGTTCTGAGTCCTGCAATGTTATAGGTAAACTATGTGCATGTGTTATGTATTTGGAAATGCATGTAACATTTTTCAAATAAGAATGGCTTTTATCACATTCTCAATGGGTTTAAGATCCCCCAGAAAGATTCTAGTGTAACCCTCCCACCCTCATTTGAAAGATTCAAATGTGAAAGCAGCTAAGGCAAAGGGATTCCTGTAAGTTGGCAGAACTTAGAAGCGCACGCTCTGGACCTTCGGGCCCAGCAGAGTGGTGCTTTGTGGCCAGCTCAAAGTTGAAGCTCAAGAATCTGTTACAGAGCTGAGCAAAAAAGTACCCATAGCTCATACACTGCTGGAGAAAGGCATAATGAAAAGCGAGATTAGCACCAGAACCAGGATATAGTTGAGCTACTTCAATACCAGGATACAATTCACATCTCAGTGCTGGAAATTGCCCTTTCAAAAATTAACTATTGGAAGTCAGAAAAAAAGCTCTAAAATTAAGAAAAAAGTTCTTTTTTAAATATGCTCACCTTCAAAAAAAAATATGTGTGCAACATGTAAGTTTACAGAATGATCTTGTAGCTAAAGCTTTATGCAACTTGGTTTTGTTTTTCCTCTGGTTCCTCTTAGTTTGATCATCTCTGTTGAAGTAATGCTTCCATTTGGTAGAGAAAATATTTATTTTAAAACAAAAACAGATTTCCACTTCCAGGAAGAGAGAATAGACAGATTTTTCACTATTCCTCTCATTAAGTACAAATAAAACTCAGAACATTATGTATGAAACACACATACATTGAAAATAACAAGACAAATCAGATAAGACGCTCAGGACAGAAGGGATAAATGGTGGTGAGTTCTCCAGTTTCTTTCTTTGCCTCCTATGTCCCAGAGTTAAAGCTGAAGAAGCAGGCACTCTGGAAATATCAGTAGGAACAGACCAAAAAATATCCTGAACAAAAGCCTGTCCTTTTTTATCTGTGGCTCTTTGAAAGGGACAGTCAGCCTAGCAAGACAGAACACTTTCAGACAATAACCGCTCTACCAAAGCCAACCATCACAGTGATAGCAGTGACTCCAAGGCCACTCAGCTAGCAAAGGCCGAGTGGGGACCTGGGGGTTACCAGGATGTAACAGGGAACCTCTGCATCTCTTGCTGGACTGATGTCAGAGAAGACAGAATGGGAGGGCAGAACAGGCTAATGAAGCTTTCCCGCTCCTTTGCTGCGGGGTCAGAGTACACCGTGCGAGAGGAGGCCGAGTGGAGTCAGGATGGTCACCGTCATTCTCCATGGTGGTGGGGGAGAAGTCACAGGAAGGAGCAAGGAGGCTGTACTCCACCTCCCCCAAGGGTTGCATCAAAAACCCAGTGGGAGGCCAAGACTTGGACACAGGCTCCTGGCTTTGGTCTGGCATAGCCTTGGCCATGGTGGCCATTTGGGAAGTGAACCAGTGGACAGAAGATCTCTCTCTCTCTCTCTCTCTCTCTCTCTCTCTCTCTGTGTGTGTGTGTGTGTATGTGTGTCTCCCTCTCTTTCTCTGTAACTCTTTCAAATAAATAAAAAATTAATTAATTGAAAAAGAAAACCAGTTAAAATGGAAAGTTTAAATAAAATTCAGAGTCACATAACAAGATTGTCCACGATTCATGTTCATGAATTGGAAAACTTAATAATAAAAATGTCAGTGCATATTCTCCAAACCTACAAATGCTAAATATAGTTCCTATTAAAATTCCAAGATTTTTTTGTAGATATGCAAGGTTAATATTTCTGTAGAAAGACAAAGGAGTTAGAATAGCCAAAACAATTTTTGAACAAGAATAAAGGAAAAATCACCCTACCCAATCTCAAGCCTTATTGTATAGGCTTACTATATATTTAAATGAAGAATGCATGGTGTTGGTGAATGAATAGATATAATCAAAGGAACAGAATTCAGAATCTATATAATGATAATGTAAGTATAGCCAAATGATTTTTGATAAAAGATTCAAAAGCAATTTAATAGAGGAAGAAAACTTTTCAACTGATGGCACTGGAACAGTGCGATAAATGTGAGTATTTCCAAAAGCTGTTGGTTGGGCATTGAGGCGCAGTGGGTTAAGCCATGGCTTGGGACACTCGCATCCCATATTGGAGTGCTGGTTCAAGTTCTTTGCTTCCCGTCCAGCTCCTGGCTAATACGCCTGGGAAGTAGTAGACTATGGAGTAAGCACTGGAATCCCTGCCACCCACATGGGAGACCTGGATGGAATACTGGGCTCCTGGCTTTGGCCTGGACCACCCCTAGCTGTTACTGCCACTTGAATAGTGAACCTGCAGATGGAAGATGCTCTTCCCCTTCCCCATTTTGCCTTTCAAATCTTATTTTTTTGAAGAATGGAAAAAAAAAAAAAAACCTTACAAGGACAATTTATATTTTTTTAGGAAGCTGTTGAAAAACAGGACACAGATTTATTTTTGGATGCAAAAAACGTTGAGGCCCATGTGTAGTTTGTTCATCATACGCATTTTCCATACGCTTTTTGAAGATGTCTCATACTTAGACAAAAACAAGAAAAGGCTTGACCTAAAATGTCACATAGTATGTAAAAATGTACTCCGAATGGGTCAGATTTGAATTTAAATATACAATGATAAAAGTTTCAGAAAATATGTATAAGCCCAAATCTTCAAGATCTAGGGCTAGGTAACGAGTTCTAAGATATGACAATAAAGTATGGCATGTGAAAAGAAAACTGATACACTGAGATTCTTCAATATTTAAAAGTTCCTTTCTGCAAAAGACTCTGGTAGGAGAATAAAAAGAAAAACGAGCTACATACTTGGAGAAGATGTGTTTGATCTTCATATTTAGTAAATAACTGGAATCTAGAATACATTTGAAACACTCAAAAACATACAATCCAGTTAGAAATAGGCAAAAGATGTGCAGATATTTCATTGAAAAGGATATGCAGAAGGCACATAAACATCTAAAAGAGAAAGCAGTCAACATAATTAGCTGTATGGAAAACATACGTTAGAATCACAATGAACTATCACTTCAGACCTACCCTAACCAGTAAAGTTAAAATTAGCGACAACACCAAGTGCTGCTGGGATGCAGATAAATCAGATTACCCATACATTGCCAGTGGGAATTTCCAACAGTGCAGCTACTGTGGAAAAGTTTTCTTTAGAAACTAAACATTTCAACTACCACTGACCGAGCCATTGCACTCCTGGGCTCTTATCCCAGAAAAATCAAAACTTATGCTGACATAAAAACTGGTGCACAAAAATTCATAGCAGCTTATTCATAAAAATAACCCCAAACTGGAAACAACCTCTTTGTCCTTGAATGGATTGAATGAACTGTGATGTACCTGTATCGTGGAATACTAGTCAGCAATGAAGAGGAATGGACCGTGGACACACACAGCTTGAGTGGGTCTCCAGAGAATTATGCTGAATGAAGAAGAATACCCATTTTGAATGGTCACATACAGTGTGTTTCCATTGATACAACATTCTTAACTTTAAATTAATACTAATGGAGAGCAGATTGGTGGTTGACAGAGTTTGAGGCTGTGTAGGGGAGAGCAACGAAGTGGGGGTGGCTAGAAAAGGCAAGGCAGGGGATCCCTATAGTGATGAGAATCTGCATTTTCGCTCTATCAGTGTCAATATCCTGGTTGTGATAGCTTTTTATTTTTAAAGATCTATTTACATGTTTATGTGAAAGACAGAGTGACGGAGGGAGACGGACAGAGAGAAAGAGAAAGAGACAGACAGAAAATCTCCCATCTGCTGATTCACTCCCCAAATGCCCACAACAAGGCCAGGGTCAAACAGAAGCCAAGAGCCAGGAACTCCAGCCTGGTTTCTCACGTGGGTGGTAGGAGCTCAAGCACTTGAACCATTGTCTGCTGCCTTCCCAGGTGCATTAATAGAAAGTTGGATTGGCAGCAGAGTAGCTGAGACTCAAACCAGGCCCTGCAGTATAGGATGAAGAATTGCACTACCTCACCCACCCTTGTGCTACAGTTTTGCAAGATGTTGCCCCTCGGGCAGCAGGGCAAAGGATGCTAAAAGATTTGTTTATATTATTTCTTTTTTAAAAAGATTTATTTATTTATTTGAAAGAGTTACACAGAGAGAGGAGAGGCAGAGAGAGAGAGAGAGAAAGTTCTTCCATCCAGTGGTTCACTCCCCAAATGGCCACAATGGCCAGAACTATGCCAATCTGAAGCCAGGAGCCAGGAGCTTCTTCCTGGTCTCCCATGTGAGTGCAGTGGCCCAAGGACTTGGGCCATCTTCTACTGCTTTCCCAGGCCACAGCAGAGAGCTGGATCGGAAGTGGAGTAGCTGGGTTTCGAACCTTAGCCCATATGGGATGCTGGCACTTTAGGCCAAGGTGTTAACCTGATGCGACATAGCGCCTGCCCCTATATTATTTCTTACTACTCTATATGAGCATTTTTAAAAGATATATTTATTTATTTGAAAAATATACAGAGAGAGAGATATCTTCCATCCACTGATTCACTCCTCAAATGGCTGCAATAGCTGGAGCTGAGCCTGAGCCAATCTGAAGCCAGGAGCCAGGAGCTTCTTCTGGATCTCTAATGTAGGTGCATGGGCCCAACCACTTGGGCCATCCTCCACTGCCTTCCCAGGCCGTAAAGAGAGAGCTGGATCAGAAGAGGAGAAGCAGGGACACAAACTCGCACACATATGAGATGCCAGCACCGCACACAGAGGCTTAGTCTACTATGCCACCGTGCCGGCCTTACTTGCCATTATTCAAAATTAAAAATGTAAAACAACAAAAAAAACCCACAATAACAAATTCACATCAAAATAAGAATTCAGTTAGTTTTGCAATTTTGCTTTATTTTTCTAAATTGGTTTACCTAAATAATTGGCCTGAACTGTAGTTGTTGGTTAAGTATCTGGTTTCATGATACTTTCTATGATCTCCCGTCTCCCTTTCGGAAAGCAGTTGCCCAGGCACACCCATCCTTCCCCTGCAAAGCCGGCCCGGTCAGTGTCCAGTTCCTTCCTCCCGGAGTCATCCATCATGGGAGAGGGTTCTAAACAGGACCACCTCTCCATTGCGACCCAGTCTGACTCTCTTCCATTAAGAAAATTAGGAAGACAGACACAATCAAATTTCATCCATTTGAAATGGTGAAGGAGTCGAACCATCCGCAATAGAGATGAAATAAACACACATACACACACACAAGAATTACTCATTCCACAAACCAAGAAGATGAAAAGCAAGTAAAATGAGAGAAAATGTAGCGAAAGAGTAATAATCCATTGAAAACAGTTCTTTGGCAAAATATTGATCATCTGAGGTTCCCCACTGGCATGGAGAGCCTTCGGAAGCATTTACACAGAGCATGGGTGCTGGGAAGAACTGAGCTGCATGAAATGAGAAGCCGGTCCTGCAGTGCGGAGGGTTCCTCAGGCCACCACAGCCTACATCACAGCACCAATTCCAGGCCTAACTACTCTGCTGCTTCTGATCCAGCTCCCTGCACCTGGGAAGCAGCGGAAGATGACCCAAGCGCTGGGGTCCCTGCCACTTACATGGGCGACCCAGATGGAGCTACTGGCTCTTGGCTCTTGAAAGATCAACTTCTCTCTCTCCCTGTCTCTCAAACAAACACACAAACAAGTCGTCTTTTTTTATTTTTTTATTTTAATTTTTTGACAGGCAGAGTGGACAGTGAGAGAGAGAGAGAGAGAGAGAGAGGAAAGGAAGGTCTTCCTTTTCCATTGGTTCACCCCCCCAATGGCTGCCAGGTGCTTCCCCTGGTCTCCCATGTGGGTGCAGAGCCCAAGCACTTGGGCCATCCTCTACTGCACTCCCGGGCCAGAGCAGAAAGCTGGACTGGAAGAGGGGCAACCGGGACAGAATCCGGCACCCTGACCGGGACTAGAACCCGGTGCGCCGGCGCCGCAGGCAGAGGATTAGCCTATTAAGCCGCAGTGCGGGCCACAAGTCTTCTTAATTTTTTCATTTTATTTATTTATTTATTTATTTATTTACTTACTTGACAGGCAGAGTGCACAGTGAGAGAGAGAGAGACAGAGAGAAAGGTCTTCCTTTTGCCGTTGGTTCACCCTCCAATGGCCGCCGCGGCCGGCACGCTGCGGCCGGCGCACCGCGCTGATCCGAAGGCAGGAGCCAGGTGCTTCTCCTGGTCTCCCATGCGGGTGCAGGGCCCAAGGACTTGGGCCATCCTCCACTGCACTCCCGGGCCACAGCAGAGAGCTGGCCTGGAAGAGGGGCAACCGGGACAGAACCCGGTGTGCCGGCACCACAAGGCGGAGGATTAGCCTAGTGAGCCCTGGCGCCAGCCCACAAGTCTTCTTAAAACATCTGTGTGTTTTCCCGTGGTGCCTCACCAGTCTGCCTCCTGCCTCCCGTAGCAGTGGGTAGAGCCAAGGACCTCATAACCCTTCCTGATTGCAGCAGCTCCTTTTGAAGGGAATATGAGACCCATTCCATGGGCAGGGCTTTTTATTGAAATCTCATTCTTAGGCATCCGGTCATGTACGACCCCCAGCCCTTGTATTCCCTGCCTTCTCCTACATGATTATATCCTGCCCATGGCTTGACAGCGGTTGGCTGTTAGATGCGGTGGGCAGACTAGCTCAACTACAACACAGCATTTGGGGTACCTGTAAGTAAATGTTTGCTTTGAAGGGCTGGAAAAATCCATGCTAAAGCATTTCAGTTATTAATATGTTATCATTTATCATCCCTTTGCAGGATGATAGGACCCCAAAGCACCAACCTTTTGACTTTACTGCATCAACAGAGGCCTAATTATTCAAATTGACCTAAAGTTTAATATTACAAAAGGAAATGTAATATATTTTAAAATACTCAGATATATCTATTGATAATTTAAACATATTCAAATTATGACTCAATTTCCATATTTTCTTATAAAGCCAAACTGAGATATAAGTGGTACACTTTGACCGTGTAATCATCATTTGTGTTTATTAATAAAGAAACTTATGTATCACATGACCTACAATAGGAAGGCAGAAGGGGAGGAAGCTGATTCATGCAGCTCTCCCACTTGCATACGTGCATCCTTTCCTGGAGCCGTCTTGACCTCTGCAGACTCATATTGTTGATGGTCCGATCCTTCGTGCCTGTGGTCACTGGTTGTGGATGGAGCCTCCACTCTGGGTCTGTTTTGATAAATGAAGAGCTGACACTCAGCCTCAGGTTTCTGAAAGTGTTGGGCCTACAGTGGAGGTGCTGTTGGGTGTCGAGAGAAGTGGTGCTAGTTCCAAGGAGCCAACTGCCCAGAGAGCTGGTGCCATTTATTCCCAGTAGGAAATGGTGTGTTTGGGAGGTGCGGAATACTACAGAGGAGATTATTCCAGAATCCAGCTGATTCTATTGAGTGGGTGGAGTTTCAGGAAATAAAGAAGAAATCAGAGGCCCAGGTGCACTACTGGGCCACCAAAGGGGATGGTGACGGGGCACAGCAGGGAAAGCTTCCGCAGCTTGAACTCTGGTCACCCAGGATGGGGTGCAGTTAGCAATGGGCATGACCAGTGAGGGTCCCAGCTGAAGACAGTGTCGATCAGAACATTTTATGAACACATAGGAGGCCACCATCAAGGAAACCTAGAAAAGACGTTAGGGTATTTTGAAGGGGTAGAACTGACACCCGGAGGTGAGTTCACTTGGAATTAGGATCCCAGTCATTTGGGAGTCAAATATAAAATGACCTCATTTTATCACCCCTGTCTGATGAAACTTGCTGTTTTGGCTTATCACTACATTTATTCTTTCTTTTTTTTTTTTAGTAACTACATCATTTTTAGAACTTTGTAAGCAGGAACTCTATCCCTTGCAGTGTCCTTGCAGTGTACCTCGCAGGGCAGATCCTGTCCCCATTTTATGTTTAGGATTAGTGAGACTCAGAGTGAGTGATTGAGTGGCTTGCCTGAAGTAACTCCACGGCTTCATGGTAGCTCTGTCTGTCCTCAAAAGGCTGGACTGCATTTCCACACTAGCTGTCTGTTAGGTTTCCAGTGCTGGGCTTGCTTCCAAAGAGCACAGGAATCCTGTGTGTGCATGAGCAGGCCACCCTGGAATCCCACTCCGCAGTTGACTTGACAGTAACTGAGCCAGTCACCAGACTTCATCCTGCAGGGATGAGGGGAGGAGCACATGGCGAGAGTCCCGAGGGTGCGGGTGCTCTGGCTGTTCAAATCCACACCTGTCCACTGTTTCTTCCCACCTGGGGCAAAGTGATGTGTCGGTTAAGGTGGGGGATCAGTGGATTCAGGAAGATTGCATCACACCCAAGCAGAGCTTCTGGAGCTTTCTTCGCTAATGATTTATTGCAGCCATCGCCAGAGCCTGCACCCTGGAGATCCAGCTCACGGTCTCCTCAACAAGGACAGTTAAATTCGTTTCTATCCAGACCTGACACTGGAGACCCATCTCAAACCGCCCACCCCTTCCTTCCTAGGATCTGTGAACCGGTCCTCATGGGCGGGTAGCAAGATTGCCAGTTCCAAGGACACTGATTCTAATCTGTCGTGTCAGGTCAACCCAGACTGAATTCGCTCTCAAAAGACTTGCTCAGAAATCGGATTTCTTAGAGCAATTCCATAGCAAGCCTTTGCCATCCCTTTAAAAGAATGATACGATAACAGGAAAGGAATTAGAAGAGGGAGTTCTGTATAATTTTTACACTTCCTGTTGCAGGCTACGAGAGAGAGATTAGGCTGGGCGACTTGCAGTGTGTATCCCCTGCATGGAAGTGGCAAAATTCATTTTGCTTGAAATAAACAGTTACCATTTATAATTAAACTTTCAAAGGGCTGTCCACTGATTGAAAAACATTATCCCCAGCTCTTGTTTCCAGCTGTTATGTGGAGCTGATTGGCTCATTTAGGGGCACCATGCCTTTGATATTTGAGTCTGCTGTTCCCTTTAACTTTAAACAGACGTATTGGGAAGAGGAAGTGGCGCTGGTGATGTGCTAATTCTTGTTTGCGACTTACCCCCGAGGAACTGTAAGAAACCTGCAACTTATTGTACATTAAGAACTGAAACTGGAGACAGCCACATCTGGTTTGTTGGTCCTTCTCCCCTCCTCTTGAAGAAAAAAAGTAAAAGAGCAACCAAAACTGCTTAGCTTGGGCTGTTTGATTCTCACGATGAATTTATCAGGGAGAAGAGATTGGAAGGTAAAGTACGCCCAGAGAAAGAATCTCAGGAGTTTTGCAAAAGAGGTCATTAACGTCAGTAAAAGCAAATTGCATCGTGAAGCTTCTCTACCCATTGTGCATTGAAAGACAGCTTTAAAATGCAATCGAGTTTTCAGTTGCAGGGACGAGTGGCTCTGAACCAACTTGGGGCAGGCTGATGGGTACCAGCTTTGGTCTCTCATGGGTCCTCCTGGTCCTCAGGGAAAAGACGGGGAGGGTTGTGTTGAGACGGGAAGGAGTCAGAGCCTCGTAAGGACAGTGCTGTGATATTCAAGGGCCCATTTGTTCTTTAAAGACTATATTTTATGACTATACTGGCCTGAAGACAAATATATTAATATGATGGTGTTTTAAAAATTCACGGAAAATAGAATGAAAAGAAGCATTTATTTTGGTGCAAAATTTTGAAATCCCATGGTGAGTTTTTTTATAATATGCATTTTCCATGAACTTTTTGAAAATTCGTTGTATGCATATATTTCAGAATTATTTGCACTGAAGTAACATGTATCTTATCATTTTCTATGAACTCTTTGAAGTACCCTTGTATTATATAACATTTTTAAGACTTACTAGTTCAAATAAAGCATATCTTCATGCACTGTTTTTTAAAATTAATCCAGAAACATCCATGATGAACAAATTGCCAAAAATTTAAAGACAGGGATCAGCTGTAGGTTGAGACTTTCTGAAGTCCACAGCTGTAATCCTGGGTTTCCAGGAAATGCAGCTGAGGCTCAGGAGAGAGGCTGGTGATGCAGAGGTAGAAGGCATGAGCCCTGGGTCCTAGTCCTACCTTGTTCCCCACGATGAAGTGTAGGACGTGATCAGACCTTTTTCATTTCAATAGCAGGTGATACTCTTGAGTAGTCCCAGGATGCCCACGGACACCAAAATGCTCAGATGCTCAGGTATCCTGTAACACATAGTGCAGTGTTTGCATCTAATCTAGGCACATCCTCCTGTGTATTTTAAATCATCTCTGGATTACTTATGATACTGATGCAACAGAAATGCTGTGTAAATAGTGCTTACACCATACTATTTAGGGAAAGGTGACAAGAAAAAACAGTCTGTCCATATTCAGTACAGATGCAAATTTGTCTCCTAATATTCTCCACCCATGGTTGTTTGAAGCTGCAGATGTGGAACCTGCAGAGATGGAGGGCTGACTGTAGTCTCGGTGGAGCATAAAAGTTGATTGTATGTGGTCTACAGAAGCGTATTTTTATTTTATTTTATTTTATCGCTTTGCTTTTATTTTAATGCATGTTTAGCTTGATACGTATGTGTGTATTAGAAAATCTGAAAGTGGGACATTAAAACTCTTGAGGACAAGAGCAAATAAAATAAAGAAAATGAAGGGTGGATTAGCGTAACTGGCGAGTCAATATCTATTAATAAAATCGCTGTCAGAGATTCGTGAAGTGCTCTAATGGCCACTTGAGATGGGGCAGTGCTTGCAACAGGCTGGGAGTCACCGCAGGTGATCTGTTCCAGCTGCCCTGGCTCCTGTTGCCTGGCTGCAGCCCTGTTACTTGGCCTGGGGAACTCTCGGTGCCCTGGAGGATAAGGAAGTCCAAAAAGCTCCTAGCTATTCCATGGAGTCCTAAAGGTGAAGGGAAGAATGCCTGCAAGGCATGCGGCCTGGAAGCCAGCACAAATGACAGGGACTGTCTCTGAGTAGTCCCTAGGGTGCTCCGTAGGTCCCAGAATCCTCAGATGTGGAACCCACAGGAGTTCCGTTGTTATTGGTTGCATCGGCTTCAATGTGAATTGATTTTGCTCTAGTGAAAATGTCTTCTTTTGGGAAGAAAAAGAAATACAGCTATTTTTGACTGCTCTTAGGATCTCCAACATTCAAAATTACATTAATGGTAACCTAAGGTGGAGGTGGGGAGGGGGTGCTGGAAAGAACATGTGCGTTGGAATGAGAAAGGGTGTAAGGGGTGAGTGTTTGGCCCAGTGGGGAAGCCACCAGTTGGGACACCTGTCTGTATTCATGCAGAGAACCTGCGTCTGCTTCCCCTCTCCGCTCCTGACGCCAGCCTCCTGCTGATGTGGACCCTGGGATGCAGTGGTGATGGCTCAGGCACTTGGGCTCCTACCGCTCTGGTGGGAGGCCTGCATTGACTTCTCATCTCCTGGCTTCAGCCTGTCCCCATGCTATCCTTTACAGACATTTGGGAAGTGAACTAGCAGATGGGAACCCTCTGTCTCTCTGTCTTTTTTCTCACTCTCTCTGTTACTCTGAATCTCAAGTAACTAAATGTAAAAAGAAGGGAAAGGAAGGAAAGGAGAAGAAAGGGAAAGAAAGAAATGATTTGGTCTTGGCTCTGTCGTGAGCCAGTAAGCGTCCTTAGGAGAAACAGACCATAGCATCTCGAGACGCGCAGCTGGAAGTGGAGGCCAGTGCCACTGCCTCCTGGACGATGCTGCTGGGAGAAAACAAGTTCACTTCTCTCCCTGGATTCGGCAAGTTCAGATTTCCTCCCTCCCCTCCCCTCCCCTCCCCTCCTCTCCCCCAACCCCCTGCTCCCCCTTCCTGTCCCATCCCCTTTTCTCTTCCTTTCCTTGTCTTTGCCTTTGTCGTTCTGTAACATTCTCCACCCCCAGTGTCTTGCCTACTCTGTTTATTTCACATGCCTTTGAGATGTTCCTTTGACTTTAATTAGACTCAAGAGCCTGGAAAACTTATTCAGCCCTGTCTTAAGAAAAATAGACAAGCATAATTTCCAGGCCGTCCTTTTCTTTTCTTTCAGCTCCTACAATCTTTTCAAGCTCTCAGTGACTGTAACCTCTTATTGCACACAACACTTTTCTCATAGTCAACCAATTTGGCCTCAGCTCAATTACGCATTGATATGCGTGTGTGTGTATGTGTGTGTATGCATATGTGTGTGTGTATGTGTGTGTGTGTTTAGTGCTGTAGATAAAGTGGCTAGGAGAACTAGGAAGGGTCCAGTGGCAATGTAAATGAGTGATCGTATATTTTTAATCCCTCAGAAAATGAGTTTTGGATTTGAGAGATGCTTTTGACTCTCTTCCAGAGCCAAACAAAGCAGAGTTAAAATTTCCTGAGAGTCACAATGCAGGGAAGCCTGGGACTTAGCAGGAGCGTCTTTCATGATGAGATTTCCAGTTCCCACTTCCAGGTGCGGGAAGTGTTTTCCCAGAAGTTTAATGAGAGCGCCAACAGGGTAGGTGCTTGCCTGATTCAAACAGGTAAATAGATTTGTGGTCTCCCCATCACACGTGGATTTTATTGATTCTACTGCTGTGAGTGATGTGGGATTAAGAAGATGTTGAAATGAACTCACTGTACACAGGTCCTAGAGAGAGAGAGAGAGAGACTCCATGACTCATGCCGATGAGTCTTCGCGATTGAGCTTGGCTGCAGGGTTTGGATGTCTCCTGGGGACATCAGAGCTAGGAAAAGAAGCTGCTCCTAACGAATAGGGGGCAAAACCATTTATGAAAGCTCCAGCCGTGACCTGGGAACTCATGAGAAAGATGGTGAGGACATAATGAGAAACCCAATGAAATACCAAGGAAAGAAGTCGCCATTTCCCCAGCTCCCGTTACGCTCACCACCTACAGGTTCTCATTTCACGCTTTCAAGAGACCTTGCACGAAGGCCTTTTCTCTGAGTAGCCCTGTCACAACCACCACCCATTTTACAGATGAGAAAACTAAGGTGGAGGGTCCCAACAACCCACCCAGTTACATGCAGTTGGTGTGTAACCTCGTGTGTGATCCTTTTGTCCTCTAACAAGCTACTCTTCCGGCTCCTGTACTTGGAGACTTCAGAGCAGAAGCCTTGGGTATTAGGCCTCCCGAGAAACTGGTGTCATTGCTTAAAAGGGACAAATCAGTGTTGCAGTGGCTGTTCTGAAGGTACTGTGTTTTCACAGGGAAACGAGCAGGCAGTGGGGTGCTGGGGTGGGGCAGGGAGGGAGAGTGGGCCAAGGAGATGCCCATGGCATGGAGCTTGCTATCCGTATTCTGCAGAGTTCTTCAACCATTCTGGGCGCAATGTTGGAGTTGTCCCAGCGATGTCCTTCCAGGCGGCTTCATCTAAAGATGACCTTCCGGTATATCGTTCCTTAAGCGAGAGTGAACAGAAGGAAATTATTAAAGATTGCAATATTGCATATGTTGTGTCTAATTTAAAATTCACCATAACTAAAATCACTGTTTACAAAAATACTGTCTGAGTGCCAGGTACTTTCAACGAGATTCCGTATGTACAGGAAAAACACAATAAGCATGTTTTCTATTTGTATGCCAAACTTGGAAAGGTTACCTTATTAAAAACCCCAGTTCCCTTGTTTCTATAAATGCCAGGTGTTTATAAAATATCATAGTTCATAAATATTGCTTTGCCTCAGATCATCTCCTGCTCTGCCTATGTCTTCAACAGGGTATCAGGAAAAAGTGTCAGGACTTAAAACACCACTTTGAATACGAGAATCACGTGTGGATATGGAAAAAAAAGAACGCACAACCCCTGAAAACACTGGCGACGTGCCAAAGAAATGGACTTGGCTTTGTAGGAGCTCCTAGCGAGGAGAACAGGCCTCCAGAGAGGCTCCTCACTGGGTGAAAAATGGATCAAAATGATCCAGAGTTTAATGGCTTCTCCAGGAGACGCCAGTCCTGGAGGGTAAATGGGAGGCAGGGCTTTGCGCGATGCATCCCGAGCAAAACACACTCAGGACGTGTGCATTGTGGTGCTCCCCTCCCCTCTGCTCCTGGAACAAGCACCCACCTCCTGGGACACCCCGGCCCCCACCCCACACTCACACCGAGGCACCTAACATGGTGCAGGACAGGGATCTCAGAGTTAAGGTTGACCCCACCATAAGCAATTGCATCAGAATAAGATCATCCTGGGCTTGTCTCCTGAACACCTTACAAATTCAGCCTGAGCCTGCCTGTGTGCTGGAGTGGAGAGAGCGCTTTGTTGATCCTTTGACCCCCATTCTAGGTCTGTGGTTCTTACAGTATGGTGCTCAGACTACCAGCAGGAACATCATGGGGGGATATGTTAGAAATGCAAATTCTCTGGCCTCACCCTCAGCCTCCTCTTGGTCAGGGTCCAGTGACCTGTGCTGCAGCACACCCTGCAGTGATGCTGATGCTGGCTGATGTGTGCCTGGTTCCCTCAGCACTGGTGAGCCCGGGGCTGTTCCTTGTGTTCTTATGTTCCTGTTCATTGAGTGCGTATAGCCCTTTAGGTACAGTGTTTCCCTGCATCCTCCCTGCAGCTTGTTGTGGTCAGCATTAGATTTTTTTTTTTTTTACCATTTTGCAGATGAGAAAACACATTCACAGAGGTTAGATTATACAAGATCAGCAGTTAGTACGTGTGAGAGGTTGAAATCTGTGCCACTCTGGGTGTGCGTTACGCTCTTCCACGCTGGAACTCCCGTTCCATCAGAAATATCTGTCTCATCAAAGGGAGTGTCGGGCCGGCGCCGCGGCTCACTAGGCTAATCCTCCGCCTAGCGGCGCCGGCACACCGGGTTCTAGTCCCGGTCGGGGCGCCGGATTCTGTCCCGGTTGCCCCTCTTCCAGGCCAGCCCTCTGCTGTGGCCAGGGAGTGCAGTGGAGGATGGCCCAGGTGCTTGGGCCCTGCACCCCATGGGAGACCAGGAAAAGCACCTGGCTCCTGGCTCCTGGCTCCTGCCATTGGATCAGCGCGGTGCGCCGGCCGCAGCGCGCCGTCCGCGGCGGCCATTGGAGGGTGAACCAACGGCAAAGGAAGACCTTTCTCTCTGTCTCTCTCTCTCACTGTCCACTCTGCCTGTCAAAAAAAAAAAAAAAAAAAAAAAAAAAGGGAGTGTCAAGAAAATGGCCTAACACAGAACATCAGATTGTGGACTTGGAAGAGACTCCAGAGTTCACCTTGGAACTCGCCCGTGCATTCTCCATAGCAGTGTGTCCCCGAGTGCCACCACTAGTTTCAGTGAATATTGATGGGCACTTCTACCTCAGTGGAGTTCCGTGGGCAGATGTGCCGGGGCAATGCTGGTTTAAATTCTGCTAAATTGATCCCTTTGCAGTGGGACTCCTCAATGCTGTCAATGCCTAAGTATGGTATATAAGGCATGGCTCACACTTAATTAAATACAGAAATATCTTCTCACAGAGCACTGCTTGGATCTAACATTCCACAGAACAAGATTCTACAGGCTCCGCTCTCCATTGTGCTTTGGAAGGCACTGTGCGGGCCAGGGGGAAGGTCTCTGTCTCAGCACATCTCCTGCCCCAGGGAGCCCTGGCTGTGGAGGACGCCACTGCAGGCTTGGAAGGGCTGCATCAGTGGACTCCTCCTCCTTGTCCATAGCTTTCTGCTGTTGTGACCTCTTCTCTGGTCACAGAGGGCAAGGCTAGCTCTTCTTTCATACCCAAGCTGCCGGAGCCATGAAGACCAGCCCTCTGTTCCTTCCCAACTCTTGTTCCTCCAGGATTCGGTTCCCCAGGCCTTGCAGCCATTCCTGGGCACTCTGTGGCCATCTCCTTTCATCTGGACCATGGCAGTGGCCTCCTACTGGGCGCATCTCTTCCCATCCTGCATTTCTAATTACCACAGCTACCAGAGCAAAAAAAAAAAAAAAATGCAAAATGATCCTGCTCAGCACCGTCTGATGACTCTTGGACACCCTTGCACAGAAACCCGATGGCCCACAGTGATCGAAGACCCTGGGCATCTTCTCCCACAAAGCTGAGCTGCTGCTGCACCTGCCTCCCGGCTCCTCGGATCACTGTTTCCCACCTTAGGCCAGACAGATTCCTTGAGAGGCTGTCTCCCTTGCACCCCTCCCTGAAGCCTTCCCAGACAAGCAGTCTCGCTAAGGGCCCTATGACAGCCATCCTCAGCATGCCCCCCCCCCCCCGCCCTCATGGCACAGCCCAAGTTTCTTCTCTCTGGGTTTGTGCCCTCATAGCTCCAAGGTCTGTGTCCCCCAGGCAAAGTAAAACAGATGGCATATCCAGTAAACACTTTTACGTTTGCATCACGGTCCCCTCCCAGAAACTGGAATGATGGCAGCTGTTGGCCTCCTGTCCTCTCACATCTTCCACCTCTGCCTCCTTAGATGCTGGTACCCAAAATTAAAATGCAGAGTTTAGGTTCAACAACACTATGGCCCTCCCACATCTGGGATACCATACTTCAGTTCACACAACCAAAGACTGAATTCACTTTTCCAGTGGCCACTTCTTTTCTGAGGAATACACTACACTGGTACTAAGGCTTCAGACCCACCCAGCTCTCTCCACATGTGTTACCCTGTGATGTGACTTGTGCCAGCTAAATACATACTGTAAACACCCAGGCCTCAGCACAGATCCTCTGTCCTAACACCCATCATCTACTTCTTTTTCTCCAAGAATGAAGTCATGGCTCACTCTAGCAGCATCTCTGGTAACGTGCACAGAGCTTGGGTGAGGAGTTCTAGGACTGAGACCCTCAGGGGCCTGCCACTCGATTGGTACCACCATCAGCAGTTGTTCAGCTGCTGCGTCACCTGATCAATGGGCAGGCCATCTGTGTGAACTGACACTGAAGGAAGACAAATAATGTCCCTCCATTCTCACTGCTACCTTGATTTCACCTGTGTTTGACCCCTTGCTCCTTTTTTTACCCCCCCCCCCACCGAGCATATATCTTTCTATGTTCTGGGCCTCTCAGAGCTGCAAATTCTCTTCTTTGCAGTTTTTCCTTTCTTTTTTTTTTTTTTTTTAGGTTAAAATGCTCTCAAATGCTCTCTGTCTTCACCTTCCAGAATTTACCACGGAGATTGAATTCAACTCGAGAGCAGGAATATGGAATATGGTTGTAATGGTTAGTGGTTAATGATTCAATGTATGGTCTTCAGAGGCAGACAGAATCCCAGCTCCATCAGTCACTTCTTCCATCACTAAGGAGAGTTGTTTAACCCTCCTAGGAACCTCAGGGTTCTAATAGACAAAAGGAGTCATTAGAATGTTCCATTCAAAATTGTGGCGAAGATCTAATTGACACTCAACTTGGCACATGGCAAGCCTGGCGAAAAGGGAGCTGAGTTCTTGCTTCTTGCTGTTTAGTCTCTTGCCAGTCTCTTCCGTAGCTAGTTGCTGTTGGGGAGCGTAGAGATCCTCAGACTTTCAGTAGGGATGAAGAGAGTAAAGGTTTTAGGCTTTGGGTGCTGGCTGGCCTATGTTGAAACTACTCAACTCTGCTTTTGTGGGGCAAAGATGGCCACACACAACATATAAACACATGGGCAGTTCTGGGTGCCAAAAACACTTCCCTTAAAAAACTAAGATGCAGGCTAGGTTTGCTTGCAGGTTGTAATTTGCCAGCCCCTGTCTAGAACTTTGCTTTTATCCCACTCTTTGATTTCCTTGGAAATTCAGAGCTCCTGGCTTCCATGCTGCCTGATTTTGGACCCGGCATACAGGCAGGAACCCTTGCCACTGTGACCACATGACTTTCAGCATTGCCAGATGCATCTCTGCGCTGTTTGCAGGGGGACTGTGCAGGTAATCTAGGAAGAATAACCCGTCAGCCAGGAAAACAGTCCTCCTTGGGAAATGTCTTGGTGGTGACAAAGTCAATTTGTACAAAGTAGACAGAAAACTTATCCATCCATTGAAGTGGTGAAGATAAGATCCTGTAGCAAAGCCACAGTAGAAGAGGTTTTAACAAGTTTGTGAAAAGGAAGGAATCAAATATAACTTGCTAGGTTTCCTGGCTGGCCCGAAATCATCTTTATGAGCAAGGATTGCATTTAACTGCTTATAGCTAAAATCTGACTGTAGTGGCTGAAGCAAATAGAGGCTTGATGTTGGTAGCCAAACAGGAAGTCCAGACACAGCAGCGCTGGCAGGGAGGTTGTCACTGGCCAAGTTTCAAAGACCTGGACTCCTCCTTACTTCGGATCCTGTGATCCTTGGAGTGTGTCTCTCCACTTCAGAGTCACAAGGTAGATGCTTTAACTCCAGTCCAAACTTCAGAATAGACAAAGAAAAAGTACAAAACAAAGGCCCTACTAAAAGTGTTTGTTCCAGGAGCTTTATGCCGTACCATTTGCAGTTATATCTCATTGGCCAGAAGAGGGTCACGTGGCTATCTTTAGCTGCAAGGGAGTCCGAGAAAGTCAATGTTTTTAACTGGATGCATTGATAATTGTGTTAGTGCGGGGAAAAGGAGAGAGAATGTGGAGGAGGCAACAGCAATGTTTGCCACATTTTCCAAAATGACAAGTCTGCAATATGGTGGTTGAGAGCAGGGCTGTAACATTGGACTGTCTCAGGATTAGATATAATAATGCCTGTGAAGTGGCAGGCATTAATAGACATCATTATTATGTAATGCAGCAACTGTTTGCCCTCCCCACCCACCTTGGAAACTGCAATTTTTTTTTTTTTAAAGGCAAATGGTCTGAAACAGCCCACTTGGGAACTACCCTAAGAAGGAGATGGTGCTGACTCCACCACCTTGTTACTTTCATCTAAAAACAAAAGAGCGTGCTTGTAAGAGGGGAGTAATTCTGTTTGAAGTTCCAAGGTGAACTTGGAGCTAGGTTGTGAACAAAGTTGGTAAAACAGATGTCACAAAGGACATGCTAGAACAGGGAAACAGCATGTGCAATATCTGGGCACCAAAAATGAGCCTTCTACTCCTTGTCTCACCTAGTAGCAACTGCGTCGCGCTGCAGAGGGAATAGTGGACACTGTCCCAGGGGCCCAGAGCCATGGCTGGAAGGTGATCAGACAGCTCCCACATCTCCATTACCAAAGATGAGCTTTCTGTGAAATGCTGAGGTCTATCCAATGGACATAGCCAGACTACCCATCTAGCGGCTTCGGAGCTGCGTTCTGGTCTGCAGTCCGTACTTGACATTCACCATCAGATCCATGCGGAACTTTACATTTATCACTCTGAGAACTTGATGAAGCAGCTGCTGTGCTACTTATTTCATGTGCGAGCAAATTGGGGTTCAGGCAGGCAGGTTAAACCATTCCCAAGTTCATTCTGGCAGGACCGTTTGAACCTCTGCCAGTTCTTTTATCTTCAAATCTGTCGTCTCTGCAGGCAAGCCTCCTACCTCATCATCTTTATATAATTTTATGAAGGTGATGGTAGCAAAGTTGCTCAAGAGTTAAGCTCAAGAGTTAGAAGAGCCTAGAGCTACGTGGGCCACTGCATGAGTGGTGAGCCACACGTGACTACTGAGTCCTTGAAGCCAGCTGCCTAACACTAGGTGCTGAATTGTGACTTTTACTTAGTTTTAATTAATTTTAGCTTGAAACTGATACTTTTTTAGATTCAGATACTGGAAAGCTTTGAGTATGTTTAGAATAATGTGGAGTGGATGGGGGCTGGCGCCGTGGCTCACTTGGTTAATCATCCACCTGTGGCACCAGCATCCCATATGGGCTCCGGGTTCTAGTCCTGGTGGCTCCTCTTCCAGGCCAGCTCTCTGCTGTGGCCCAGGAAGGCAGTGGAGGATGGCCCAAGTGCTTGGACCCTGCACCCGCATGGGAGATCAGGAGGAAGTAACTGGCTCCTGGCTTTGGATCGGCATAGCTCCGGCCGTAGTGGCCATTTGCGGGGTGAACCAATGGAAGGAAGACCTTTCTCTCTGTCTCTCACTGTCTAACTCTGCCTGTCAAATAAAAAAAAAGAAAAAAAAAAAAACATGGACTGGAAATCTACCTTTTAGCCTACGAATTTTATGAAAATTTAGTTATAGATAAAAATGTTTCATGAAAAATCTAAATCGAGTTGTATTTTTTTTGAAATTTTTAGTTATTTATTTGAGAGACAGATGAGGGGGAGAGAGAAAAAAGGACAGAGTGAGAGAGCACACTTCATTCTGCTGGCTCGCTCCTGGAATGCTTGCAGCCAGTGAGGCCGGAGCAGGCTAAGCCAGGAACCAGGAACTTACTTCAGGTCTCCCATATGGTGACAGAGACCCAATTACTTGAGCCATAAGATATATAGTGGATTGGAAGACTTAGTTCATTAGAAACAATGTATACTATGTCCTGAATAAATCTGCATATCAATTTCAAGTTAAAATGATAATGTTTTAGATATCTTGGCTTAAATAAAATGAATTATTAAAATGTTTCTTTTTACATTTTAAAATGTGAATACAAGAAGACTTTAAATGATTAAGGGCTTGGATTATATGAGGGTATTTCAGAAAGTGTGTGGAAAAAGAGCATTGACGTTGAAGTCCCCTGGTGTTTCTGCTGAGCGCACTGCTGTAGAGATGAGGACAGCTGGCCTCTCTGTGTCCTGAAGAGGAGCTGACCGTGCCACAGGGCAGAGCTCCGTTACACCTTGGCCTCTGATGGCACCACCGCGGGCACATCACCACAGGTCCAGGGAGCTGGGCGGAATTCTTTCAACTCCAGGTCTCTGTGATCCCACTAAAATCTTCAGGGTTTAAAAAATAGTCCTCAACAAGGCTCACATCAAGAGAAGAATTGGAGCCTCCCATGGAATACAGAAAACTGGTAATGAGTTATGCCACTTTGATGGTATTATAGACTTGATTCAACAGTTAAATGAGTTGATAATTATGCTTACTGGATAAGATATAAGAGTATTTTAAATATTTCTGTATATACACATGTACACACACTGTATACTACATAGGTGTGTGTGGTTCATGTGTTTATACACACATATACATATATACAAGCATATTTTATACTCACATATAGGTTATTATTTTTATGTTTTAGATAGAAAAATATGAAATAAATTGCCCAAAGTCACTCAGCTGTTCAAGGGTGGAGCACTTTGAAGGGGACTGTTTGATCCTAAAATCTGTACTCAGACCCACTCCCCCACAACGTCAGTGCCCATAGATCTCCATGGTGAACCCCTTCGAAGTGCCCTGTCCTTTTTTCCTTTTTTTTTTTTTTTTTTTTTTTGACAGGCGGAGTGGATAGTGAGAGAGAGAGACAGAGAGAAAGGTCTTCCTTTTGCCGTTGGTTCACGCTCCAATGGCCGCCATGGCTGGCGCACTGCGGCTGGCACACCATGCTGATCCAAAGGCAGGAGCCAGGTGCTTCTCCAGGTCTCCCATGGGGTGCAGGGCTCAAGCACTTGGGCCATCCTCCACTGCCTTCCCGGGCCACAGCAGAGAGCTGGCCTGGAAGAGGGGCAACCGGGAAAGAATCCGGCGCCCCGACCGGGACTAGAACCCAGTGTGCCGGCGCTGCTAGGTGGAGGATTAGCCTTGTGAGCCGCAGTGCCAGCCAATGTCCTTCTAATAGTTAATTGTGGACATGAGGACTACAACTAAATCTGTCCTAAAATGGGAAGGAATCTTGCAACTCTGAAATATGCACAAGCTTCAAGAGACTTCTAGGTGGGAGGTTATGAATTAGCCTCCCAGACCAAAAGGAGTGCCGCCATTCATTAATTTGATTTTGTTTAGGTTACTGAGCTATGATTCATCCTTAATTGCATTGTTTCAAATGACTAAACAGTCTAAGTATTAGCCAACTGTTAAGTGGTTGCCCAGCCTCAGCTAAGTAGGACAACTTCAGCTTAGGAGTCATTAAAATCAAAACATTGTGGGGCCTCCTCTGGGTATTGGGTCATCTGCCCACTGACTGATGGTTCTGGTGCCTGGTGGAGCTCCAGCAAGTGAGGAATGCACCCCTTCTGTCGCTGCCTGGAGGGAACTGGGTCCCACTTCCTGTTGAGTTAAGTTCCCACAGAGAGAATGCTAGTGGACTGACCAGCCGGATGCAACAGATAAACCTTTCTGTTGACAGTGGCCCCTGCACCGTGCTCCCCCAGAGATGTTTGGAAGCATGATAAAGCATAAGTAGCCTTCCAGATTAATGCCATGACTCTCCGAACACATTCTACCGGGCCTCAGGTTCCCTGTCTGTCCAATGGGAGTAATAATGTGGGCTCTGTCCTTTATGCCACCAAATATTTGAGCAGAGAAAATGAGATGCTCTCTTGTGATGGGTTTTAGAAACATTTTTAAAACAGTTTAGCGAAATGTAAAAGACTTTTGGTCAAATATTAGTCTTTTCCACGACATTTATGGGTACCATTCATCTGTGAACATGGAGTACATTTATGTCCAGCTCCAGATCTTATTTCTAGCCATGTATTTAAGGCTATCAGTTTCAAAATTTCCCAGCAACTTGGCAAAGACTGTAGGGAGCTGAGAAAGGCAGTGAGCTCAGGCTCCATGCATGGTCAAGTTTCCTGAACCCCAGAGTTGAAGGTGAAAGAGGGTATGAGAGCAATGACTACATCAGGCCAATGGGAAGGCTGGGTTTTAACGATAACTTGAAACTGTGGCCCAATCCAAACCCTCAACTGGTGGTAAAACACAGATTTCAGTAAGTCTGGCAAGGGGGCCAGAGAAAGTACTTGTCTAACCCAGTCCTGCTTATTGCTGATACAGCTAGTCTACAGACAGTGCTTTGGGTAGGACTGTTCTGGGTGAAGCCTGCATCTGAGCATAGCTAATAGGGACATTCTAGCCAGGCCCAGACCCTTTAATCTACCTGGACAGCTAGCTAATGCCTCCCAGGAACTCCCTCATCCAAGAATAGCCAAACCCAAAATCCCCCTCTTTACATTCAGCCCGAGTGAGTGCAACAGCTCAGTGAGTAATCTCCCGTCTCAGAAGGCTCCCATGACTACACATAAATTCACTTAAAGCAGGCACAGGCGCGAACATGCAAGAATCCACTTAGCATGAAGACCGACAGATTTCAGAGTAATGTCCTTGTACTACAAAACCCTCCACCCCAGGACAGATTGGAAAGGGCTAAGAGGGGAAGCCTGGATGGATATTCACATCTGGGAGCAAGGGAGGGAGACAGGCCCTGCGCTCCGTCCCTCAGGATCCTTCCCCAGCTTGCAGGGAAAGGGGTGTGAGTGGAGGGTCTGTGAGAAGCCCTTTAGACTCCTTCCACGCACACCTCTCCTGGAGCAGGCCGGTGCACAGCAGACACGGGTGTTCTGTAAGGCAGAACATCTGGACAGGGCAAGCAAGGACTGGCCGTGCGGATTGGTGGCCCGCTCCAGCTGTGTCCAGGGAAGGAAGACATTCCCTTCTGGAACATCAGAGACATCTAAAGTATTCCACAAAATCTGTTTAATTTTGAATCTAAACAGAAGTAAAATATACTCGCTTAAAGTCAACAACACGAAGGCTTGCTACCAAGGGACTGTGACAATAAAAATTCATGAACAGGACTGAGTAGGAGAATTTACAGTAAATTAAAACTATGTTGGGAAATCGAGCTCCTGGTTGGGGGAAGCATCTGGCTATTATTTGCATCAATCCACCTAAATACTAATAAGCTTATCTGAGTTCATTCACTCTCTGGATTAGAGCAGTATCCATAGCTGCATACAGCCTCAGCCTAACTTCCAATGGGTGCATTAACCCAGAGAATCCCTTTCGTAACAAGGTGTGATTTCTTCCTTTTTTGAAAGAAAAAAAGATTTATTCATTTATGTATTTGAAAGAGCAACAGAAAGAACAGAAGAGAGAAATCCTCTATCCACTGGTTCATTCCTCAAGTGCCCACGACAGCCAGGGGTGGGACAGGCTGAAACCAGTTGCCAGGAGTTCCATGCAGGTCTCCTACATGAGTGGCAGGGACTGTGTACTTGGGCTGTCTTCTTCTGCCTCCTCAGGCACATTAGCAGGAATGCTGGATGGGAAGGCGGGTAGCCGGGACTCGCGGTGGAGCTCGGAACGGAGTGCCAGTGTCTCAGCCAGCACATTAACCTGCATCACAATGCCAGTCCCAGCAAGGTGTTTTTTCAATATTAATTTAATATGTGATTAGTCTGAGACAGTGCAGTGCCAAATTTGCTTCCTTTCGCAGATCTGTTGTAGTCAATGTGACCTTCTTTTTTCGGCCATAGTTCAAGGGGAGCCATTTGCAGACAAATCAAATGTTGTTCCCTCCAGATCCAACATCTGTGTCTGCATCACCCTCAGAGGCCCCTTGGTACTGTTGGTGGTCTGTTTGCATACCTTTCTGTCTTGCCCAAGGGGAGTCAGATGGGATGTTTAAGGTCCTTCCCAACTCCCAGATTCTAGGATTAAAAACAGAGCAATAACGTGCCTGTTGTATCCCAAGATGGGAGATGACTTCATCCTTCCGGACTTCCTGGAATCCACATGGAACTGAGCTTGTATCTTGTTTAAGTGGAAAAGTACAACCATGACCAAAAAGGAAGATGCTGGCTGGGGTCACAATGGTGTCAAGACCCTAGGAAAACACTGGAGGTCAGCAAAGTTTTCCCAGAACAGAAAATTACCCCCAGAGCTGGGTCCCCTGCCCTCCTGTTCCCAAACCAAACACAGTGCAGGTCTGAGACCAGGAGATAGGCCCTGCTGGCCTTGGACAGGAGAGGCATGAGGGATGGATGCCCCTGTTACACCTGTCTCCTGTTGACCTCACTTCCCACAGGGGCTCATGCACATCTCCTCCTTGTAGGGCCCCTGAGCCCGACCTTGGCCAACTTCTTGTTAACTCCTGCAGCTTTTCCATTCAATTTCTTTGCTTTCACTGTTTCTCCTTCCCATCTAGATGCTATGCTGCTGTCTGATAACCATTTAAATACAGTTCTGAATTAGACATCTTCTCTCTTCCAAAAGCTTCCCATGGCTCCCCATTTCCTGGAGAACAAAATCCAAATCTTTATGGTTCTTAAGGTTCTGGCTGGATTTTTACCTTCTTCTTCCACTGCCTCCCTCCCTCCAAGACTCAGGTACAAGACTCATATTTTCTCTTTGACTCCAAAAAATGCAGACATCTTTAAATGTACTGTAACCTTTCTTTTTCCTTTTTAAGATTAATTTATTTATTTGAGAGGTAGAGTTACAGACAGTGAGAGGGAGAGCCAGACAGAAAGGTCTTCCATCCACTGGTTCACTCCCCAAATGGCTGCAACATTAGGAGCTGTGCTGTTCCAAAGCCAGGAGCCAGGAGCTTCTTCTGGGTCTCCCACATGGGTGCAGGGGCCCAAATGCCTGGGCCGTCTTCTACTGCTTTCCCAGGTTATAACAGAGAGCTGGATTGGAAGAGGAGCAGCCAGGACTAGAACCGGTGCCCGTATGAGATGCCGGCGCTGCAGGCAGAGACTTAACACACTGTGCTACAGCGCTGCCCCGTAACCTTTCCATCTCTAGACTGTCACTCATTTTGGTTCCTGCTTCTAGAAATGTTCACTGTTCCTTGGGATTTTGGGACGACTCTGAACTTTTAAAACCAGTTTCACATTCCCTCCTTTCCAGAGCACTTTGCCCATGCCATCCATTTAGAATGAGTCTCACTGGGGGCACTTAGATTTGGTCTTCTGTTCTAATTATGTGCCTGTATGGTCCCCCCCGGTGGATCCTGTAAAGAAAGGGCTCTGTCAGGGCCATTGATTCTCTTTAGTCTTTCATATCTTTATAGGTTTTAAAAATTATATATTGTCCAAATAAAACTTTTGCTTATGCAAACCCATAGAAAGTTTGAGATGTGAGGATGTTAGCAACTATCGGTAAAGGCAAATAATTGCAAATGGGTCTATGTTCCTCTTTGTAAACAAGGCAGACAAAAAACTCAATCACGGTTCTCCTTCCAATGACCCCAGATGCAGCATTCCTTTCCTTCCAACCCAGTACTCCAAACAACGTCCACTAAGCAATCAGAGTTAACATCTATTTTCCATCTCGTATCTGTCCTAAGCCCTCATTTTCTCGTTTCCTTACCCTCTTCTGTAGGCTGGTGTTGCACAGGACTTCTACTGGAAGGCTTGGGGAGGGGCCATGCTGTAGAAGTTGGGGAGTTTCTGTTCTTTAGAAGCTTCCAGTAACTTGGTAGAGTCTGGGCGGAAGTCTGCGGCATTCTACTGGAATGATCCCCCTGGCTCTGCTTCAAACACCCAAAAAACTCAGCTCGAGATCTAGATCAGCTACTTGTCTACAATGGTTGAGACTAATAGCAGGTGATCAGGGCTCACGTTCAACTTTATGAGGTTGACTTCAACCCCATAAATGCCACCTCAACTCTTGAGCCACTGCCAAGTAAGCAGCAGGGAAATTTTCTTTTGGTCTGGAACTACTAAGTTTCTAACAAAGAAAAAGCCCATTTAGGATAATTTTACAAAAACTTTTACTTATCTTCTCCCAAACTCTTTGTCTTTCACTCTCTCTGGAGAAAACAGTGGCATTTAGAAGCTATTGGTGCCTCCACAGGTGTGTTTACTCGCCCAATCTGGGGCCATGAGGGAGGCTGGCAAGCTCTGTAACCCACCTTCAAGGCAGCTCTTTGCAGGTTACATAACATGACCAGGGCCAGGAACAGAGATATTCCCCCAAGGAAGTGTTTTTAATCACTTCCGTTGATACAAGGAATACAAGACTCTAGAGAACTGTTTCCCTTTACTTTGGCAAACTTTGTAATAATGAAGTCAAACTGAAAGGAAGTATATTCTGACCATATTCTATGGCTAAATGCCGGCGCTTATATTAACTGACATGCATTCCGAACCAGAACAGATTGCTGGAGTTACAGCAATGATTTACCTTCAAAAAAAATTTCAGTCCGTGAAGAACTTACATCTGCTATGTGAATGCCTGCTGCAAGTGACATTCACATTCAGGATTCCGTAAGAGGACAAAGAAGTATGATTTATGCTGTGCAGGTGGACAAAATGATAGCACTCCTTGAATATCACCAACCATTGATGTCAGTATTGGACTTGGTCTGTGCACGGGCCAGCTTGCCTCCTTCCTCCCCTTTTCCCTTGCAAACTCCCGCTCGTCATGTGCAAGTCACCTCCTCTGTTACCTCTTGCCTCCCAAACCCAGTGAGTGAGCCCTCTCCATCTATCTCTTTACTTACCCCTGATTTCCAAACTCTCCAGCCACACCATGCTGTTCCCTAAAACAGCACTTTTCTTATTGATGACTGTAACTCTTATTTCCAGCATATATGGGGGTCTTCAAAAAGTTCATGGAAAAATGCATATTATGGAAAAAAATGCTGAATGTCAAGCTTTTTGCACCAAAATAAACTTATTTTGAATTCCATCTTCCACAAACTGGTTGAAGTCCCCACCTATTTCTGGAGCATTGCATTACTTGAAAAATACTCAGTGAGTGATTGGAGTGCAGCAGTTTTGAGAACATTTTGGATGTGCGTGGGGTGGGGGTGGGGGGCACGTAGAGGGGTGGGGGATTGAGCTGGTACATTGCAGCACGCTGTAACGGAAGCACAGAGACCACGACACAGAGAGGACACACACAGAAATACTTCCTTCCATGAAGTTCCTTTTGAACTTCACCACTCTTCTGCTGCTGCCCTGGGTCAGTTACCCTTTCATCCCCTGCAGTCTGTGCTTTGTGTTCTCCCTCAGGCTCTGTGTGGAGGTCAGGGGGTGAGTGTTTCAGTTCACCCACGGGGCTCTCAGAAGTGGCCATCGTGCGTCCCCAGGCTACAGACTCCCTGCCCCCACCCTCCCGGGATCGCCACTAAAAAGCAAATAAAACATGAGCCCTCTGTACTTTGGCCAGGTCCCTTGCCTGCCTGGTGTCTAGCAAATGACTTGGGTGGCTTTTCAGTTGGATTTGTCTGTTCCCTGAATGTAGCATCCTCTGAAGTCAGAGCGTAGCCTCAAGGGGCACTTAAAGTGTCCTCCTGTTCCTGAGCTGAGGCCATGGAAAAGGGCGTCCTTGTAACTAATGTCCGTGAGGACATTCGGCACAGCCCAGCAACTGTGAACTGCACATAGTAGGCAGTGGAGCTGCTTGCAACATGGGGTGGAAATTCCCTTGGTTCCTTATGAACACGAAAGAGGGAGGTTCAAGATACCCTGGATAATTCCATTACTGCCTTTGCGTGATCATTTTACACAAAGGCAGCCTGCCCATCCGCACCATCCCAACCTCTTCTGCTAGCTTGAATTCCTCTTAATTCATTTATAAAACAAAATCAGAGTGCTGACTGCAACCTGTAAAATAAGGCCACATCTTTGTCTAATTATAGATTCTACATAAACTGCTTCAGCATTATTGAAGGTATATAAAGAAGAATAAAAAGAAGATGGCTATCCCATTAAAATGTCAACAAAAAACAAATAATGTTTTAAATGTTCTTTTATATCACAGCAAGAGGCTGCTTTTAACAACCCCCCAAACTCACAAGACTCATTAAGAATGATGCCGGTGCACCACGGAAAGAAAAGACTAACACCAGTTGAACACAAGATGAGTGGTGGAGATTCTGGTTTAATTTTTTTCCCTTCTGACTCCTTTTTTTTGCCCTCTTTGGAAACTGATAAAAGATTTTCAATTTTTTTTAAATTGACCTCATTTTTAGTTTATTGTTTAAAAGCAGAGATGTCTTTACATAGGTTTGAGAGTCTGTCTGTCAAAGCTTTGTAGGACTATTCAGATGGAAGAAACCCACAGTGCTCCAAATTGTCTGGGGGGAGTTTCCACTTGTATGTGTTTGGGCATTTCCCGCTCTTAAAAGTCAAAACCTAATGATCGTGGCAGAAGGCTAAATATTTTCCGTACTTTGCTTCTGAAATTTGTTCCTTACGAAGAGCATATGGGGAAAAGAAAATTGGACACATCCCATCTATTACGTATAGTTAGCACTGGAGTTAGGGGGTAGGGCCCTGGGTTGTGGAAGGCCAATAATGGGGGTTCTCACTACTTCTTCCATTTTATTTATAATGAAAATGTAATCTGGTTTCACTTGTACAATTTTATTCCCATGTAATAAAGAAGAATACATCGTATTTAGAGAAGAATGTCCATTTAGATCATTTAACAGTTGTATGATATACCAGGTGTGAACGCCGTGCACAGATCTGTAAGGGAGGGCTGGCAAGAGAGGGATTACTATGGCTCTGCTGGTAGCATCCACCCTTAAAAGCATTTCTGTCCAGAAAGGTTGAGTGAACAAATGAAGGGAAAATGGCAAAAGAATAACCTAATATCCACAATGGAAGGGTTCTATTGCAGACTGCTTTAGGGGTTAACACTGGATCATGTTGAATTCCTTTGATCTGATGTCCATTTGTTGTAACTTACTGTCCTTTTTTTTTTTAGAAAAAAAAAAAGAAAACGTGTGCCCTCATGACATCCTCAATGCATGCACCATTTCTTGGGTTTTAAAATAGAAATTAAAATTTACATGTAACAATTAAATTGAAGAGATCACCTTATGTAAATTCCCAAGCCTCTCAGGAACTAGGAGTGAAATGGAATGCTAATTTAATTTAATAATGTGTTCTATTTACACTCAGACACACAACCTTTGCTCAGAAAAGCTTCAGTCCCAACCCCTACCTCCCATTTTTCTTTTTCTCCATCAGTCTGGACTGGAATTAGATGCTGATTTGAAGAGCAAAATCCAGTTGCCTCCCAGCCCCTGCCCTGCAGCCCCCAGCGCTGGCTGTGAGGTGCTTCACGTCCACAGTGGCTCCACCCTCTTGCTGTGTGAAGGTGGGACGTGAGGATTAAAGAGGATGCACACATGCAAGGGGCCTCCAGGTCGTTCGTGGGAAATTCAGAGCATGAAAAAATGAAGCATGCATTTCCAAAAATCTTTTTTGTACTAAATAAGCTTACTCATTTTTTTCTTTGATCCCTTTGAAGTACCCTCATAAAACAAAAAGCTCATGCAAGTCCTTTGTAAGTGTGTGTGTGTGTGTGTGTGTGTGTCTGTGTGTGTGAGTGTTACGGAAAGAGTTGGATCAAATAAGCAGCTTCCTGTCCACAGTGGGACATGAGATTCATTCCATGAAAGGAAACGTAACTGTCTCCCCCTCCATTGAACAAATCAGGAAGGTGACTGACAGCTCACCACCCATCAAGCCCTCCTGGGTGATGATGTGGCCCAGGGAGAGCGGTCCCTCCCCAAGGCTGGGAGCCCCAGGCTGAGTAGAGAAAGTATGCCTATCCACACCCCTTTGCCCCTCGGAGTCCCCCTGGACTCTGTCAGTGTCTGAGCTCTGTCCTTTTCCCACTCCTAGGAGGACGAATGATGTCCCTCCAGGTCCTGCAGTCTGGCTTTGATTAAATAATTAGGAACTCCCAGCAACAGATCTATCATTTCTGTCCTGAAATAGGCCAGTATGTGTCTTTTGTGGCCGTGCCAGCCGATCATGAAGCCACTCTCCTTATTGTCACCCAGAACACAGTGGTGCAGTGTGTGTGCTCACTCCTGGATTTCAGTGCTAGAACGTTGCCCAGCAGTTTGCTCCTGGTGCCAGCAGCGCTACAAAACTTCATAATAAATCCTTTCTATATTTATGCAGTCCACCCCTGTGACACTGGAATTGCCTTTCATGAGTGGATGATCAGAGGCTGCCATTTTCCACTTGTAACTCTGGGTGATTACACATTCCAGCAGAAGAGACGTCAGGCTCTGCTGTGTCTGTGTGCAGCGTGGCACGGTGGCTGCCGGCCACTGGGGGAAGGTGAGCCATGGGAGGGATGTGGGTGCTGACCTAAAATCACACACAAAGGAAATGCGGAGGTGACCTCCTTCATCCTTTTGGCTGAAATGTTTAAAATTTTCCACTTCCTCCACAGCTAAAGCCCAAAATAAAGTTGTCAGAATAAAGCAGTCGTATTTCATAGGAATATGCTATTTCCCAGAAAAGCACAAAGGGAGATGGAAGCGGTGGGTGACACCCACTAATTGAGTTCAAGGAAGATTTAAGAAGATATTTTTGGTCCTTGCCTTAATTAAGCCACAAATAATCTCCAAATTGTCCCTATTTAAAGTGTATGTAGTTTCTTCAAAAAGTTCATGGAAAGATAGGATTCTTAAGCTTATTTTGGGGGAAAATTTTTGAAATCCATAGGTAGCTTTTTAAATATAATATGCATTTCTCATGAGTTTCTTGCTGTTCATGCTGGACTTCAGGTTTTTGGCACCAAAATATACATAGCTTTCCTTTCATGAACTTCTTGAAGTACTCTCTCATCTGTTTGTGCATGTGTTTCAAGTGTGTATATATATATTATACATACATGTGCACACACAGGGTCTTCCAAAAATTCATGGAAGATGTACATTATAAAAAGGCTACTCAAGGATTTCAGATTTTTTTTGCAACGAAACAAACAACACTGAATTCCATTTTCCATGAATTTTTAAGTCCCCTAACTTGTGAAATAGTGAAATATCTAAACGAGAAATCTTTTTCTCATTTGGATGTACATGAGTAATCTTGCAAACAATAGAAAGAATTTTCCACTGATGATAACCTAAGAAGAAACTTCTAGAAACTATGAGATAGGGAAATTCAGCAATAAAACACAAGCTATGTTTTGGAATAAGAAAGATGTGCTGTCTTTTGTTTTGCATAGTTCTGTACAAAAGAGTGCAGAAAACTATGAGTACATATGGCCGATGTGTGTTTTAGTTTTTGAAAAATGATCAAAGTCACTCATCCACTGAAAGAAATACAATGAAATGAGATAACAAGGATTAGGGAAAATAAACTACATAAATTAGTGGAAGAGCACTAGGATCACAAGATAAAATCCATCAGTCACTTATGTTTCATCACTGGCTTTCATTTGTGTTTACATTTACTGAAATGCCGTGCTGTTCCATTGGTCTATGGCTGACATGTGAATCTTAAAAGAAGAGTTACTTTATACAAAGGTAAAGTCAACTGAGGAGTATATGATAGTTTTTTTTTTTTTACTGCCTTCTTTAAAAAGATCATTGCAATGTTTCCACCTGAGGCAGAAAACTCAATAGTTTATCATTACAGGCAAAGCCTGTAATAGCACATTTTATTTTTAAGAGACAAGTTTTACAAGAATAAGTATAAATAAAAAATATATAAAATGTATGCACTTTGACTTAATTTTTGAAAAGGGAGGAGTTCTAAATTTTCAAAAAATAATTGATTATTCCTCTTATTTTAAGATTTGATAAATGCCATCTCTCAGTATTATAATTTCTGGTGGCATCACATTCATCCTAACACTACCTGGAAATATTGTAATATTTGTGAAAATGAAGTTACATATTCCTTAAAACAAACATATTCATAATAAATCATTTCCAAATACATCAACTTAAGACTATATGCTACTATTTTTTAGGCAAACTCAAGCAGGAAAAAAATACTAATACAGACTTTAGGGTGTGAGCTATGTAGTCATATGATGTCATGCTCTTTGTGGTAATGATGCTGGGGGAAAATGGTTAGAAAAAAGAAAACTCTTAAAAGAGAGCAAGGAAGTAGTCGAGAAGATGGAGAAAGACAATTTGGTTCTCTCAGCTTTGCACACCTGCAGGGGTGCTTATGTTTGTAAACACACAAAAGAAAGACTTCTTGAAAGATAATACATATTCCAAAGGTAGAACTTTTAGCCAGCTGGGAGAAAGGCTTATCTTTAACATCTTTTGACTGATAGTGCTTAAACAGAAAGGTAGCCATATATTGGATGGTTTGTTAAAACTTCTGAATGTGCCATCCACAGGTAGAAATCCTCCCTAACGGACCACTAGGGGGCCTTCCTTAGAAATGACAGGGAAGTAGTTGAATAAACAGACCACAAAGAAGGACCCTAATATTGCCTATCATACACGTAGACATAGCAGTTAGGAAGTGACAAAAATCCTAGCATCTGGCTATTCAGATAAGATGAAACAGTTGATGGATTTTTTTTTTCCATCTTCACTGAGAAGATTTTTTTTTTTTTTTTTGGACAGGCAGGTAGACAGTGAGAAAGAGACAGAAAGAAAGGTCTTCCTTCCGTTGGTTCACCCCACAAATGGCTACTACGGCCGGCATGCTGCACCAATCCAAAGCCAGGAGCGAGGTGCTTCCTCCTGGTCTCCCATGTGGGTGCAGGGGCCATCCTCCACTGCCCTCCTGGGAGAGAGGATGGACTGGAAGAGGAACAACCAGGACAGAATCTGGTGCCCCGACCGGGACTAGAACCTGGGGTGCTGGCGCCGCAGGCGGAGGATTAGCCAAGAGAGCCGTGGCACCGGCCGAGAAGACATTTTTTTAAAAATCTACTTCAGTTATTCATCTGCTTATTTTTAGCTCAAATAATGGTTGTTTTATCTGCTTTATATGTTACCTTCTTTTGGTGGCTTGATTTTGCCCAGAGGCCAAAATGAGGAGTTTAATTTATTCCACTCAGCGTATTGTGATTCGATTTGGAAGGACAGCCCGAGCGTGTGCTCCCAGATTAACATGAGCAGACGTGCAAGCTCATCAGAGTCTGCGGTGGTCTCTTTTGACAGCTCCCCAGACTGTGCTCGTGCTGAGAGCCAATGGTGTCAAGGCGGAGTGCTGGTTCCGCAAAGCTTCCGTGGAGCCTTTACTATGACTGGGCGCCAAGCTTGGTGGTGCGCTGCAGTTGCAAACCAGCGGCCTCCACAGAGACAGCAAGAAGCAAGGTGTGCAGGGCTGTGGGAGCTGGGTGGTGGGTGGCTTTGTGGAGGTCCCATTTGGGCAGAATCCTAAAGAGATCAAGGGAAGAAGCCAAGGGAGACTGGGGATCTGCAGTTCGGGGTCGCAATTTAGAGGCAGGAGACCTGGGGTCAGGTCCCCCCTCCTTCACTCACCAGCTGATCATGAGGGAGTCCAGGGACACTCTCTGACTTGGCTGTCTCAAAGCAGGAATGCTAACAGTGCTGGCTCTGTCTCCTGTAATGGTGCCTGGCCCTTTATCTCACCGGGTTCTAAAACGATCTCATGGAGTGATTTTTTTTTTTTTTTGAGATTCTTTATACTCCAAGTTTATGTGGTTGCTCAAAATAATCAACAAAATGTGGGGGTTTGGCCTGGCAGTTAAGCCCCTAGTTGGATGCCCAAGCCCTACATCAGAGCACCAGAGTTTGGTAACACACAGCTGCAGCTCTGGACTCTGGCTTCCTGCAAGTGCAGACCTTGGGAGGCAGCAGGTGGTGCCTCGAATAATCGGGTTTCTACCACTCGTGGGAGACCTGGATTGCTTATGTAGCTCCCAGCTGTGGCCTGGATTAATCCCCCAGCAATGTGGGCATTTGGGCAGTGAACAAGCAGATGGAAGCATGCACTCACTTTCTCTCTTTCTGTATCTCAGTCTCTCAAAAAAATTTAAAAAGTCACAATTTTTAATGAATGACTTCTATACTAGAGGACTTTGATGGACAGAAGGCCATCTTGTCCCCAACCTTAAAAATAGCTTAATGATTTATTAACATGAAAGCTGACCTGATGCATTAAGTTTAAGAGTTTGTAATATGGGGCCGGCGCTGCGGCTCACTAGGCTAATCCTCCGCCTTGCGGCACCGGCACACCGGGTTCTAGTCCCGGTCGGGGCGCCGGATTCTGTCCCGGTTGCCCCTCTTCCAGGCCAGCTCTCTGCTATGGCCTGGGAGTACAGTGGAGGATGGCCCAAGTGCTTGGGCTCTGCACTCCATGGGAGACCAGGAGAAGCACCTGGCTCCTGCCTTTGGATCGGCGTGGTGCGCCGGCCGCGGCGGCCATTGGAGGGTGAACCAACGGCAAAGGAAGACCTTTCTCTCTGTCTCTCTCTCTCACTGTCCACTCTGCCTGTAAAAAAAAAAAAAAAAAAAAAAAAGAGTTTGTAATATGGGGGCTGGCACTGTGGCACAGTAGGTTAATCATCCGCCTGTGGTGCCAGAATCCCATATATGGGCGCTAGGTTCCAGTCCCAGTTGCTCCTCTTCCAGTCCAGCTCTCTGCTGTGGCCTGGGAGGGCAGTGGAGGATGGCCCCTGCACCCATGTGGGAGACCAGGAAGAAGCACCTGGCTCCTGGCTTCGGACTGACGCAGATCCGGCCATAGCAGCCATTTGGGGAGTGAACCAACGGAAGGAAGACCTTTCTCTGTCTCTCCCTCTCACTGGCTATAACTCTAACTCTCAAATAAAATAAATATAATTTTAAAAAAGAATTTGTAATATGAATACATATATGCATAAAATGGTCAGCAAAGATATAATCCAAGGTAAATCTTGCTGCATAATAGGAGTATTTTCATTTTTGTTTTTGGGACTGTCTGATTTTCTGTAATGACCTTAAGATGTTTTCCAATAAAATAGTAGTCTATTAATTAACCAAAATCATAGCAAAACAGAATATTTATGGATGGACAATTCCATTTTCAACCAAGTTTGTACAGTTGCACCCAGAGATAGAGATGTAAAGAAACAAAGTCTGGAAGTTCTTTCTCATGTAGACAATGTAATTGGCATCATATTGTAAATATTGGTTCATATTTTCTGCTTCTCACCATCTCTAAGAGGTCTTGTCAGGACATCATTAAACAATGATCTACATCATTCTCCTGTTTTAAAGATTTCATCCTTAGCCCTGTTTGCAAGGAGCTTGACGTGATATTTAAAACATGGGATTTCAGGTCAGTTCAGAATACGTTAGGCCTTGCTTTGTGCATCCCGAGAGAATGAAGCATTATTCCTGTCCTTGAAGGTATCTCAGATATTTCTTAGAAGAAGGGAGAAAGGATAATAAAATGCAGGGCCATGAACACTTCTGCCATATCCTACATCTAGTATTTTAGAAATAAGCCAGTCATTTTAAGGACAAGATAATTTAAATTCTAGCCTCAAAGATCCAGAAGCTGGAAGGAACCTCAGGATATCATGTTGGTCTTTTACCTTCAGACATTTCACTTGAGGTGGAAAAGTGGGGGTGCAATGGAATGACCAGGCCCAGTGAGAGTCTCCTGCATTGCCACAGGGTCTGCTACCCTGTTCCTGCCATCTCCATTCTCTGCCTGTGTTTGATGTCTTGAGTTTTCTCCATTAAGTAAAGAGGAGTCTCCTGGTATTTTCAGTTAAAAGGCTTGATCATTTACCAAGCCCTCCCAGGGAGACAGATGGCATGATTGTGGAAATACTTGTTATAAGGTTGGAGCTTTCCCTCAGAGAATCCACGCAGGGCAGGGTTTGCAAGTTCTGAGTAGAGTTGCAGACAGAAGAGAAAGAGAGAAAGGTCTTTCATCTGTTGGTTCACCCCTCAAATGGCTGCCACAGCCAGCGCTCTGCTGATCCGAAGCCAGGATACTGGTGCAGGTACTTCTTCCTGGTACAGGTACAGATACACCGGGTACAGGTGCCCAAGCACTTGGGCCATCTTCCACTGCCTTCCCAGGCCACAGCAGAGAGCTGGACTGGAAGAGAAGCAACCAGGACTAGAACCCAGTACCCGTATGGGATACCGATGCTGCAGGCAGAGGATTAACCAAGTGAGCCACAGTGCCAGCCCCATGCCCAAGTTTCTTACACATTGGTTTGGCAGGAATGGGATGGGGTGCACCTTGGGCTTCGGTGAAGCAGAGAAGAACAGAAGGAAACTTCTCCAAGGGAGCTGGAGTCAGCGTGCAAGAAGCAGACCTGCTGTAGTCAGCAAGGGCTCTACAGTCCTCGTGCCCCGCACACAGACACGCAAGCGTCCAGGCCATTGGGAAGACGCCAGGCTGAGCTTTCAGAACTCCAATCTTCAAGGAACCCTGAACTTGAACAGAAAAACAGGTCAAATGCAAGGAGGAAATTTTCTCTCTGAGCCAATTAAGGCAGTTTTAATAGATCAGCATATGAAAGCTGTAAAAATATTTGATAATTCAGTGTATTCCAAACTCCTCAAGTGCACAAGCCTCAGAAGGGTGTCTCTGTTTTATGAAGCTCATTGGAGATCCAAGAAGATGAGTTTAGTAAAGAGGCACAGTAGACCCATCGGGAACTGATTATTGCCATCACAGAAAGGTCTCCAGAAAACTGTTTTAAATTGTCCCATAAAGGTGCACTAAACCGTAGCCCACGCCAGGCTGCCCTTGAGGGAGGAGAGAGGCTGGTGCATGGTTTTGTGGGCAGCATAGAAGAAGGAGTCTGGAAAGCACTTTGGAAAATAGCAACACAGTCCACAAAGATTTTTAGTTTTATGAGTGTTTGGGGAAGTCCAAATATCAGGCAGAATGTAATCTGACTTTGCGTTTTAATTCTGTTGATGGTTTGCAGACCTGGGAACATTCTTCCTAGAGTGTCCAGTGCCCTTGGAATCTAACTCTACCTAGGAGCACTACTCGCTTAGAAGAGGTGAGCTCTGAGCATTGCTGTACTTTCGCCCTCTGCAGCTCAAGAAAATACAGTGGCATTGCTATATTTTAGTCCACAGGAGAAATGACCGGGCGGCTGGCATTCCACTGATGAGCTGGGTGACCATGGGCTGGTGACCTAACTTCTCTGGGTCCTGTGTTTTCTCAGCTGCAGACTGGTGCTGATGCTGATACTGATAGCTGCATTCATGGAGGTCTTCACAAGAAGTTTCTTCAGCATGTTTGTGGAAAATGCATACTATGAGAAAAGTATGTTTTTGCACCCAAAGGAACCTATCCTTGAATGCTGTTTCTCCATGAACTACCTAGAGTACTCTCAAACATGTCACACATTGTTCTAGAAAGATGTGTTAGCTCAGTCATTGCAGCAGTTCTTGAGTTTAGAATCCCTGTTGTCTTTTGGTCCAGTTGAGGTTTAGGTGGGTTAAATGAGTGGCTCCAGTTCTGGCAGCTGGGAAGCAGAGTCAGATTTCCGATCCCAGTGCGCACATGGCAGGCAGCGAGCTGCAGCAGAGCAGGGAGCAGAGCCCGATGGGCTCCCATTAGGCCTCTGTCCCCTACCGGCTCCGCAGCCTTGGCAGCTGATGGCGTTTCTATGGGCCTTTTATTCCCGGTTGATAAACTGGGATTGAAAATGTGATCTCCTCGTGGCACACTGTGAAGGCTAAATGAGTTAGTGCTTGTTAATTCAGAACAGGGTCAGGCATTTGGCACAGCAGCTTAGTCGCCGCTTGGGGCACCTGAATCCTCTATAGGAGTGCTGGTTCGAGACTTGGTTAATCTGCTTCCCATGTAGCTCCCACTAACGTTCTGGGTGGCAGCAGATGATGGCTCTAGTACCTGAGTGCCTGCCACCCACATGGGAGTTCTGAATGGAGTCCCAGGCTCCTGGGTTCAGTCTCACCTCGCTCTGGCTGTTGTAGGCATTTGAGGAGTGAAGCAGCAGATAGATTTCTCTGGCTCTCTGCCTTTCAAATAAAGTTAAAATAAATCAGTACTTTTTAAAAATTCAAAGTAGTGCATGATAAGAGCTCGGTATTAAAATGTACCATTATTATCATTTTATTATTCTGTTCTCCAATGATCTGAATCTTAGCAAAATTAGTTAATATGTGTAAATTACCATTTTGGAAATTTATATTTACTAAATAAAAGTTTAAAAAATTACCTACCGTACATAGTAAGCACTCAATAATCCATTCCTTCCAGGAGATTAGTGCCAAGTGTGATCTGGAGAGATCCAGATCACAGGGCGTGGGGCTGCCTACCCTGGAGCTCACAGGCCAGTTGGGGAAAGAGGAGCAGCCTTAGCTTTTCCTTCTCCAGCGAATCAGAATGTTCTGTCTTTAAGAACTGAATGCAGCAGTCCTCTCCTTATCCATGTTTCACTTCCACAGTGTCATTACCCAAGGTCAACTGCAGTCCAAATACGTCAAGTGGAAAATTCCATTTTGTAAAGAATTTGTGAGTTTTCAATAGCTCTTGTTACAGTATATTGCTATATTCAACTTTTATTATTATTATCAATCTCTTAACTGTGCCTAGTTTTTAAGTTAAACATTATCACAGGTATGTATGGATAGAAAAAACTCATAGTATATGAGTATATAGGGTTCGGTACTATTCACAGTTTGGGGCATCTGCAAGGTGTCTTGGAACACATCCCCTATGGGTCGGGGGCACTGCTGTGTGCAGAATTTCTTACTTGTCTGTAATGGTAGGTCATGTAAGGAGACCCATGGATCTAGGAGTACTCACAGTCTCACCTTTCCCCCAGTCCAGTGGAGAGAAGCCTCTGCATGGACACTCTGTGTATTTCCCCTGGGCACCATCTATAGAGGACAGGCTCTGACTCCGAGGGTGGGACAGGCTCAGAGCATCTCTAAACAGCAACTGAAGGGGGAGGGCAGAGAGGGGAAGGAAGATGACATCCTCAGAACACGACAGGGGCTGTGCACAGCTGTGCAAGTCGCATGTGCACGCCTCATGCTTGTTTTGTGAAGGTGTAAGACAAGAGATGGCATTGAGGTATGCATTGCAAGGACCAATAGCTCCGTTCTTGTCAGCAAACAGGAGAAGAAACTCCATTGCTCTGCTATGACCTTTGTCTCACTCATTGTGTTTGTGTAAGTCCCGCTCTTGGAGGCCAACAGCCACGTGGTTTGATTGGTGTGGAACAAAGAATATTTGCCAGGAGCTGTGCCAGGACCACTGTTCATTAGGTGTTGTCAACCCCCAATTGTCCTTGGCCACTTTTATAACAAATGAGATGTCAAGGTTTGTTCGGTCTTAGGGGGCACAGCCACATGGTTGTAGTGCATCAGCAGGTCTTTTGTAGGAACCGTGAGCCTTCAGTGTGGATGCAGGCATGCATACTTTCCTAACCTTGGGCTGCAGTGGCTTCTGTCACATGTAGTAAGAACTGTAGCTTTCCCATGGGCCAAACTCCACACACATTAGTGTACATCAGTTTCCGGTTTCCCAAAAAATTCCTTGATGGCAAAAGCACTGATTTCTGGACTCAACCTAGACTTACCGAAGCAGACATTCCAGTGGCAAAGTCTGGAAACTGGGATGGTTCACAAGCATTGCCATTGACTTTCATCTGTCATATCAGGGACAATGGTGTGGCTAGTTCTAGCATTGCAGCCAGATCCCTATTCCACATAGGAGAAGAAGTCAGATGTCTTTTATGACTGGTGCACCAGCCACCTGGTAATTAAAGATGGGACTGAGAAATGTGGGCCCCTTCCTGAAGCAGGTGTAGCACACCCCCAAATCCCTGTTCCCAATTTAGCAGCATCAATAATCAGTCTCTGTGAGGACAAAATTTGTTCAGGCAGAACAAAGCCCACTGCAGTCACAGATCCAGAAAAGAAGCTTCCAGATAGCCTGTTGTATCCCTCCTCACCTTTGTTTCTCCCATTTCTCTCTGAGTCACCAACAGGCTACTGCTGGGCTCACTGCCTTTTTGAACTCCTGAGGTTGGCATCTTAAATATGCTATCTCCATGTCTCCCAGGTAAGCTCACTATTGGATCTCCCAAGAGCCAGTTTCCCAGCAGAACCTATCAGCATCCTGGCAGGGCTGGCAGATGTCAGACCTTCTACACTGTGTGAGTGGGGATCCCATGGCCTAGGGCTCAGACCAGCCCTTCAGTGACTGTAGGGTGTGTGGCTCCTGTGCCATGCCCTAGCCACCTGAAACAGTATGCAGAAGTTACCCTACAGGTTTGTACTGGGGACTTGTGAATCTTTGTAATGTATTTTTAGTTTAAGACCATTATAGGGCCGGCGCCATGGCTCAATAGGCTAATCCTCCACCTGTGGCGCTGGTACCCCAGGTTCTAGTCCTGGTCGGAGCACCGGATTCTGTCCCGGTTGCTCCTCTTCCGGGCCAGCTCTCTGCTGTGGCCCAGGAGTGCAGTGGAGGATGGCCCAAGTGCTTGGGCTCTGCACCCGCATGGGAGACCAGAAGCACCTGGCTCCTGGCTTCGGATCAGCGCGGTGCGCTGGCTACAGCATGCCGGCCGCAGCGGCCAATGTGGGGGTGAACCAATGGAAGAGGAAGACCTCTCTCTCTCTCTCTCTATCACTGTCCACTCTGCCTGTGAAAAAAAAAAGACCATTATAGGATTCTCATCATTGTCCAATGCTGTGTGACAGTATCACCACAAGCTTAGCAACTTGCATTTATTGTCTTAGAATTTCTGTGAGTCAGAAGTCTAGGCATCACTTAGGTGGGTCCTCCACTTTGGATTTCACAAACTGGTAATCACAGTGTCTTCTGGGGGCTGTGGTCTCATTTGAGGCTTGACAGGGGAAGAATCTGTTTCCTATCTCCTTGGGTTGCTGACAGTTCCACTTCTTGCAACTAGAGAAGTGAGGATTTCAGTTTCCTGTAATCTGTTGTCCAGAGGCCACTTTGAGTCCTTTGCCATGGAGCATCTCCCAGCACGACCACCTGTTACTTCAAAGCAAGCAGGAGAGGGCGAGACCCCAGAAAGATGGATGCTGTCCTCTTATTTTTCATAGAATTGTATTCACATATTCATAGCTTGTTTTCTTTGTCCTAATCTGCTGGTTAAAAAGCAAGTCACAGATTCTGCCTACATTCAAGGCTATAAACATCAACAAGTGAAAATCATGTGTATTACTTAGTAGCCTGTCTACCAAAGTAGCGGTCACCAATTAAGACTGTCTCCTCAACCCCTAAAACAGCATTCTTTCTCTAATAGCTGGGACAACCCTTATGGTGCTTTGGGACCCCACACCCCAACCCGAGTTAACTGAGGTGCAGGTGAGACAAGTCCAGAGTGGAGTTGTTAGATTCTTTCTGTCAGGGTTTGGCCATTGGGATTCATAGATAGCCAGTTAGTCTGGGCCATTTCCTTTTAAGGATAAGGGAGTAATTAGCTATTGGGTCACCATGTTCCATTATGTGTGCACATGAGACAGAAAATGAAGTGGAAGCAGAGAGAATGCTATTGATCTGCAGAGAAAAAAAATGAGAGAGGGAAAAAAATCATTCAGCTATGTTTCTTTTTTTTAAGGTTTTTTTTTAACTTTTATTTAATGAATATAAATTTCCAAAGTACGATTTATGGATTACAATGGCTTCCCCCACATACCGTCCCTCCCACCCATTTTCCCACTCCCTCTCCCCTTCCATTCACATCAAGATTCATTTTCGATTATCTTAAGATGCAGAAGATCAGCTTAGTATACATTAAGTAAGGATTTCAACAGTTTGCTCCCACACAGAAACATAAAGTGAAAAATAATAGATGATTTTTTTTAAATGATGATGAAATCAGATCAGACCTATTGTCATGTTTAATCCCAGTGAGAGTCAAGTTGGGAGTTGATAATTTTTTTTTTTTTTTTTTACAGAGGATCAGTTTAGTATACATTAAGTAAAGATTTCAACAGTTTGCACCCCCATAGAAACACAAAGTTTTTTTTTTTAAACAGGCAGAGTGGACAGTGAGAGAGAGAGAGACAGAGAGAAAGGTCTTCCTTTGCCGTTGGTTCACCCTCCAATGGCCACCGCGGCCGGCGCACCACGCTGATCCGAAGCCAGGAGCCAGGTGCTTCTCCTGGTCTCCCATGGGGTGCAGGGCCCAAGGACTTGGGCCATCCTCCACTGCACTCCCAGGCCATAACAGAGAGCTGGCCTGGAAGAGGGGCAACCAGGACAGAATCCAGCGCCCCAACTGGGACTAGAACCCGGGGTGCTGGCGCTGCAAGGCGGAGGATTAGCCTATTGAGCCGCGGTGCTGGCTCAGCTATGTTTCTAACAGCTGCCCAGTTGCTCGTTCTGGTTTCTCATATAATGCAAAGAGTTTGAGTTTTGGAGCCCTTTCAATGTCTTGTTAGCAAATTTCCTATTCTGCTTAACCTTGCTTGGGTTGGCTCCTATTACCTGGGAAGGTAAGAAACCCTAATTTGAGATGTCAAAGTGGGCCTTATTTGGTCTTCACTTGTAACCTCCAGCATCTGCCTGCTCCCCACACATCCATTCATCGAAGAACTATTTCTCTATTCCTTAAGATGGCCTTGGATCTGTCCTGGGTGCTGGGATACAACAGCAAGCAAGCCTCACCAACTCCCAGTCTTTGGGCATGGCCTGCACACAGGCAGGGTGACAGGTGGGAGGTGCTGAGGCATAGAGGAAAGGGGCATGGAGGTCTTGAGACCTGGGGAAGAATCTTTCCAGGAATCCTTCCTGGAGGAAGTGACTCAGAGAAGACCCAAGAGATGGGTAGGGACTCACAAACTGGAAGGGATGGGAGAGCCATTGAAGCCAGTGGATGTGGCAAATCTCAGTGTGCACTGAGCAAGAACATGGCAAATCTGAGAGTCAAGGAGCAGAGTGGATGTGAAGAGACTTTTCATAGAAACAAATGGGGAGAAAGAGAACCTGTTATATGTCTGTCCTGTGAAACTGTTATCTCCTTGACGCTAAGGACTGATTTTTTTTTTTTTTAATGATTAACCTCTAGCTTCGCACATAGGTATTTACTAGTTTAAAGAAATGTGGATATTGGAGTTTCGCTTACCTTTTTATATATACAAACTAAATTTCTCTCTTTCTAATATGCAGGTGCATGGCTTCTGAAAATATATGTAGCTACCAAGTTACAGAGCAATTTCATCATTTAAAACATTCCATCATGCTGATATTTTGTAATCTATGCCTTTCCCCACTCCCTGCCTTTGCTAATATTTTATATTTACAGCCTTCACAGAGTTCATGAAAACTATGTACAATGAAGAAACTAGACATGGCTTTCACAACTTTTATATCCAGATACATTTTTTAAAAATTCTATCGTCTATGAACTTTTACAAGAACCCTAGTATATGTAATATTTTACTTCAGCTTCATGCCCACAATTTCTGAAATACATAATGTTATTTCTATTTTACAGGTGAGAAAAGCAAAGCTGGATACATTTTTCTTCCTTCTTTTTATCCAGCAAATTCACTGATGAAGGGATCTGAAAATTAGGAGCCTGTTTTCTCAGATTGTCAGGTAAGAGACTTCGATTTATCAGCCGCTTCAGAAAATCACACTTTGTTTCCCAGTACTTGGGCTCTGTATAGAAAGGATATAAGAACAGGAAACTGGTGGTATCTCTGGGTCAAGTCTGCCTTTCCTGGCCTTTTGCTGTGGGGCTAAAGGCATGCGTTCCATGGAGCCTATAAAATGCACCTTGTTCCCAAGAAATGTTAGGACAGCTGGTTTCCAGATCCTTGGATCGTTATGTCTTTTTTTTTTTTTTTCATGAAGCATCCATTAATTCTTTTTAATCATCTCTTGATTTTACCAAGAAGGTCATTATTTCCACAGGCAGTTCACTGATAGATTGGGCAGTGTTTTTTTGTTGTTTCTTTCCTGTGGTGTGGTGTAACTTTCTTTGTCATCATTACATACGTCAAAGTAGGCTAACCAGAGTATTTCCCCAACCCGAGCATATGGTTGGGTCATGCAAACAACCATCATAAATCCTCTTTTGACAATGGCCCAAAATGATATCGTGACCTGGTCCCCATGGAATCCAGATTTATGAAGCTCTGAATGTGAGAACTGAGCCTTAGGAGCATGGGTTTTTAAAAATGTGCCATGTGAATGCATCTGTCTCTTTATGTGGCTACTTGCCTCCATATGTGACCAATGCATGGAAAATATGCACAGAGGTATTTGAAAAATTCTGGAGGTGCCTCAATAAGCTTGCCTAGAACTTGGAGCAGAGCAAGCACCCAATAAATATTCATTGAGTGAGTGAGTGAGTGAATGGATGGATGAGTGACATGGAGCTTGGGTGAGTTCTGAAGTCATCCCATTTTTCTAGAAAGGAGCTCAGTACTAGAAGCTTGTACGTGATGGTCTTTCCAATATCTTTCTCACTTTTTCTACTTCTGAATGTACACCTAATTTTTTTACAGGGAAACTTTTCTAACCTCAATCCCAGAGAGTAAATCATACTTAGTCTAGGCCAATTAAAATGTGGCATTTTTTCATGGAGATTGTGGTTGGTCTGGGAAGAGACGTGCGACATGGGAAGAGTTTCCTTTCTCTTTCTATGGGGATGGGCAAAGAAGCATTTGCTGTTCTAGGGTTTTTCCCTTTCACACCAGCGAGTGCTTGTCTGACTTCTCCCCTCACTCTACGACCTTAAGGAGAAGCAGCTTCAGTTTGTGTAAAGTGGAGAGTGGGGAAGACATCATTGATGACATAGTTAAGCTCCTGGACATCACCCAGATTCTGTTCCTGTTATCAGAGCAAGTAATTTCCTTCTGATCTAGGTCACCTTGAGTTGGGATTTCTGTCACTTTCTCTGGACAACAAAAAGCTATAGTGAAAGTTAGAGATTGAGAGGAAAAAATGGAAGCATAGACTTGGTTGTTTTGTGTTATTTTAATAAGTCATAGTAGTGACTGCAATACAGAGCACACATGAAGAACCTTTTGTATTCTGTCTTTCATTGCAAGTACTTGCACCCTAAAGGGTGAGTCTGGGTGTGCTGGTTTCATTCACCTCCTTCAGGTAAGACTTGCCATCTGGAAAAGTTCTTGTTTAGATGAGCTGAGTGTTTTTCTTCACCTTGTTAGTTTTTGCTACACAGAACAAAAGAAATTTCTTTCATCATGTACTCCACAGCCCTCTCATGTTCTCAGCCATTCGTTCCATTTCCCACTCACTAGAACATGAGATTTTTTTTTTTTTTTGGACAGGCATAGTTAGACAGTGAGAGAGAGAGACAGAGAGAAAGGTCTTCCTTCCGTTGGTTCACCCTCCAAATGGCCGCTACAGCCGGTGCGCTGATCCAAAGCCAGGAGCCAGGTGCTTCTTCCTGGTCTCCCATGCGGGTGCAGTTCCCAAGGACTTGAGCCATCTTCTACTTCCTTCCTGTGCTACAGCAGAGAGCTGGACTGGAAGAGGAGCAGCCAGGACAGAATCTGGCGCCCCAACCGGGACTAGAACCTGGGGTGCTGGCGCCGCAGGCGGAGGATTAGCCAAGTGAGCCACAGCACTGGCCTGAACATTAGATTTTGAAACATCTTAGTAAATGTTAGTAAATGTTCTCTTTGCAGTCACCATAAGCCATGCAGATCATATGAAGAAGTGTAAATGACTTGTGTCTGCAAAGATCTTATCCTCTAGCTGGGATGACAGGGCAGAACATTTCAGACAGCGATGGGAGAAGTGAATAAATGGAAATACAAAACCATTGAAAACCATTATGTTATTAATTCTTGGGTGAGGGGAACATAATACTAACTCTCAGATATAAACACAGGTCTTTTGTGTCTTCTTTCACCATCATCTTTTGCCTGGAGGGCTCCAGTGGCTTCCAGATCTATCTCTGTCCACCCTGTGGACCCAGAGTGATTGTCCACACTGAAGCCAGAGGAGTCTGGTGGAGGAGCAAGGAAAACCATGTCATTCCCCTGCTCGTCTTCCCACGCCTGGTCTCACACTGTGCCCCATCCAGTTCTTTCTGTTTTTTTCCCTCCAGAGATTTTTAGTTCTGTCCAGCAAGGCCTTTGCTCTGCCGTTCTCCCTCCTTTGACACCCTTCTCTCCCCTGTTCAATAGCAGACGCCTACTCATATGGCTGCCAGTCTCAGCTCTAGCATCCTGTCCCCTTCTGACCACCACGAGTGTGACAAAACCTACACCAGACTTCATAGCACCAAGGATCTGTCCTTTTTGCTTGTCTCTGTTGTAGTTCTGCTTTGGAGTTGTCTGTATTATCATTTGAAATGCTACCTACATCTCCCACTCGTCTCCAGGTGGGCAGAATTTTTATCTGTGTTTAGTCACTGTTGAATCTCCAGAGCTTGACAGAGTGTCTGGCATATGGTCAACGTTCAATAAATATTTATTGAAAGAGAGGAAAAATATGCAACCATGCAACCCACTCTCACTTTGAGCCAAGCATCATGCTAAAAACCTAACCACACTGCCATTTGTTCCTTAGAATGCTATAGTTCTCTCTATGGCAGCAGTGCTGCCGTTGTTCCCATTTTATAATTGAGAACACTGAGGCCTAGAGAGATGAAATAATGTGTCCAAGTCTATATACCAAGTAAGTGACGGAGCTGAGATTCTGGCCAGGCATGTGACTTCATATTCTGAACTCTTAACTTATGGTCTTCAAGTCTCCCAGGTAAAGAAATGTCCTGGGAGGTCAGGGAGGAGAAGCTTTGTGAGCACACAGAGGCTTGGACTGATCTCAAAAGAGAAAATGGCTTTGTCCAGAGAGGGAATAAGCCGAAGCGTAGGTGCTACCATAAAAGCACCATTAAGTGAGGCTCTCCTCAGAATGGGTGGGCTAGGAAAGGACGCCCATCTTCCTTGCACATGCGACTGCACGCTAGCATACAGAAGTTGATGGGCTGGCTCAATTTCACTTCCCACTTTCACCCTGAGCTGAGCCCATTTATTTTTGCAGTGTGCAAATGACACAGCAATGCATAGTACGTATGAGGTATACATGAAGGCTTAGAGGCACAGGAGCAGGAATTGAAGAAGTCATTTGGCTAGCATGGTGGATATCTTCACAGGGAGACACACATGTCAAAGTCTAAGACTTACATTGTCCAAATTAGCAGCCACTAATCACAGGTGGCTGCTAACTTAAATGAATTAAACAGGAAATTAAACATTCTTTTCCTCAATCACACTGCCCACTCTTCAAGTGCTCAATAGCTACTTGTAGCTGATGGCTACCATATTGGACAGTGTGGGTAGAGGCTATTTCCGTTATCGTAGAAACTCCTGTTGGACAGCACTGGTCTAGAAAGGAAGCTGGAGCCACAATGTATAAACCAGTGTTCTGCCTCTGTGCCCTGAGCCCTGAGGAGTCATGAGAGGGCTGTAAGTTGGGAAGGCTGCAATGTACCACACTGTCATTTATTCCTTAGCCCTACTAGGAGCAATGACTCATTTATTGAGACTGATTGACCAGGTAGTAGACTAAGTAGTTCACCAGCATGATCCCATTTAAGAGGCCAACAAGGCAGGCACTATTATTATCCCTATTATACAGAGGATGAGATGGAGGTCCATTGTGGTTAAGTGACTCTTACCTGTTGGCGCCGTGGCTCAATAGGCTAATCCTCCACCTAGCGGTGCCTGCATACCAGGTTTTAGTCCCAGTCGGGGCACCAGATTCTGTCCAGGTTGCCCCTCTTCCAGGCCAGCTCTCTGCTGTGGCCCGGGAGTGCAGTGGAGGATGGCCCAAGTGCTTGGGCCCTGCACCCCATGGGAGACCAGGAGAAGCACCTGGCTCCTGGCTTCCGATCAGTGCGGTGTGCCAGCCGCAGTGGCGGCCATTGGAGGGTGAACCAACGGCAAAAGGAAGACCTTTCTCTCTGTCTCTCTCACTGTCCACTCTGCCTATCAAAAAAATTAAAATTAAAAAAAAAAGTGACTCTTACAGTCCCAACTCTGACCCGCAAAGACTCTGCTTTATAGGCTCCCACTCAACATGAATTAACATGATTGTGGCAGTGAATTATTCAGCGAGGCAGAGACTGAGGTTCGGGAAGCCCTTTTGGCAGCCCTGGAAGTATTGTAGGCATGAAATCATAGTGGCTTCCAGCGGCGGGGAGGGAGGGTGTCACAAGTTTTGCTTGCTGCAAGCTTCCGAGGTGTCTTGTTCTTTGTTCTTGGCCTATAGTTTCCTTGTCTTTCTCCATTCCTCCCTCACCATTAATCGCAGTCACTTTCATTTTCTTTGGACTCCTCCTTGCTTATCGTTTTGCTCCTTGTGTTGCTGTTCCCAGAGAAAATTCTGTGTGCATTAGGTTTTAACCTAATAAATTTTTATCCCTGGGAGGACGTCTCCCGCCCCATCCTGCTGTTAGGCCTCCCCCTAGAGATCTGATGACACAGCTGGAGAGCTTGTGTGGGCTCCACCATGAGCCAAGTCCAGAAATCCAATCTGGACCGTGCATGGCCGAGGGCATGCCTCCTCTTCCCAGTACTCTTGGTCATTGGAAATTCACCAGTGGGCCCCACTTCCTGGTGGGACGTGAGGTCTGTTTCTTTGGCCTCCTGGGACTGAAGGTAAGCTTTGCCATGGAGTAGTTCCGTCAGTGAATGCATCTGACAAGCGGTAGACACAAATCAGCCCGCCCTCCCTTGCTTTGGTAAAGAGCACTGGTTTTCAGTATTTGGTTCCATGGATTATGCAGCACAGATCCCCACTAACCTCCCCCAAAGAATGCTGGGAGAAAAAAATCGTGGCACACTGTTCATTGTGTAGCAGCAGGGAAACTGAGGCACAGAAGGAGGACGAGAATTCCACATGTGCCAGAATTGAAGAACTAGCAAGAAAACTGTGACATCCAGGTTGCCTGGTCATGCTTTAACCACAACCCGCACTTGCCTATTTAGTTACTACAAACACAAAAGAGATAAACATAGATGTAAGTTAGTCTAAACACCGAATTTTAGAAGTTTTTCCTCTGATGTCTAGTCAGCCATTTTGACCTTTATTGGAGGAGAAACCGACACACAACAGCTGTGGACAATTATTTACTGTAAGTCAGGGACCAAAGGGCTTGGATAATGAAGTGAATGCAGCATCAGAAGGAGAGAGACGTGCTTGGTATCTTTTAAGTTCATTCCTGAATGTCAAAGACCAAGAGGTACCAAGTTCATGACACAGGAGGTGCTGGAAAAGCCCCCGGATGTGTTGAGTGGTGGGCTTTGCTCACGCTGGCGGAGATGGACCAAAACACCTGGCCGCACCTGGGCCTTCCCCCTCGGAGCAGATACTTTGCGCGGATGCTACTGAGAAGACGCCTCCCTCGCTGTCCATAAAAGTGATCTACAGCTGGCTGTGGAGTTACCCAACCATCTTGGCTTCTCAATAAGAAACAGATTTGGATTCTCTCACTCAGGCTGTCCGATTTTACAGCTGTCCCGTGGTCTCTGGCAATGTGGCCGCTCCACAAGACACTGCTGAGGGCGGCCTTGGAAACCTTTGGCAGGCCAGAGAGAGACAAACGCTTTGCATAATTTGGGGCTGAGTTCAAAGCCAATACCATTTACACTCCAGAATAAGAAAGTGTTTGAAAGCCTGGGAGGTACCTCTAAGCCATTTAGATGCTAGTTCCTTTAAGCACCTCCCTTTCGCTCTGTAATAATATGCCTAGTGTTAAACTATTTGAAAATACTCCATGCACAGCATATGTCACCTCTGCGCTCGGAGCTTCCACAAAGAAAAATAAGGTTTGCCTAAGGTTGATGCACTTTATCACAGACAGACAGCACACACACACACACACACACACACCCATACACCCATCTTATCCTCACCTGTGTTGTGTAACAATGAAATGGACCACCCTGGGTGTGGCAAGAAGAGCAATAAGGCTAATGGATTTCCTCTGCAGGGGCCTCTGCCTAGCGGCCAGCCCAGAGCACAGGGAGAATGTAGCTGTAAACACTCCCATGTTCTGAGTGGGTTTCAGCCGCCAGGATGCCTTCCAGAGCAAGGCCTCCATGGAGGACTCTGTGTTCTCGAATTTTAATTAAACAGACCACAAAACCCACTTGCTCCCAAGTTGAATTCTAAGCCTGAATTTGAGAACAACTGCAGTCCTCAAAGTACAAATGACAGCAAGCAGAGAAATGTCATCAGTGTCTTGGCAAAATGTTGAGTACAGCATGGAGGGGGTACAGGGTAAAACGGAAGAGCCCAGCGTCTGGGGCTGGACAGCCGAGATTCCAGAGCTGCCCAGGGTATTTGCTAGCAGTGGGAGACCCATGTGCTAACTTCTGGGTGAATCCTAATAATTTGGACTTGTGACCTAGACCCGAACATCCCTTCGAGACAACCTTCATTTGCCCTGGCAGTTGCAGCCTTTTGGGGAGTGAACTGACAGATGGAAAATAGATAGATCTCTCTCTCACTCCCCCCCTTTTTTCTTCTCTCTGTGTAACACTGACTTGCAAATTAAAAAAAGAAGCCCACCCCTTTCTGTGCCAGTCCTACATGGCTGCAGGCTGAGCACACCCACCTCCCCACGAGGCACCCAAGCTTCCCGTCCCCATCATGAACAAGACGCCATGATGGGCCAGCGCCGCAGCTCACTTGGCTAATCCTCCGCCCGCGGTGCCAGCACCCCGGGTTCTAGTCCCAGTCGGGGCACCGGATTCTGTCCCGGTTGCCCCTCTTCCAGTCCAGCTCTCTGCTCTAGCCCAGGAAGGCAGTGGAGGATGGCCCAAGTCCTTGGACCCTGCACCTGCATGGGAGACCAGGAGGAGGCACCTGGCTCCTGGCTTCGGATTGGCTCAGAGCGCCGGCCGTAGCAGCCATTTGTGGGGGTGAACCAACGGAAGGAAGACCTTTCTCTCTGTCTCTCTTTCATTGTCTAACTCTGCCTGTCAAAAAAAAAAAAAAGATGCCATGATGACCATGTAGATGCTGAGTTCCACTTAGCAATGCCATTTGAGATCACCACTTGCACCAAAGCTCCACCCAAACTCTACTTTATTTGCATATTCAATGAGGGCACCGCTCCCTACCCCATAAAGGGGTGACCTGAACTTAGGTAGGGGCAGCAGACACCACCCTTTCCTCAAGGAGGCTGCCCATACTCATAGCTGGGTGTGTACTATCCCTTTAACTACATTTTACTTTTTGTATACATGTTGTCTGTGCCCCTGCTTTGGATTCTTCTCTTATGCCTCTAAGACTGGAATTTGGAAAGAACCCAGCTGTGGACCCCACTTTTCCACAACCCTAAGACACTGCTTCTTATCCTCCCCCTCCCCCAGGACACAGTGCCTTGTTTGTGGAGTGAATATGTCATGCTCTACTCCACTGTTACTCTTTGAAGCATGCAGTTCACCCAGATACTGCGCTGCTTTTCCAGCCACCCCTCCCACTCGCCAGTCTCACCTGTGGGGAGCAACTCGGACTAGACTAAGTTACTGGAATTAAGACTTATTCTATGCATCTGCTCTCCCACAATATGGCGCTGGGAGAGGAGTAAACAACTTCTACACAGCTGCCTCCAGTTCAGCCAATAACCTGCAGGAGCTGATCCTGCTCCTGATTGGAGAAGAGCAGCGTACTTGGCATGTGGGTAGCAGAGTTGGGATTGGTGGAAGAGGACTATAAAGGAGGAGAGAGACAACATGCACTGGGGAACACCTGAGGAACATCTGAGCAGCCCCCGAGAGAGCCGGCCGGCGGTGTGCCGCTCCCCCGTGGAAGTGGGGAAAGTGGCAGGGGGAGCCGCCCTTCCATGGAGGTGGAAGGATCGGCAGCCAACCCGGGAAGGACTAGCAACAAACCTGGGAAGGGCCAAGCAGACAAAAGAACAGCGCAGGGTCCTGTGTCGTTCCTCCACGAAGAGGGGGAGCGACACTCACCTCTTCCCCTGCTTATCCTCTCTGACCACACCGACCCCCATCTGCTGCCTGACATGTGTGGAACTCTGAGTTCAAGCACGCTTTCTCTGCTACTTGCAATGTTCTGCGACCTTTTCAAGTTCCTACTCATCCCTCAAGATCAAGACCAATGTTCACTCCTCTGTAACGTTTTCCCAAGTACTACCACTCATCCTCATAATAGAAAAGTTGAACACTGTGCTTGGTGCTTTTCATGATTGCCTTGTTTCCCTTCACCTAGCCATCACTATAATCTCAAGAAGTAAATACTGTTAGATCCATATTTTAAGATGAGGAAGCCAGTTCACTGGGATTATGTGAGTTGCCCACCATCAAACAGCTAGTTAGTGGGAGACTTAGTTTCAAGCCCAAATTGGTCAAATCTGGAAGCAAGTGCTTCTGCAGGGGTCCATATAGACTCTTCCAGTGAGTTATTTTTGCTTTGCTTTTATCATTTTCCCCATTTAACTTTATATCGTTCTCTCTTTGACTAGATTCTAAATTGTGAGCTATTTTTTTCTTTTATCTGTAATATTTAGCTCACTGCTTAGCCCACAGTAGATGTTGAAATAAATAAATAAAGTAAATGGAGAAATGGGTAGATTGATGGAGAAATGGATGGGGGGAGTGATAGGTAGATGGCCTATAAGAAGGAATAACAGGAGAAATATTTGGTTTCCTCAAAAGTGCATATAATAAAGCAAGCTAAACTCTTCTAAGTACACCAAGCATTGTGTTCCATAAAGAAGAGTTTTAATGCTTCTTGAGAAACGTAGCTAGATATGCAATACATATTATTTAAAAGATTTATTTATTTGTTTGTAAGGCAGAATTAAGGGGCAGTGGGAGTGCAGAGAGAGAGAGACAGAGAGAAAGAGAAGAGTGATCTTCCATCTGCTGGTTCACTCTTCAAAAGGCTGCCACAGCCACAGCTGTGCCAGGTTGAAGCCAGGAGCCTGGTGCTTCATCTGGTTCTCACACATAGGTGCAGGGGCCCAAATCACTTGGGCCATCTTCTGCTACTTTCCCAAGCACATTAGCAGAGAGATGGATCAGAAGTGGAATAGCTGGGACTCAAACATATACCCATATGGGATGCTGGCATTGCAAGTGGCAACTTAACCCACTATGCCACAGTGCTGGCCCCAATACATATGTTATTTTTTTTAAGGTTTTATTTATTGGAAAGTCAAAGTTACACAGAGAGAGAAGGAGAGGCAGAATGAGAGAGAGGTCTTCTATCCACTGGTTCACTCCCCAATTGGCTGCACTGGCCAGAGTTGCACTGATCTGAATCCAGGAGCCAGGAGCTTCTTATAGGTCTCCCATGTACATGTAGGGGCCCAAGGACTTGGGCCATCTTCTACTGCTTTCCCAGGCCATAGCAGAGAGCTGGATTGGAAGTGGAGCAGCCAGGACTTCAACGGGTGCCCATATGGAATGCTGGCACTGCAGGCGGTGGCTTTACCCAGTATGCCACAGTGCCAGTCCCCACATATGTTATTAATGGTGGGAAATTCAAAGGAAATTCTGTTCTATACTGTGTACATCCCTGACCAGAGATAAGGAGACTAAAATCTTGGACAAAGCAGAAAATACCTAGACTTGGTCGTAAACTTGAAGAATGAAGATATGCTCTTTGATCTCAGTCTTTTGGCTTGAACAACCCCCCCCCACACACACACACAAACTCCCTTTATGCATTTGCTATGACTCAAGTGCCTTACCTTTTGATATATTCTTGGAAGAAGTGACTTCTACAAACCAGTTAGGTAAGCTTGCAACTGCTACAAATTCAAGTGTTTAGACTACATCGACTTGTTTTTTCCAACAATTTACTTTTTTAAGGATGTATGAGAAGATCTAGATAAAATGAGAACAGATCTTAACTTTGGGCAAAATCTATTAGATGCATTAGGGGCGATACTGAAGTTAGTACCTGTGCTCAGACTTCAAATTGGCCTGGACAGGGTACAAGCCTCCTCCTTGAGCATATGAGTCAGCATTGTTATTGTTCAGTGTTTTTGAAGGGTGTGGGATGCAACCCAAAAGGCCAGCGTGTGAGTTTCCAGATAGTGATAGCAGAAGAATCGAAGGCTTTGAAGCAGCACTGTGTTTGGCCCTTCACTGGGGCAGCCATGTCCAGCTATGAAGTCATCTCTGCTTGGTCTGCGACAAGAAAGCTACTTAATGGCCCTGTCTCAATGTGTTGTTAGCATAGAGAGGCTGAGCGCTCACCAGATGGGAGGTATGGAAGCTGGATTAAGCAGAAGTTTTCCTGTTTTTGACCAAAGGGGTAAATTCAGATCAGGTTTCACAAAGAACCTGATGATTTCAGTTTAGTAACCCCTAAAAGTTCCTCGACAAAGACTTTGCTTTAGTTCTAAGCATATACCCTTAGTCCAATGCTGTGTGGAGCAACTCGGACTAGACTAAGTTACTGGAATTAAGACTTATTCTATGCATCTGCTCTCCCACAATATGGCGCTGGGAGAGGAGGAAACAGCTTCTACGCAGGTGTCTCTCGCCAACTTGAGTGATGACCTGCAGGAGCTGATCCTGCTCCTGATTGGAGGAGAGCAGCGTACTTGGCATGTGGGTAGCAGAGTTGGGATTGGTGGAAGAGGACTATAAAGGAGGAGAGAGACAACATGCATCAGAAAACATCTGAGGAACATCTGAGCAGCCCCCGAGAGAGCCGGCCGGCGGTGTGCCGCTCCCCCGTGGAAGTGGGGAAAGTGGCAGGGGGGCCCGCCCCTCCACGGAGGTGGAGGGACGGCAGCCAACCCGGGAAGAACCAGCAGCAAACCCGGGGAGGGCCGAGCAGACAAAATAACAGCGCAGGGTCCTGTGTCATTCCTCCGCGAAGAGGGGGAGCGACATAATGGTGCCGTGACTCGGATATGAAGCCTAGGCAGGGTTTAGTGTCGTTCCTCCATGAAGAGGGGGAGCGACACATGCTGGTTTGTTTTTTTTTTTTTTTCACCTTGATCTTGTCCAGATTGATTTGGAAGGAAGAGACTTTTATAAGATAGGCACTGCCCAATACAGACTTCCACATCCAGAGATAATTCCTTATCCTGAATATGAGAGATTACTTCCAGTTATGGGGAGTTGATTATATACAAGAGATTCTGCCAAGTGCTTTAAGTGACATTTTCTGGTTTTATTCTTATAAGCACTCCTCAGAGAGAGGTGATTGTTTACCTATTTTATGCATGGAAATAACCAGTTATTGAACAGCAGCGACAAGACTTGCCTTGCTTCAACATCAGCCTCTATACTTGCTCTTACCGTGACTGCAACACTGCCCACCTTTGCACTTATTTATTCTTGCCTCCTCTGGCTTCTTCATGACCACAGCTGTGTTTCACTCTTCTGTGGACAATATCATAGGGTGCCCTGTACATACTAACATATGCATACGTTCATGAAGCATTTTTTTTTTCCAAATGAAAAAGACAGATACTGAATTTTTCAAAAGGGAAGTGTGATCTATGCTCTGAGAGGAACAGAGATGAATCAAGAGAGGAGCTATGGCAACACAAGAGTGAAAGGCTCCTGACTGGGCTTGTGGTTGAAGGCACCATCTTATATCAAAGATCCTATGAACCCGGGAGCCAAACAAAGGGTATTTATTACTGGAGGATAGATGATCTGTTCACTCAGGAACCAAGACCACTTCAAAGGCCATTTGTTGGTGTGGTGGGAAGCTGTTGCCAAGGTGAAGAGTCCCTCTGTCCCAACTGCACATAAACACGTCTCCAAATAGCAGAAAGGAGCTGTACAAAATGGCTGTATTAGCAAGAGCGGGGTATAGAGGAGACACAGGAAGTGGATGGATCTCCCTCAGTCACTGTGACTGGGCCAGGAAGGGTTCCACATCCTGACTGGCCAAGACAAACACAGTCTAGCGCTGGCGGGGAGGTAGCCATCGGGGAACAACTGAACCACCACAGTCATCCAACTCCTGAAAGATTGTCACCGCAAGAGCGAAACCAGGACCTGTGGTTTCCTGCCGTCCTCTCTGGTACATAGCTCAGGCTTCCAATGACTCATGGCCAATGGCATGCCAAGATTTTACGTCCCATCTCCAATGGAGCCCAACCTGTGCAGAGCCACAGCCGTTCCCACCACTTCCTCCTCCTGTGGAGCTTAATGAGGTGATTAACTATGACCAGGATGTGAGTGGACGTGTTTGCATGAGCAGCCCGGCTGTAAAACTGGCCTTGCACAGGCACGCAAGGATGAGGCGGGGATTGGTAACTATCAGCTGCCCTGAGCCAGGGCTTCTGTGTCTTAGCTGTGCTGTTGTGTGGGATGGAAGAGAGGAAACTAACATTTATTAACTTCAGACCCCTGGAGAGGTGGTGCAGCTCCGTGGTTAAAAGTATAAGCATCAGATTACATCTGGTCTCATCACACATAACCAGCTGAGTGATCTTGGGAAGTTAATTAGCACTTCTGAACCGAAACATTTTCATCCAGAAGAAGGGAATAAAAATAGTATCTGCCCCATCAGGTGTTTCTAAAGATCAAGTAGAGATGATAAATGTAGAATCTGAAGGCTGTTGGCTTTTATCATGGTTATCAATCAGTTTTTCCTCACCATAGTGAAATGACTGAGATAGTCTAGCTTTATAAAGAAAGAGGTGTATTTTGGCTCATGGTTCTGGAGGTTCACAGTCTAGGATTCAGCAGGGTCCACTAGTTCTGCCTGTGGAGGTGGTGTTCTCACAGACAGAGATGCAGAGTCACAGAGCTTCAGATGGCAAAGTCACAGAGTGTATGTATATGTCTGTCTCAGTCTTTGTGAAGCCACCAGCATACAGTCCTGGGGGCTCCGTTCTAGTGACCTAATCTATTCTAAGTCACTTCCCAAAGACCCTCCTTCCAAATACTATAATTGGATTAAGTTTTCAACTTCTTAGTGCCATGAACATAACACTTTGGGGACAAAGTTGCATGAGTTTGAAGGTCAAATCATAGTCAAATAATGACAGTCAAGGTTAATTTTACTACCACTGTTTATCAAGTATAGTTTGTCATGGAATCTGAAGAATAAAGGAAATTATTTCTGAGGGAATTAATACTTATTGCACAAAGGGTACTTCAAAATGTTCATGGAAAATGGAATTTAAAATGTTTATTTTGACACAAAAATTTTGAAATCCAGGCTAGTTTTTTCATAACACCATTTTGCATGTACTTCTGGAAGACCTCTCATTTCAATTTTTTTACTTAAACTTTTAATTTCATTTTCCACAAATGTTTTCAACTCCCCTCCTAGAATAGATTCTCTATGAGACTTGAATGCTGGATTCTGGTATTAAGTTGGAAGAGAGCTCCACCATAATACAGATTGGGTTCTGTGAGTTTTTGAGACTAAAAGTGCTTCCAGATCTGAGTGTATCTCAGGGATAGACTAATCAGGGTAGCCATCTCACTTCCCACTGTGAGTGCCATTAATATGCAGACATCTGTCACACACTTGCTTGCTGTTCAGTTCTGCTTGAAGGCTTGTACCACTGCAGGCACTATACTAGGAATGTGTAAGGTAGAGTATAACAGAGAGAACTAAAACCTGCCCCTAATTCCCATCTTTTTTTAAAAAAAGATTTCTTAATTTGTTTGAAAGGCAAAATGACAGAGAGGGAGAGAGGGAGAGAGAGACCTTTCATCGGCTGGTTTACTCCCCAGATGACCACAACAGCTGGGGCTGGGCCATGCCACAGCCAGGAGCCAGGAACTCCATCCTGGTCTCCCATATGGGTGATAGGGGCCCAAGCATTTGGGCCATTTCCTACTGCTTTCCCAGGAGCATTATCAGAGAGCTGGATTGGAAGTGGAATAGCCAGGACTCGAACCACCACTCTGAGATGGGATGCTGGTGGCCTCACAAGTGGTGGCTTACTCACTGCACCACAATGCTGGCCCAAGCCCCTGATTTCAAGACACCTAGCAGGAGAGATGGACACATGTACAGTCAATTAATATGAGGTAGGTATTGCCCTGCTGATGGGGCAAACCGCATGCATGGCATGATGGGATAGATTGGGGATATCTGATGTCTTCTTGGGAGGTGATTGTTTTGATATGGGCCCCAAAAGTCGTGAAGAGGAGAGAATCAGTATAATACAGGGATTATCTTTTGCAAAAGTGGTAGCCCAGTGTTAAAGGGAGGAATAAGCTGGCAAAGAAAATGAAAATGCTGGAAGAAGACCATATTTTGTAGAGTTTTGATGATCAAACTGGAAGATTTGCATTCTGTTATTTATGTTGGGAGGCAAGAGGCCTGGGGAATACAAGTTCAGGTGTTGGCACTGAAATGAATCTGAATCATGGCTGTACTTTGTGCATGTGGTGTGGCCCTGGAAACCTGCTTCACTCTGAACTTGAACTCCACTCTCACAACTGAAGTAGTGGCAGATTGGATACACACAGGCTGCTCAGCATGGTCCCTCAACATGGCAGACTATTCTAAGAAATGAGCTGTTGGGCCCAGCAGTCAAGATGTTGTTGGACAGCGTAGAGGAAAATGATTAGTATCTGAATTAGGACAGTGAAAAGAGACAGCATAGGAAAGGGAGCAGCCCACTGGATTGAGAAGTGAAACATGACCAGCCAGCAATGATATAACTGATTGGGCTCAGGAGTTTAGGATGGTGTTATCAAGGTGGGGTCTTGGAAAATGATTTCAGTTTTGGGTGTTTTGAATCAAGGGTGGCTGGTAAGTTGTTCAGGCTGCTCTATTCCCTGGGGACTTCAAATACAAAGTTCTAAGTTTTAGCAGATTTAGGATAAGAGAGTTCAAGATTAGGGTGGAGGATCATGTATGAAGTAAAAGCCAAGTCTTTGGAATGATAAATTGGTCCTTAAAAAAAAAGTCTTTAAGAACAGTAATGTTGTTGAGCAATAGACATTATAACAAATGTGTATTTGTAACAGAGGATAGAAGAAGTGAACTAGAAGAAGAGCCAGACAGTTCATGTGTTTCAGAAGTCAAATGATGGGGGTTGCATACAGGCTGTCCTGGTCAGCTCAGCAGGCTCCTCCGTGAGCATATCTGGAGAGTATAGGGGCAGAGCTGGTTTGTAAGACATTAGAGAGAAAGTAACAGGGGGAATGGGGTATTTGCTTCACTTATAAAGAAGTTCAGAAGTTAAAGGGATGTAAGAGAGGGGGAAAGAGGCTAAGACAAATCTGTCACCAGTCAGGCGTGAGTCTTGAGTGGGAACTATTTGAACAGGTTTGTGGAATACAGGAAACACCCATTGTTGAAAAACTGAAGATGCCTAAGAGGAAAGAGTTTGTTCCTGATGTTAGGAGAGGCAGGGATGTGTGTGACTTGCGCACTTCAGGGATGTTAGTTTCAAGGCAAACAAGGAGCAAAGATTAAGTGGATTTCAGAGCAAGGAAGAAAAGCTTTGTTTTAAAACAAAAAGAAAAAGCCACAACACAAAACTATCTGGGCGGTTGATGAATTCACTTTGGTGTATCCTTGTCTCCTAACAAACTGTAGAACTTCCTTTAATAAGTTAGTGAGATTTACTTAGTTTGAAAAAAATGTGGAGTTGGATTTTGTTCCATTAAATCCCTTGAGAGGCTGAGCAGTGCAGCAGGACGAACCACAAGAGTGGACCTGAAGTCAGAAGGTCAGGCCAGCCAGAACCTCATTATCACAGTGGTCTTGACCTCTGGAAGGAGATGCCACCAAGAGGACAGGCTGAAGTGTGAATGAGATATGGAAGACGTTTTGCTTTGTAAAAGTCATCTGTAGCCAACTAGCGCTTGCTATTTTTATTAATCGTATTTGTTACATTTTGTTCCTAAAGCTGTTTTTGGAATGTGTCCATGACTTGAAGAGAGAATGGAGTCTTGGGTCCTAAGCAAAATGGAAAGCGTGTGCTGCACCTTCCTCTTGCCCAAGCAGACAGCGTGTGATGCGGGGGAAAGCCAGGCATATCAGAAGTCAGTCCCTGTCAGATGCTCTGAGAAATATGCCACTACAGCACGGGGCAGACTTTCCACTAAGACCAGCCCCTTCTCCCCCAACTTTTTCCAGGGATGCCTCCAACATGGTTTCGAATGACTCAAACTTTGGGACTCCTACCACTTCCCTTGTTACGCACGTTTGCCATTTCCCAGATTTCGTCATTAGGGCATTTCCTGAAATTGAGCCCAACATGTTCCTTTTTTCTGATTTCAAGAAGGATTCTGTTTCAAGCCTCAGCTGTCAAATGGGGAACCCAACTGTGAACGGTAGCGCATTTGACGGTGACATCAGAGTTTCCAAGGGGAACTGGTCTTTCCACCCCGAGATCCAATTCTCCCTTGGATTCGGTATTTACAAATAATTCACAAATTTCTCTAGACCTCACCAAGACCCTACTGCTGGAGCCAATAGCAGGAGGACCCCAAATTGCCTTAGTGATTGGCAGCCTACAAGAACTGTCTGCCAAGAACCCCTTTGGAACCTCATCACCTTTCCAAGACGCCATTTTTATTCAGATCAAAGTATTTTCCTCATGCTGGTGAAAGCCAGAGGTGCAGGTCAAAGTGAATGAGTGTGGGATTCTGAAGGAAGCTGGCGGAACATCAAAGGACCATTGCATGGGACCTAAGTCCTTCCTTTGAAGACTCTTTTCCATTGTTTCTCAGCCTTTTTCAGTCAGACTTATTGAATATCCCCCTCTGCTCTTACCATAGGCTCTACACCCCCATTCAGCTGCCCATTAATTCAGTTATCTGGTGCTCCAATTACTTAGGTGTTTACATGTTTGAAAGCAAGTGAACATGCCAATGTGTTGATCTATACACTTGAACAGATGTCCACGTGCACCCACACTCATCCAACATTTTATCTTAAGCCTTGAATCTCTCTTCCCTTTAAACTGGCATTTGACCTGGTCGGGAAGATACTGGTGACGACACCCATGTCCCACACTGGGCTGCCATGTTTTGATTCCCAACTTTTGCTCCTAATTACAGTTTTCCACCAATGCAGACCCTAGGTGGCAGCAGGTGATGGCTCAGATAGTTGAGTGCCTACCTGGGAGAGTTGGATTGAGTTGCCAGCTCTTGAGTCTGGCACAGTAGTTGTGGGCATTTGAATTGTAACCAGTGGATGGCAGCTTGCTCTATCTAGCTAGCTAGCTAACTCTCTCTCTCTCTTTCTTTTTGCTTCTCAAATTGAAAAAAACACATTATTTCCTTTTAGAAAATACTTTGTTGTATCCCCTGTAATTAATACATAATTCAGTGTCTCCCGCATCAGACCTTATACTCCCTGAGGATAGCACTTGTGTCCTCCTAGTCAACCCCGTACTCTTCCTCAAGCCAGCAAACACCCTTTGCACCTGTTTTTAGTAAGCTGCTAATGAGCATTGGAAATAATGTGAACCTTTCTCCAAATATTAAGAAATATCCATGTTTGCCACAGCAAGAACTTTTGGAGAGCTAATCGGTCACTCTTAATCATCCAGAAAAAATACATTTAGTGAATGTCGTTGCTTCCTAATGTAGATCAATACAGAAAACAGGCATTATAACTATAATATAATAGGAACTTCGCCGTATTGAGTAATAGTCATTGAACACTTAGTCTGTGTCACACACATGTGATGTGTGTCCTGCGTATGTTATCTCCTTTTGAATATTCAGGGTTTAGCCCTTGGTCTTTACCTCTTCTCTGGTGAACATAATTTGGTTTGAACATAATTTGGTCCTCATACTCAAGCAAATGCTAAATCCCAAAGCCATAAATTAATGTTACTTATGACTAAGTGGGTGAAATTTAATCTAATTATGGTGTTCAGCAAGTGAGTGTAGTGGGAAGTCCTTGGGTTATTGGTGGCGGGCCCTCAGAAGGTAATGTTCACGGAGAGCCTTGATTCTAAAGTCTGGGTGGGGTCCAGCCACTCTTGCTGCTTCCTACCTTACCACCACGTGGTCCTTTCTCCGCACAGGATCTGCTGTTGCAAACCTCCATCCTCACCCAGCGCCCAACCAATGGGGCTCTCTGATGTGGGACTTGAACCTCCAGAACTGTAAACCAAAATAAATCTCTCTCTTTCATAAGTGGCTTATCTCAGGTATTTCACTGTGTTATGAAAGCTGCATAATAACTATCTTTGCTTCTCTTAGCCATCTCCCATGTCAGCTATATGCTGCCAACTCCTGATTCCCCCAGACCAGATTTCTCTCCCAACTCCAGACTTCTGTAACCACTGCTGCACTTGGACATCCAATAGTCACAAGTTCAACCAATCTGAAACTCAGCGCTGATCTTCCTGAAAAAGCTGCTCCCCCTGCTGCCTTCCCTAACTCACTTGATGGTACCTCAATCCTTCCGGTCCTCAGACAAAAATCCTTAGTCTTGTCAATTCTACTCCTTCTCTCATAGCCCACTTGCAATCCATAGGAAATCCTGATGATTTTATCTGTAAGACACATCCAGAATTAAGTCATTTCTCTCCACTTCTCCGGCTACCATTCTAGTCCAAGCCATGATCATCTCTTCCCTAGGTTAGACTGTACTTCCTGACAGGGCTCTGTGCTCCAACTCTTGAAACCTCTCAACAAAGCAATCAAAATGACAATTTTGTCAGATTTCAACCCTCCAATGACTCCCAGTTTCACTAAAAGAAAATCTATAATGGTTTCAAGACCTGTGAGTTGAGGTCCATTTGCTCTCTGACCTTATATCCTAATACTCTCCTTATTGTTCCCTCAACAATTGCTACAATATCCTCCTTGCTACTCCATGAATGTGCCAAGCAGGCTTCCGGTGTCGGGTGTTTGCTCTGGCAGCTCCCTCTGCCTGCAATGCTTTTCCTTCTTATTTCATTTGGCTAATTCTTCACGCTATGAAGTTTGCCCAAACCACCTTCTGAAGGCCACCATTTGCCCACCTCCCAACACTACTTATTCCCCTCTCTCTGCTCAACTTTTCCCTTTCCTTTCTTAGTGCTTTTCACCTTCTCACTTAACACAAAAAGTGACTTGTCTATTGTACTATTTGGTTATCTTTCTTTTCCTTGTGTAATGTGAGATACCTGAGGGTGTACTCCTTGTCGCTTTTGTTTGTTGGCCTGTCTGGCTCCCATTACAGATTTAAAATAAACCTTGTTAACTTGAGTGGGCAAGGAAGATTTTCAGGCTGTTGTTCTCAGAGCTCCAAGTGACCTTAATGTCCTGAGTATTGTATTCTTTATATTCCATGTGAGTATCAGAATCTCACCCTCCTCACCTAAGCCTCTAAATACCACTACTAGAGCCTGCACCTCTTCGAGAAACTTTTCTGTCTACCAGACAGACATCATTTCATTTGCCTGAAATTCAGTCCAATTAAGGGTGAAGGTCTTCTTTGTCACAAATGGCTGCTTGGTGGTTGGAGGCTCATAAAAGACACCTGCCACGGCAGCTCTCCTGGCCAGCCCTTCCTTACAGACAGAACTGCAGCCTGATTCAGCTCCTGTTGTGAGTTTGTCCTCTTCTCTTCTCAGTGCTCCCAGAGGACAAGCCAGGCATGCACTGTCCAGTCTACAAGGGTAGTGAGAGAAAAGGGAGGCTTCTTTTGGGGAACACACAGGTGTATTTTCTATGTATCAGGAGAAGGACTCTTTTGTTTTAGTAACTACAACATCATTAGTTGATAGAGACTTTTATGGAGATCTAGATTAAGTAATACCAACTCAACTCAAGGACTTTAAGTTCATCAAGGATCCAAATCTTCGGGTAAACTTCCCATGAGCGTCAGCAGAGATCAGCTGAATTTCAAGACCCACGCGACAAAACTCCGTAGTGCTTTAATGCCGCTCCTCCTCTTCCTCTCCCTTCCCTCCAGTCTTCCCCCTCTTCCACTCCTTTTCTTTGTAGTTCATCTGCGCACAGGATTTCTACATCTCAATATCTTTTTTGAGCTTTGATAAAAGAGATTTGCTTAAACATTGCTAAGCATTCATAGGGAGAAATAACAGAATCCCAGGAAGAATAGTCCTGATTCCTGATGTTTTTATCAGATGTACCAAAGAGGATGATATCGACAAAGTAAGTTCATCAAGTAAAGAAACCCTAAGGTTGAGACCCCTTCTCCATAGCCACACTCACACATAGGTACGTTTTATTTCTTCAGATTCACGTATTGTCTTAGTTAGCTCTTGCTGTTTTAGCAAAATACCCCCGGCTTGGATAGCTTTAAAACAAAAGTAATGCATTTCTCACGGTTCTGTAGGTCTGAGGACCCTAAGGTCAAGGCACCAGCTGAATAGATTCCATGCCTCTGAGGACCCGCTTTCTGGCTCATGGATGGTGCCTTGTCTCTCTGTCCTCCAGGGATGGAGGGGAGGAATCAAGCACCCTCAGCACTCTTATCAGTAAAGGCAAGTAATCCCATTCATGAGTTCACTACTCTCATGACCTCATCAAATCTTGATCCCTCCCAAAGATGTCACCTCCTAATTCTGTCACACTCAGAGATGGGTTCCAACGTATGAGCTCAGGAAAACAAGAACATTTGTTCTGTAGCCTTCATCATGTGCTCTCCCCAGCAGGCCCACTCCTCTTATTATTTTACATATTTCTCCCTTCCCCCACTACTTTATTCTTTCATGTACAGAGTACTGTCAAAAGACTCAAGTCGATTCTGTGAGGTAATTTGTCTCTTCCATGACTGTGTGTGCCCTTTGTATTATTTATTTTTACCATATAATATTATATGCAATACATTTCATAGTGTGTCTTTGGAGGGTAGAAACTGGTTGGGTGAGGGAGCCAGGAGAGGATTCCATACTGACTTCTCTTCTGTCTTTATGGTTCCCTGTGATTCCAGGTAATTGCCATCTCCACGCATCTCCTCTGGCCTCCCAAACATTTGTCCTCCACACAGTAAGCAGAGGGATGTCTTGAAAGCTCATGTATGCTGATGTCACCCCCAGTCCTTACAGCTCTTCAAAGATTCCCACTGCTCTGACCCTCAAAATTAGAATCACTACTGAAGGCTCCATGGCTCTGGTCCTAGCTCTGGAGGTCTCTTTCCTCATCTAACCCTTCTCTGATACTTACTGTCATGACTCCAATGACCTTCATGTGCAGATTCATGAATAACCTGTGCTCTGGACTTCACCAGGCATTCCATCGATCCAGGATGTTCCACTCAGCCTCCATCCTCTCACCCTGCCTCCTCTGCCTAGCTGGCTTATCTTAAGATTTGAGCTGAAGCTCAACTTCTCGAGGAAGTTCTTTACCCACTGAGAACCCTGCTTCCCAGACCTGGCTACTGTGTCAGAGCTGGATTTGATCCTGGAACACTGCTTTGGTGCCTCACCTTCATAGCAGTGCTTTATTTGTCTGTGTTTATCCTCTTTTTTTCCCAGTAGAAACTGAAGTTTTTCGTTCCATTATTATATTCTCATCATCCCAGAGGGTCCCCAGAGTTAATATGTGCTCAACACACAACTATTTAATAAACAAATTAGGCAATGAGTGAATGAATAAAGGACAAGCTCATGAAGGCACTTCTTATTTCATAATCAAGGTCAACAGGAGTAGATGATGATGTTGTAAGTGAGAAAATAATCTGGTAATGTATTAGGCTTTGCTATGCTGTGGTAACAAACAGCCCCAAAACATCATGGCTCAAACAACAAAGGTTGTGAAATGACAGAGCCAGCAGTTTTTTTGTTTGTTTTTGACAAGCAGAGTAGACAGTGAGAGAGAGACAGAGAGAAAGGTCTTCCTTCCATTGGTTCACCACCTCCCCCCGCAAATGGCCACTACGGCCGGTGCGCTGCGCCAATCCAAAGCCAGGAGCCAGGTGCTTCCTCCTGGTCTCCCATGTGGGTGCAGGGCCCAAGGACTTGGGCCATCCTCCACTGCCATCCCAGGCCACAGCAGAGAGCTGGACTGGAAGAGGAGCAACCGGGACAGAATCTGGAGCCCCGACCAGGACTAGAATCTGGGGTGCCGGTGCTATAGGCGGAGGATTAGCCTAGTTTTTGACAAGACTAGACATGTGTTCACGATAGAACCCAGCATTTACACTCTTGAGCAATTAAACTACAGAAATGAAAACTCATGTTTCCTCAAATTCTATATATAAATGATCATAGCAGCTTCATTCCTGGTAACACCAAATTTTAAAGAACTCAAATACCTCTCAATGGGTGAGTGTTTAAACAAATTGTGGTGCATCTACATGGTGAACCACCACTCAGCAACAAAAAGGAATGAACTAATGATAGACACAACAGCACTGATATATCTCCAGGCAATTGCAGTTAGTGAGGAAAGGCCCATCCAAAAAGACCACACATTTGATTTTGCAACATTGTGACTGTTGCAAAACTGAATACTATAAATAAATGCCGCTAAACTGAATACTTAAAAATGGTTAAAACAGCAAATTTTATATTTTGCCACAATAAAAACTGCTAAAGGTTACATATCACTTGATTTCATTTGTGTAATCTTAAAATGGCAGATTTGTAGATATGAACAGATAAGTGAGTTCCAGAGATCAAGGAGAAGGAGGATGGGAGGGAGTTGATTGAAAATAAAGGGGTAGCATCAGGGGTTCTTATGGTGGTGCTGTCTCTTGATTGTGGTGGTGACCATACAAATCTCGGGATGTGACAAATGTCACAGAACTAAGTGCACACAAGCACGCATGCACAAAGGAGTACGTGTAGAACTGAAGGCAGTCAGTGTACTTGGTCAGGGTCTATTTCCTGGTAGTGAAATTTTATCGTTTCCTTGCACATGAATACAAAATCATCTCATAAGGAAAAATTAAACAACAGCAGAATATATTCCTCATTAATGTCCCTCACACTACTTGATATGGCTGGGGATTTCAGTCCATGTGTGTGGCATAGGCCATTGGAGCCTCGGCCGTATAGAGCATCACCAGCAGCCCAAACTAGGGGCAGGAACTTTGCATAAGTCTCCCTGGAAGACTTCTACCTGGAAGTGACACATGTCATACCCCTTCATGTTATGTCATGTTATTTCTCGTATCCAAAGCAAGTCTCCCATCTCTCTTGCTTTCTAGGAAGTAGAGAAGTTCAACTTAAATCAGATCTGGAGAGAGGATAATCAAAATATTAGGGACCTTACCATGACTACATCTATTGTTTAAGATGATAGAAATTATGAAAATATGCATTAAGCATTTTGCACTTATCCCTTTATCATGTGACCACTGAAATAAGTGTCTTCAATTTAGTGATAAATCAGGTATACAAAAATGTGTATTATTTATCCTTGGTGTATAACACTTTTTACTAGGCCTAAACTTACTTTTCAGAAAAAGTAAAAGCTTCTGGAAGAGGACAATGAAGATCTTACAATAAGATTTCAATTGCACCCATAGAACAAAGACAATTTCTCCTTGACTTTTACTCTTAGTTCCAAATGTATGTGGAAAGTAACTGTCCATTAAGTTTTCACAGTAGTAGTGCTTGCCAAGGACCTTTAGCTTTTTAACCTGAAGGCACCAGTGGCCAATTCAAAATTGAATTAAGTTGTGCTCAAAAGTTTCTACAGGTTCAGGAGGCCATGCACAGGGCATCAGGAGGGGTGGGCACAGGTGGATCACACTGACACATTTCAAAGGACTTTAGTGTGACAATTAGCAGAAAGGCCTAGGATTTGATACCACAAATCAACCAATAACCAGAGTGCTCCAAGAATGATTGACTGAATGTTGTGCTTGCTAGAAACTAAATTATTTATTTTGCTATTTGGGAACATATCTAAGATATGTTTTTTAACTTGCAGCTTTTCAGAAGACAGTTTTATTGATCTGAAGATCTGCCAACTGGGAACAAAGGGAAATGTCCACTTCCTGAGCATGCATTGTAAGCTGACCACACGTATGCCAGACCACATTCATCTATGCCATGATCTTGTGCCGCTGTTAGCATCCGTATTTTAGAAAAGTGTGAAAAGTCAGAAAAGTGAGGTTATGTGATCAGAGCTGATGCTTCCAGCCAGGACTGCCTGAATGCATTCTGGTTCTCTCTGCAGGGCTTGGGATAGAGCACCTCTCTCATCATTGGCAGTTGGCTGGTTTGGGGTGGGATAATGTATAAGAACCACTGTGATTGGGTTTCAGGGTCCTTTTCTGTACTCTTTTCAACTGCTTTCTTCTGTGATTCCTAAGCTCCAGCCAGAGGATGCCTCTCACACTTCCCCAACCTTCAAAATCCAACCTCTGCTTTTGCAAATACCTTTCTCCCTTATCTTTGTGCTCCACATCTTACCTGTCCTGCAAGTTGTAGCTTACAGGCTGCCTCTTTTGAGTCTTTCTATACCATTGCCCTTAAAATCTTTCTGATACAAGGCAAGACACGGATGAATGGACAGATGGACAAATGATATCTCCCCCCTTTCATTCTTCCTGTAGTATCTTGTTGTTGTTATATTCTGTAAGTGTCAAGTAGCTAGTGTTTCAGTTCAATGCAGGAAGCATTGATTGAGTTCTTACCGTTGCAAAGTTTTGTACTGAGCAGGATAGGGATTGCAGTGATGGGAAAGATCCAGCCCAGGCTCCATGCATTGGGTGTTCACAATCCTTCTTTTGAAATGAACTCTGATGCACTCGAGTGCTCCTACCAGACTTAGATCCTTGAAAGAGAAAGTCCATTTAGAGAGGGAAGACGCAACCTCATGCCGTTTCTAAGAGAGCTCTAACTCACATCAACATTCTTCATCAAGAGAACAGCCCAGTGCAGAATGACCCAACCCCTGGCCAGGGTGAGACCCGCTGGGCTCGGGGATGGATGGCCTCATTGCTCAGGCTCGCAAATAGCCTATTGCGGCTTCAGCTGGTCTGAAATGATACGGTTAGAAAACCAAACAATATTGTTCTGAGTGATCATAAAAATAAGCAGAAATTAGGGAAGCTTTAGCATTCTTGTGAGTTATCATTTATTATTATAATCTTACTCATTTCAAGAGTGATCCTGGAACATTAAATAATTATAACAAACTAAGATGGCAATGTAATACTACTATTTAAAATAAAATCATAGATTAATAGCAGAAAACTCCAGACTATCCCATTTAACTTTATGTAGAGGAGTCTTTGAAATTAGGTTAAGTGACTCCAGGCTTTTTATTTATAGAAACAACTTGGATGTTGGTCTGAAAGTGAGATATCCAAGCTCTCAAATAAACTTGAGTCACAGGGAATTGTAAATAAAGAAGAGCCATGCGGATGAAAAATAAATCTTCTAAATGCCCTGTCTAGTTGATAGGAAAAGCATTTCATATTAGGTAAAACCCAATAAAAGAGTTAAAGATAGGATGTAAAAATTATAAATGTGCGTGTGTATATATACATACACAATCGCAAAACCTACACCACTATTCTGTACATTGATGGAGGAAAAAAAGTAAGTGGGAAAGAAAGTTGTGCTGCTGGGGCTGGCACTGTGGCGCAGTAGGTTAATCCTCTGCCTGCGGCACTGGCATCCCATATGAGCACCAGTGCTAGTCCTGGCTGCTGCTCTTCCCATCCAGTTCTCTGCTATGGCCTGGGAAAGAAGTAGAGGATGGCCCAAGTGCTTGGGCCCCTGCACCCGCATGGGAGACCTGGAAGAAGTTCCTGGCTCTTGGCTTCAGATCGGTGCAGCTCCTGCCATTGCGGTCATTTGGGGAGTGAACCAGCAGATGGAAGACCTTTCTCCCTGTCTCTCCCTCTTATTGTCTGTAACTCTACCTCTCAAATAAATAAATAAATAAATCTTAAAAAAAAAAAAAGACAGAAAGTTGTGCTGTTATAGTGATCATAACAGGACTTTCTCTCCCTCCTCCCCAAAGAGGAGCTTTGAAATGAGGCATTGGGTATGGCCTGGCTCTAGCCATGTTCCTTGGTTTGAATTAGCCAATCCTGCTCCCTTTGGGTGAGTATAGTCTTTTGAACACATGGTTTGACAGCTGAAGAGGCTATATGCTAAAACAAAAAGCAAAGAGTTGTCTCTGCCTGCCAGGAATGCAGTTCTACCGGGTCCCGGACTTCAGCCCCCGACCCTCTTGTGGAGGATGCATTTCACAGCTGACCCCATGTGTCCAGAAGCCTTCTGCATCATGTCTGGGGTAGGGGGCGGGTGCTGTGGTATCTCAGGCTAAGCCTCCACCTGCAGCTCTGGCATCCCACATGCACACTGGTTTGTGTCCCGGCTGCTCCTCTTCCAATCCAGCTCTCTGCTAATGTGCCTGGGAAAGCAGTAGAAGATGGCCCAAGTGCTTGGGAACCTGCATCCATGTGGGAGACCCAGAAGGAGCTCCTGGCCTCTGTATTGGGTTTGGCCCAGCGCTGGCCATTGTGGCCACTTTGGGAGTGAACCGGCAGATGGAAGACCTTTCTCTCTGTCTCTCCCTCTCTCTATCTATAACTGTACCTCGCAAATAAAAAATTAATTAATTTTTTTTTTTAAAATCCAGGGTAAAGGCATGGAATTATAGTCCTCATTCTAATTTTTGAACTAGACTTCACTGCCATAAGTTCAGTTTCTTCCCCTGCCAAGGCGGAAAGTGATGCCCCTGGGACCTGTACCCGTGGGGAGGGTCTGATGAGCTTGCTCCTGAGGACAGGCTGGCTTAAATGCCCATCACCACACGGGAATGAAGCCCTCCTTACTAAATAAGTGATGTCTCATTACCTTTCAGGGGATAACATGTCTTCCCTTTTTACTTCCTAGTATATTCTTATTTTGACACTTGGAAGGGCATTCATTTACCTGTCTTCATTTAGGTTGGCTCCCTCAAGCAAATAATAAATAATCATTTCCAGTTCCTGGCCACTGTTCCCTACCTAGGCATTGCCATGCCAAGCAGTTCCTGTACCTTCATGGTCTCATGTCATTCTTCCTGGTAAGAGTGTCATTTCTTCCACTACACAGCAGCAAAAACTGAGACCCAAGGGCTACCTAACAGAAAACAGCACAGCCAGGGTTTGCATCCTCTTTGTGGTCCAGGGCTGCTTCCAACAAATACATGTGAGCTCTATTCATGGCAGAAATTTGAAAGAGAGGTAAAGAAGGAAATAACAGTCATTCTGTCCCGCCACCTCACTGCTAGCAGGGGGCTGTCCCTCCTCTTGGTATTGTTCTAATATTGTACTATGACCCCTAGTAGTTGATGCTTCAGTAGAATAAAGAGATTGCTCGTAAACAGTTGAGCTAATAGTAGCGAGCCTCTGCCACCAGTTTAGGAAGAAAGAGAAAAACTAGCATTATCTGTATTGTAATTGTTTTTCTCTTCACTTCTGCAGTTTCTTTATTATAATCCCTAGCATCATTCCTAGAATCATCTATTCTTACTAATAAGTGCAGCAGTAACAGTCCAGAATCTCTACAGCTTTGGCAAAGGCAGTCCACTGTATTTAATGAAGGCTCTATTGAGAGTAAGGGGAAGCTGCTTAATCATGTTCTTGAGCCTGTAACTACTCTCTCTTATCAGAGACTCCACTTGGGAGGCTCTGTAGCTTCTTAAAACTGACAGGCTACAAACTATGCTCTGGATCACTCTGCTGCTTCCTTTGAGAAAGATCACCAGGACCTTGTGCACATCATACCCCCAAATGTTGGACTTTCTCTAGGGAACCCCTTGTGTACGGATTGTGCTGATTTCAGAAAACCGGCTGCGTGTCAGAACACGAGTATCCCTCTTTGGTCCAAAACATATGATGCCAATAGGTGTGAGCAGTGCGAAGAGTGGTATACTCAAAAGCCCAAGTGCTTCCCCAGGTTTTTGGCTTGGTAATGACCAAAAGAATTGTTAAGAGATTGCTATATGCCATGTAATGGATCAGGCACTTAAGAATTGTCTCTTTCCATGTTCAGAACAATTCTATGAGGTGGTTAATACCCTAATTTTATAAACAGGGTGGAAATATTAGAGTGATTAAGGGTTGTCCTGGAGCTCTGTCTTTCTAAATCAGACTCCTAGCTGGCTTGAGTCTAACTTGTTCTTAAACTCCAACCAGTACTGCCTCCACGGCTAGGTATAAGCCCCAAGGAGGGTATGATGGCAGAGCCCCTGCTCCACCACACTCTTCTCTGTGAGCTCTCTGGCTTCTGAGTCTTGGCTCACCTGGTTTGCTCTCAGGTAGAACCGGAATTAGACTGTTGGTCAAGTGCACACCTGTGATACCATTCCAGATCTTAGCCCCAGATTTCACCCCCATGCCATGCCCTGAAAGCATTTCAGGAAGAAGAGAGACTTCACAGAGCAACTGCAGTCTGCCGTTCATGGCTCGTTGAGCAAAGCAAAGGACCTGGACGTCACTCTTTATCAGCTTCCTTTCTTTTATGGTTACAAGCATCTTTGGAACAAAACCAGAGAAATATCCCATTAGAGAAAAGTGATCACTTGTAGCACCTTTCACACACACACACACACACACCCCAGGGGATGCTTCCCTTGTATCTGCACTTGAGCTGATCTCAAAGGGGACATCAAGGGAAGTGTATCCTACTTGTCTGGTGACACTGCCTCCCAACCACAAGCAATGCTTGGCTCCCTGTGGAACGTGCAAGTGTATGCAGTTGCAGCTGTGCAGTGGGTGTCATGCTCATGTTGCCTTCCCCTGCTGTGGGGTAGCTGAGGAAATAAATGCAACATTTGTCATCCTTACTTTCGAGGGGGAAATATTGTCTCTAGTGCAAGGCTATCTATGGTTTCCCAGCATTTTCTTAAAGAAGGGAAGAGAGGACGTGTTGAAAGACACAGCTGCCTGTGGACACTGTTGAGGAAATGTTGGCCTTTTTGGTTTAGTCATGAAGTCCCCCAAATACATTTTTTTTTCCTCATTCAAGGGGGAGGGAATAGCTCCACCACTCCACTAAAGAAGGGTTAGACTTGACAGAAAAAAGACGGAACCTACTCTTGCTGTCTTGCTCTAAAGTGTTTCCATAAGCCCAACTTTCTGAGTGGTTACAAGTAATTTGCTTCAACTTAATTTCTTTCATTCAAATTTATGGGAAAAAATGTCTGTCATAGGCAATGGAAAATAATTAAGACATTAGCCCAGCGCTGGTCGTTCAGACAGCAAAACCCCATTAGTCTACACGTCAGTGTTGGATTACGGTAGCTGCTGAATTTACAGAAGTGACAGAAGTTCTAGGAATGAGATGACCAAACGAGGCCCCGTCGTATTGCGCTCTTTAAGCTCCTGGCCTCCGTGCTCTGGTCTTCATCTTCCCCAGCACTCTGCTGCTATCTCTTGAACGAATTGATTTTGTCAACTTCGAGGATCCTCCTTAGTAATCTATTCAATATGTGCATTCCCTTTGGAAGAAATACAGTAGCCTTGTGTGTGTGCGTTTGCTATCTGCTCCTAATTTCCTATACTGTGAATTATGTCATCTCATTTTTGTGCTGTTGCCAGTGGGAAAAGGCTGTCTAGATCAATTTGGTCAGGCTGCCTCGTAGCCCTAGAAACACCAAGTAGATCACCACGAAGCTGACTTGCGCCCAGGAAGATCTACCCCAGTTCCCTGTACTCTTTCTTTTGTTTAAGAGCTTAGCCTTAGGAAGGCTCTTGGATATGTCATTTGAGCTGCAGCACTTCTGCCACAATCTAGTCCCATGCAGGATCAAGTTTATACACATCCTGGTAAGGTGACAGCAATAAGCTGAAATACCAGGACTAGGAAGAAATATATTCTGGCTGCAGAAGGCGGATTTCAACCCAGAAGGTGAGATTTTTTTTTTTTTTTTTTGATAGTCATCTTCCTGAATTCCCTCAGAGCTGCTTCAGATGATGCAGGGAACTCTGTGATTTATGGACTGAAGTCGTTGGGTTAGAACATCAAGGGTCACGTGATGCCCACCGTCTACACCAGCACTTGAGAATAAAAAGATCTCACATCAAATTATCTGGATAATTGTTTCCATTACTTCGTTTGATGTCCGTGGGGAACACACATAATTGGAACATTTTGTGAGGTGTTTTAATCTAATGTTGTCTTCTTGGCCAAATCCATCTGAGGGAAGAGAAGATTGGTCTCCAAGGCCCCCAGGGAAACTAAGATCCTAAGAACTCACACCCGTCGTGTGGTCACACCTTCCGGAAGCAACCCTGAATGCACAGGGAAGTATAGCAACATCAAACGCACAAACATATTTGGTAGAAGAAAGGTGTTCCCTTTTCTTCATCTCCCCTACTCTGTGTCAATCACTTGATTAAAGGACACAGGTCCAGTAGAAATTGAACTTCTAATTAAAAGCTCTTGAAGGGGAAAGGGGAGATAAATAGTTTGTCTATCAAGTAGGGCTGTGTGGAATCTGGTCCTATTTGGGAAGTGGAGGCAGGAATGTGGCCTGTTTGTTAGAACAAAGTGATGAGCATCCTTTATACACTCTGGCTGCCAGTACCAGAGTGCCCAGCAGTTTCTACACTTGGAAATTGATTACAGAAGCTCATGTCAGCTTCCTGGTCTCTGAATCCAAACCGAAGTAGTGATGAACAACCACAGCCCTGTTCATTCAAGACCAGAATCAGCTTTTCTCTGGGCCAGACTTCAGACTCATAGGAAGAATGGGGTTTGTTCCTGGACTGTGTTTGAGGGTTCTGATAAATGAGGCCAAAGTCTGTGTTCTTTTTCTTGATTGCCCAAAATACCTGACTCTGTGTACTCCTTGCTCTGGCTTTCATAGTCCCTTTGCTTCCAGGAACAAGGATACCCATAGATGAACGTAGAATAATTCCACCACCATGACAGATAATGAGCTATCTGTGTATTCCAGGTGCCCAGGGTATGGGAAGCATCCTCAGTGAGAAACGGCATCAGCACAGTTTTTTCTGTTGTGCAGTTTACATTAGTAAGCAGCTGGCTCCTAATTTCCTTTCAGAAAAGTCAACACCTACATGGAAACACTTTGAGGAATCACAGAAGTAGTAATTGCCTAGGAATGTCCAGTGTGGTGTAACATTCTCATGTAGAGCGGGACATGATGCTGTAGTATTGTATTAAGATGGCATTACAGGAGTCGGCGCTGTGGTGTAGGAGGCTAAGCTTCCACCTGCACTGCCTGTATCCCATCTGGGCTCTGGTTCTGGTCCTGGCTGCTTCTCTTCCTATCCAGCTCTCTGCTATGGCCTGGGAAAGCAGTAGAAGATGGCACAAGTCCTTGGGCCCCTGTACCCATGTGGGAGACCCAGAAGAAGCTCCTGGCTCCTGGCTTCCAATTAATTCAGCTCCAGCCATTGCAGCTATCTGAGGAGTGAACCAGCGGATGGAAGACCTCTCTCTTCTCTCTCTCTCTCCCCTCTCTCTGACTGTAACTCTGTCACTGAAATAAATGAAATCTTTTTTAAAAGATGGCATTGCATGTTTCAAATGATACAGACATAAGTAATATCTAAAAGGAAGATTACCTTCAAACTCTGCCATTCCCCATACACACAAACATGGAGCCCCTATCAACCCATGAAGTCATTTCTGTTAATAGTTTGGTATATATCCTTCCAGATTATTTTTAATTAAACTAAACATTTATATGTTACATATATCAAACTAGCTTTTTTAAAAAAATCTATTTGTCTTGGAGCTTTTTCCATGTCTGCCTATATAAATTGCATCCTTTCAATTGTGATCAGGACTCTACCTCCATGTCTCATTTCCAGTATCAGGGAATGTTGCCAGTACCTCACAATTTCATATGACAACTTGCATACATTTCTGTAAATTTTTTAAAAAACTCAGTTAAGGAAATTGCCTTCCATTTTTAGTTTTCAGTGAGTTTTTAGCATGAATAGATGTTAAATTTTGTCAGGTTTTCAATGTGTGATTATTGAAATTAAATCAGTTCTTTGCTTGCTCTTGACTGAATTATGTTGATTTATTGTTAAATGTTAAAATGCTCTCCCATACATGGAATAAAGCCCACTTGGTCATGCTACATTATCCCTTTCATATATTACTGTACTCTATTTGTTAATATTTTGAAACATTTTTACATTTATGTTCATGAGAGAGTTTATAATTTTTCATTCTTATAAATACTCAGGATTTGGAATCAATTCATGCTGGCCTCATGAAAAGAATTAAGCAAGATTTTCTGTTTGTTTTTTTTTTTTCTATTTTCTAGAAGCATCTGTACAAAGTTGGGTTCTCTTTTGAAATTTTGGAAACAGCAGCGAAGTCAGCTGTGTGTGATACTTCATTTGTGAGAGGTTTTAAATAATGACTTCTAATTCTTTCATAGATATAAGCCATTAAAATTATATATTTCAAGGCTTGTGTCCACTTTTATGCAGATTTCCATATCGATTGACCCCTGGCTGTTCAATGTATCATACTATTTGCCTTTTTTTTTTTTTTTTTTTTTTGACAGGCAGAGTGGATAGTGAGAGAGAGAGAGAGACAGAGAGAAAGGTCTTCCTTTTGCTGTTGGTTCACCCTCCAATGGCCGCCACGGCTGGTGCACTTTGGCTGGCACACCACGCTGATCCGATGGCAGGAGCCAAGTGCTCTTCCTGGTCTCCCATGGGGTGCAGGGTCCAAGGACTTGGGCCATCCTCCACTGCACTCCCGGGCCACAGCAGAGAGCTGGCCTGGAAGAGATGCAACCGGGACAGAATCCGGTGCCCCGACCGGGACTAGAACCCGGTGTGCCGGCGCCGCAAGGCAGAGGATTAGCCTAGTGAGCCGTGGCACTGGCCACTATTTGCTTTTTAATATATGCAGGATTTGTAGTGAAAAATCTCCTTTTCCCTGCTAGCTTCTATTTTCCTTTTTCTTACTCTTGGTAGAGGGTTATAAATTTTAATGATCTTGAGATAATATTGTACAATTTGTTTTTCTATTGTACTTGTGTTTTGATTTTTTTGATTTCTTATATGACTTTTAAAATAGACATTTCCTGGTTTCTTAAAAAAAGAAGTACAAGTTAAACAATTCAATTAAAGAATATACACAATCTTTATAACAAGATGACTCATCAGTATTTAAGATAAAGTGACCACATATATATTTTTCCTAAGTGGTATAGAAAGATACAAACTGAAGAGTAAAAATTCTCACACCCATCCAAGTCATCTCCTTCAATATAATCATTTTTTTTCCCATTTGATGGCATTCAGGAATTTAAAGGCATGCTACATGTATCTGTTAACTGCATGCAGGTGTGTTTTATAGTGTGCGCTTTTAAATTTGACTTTATTGCCAATGGTGATGTGTGAGATGGTCATTTTACAAGTGCATATCTGTGTATTGGACAATCCAACTTGTTAAATGTGAATATTTATTTCAATTTGCCACTGTTTTGAAGCATTTCTTCAATTTTTCTGCAGGGTTGGGGAGATACATTGCAGATCTCAACGGCAGCAGCCTGAGCCTGTCTCCTAATCACTTCGAGTCCAGGCAGATGAAGTATCTCCTCCCTACCTTGAATGGATGGAAATGAGACAGAGGAAGATACACCGGTTTGAGTAGAACTGGGCACAGCTGCCTTGGGTGGGTTCTGCAAAGAACTATGCGAAGCCTAGTGATGAAGACAGAGCTTACGGGCACGGGGCCCTGAGAGGAGACCCAGTGTGTGCAGCTGTGCTGGGCCACATGGGTACACCAAGGAGGCCGCAGGGCCCGTTGGGGTAGGTGCTCAGGCACTGTGCTTTGACCTCATGCAAGGGGCAGTGGAAGCTAGCAAGGACTCCAGGGGGAGGGGAGTGGAATGGGAACCTCACCTGCAGCTGTGTCCACTACCCTCAGTTTTAACGTGAATGCTATTGCTGCTCTATCTCTTTGTACATCCTGACTCTCTTCTGAGAAACGCTCTGACACTTTTACCCAGCTTGGGAAATTTCTTAGAACAATTTTCAAACAGAAAAGTGCAGCATGACATAATGAACATTCACATACCCATTTCCTGTATTTAACAGTTGTTAACATTTCGCAGTGTTTGTTTGAGTCATCTAACTTTTTTCTGATGTATGTTGCAGAAAATTATGGACATCAAGACATTTTATTCCAAAGTATTTACATTTGAATCCTGAGAGATCATTCCACATAAGCTGGATCAACATAGTTGCTAACGAGATTAACAATTGCTAAGTGTCATCTCAGCCAGTTCATGTTGCCTGTCCCCTATTGTTCTCAAATGTCTCTCACAATTTCTTTGTTCATTTAAGACTCAAATCATATATTTTATTGGATAATTCTTTCTCTTGAGTTTCTTTTAGTGGCAACAGGTGCTTACCACCCCATTTACTTTATTTTCCCAAGACAGTGAAAATTATTAAAGAGACCTGGACACTTATACAATTCTTTTGGATTTGTTTAATTGGTTCTTTATCGTGTCGATAAACTTACCCCTCTGTCCCCTCTCTTGTAAACTGGAGGTTAAATCTAAGGACTTGAATTAGAATACCTTGAACATTTTTCATAGGAATATTTTCCAACTGCAACCTGTCATGGTCATGTCATGTCTGGTGGTCCCATATGTCAAGATCAATGACGACTTAAAACAAAGACAATGTCAGGTTTTCCTCTTACGAGCTGCAATTATTTGGAGGATAATACATTGACATCGCATGCAGGCCTAGTGATACCTAAAGATTTCTGTAACCATTTAAAATTTTTATTTGAATAGGGTTATTTCATACGGCTCCCAAAATGGTCACATGCATTTTGTTCCCAAGATGGGCGTGGCCACGAGAGTGAGCCAAGTCTTTCATTTGAAGGACCAACTAATATGGGAATGCTCCAGTGTCCCCCTATTTTCCTTTCTTCCCATCCTGCTTCACCGTTGTTGTCTGGCATGGCCACGGTCAAGGTTGCCAGGCCCCATATCCTTCCCTGCACTCCATGCATCCTCACACGCATGCCCAGCCACCAATGAAGGCTGTCTTTCAATAATTGACAGAACTGCAGCCAGACAGCCAACTTCCAAGAGCAGAAGGTGTTCAATGTAGCCGGAAGCACGGGGCTCCAGGGGCCTCCGCTCACACGCACAGCCCTGTCACAAGGGCAGTCAACTGCCCATCCCCTGTTTGTTTTACGGGTTCACCCAGCCGAGGAGGAGTGGTGGGTAAGAGATTCATGTGTCCCTAAAGTCACAAACAAGGCAGGAAAACCACATTTGGGACTCTGGAGATTTCTCATGGCGACTGAAAACATTGCCAGTGAAAGGCAAGAAAAACTGAATTGACAGATGGGTCCTGTCTTAGGCGATCTGCGCCCAGCCAATGTCTCAACATCATCCCCTCCTTCTGTGTGTGGGAGGCTCTTGACAGAGCTGCCCAGCGCTCTTCCTGTGAGTGGAGATTCTGTTAATTAAATACCACGGTGCTTCCGGGAGATGTTGTCTAGGCAATTATTGATTCCAATTCAACCCAGTGGATGCGTTCCACACATTCTTAGGAGAACTCCCTGAGACAGTAACCTTTCTCCCGACCTTGTTCTGCTTTTACCAGTTCTTAACCTTCCTTGGACGCTTAGAAATGATAGCATTCTCTAATAAAACCGAAATGGAAATAATTGGGCTCCTCGGTGGATCCCACCGAGGAATTTGTCCACTTCCAAAACTGGAGGCATTTTCTCATGTTGGTTGCTTTTATCCCCTGTGTAAGTTTACATTGGCTACCTATCGGCTGTTTTACTTTCCAGTGCCCTGACCACTGAGCAGTCACAAACACTGAGGATGCAGCTCGTGGGACTTTCATGTGGCTCTTTTCTTGGGAAAACCACTGGCTCAGCATCCACTGGCTCAGCATGTCGGCCTCATATTCTGCCTGCAAAGGTAACATTGTGGCTTAGCAAAAGGAAAGGAAAAAATGCAGGGACAGTGAAATGCCAGATAATGGTGTACAAAGGCTTGTTTTGAAAATCATTCAAGTTACATGAAGGTTCGCGAGGTCTTTGAATTCAGGACCGTGAATGGGGTCACATGGCTCACAGTCCCCCCCCCCCCCACCAGAAGCACTGTTTTGTGGGTCTTTGCACTTGGGCATTTCCCTGCAGAGAGGGGTCGTGACTTTCACCAGATCCTTAAGGGGGTTCATGACCCCACAAACTAATGTGATTTTCAGTGCTCAGGAACGCACAGCAAGACACACTAAATGGAAAAGAGCTAGAAAACAAAACAGACCCTAGCAGATGACCTCCTGGGTTGACAGCCCTGACGTAGCCTGCTGTCCCAGCATAATGAATATCACCTCCTTTGACTCCCAGAAGGCTCCTCATGTGCATGGCCTCCCTGTTGACAGCCGCAGTCCCCGCTCCCCTCTGCCAACCAGCAACAGGTCCATCTGCTGGAAGGGGCTGTGCTACACACCGGCTCGTCCTTCTGGCCGAATCTGTCCTGGAACTGGCAGTAATGCCTTAGATTACCAGATCATAACATGCCACAGGGTAAGCTAGGCTCAGGGTCTGGGTCCTAGGAGAGACTGCAGGAGGACCCTTCTGGACGTTGCTCTGCTCTGAAACTTCCCTGGGAGGAGTCCGAGTCCGCCTCCTCTACACCTGTCGGGAGGCACAGGGGGAAGTGAAGGGATGAGGACTCAGGCCTCGGGTCCCCAAGGCTAACGCACTCAGGCTTTGTCGCCGTTCCTAAGTGTAGGCTGGTGGGGGGGAGGGGCGAGCAGGCGATTTATGAACATTTCTTAGGTTCCATGGCACATTTCCTCAATTTATATAATCCGAAGGAAAAAAAAATCTGAAAACATCCCAGGTCCTTTTCAACTTCTGGAAAGCCCTGGACCCAATATATTCATTCATCCATCCTTGGTAAACAGCTGTGATGTACCAGGCATGGGGAAATACATTGTGAGCCATGTGGATCAGGGGTGCTGCCCCGTGCCCACTCCCCAGCACATCACAGACGTCAGTGGATGGACGTTCTGATTAATAGTTATTTCTGACATCAGCAGAGACTGGCTCTTTACTCTGAGCAAACCGGTTAATATTTATTTCTTTCACTTTATTCATATGACTAGTAAATAATTGATCATGTGATTGCTAATGTCAACTTATAAAATGAGAGCCACCAGAAAATTACAAAGAAATTTCTTGTTGCTACAATGTTATGTTTAACAGGCTAATTGCATTCTATGGATATTTATATAGATGAATTAGTAGCTAAGGGTTTTTTTTAAAGTTTGTTTTTGGGGGATTGCCTATGTGTATTTTATCCAAAAAAAATCAACTACACACACACATACATGAAACAGTAGGGAAGTATCATTCTAAGAATTGTATCTATGAACTACATTAAATCTATTTTCTTTATATCAATGAATGAGTAAAAAATAAAATGTTTAACCAAAAATGGAAAAAAAAAGAAAAAGCCAGCCCCTTCACATTTTTTATAAAGAATGTTACTATTAGTTAAGGCACTTAGCAGTTATTGTCATTAAGTAAAGTCATTCATGGGTATTCCTTTGATTTGGTTAATAGCAACTGTGGCAGCTTAATTAACCCTTCTTCCCTTTCAAACCAGAAGCATTGCATTTTGAGAAATGGAGGGAAAAGATTCTTGAGAGTGCCGCTGTCTGCAATTTGTCTTCCTCTCTGGAAATATTCACTGCAATAATAGCCCTGATCTGAAGTGCGTTGTCTGCACGCGGGGAAAGCACTTCGAGGGTCACAGATTTCACAACTCTCTAATCTCTGAAAACAGCAAGATCTCTCCCAGCCTGGTGTGATAAATCAAATGAACGTCTCCAATTACAGCCCTGGAAAACAAGAGACAATTGGTTCAGAATGAGCTGACCACTCTGCAAATCACGACCTTTTTATTTATTGTGTATATCATGCCTGCTTGTGAGGCATTTTTATTTGAGGTGTCTGTAATTAATGATATGGTTCATTAGTTGGGGAACGGCTCAGGCAGCTCGGCAGCGCAGTAGTTCACAGCATTGTGGGACTTAACTGATTCCACATGGCTCAAAATCGCTCCCTAATAGTGCTGTAAAGGGGATATTTTGATGTGTACATAGCCAATGACATATTTCCAACCGAGAGTACACAGTAGAGGTATGTGTGCTGAACAGTGTTATTTTTGGCTGCTATGTAATTAATAGCACAAGCTGCTTCTATTACTTAGGCTTTCCTCCTTTTGACTTCCATCAGACTCAAGTGTTAGTACTGCAGGCTATTGAGGAGAATGCTTTTGTGAGGGAATTACTGAGAGTAAACTGAACACCCACATCCGTGTGAGAAGTTGATGCGAATTGTTCTCCCATGTATTCAGTGCAGCCCATCCAGCTGTAAGAAATCCACTTTTCTCAGTGGTTCGGCGGGTCCTGGTGGCTGTGGCTATCCATGAGAAGCACCTGGGGATTGTTCAAAAAGCACTGACCCATCACAAAGATCTGGATTCAGTTGGTCTAGGAGAGGGTCCAGGCACCCATACTTTCTGCACATCTCTCCAGGGTTGACATGTCTGGTTCCGGCAGCCACCTTGTCAAGCCATCAGCCAGATTAAGACTTAGTGGCTTCCCACTGTGTTTACACAGCATCCAAGCCTCCCCAGCCCTTGGAGACCCTGTGTGACCCAGCCCCTGACCTCTCTCCTATCCTCCCTACCTCCATGATCCGGGCTGAATTGTGGGTGTTGTGCCTTGGACTCACAAGGCTTTCCGCGGCCTCAGCCCCGCCTCATGTACTCTTCTGTCCTCTCTCAGCCACTCTCGTTCTCGTTCATTCGTCAGATCTCAGCCTGAGCGTCCCCTGGTAAGGACCACCTCTCCTCCCCATGCTGAAATGCGTCTCTGGGGTCCCCCTTGCAGCCTGTGGCCTGCGTCCGCCCTATTTCACACTACTTGCCCTTGGTGAACCTTGGTGAACATCCTCGGTGTAACCTGCACTTGAGCATCTGACTAGGTAACCCTTGGGATGACACTGAGTTTGCCTAGCTCTCTGGTCTACTCCCAATAACCAATACTTTACATAACAAAGCGAAGAGACTCAGGAGCACTGTGGGAAGGAACGAATGCCTGGACTGGACGAACAGCCATGAAACTCCATAACATAAAAGCGACAGGAGTCAGAGAGGTTGAACCTATTCATTGGGAACAAGAACAAACTTAGCCCGAATAATACAGCTTAAATGGTGATTCACTCATAAACGTGAGAATAAGATTTACTCTCAGAAAGCTGAATGAAAGAACAATTCTAACAGCTTGGGATAGCAATTGAATATTAGCATTTAAAAGTTTCAAGATATTCACACATGGAGTTGTCAGTGAGTCACCATTTGGATAGGGTATAACTAGTTAAAGTTTACGGGAGCCAGCCCTGCAAAGTGACGCTCTCTCTTTAACTGTCGGTGTGCTAGCCCACCTTCCCAGGATTCATCTCTCACATCCTGGACATCCAACCCGGTCCCTATAAAAGAAGAGGTGGCAGGCGGGAGAGAGGTCGATTTTCCCCACAGGAAATTTTTGGCCATGGCTGTCTTCCACTACGGCGCCATCTCCAATGGACGTCTCGGTTGTCGTACTCAGTTGGACCCTCCCAATTACAGGTAGCGTTTTTTAGTTTTCCCTCTTTCTCTTGTTTGACAGCACCTCTTCGGCCCACTCGTGTTTCCCTGCGGGGAACAGGCCACATTCACGCGTGAATGTAAGTGTTTATTTCCTCACTGCTAAATACATTCTGTCCCTGTTTGCACAAGATACCGGTCTTAGTATTTCCATTTTTGCCAGAGACAAGAACTTGGGTCGAAAATTAGTGTAAGCGTTACCCACGTGAATTTCAAGTGTGAGAAATGGAAACCTGAAGACTGTGAGATGTATTCGCTGTAGTTCTCTCAGAAACCTCTGAAGTCGTAGTTGTGTAATGAACTTAGAATATGTCCTTGTGGTTAGTCCTTACCAGTCATATTTCTGAGCATTTTACATATGTATCAGTGCTTCATCCTCCAAAGGAGAACCAAATGATAAAACACTAACAAGAGGAAGGGCTAAATAATACTGAAATAGACTGTAACAGATTTTTTGGGATTTAACTAGACATTGGTTTTTTTAATGAGTGCTGATACATGTTAGAGTAAGATGTATTAGCTATAGCCCTCACGTGAATTCGGGAGAAGACGGCCAGCTTTTGCAGTTTTGTATTCTGGTGTGGGTTGGCCAGTGAACAGGTGTTTGAACGAGTAGCCCATGAGCACTGATGGAGGAGGATGGGGGTACCATCACATCCATTTCTGTATCACGTGGTCTTGTGTTCTTATTTAAGGGAATTGTCCTACCGTGAATGAAGAAGAAATCTCAGGTTGTTTTTTTTTTTTAATTTAATGATTGTTCTCTTTTTATTAAGAATCTTGAAGTCTTTTTTATTTCTGAGATTTATTTACTTGAGGGGCAGAGGGAGAGACAGAGAGGACCTTACGTCTGTTGGTTCACTCTGCAAATGGCCTCAAGGGCCAGGATTGAGCTGATCTGAAACTAAGAGCCAGAAGCTTCTTCCAGGTCTCCCACGCGGGTGCCGGGACCCCAAGCACTTGGGCCATCTTCTACTGCTTTCCCAGGCCACAGCAGAGAGCTGGATTGGAAGAGGAGCAGCCGGGAATGGAACTGAGGTTGCGGTGCGGCACACAGATAGTTAAGCTGGCCCATGTTGTTTTGTTTCTTTTTTTATTTTATTTTTTTGAAAAATAAGATGATTAATATCAGCTATCTCAGATTTCAAACTTGATTCTGTATTCATAGAGCTACTCAGGTTATCAGTCTTGACCTCCATAAAGAAGTGGGAAAAGGCACATATGCAATTACTCCTCTAATTTGTCCTTGAGGAACCTGAGGTCTGAGTTTGCAGGTTACCTCTTCAGCAAGGCCAGACCTGTGAAGTATTTCTCAGTCCTCATTGAGATGATTCTTCTCAGGCCGTTGTTTGTTCTTAGTGGCGTGAAACGCTGCATGTACTAGTTCTGGTGGTTTCCTTACTTTTTGTCCAGATCCCCTCTAGACTTGCATTGTCCAGTATGGTAGCCACCAATGAGTCCTATGTGGCTCTGGAACACTGGAAATGCAACTGATGCAAATGGAGATGTGCTGTCTGTGTAAAATGTACAATGGATTTCAAAAAGTGGCAAAAAACATATACCACATTAAAATTCTTACTGCTAAAATAATTTTAGTTCTTTTTAAATTTACGCTGCATATGTGGCATGCAGCCATGGCCTGCAGTCTGTTAGACCATGCTGGTGTAAAAGGCTAACTCCGTGGGGTCAGGCACCAGATTTGTCTTGTTTATATCAATCCTTACACACCTGTAATACACCAGCTCTGAGCATACTATCTAATAGAAAAACAGGAGCAGTGTTGGTTAAGAAATAATCACATCGAAAGATTTGTATATTTATGATTGAGTACAAAAGAGGCTCTGGAAGCCTTAACATGGGGTGATGATGGGGAGATGAAGATGGTCATTGCCCTGGTTTGATCAGGACATGTCACATACAAAAGCATGTATTGGAATGTCACGTTGTGACCCAGAGGTGTGTTCCACTGTTGCATGCTAATTGAAATGTTTAAAAAAAGAATCTGTGGAAAGTCTCTCCTGAGCCTGAAACTCTTCCTTAAAACAAGTTTGGTAAGTAGAACTGTACTCTTTATGTGTAGAGTTTGTTCTGAGCTGTATCCATCAGATCACCAACTATGTGAGGCCCCTTCCACAGCCCTGCAAAGCAGCCCATCCACTGAGGAAGTGAATGAATGCAGCCAGAAAGCAAGTGGTTTCCTGGCTCTCTGTGCACTTCTCTACGCTCTTCTGAGAGCAGCCCCGGGAGACTGGGAAGTTAAGACTCTCTTGGCTATGGTCTGGGAGCCTTGATAGGTTACTGCTGGGCCAGTATCATAAAACACCAGCCAGGAGGCCTGATTCTTTGACAAATTCTTTATCCCTCTGGCTCGAGATCTCTGCAAGCCACTGACCCTTGATGTGCTCTGCTTTCCTCCTCTATAAAGGAGGACACATAAAAATATTTGAGCCGGGTCCCTTGTCAAGTTGTTGTAAAACTCTAGTGAAAAGATAACCAGTGTCAGGATGTTTAGAAATAGCCAACATTTGTATGAAGGCAAAGAAAAAAATCAAAGAAAAGTACTGCATTTTTTTCAATAGTAGCTCAGTGTTTTTGCATACATTGAAAATGTTCAGACGCCTTTTCTCATGAATAAAAATTTTTTTTCTCTAAGGGGGCAGAGTGGACTTGCTGTCTTTGAAGTTGATGTCAGAAATACTCAATAGGCAACTCTAATGGACATTAGCTGGGGAAGAATTTAGCTGGTGTTGACATATATGAGACCATGGAAAAACTGTCCAATCCCAGCCCTGCAACCATCCAACTACCCTAGGCGGATGCCACCCAGGGAATGTGGACTTTGGTTCTCCACCTTCAGCCCATTGTATGTATTTTAAATATTATCCAGCGATGTTTAATAAACATCACTGTTCATTGCCTTGATGTTTGTTCTTGACAATTCATTTGAAACACATAAAGATAAGAATTCATGAGGAAATATTGGGTATGACTGTAAGTACCCAGATTTTTCAAATGAAACTGCAGACATTAAGATTGGTGTGCTTTCCCATAGACACAAGTTCAGTTTGGCAATAGATGCTGTTTCAAAGATCTTCAGCATGTGTGGCAATTTTTTCTAGTTTCAAAGCCAAATTTAAAAAACTCAAGGAGGGGAACTAGATAAATACACATATATGAAATTCTCTCCATTATGCAGATAGATTTGGGTTCACATTTTGTTAGGATCTAACCTGTGCAAGTCTTGAATAAAAAATACTTTTTATAGCTTTCAAGAAACATTTGTGCCATACCTCTGGGTATGGGTGCAGTCACATTCAGTAGGAATAGGAATTATATTTCCCAAGAATTCACAGTTTGATAAGAAAGCAGTCCAATATATTTCCTTTGAGGATTCCAGATGATTTTGTTGGTTGATCTTGATTGTTTCGTAACTAACAAAATTATCCTTGTCTGCTAATATGTTGGTATTGCTTTGATACTGTGCTGCAGTAAGCCAGACTTCATGTGCGGCACCTAAAATAGCTGTGACTGTTTAGATGACTTTAGTTTCTACCTGATCCGTTTTCCTCAGTATAGGCCTTTAAGAACATCTGAATGAATCTAAAAGAATTGGCATGATTTGAAGGGTCTATTTTAAATCAGGTGAGCAGGCATCCGGATTGGATCAGTCCTTCGGATCTCTTTGGCAAAGACCACAGAGAATGAATGCATTGTTCTTTGTATAAAATTTTGTAAGTAGGCAGGTGCTTGGTGCAGAGGTTAAAAACGCCACTTCAGAGTGTGTGAGTTTGAGTCCCAGCTCTGCATCCAGTACCAGCTTCCTGCTAATGCAGCAGGTGAAGTTCCACGTATGGTTATGTTCCTGGGCTCCTGGATTCAGCCTGGCCCAACCTTGGCAGTTGTAGCCATTTTGGGAATGAACCAGCAGATGGGAATTCTGTCTCTCTCTCTCTCTCTCATTGTGCCATTCAACTTTTTCAAGTTTAAAAACTGTATACAAGTGCAAGGAATGGCTCAGCAATATGTATTCCATGCATGCATACAATTCTGCTAGCCTTCCTCAGAGGTGATGCTCAGATCTTCTGTAATGACAACCTCACACCACATGCTCTGCATTTTCTAGGCTTAGTCTTCTCCAAATGAAATGAGCATCTTGAAATCCAGTGTTTTGTTCTAGACAACTGGCTCAGCCATCAGTTCTCAGGTCATGTTGATTTTCCAGGTTTGAAATCTGGATCACCTTTGACTCTTGTCCTTAGCATAGTCAGTTTTATTTCTCATATTCCCCAATTTTTGTGGTGTCCCCAGATCTAAGCCTGTGTTGCATCCTCTGTTTCAGTCTCCTCTGGACTGTTGCATGATGATTCCAAGGCAACTTCTCAGGGCATCGCTAAAGTCAGTTAACCGCTGTGGTCCCTGTATTATTTCTGACTCACTGAACCCAGCTGAGTCTCATTAATTCTGAGCCTTCTCCTTCGGAAGATAGCATTGCCCTCCATTGTCTGTTTGGCCATGGCTTTATAAACTTGTGAGAAAGCCAGTTTTCTCTTAACCTTTATTTGGAGGCTTTCTCTGTGGGTGACAGTAATCCTATGATGAATATCTTTCTTTAGCTGAAGGAAGCTGGCTTCTGGGCATGTAACATTTGTCTATGTTTCAAGGTTTCCCACCCCTTTGCAGTAGCCTTTTCTAACCAAATTGGCGGTATTCTCATCGTCAATGAAAACAGTAAAGATTAATCATTGGTCCCTTCGTGGTCTTTGGTGGATCATTAATCAACTGAGCTTCTGCATTGTGCAGTATCATTGGGAGCAACCCATCTATTTCCATGGGGCAGATCAATCATCAGTGAGAGCTCACTCAATGTTTCGCAACGATGCGATGCTCTCAGCCATCTGTTCATGGCCTGACTCGAATGGGAACAATTTCTTTCGTATGAACTTTCCCTGGCTATATGATACAGAAAGTGCATGCTTTAGGAATAAATTAATGAGAAACATTCAAGAGTTCCTGACATATATTGGTCTAATCTGGATGTGAACAGGAGTGTTATCTTTAGTTTGATTCTGTTATTTCTAATGAGAAGAATAAAACATGCATTAAAGGAGAGTTTGCAACGTGCCCTTTCTAGATGTACACACATTGGCTTCATGGTTTTGTTCGTGTTTCACAACAGGTGTGTGATACGTGGGTACCCTCGCTGTGCCTATTTTGCAGATGAGGAAGTTAAGGTGATTAAGAACTAAGGTGATTTGCTAAAGATCACAGAATTAGTAGTGTTGTACCTGGGTGTTATTGACAAAGCAGTTTTTCCCCAGGGTGTTTACACCGGAACTCAGGCCTGTGATAAACTAGGTTGTATGATGAAGGCTGTCATAGCATTTTCTTATGTAGCTGTCCTCTGTTCCTTTCTTCCTTCTTGATACTCATGGAAATGACGTTTTGTTCCTCCTTGTAGTGTTGACGGAAATCACCCTTCTCAGCTAAAGATGCTAAGCCAGCGAACTCCTGATCTCCTCCTCTTTAACTTGTGCATATTGCCCTATCGAGAGAACTTGGGTACAATTGCTTCTCAGGACTCAGGACTTAAACCATGTAATCAGTTTGGGGTCCATTTAGAGAGCTTTGACCCAATCAGTCATGTTCAATAAATATTTGAAATAGTAAGCTCAAAATAATAAAAATAATAATAAAAGGCCGGCGCCACGGCTCACTAGGCTAATCCTCTGCCTGTGGTGCCAGTAATCCAGGTTCTAGTCCCAGTTGGGGCACTGGATTCTGTCCCAGTTGCTCCTCTTCCAGTCCAGCTCTCTACTGTGGGCCGGGAAGAGCAGTGGAGGATGACCCAGGTCCTTGGGCCCTGCACCCGCGTGGGAGACAGGAGGAAGCACCTGGCTCCTGGATTTGGATCAGCACAGTGCACTGGCCATAGCGGCCATTTGGGGGGTGAACCAACAGAAGGAAGACCTTTCTCTGTGTCTAACTCTGCCTGTCAAAAACAAAACAAAACAACAACAACAACAACAACAAAAAAGAAATAGTAAGTTTGTGGTTGTGGAGAAGAAAGGAATATGTTTGAGTTTCTTTAACCCTGGGATTAATACTGGATTTTTTTTTCCTTCTTAAAAACTAAAACTGGTAATAGAACACTAAAATGTCATCTGAACAGTATGCTCTTGGGCCAGTCTTCAGAATCACCCAGTAAGTTAAAGTAACAGTTAATATATTAAACAGAGTGTAGGAGGTGGACATAAATTAACTAAACTTCTGCATTTTAACTTTAAACAATATGACTAAGACTGTAAGCACCCAGGAAAGAAAACAGCCATGTGGGGTCCATTTCCCTTCACCAGTTCCCAGAGAGGCCACATCTCTGGAGAACTTAATTAAAGTCTCTTGTGTTACTTTCCCATGTTTTGGTTCCACCTGGGCTCTGGTAGAACTTCTTCCCCAACCATGGGCCAAGACATGAGCAGGCATAAATTAAATGGTAACCAGCAGCTCCAGGTCTGGATGGGGGACCTTGGCCAGGGCAAGCCTTTTACCCTTGAATCTCTCCCACCTCTGGTGCAGGAACTGATGTGAAAGCAAGAATAGAAGAAGGGATGTGCAAAGTTGAGATCTGTAGCTCACCTGGCCATTCCCAGTAGGCACCCCAAGGGATGTGTGTGGCTGGAGAGAGATGTCATTTTCTGTGATACACTTTCAAAGTTGGGGGTGATATCTTGTTACCTTATTGGAAAGACAGAGTCAACCTCCCTTGCACCAAGGTCCTGGAAAAGCCAACACTACCTTAGAAAATTGACTGGGGCCAATTTCCTAGGCTTTTCCCCCCATTTAATATTTACTTGTTCATTGTTGAAAACTTAGAAAGCTCCAATGAGCAAAAATTAGGTATATGAATAACATGTTAAGTCCCCCACCCCTACCAGTCCACCAACTGCCCCAAGATAACTTCTGTTTGTGCTTTGTTGGACAACTTTCATATCTTGCTTTTAAATGTGGAATAAATGGGCAGATAACCCAACATACATGCATTCTCACAGCCCTCTCTGTACACAAACTGGACGAGTGTTTTAGACTCCCTTTTCCCTCCTTAATATATCTTAAAATAGCTTTTCTGTGGTAATGAGCATAGTTTCTTCTAATTGTTGGTAAAATACAATTTGGGACATGCTCAAGCTGACTTGCCCCAAATGGTAGAGTTAGAAATGTGCCAGGGGGATTCAATTCAATCCTATCAAGGTGGCATGTACCAATGCCATCTCACTAGTCCAAGTGATCAATTTCAGTTCACAGTTGATCATACTGATAGGTCTGACTCAAAGGGATCACATAAACAAGACTAGTGTCTGCTAATACTAACTGATAGAATAAAAAAGGGAGAGAATGATCCAACATGGGAAGCAGGATACACAGCAGACTCATAGAATGGCAGTTGTACTAAACAGCACTCTGGCCTCAGAATCAGCCCTTAAGGCATTCGGATCTGGCTGAAGAGCCCATGAGAGTATTACAGGTATGGAAAGCCAACACCCTCTGGCAAAAACAAAAAACAAACAAACAAACAAAAAAACCTAAACGAAAGATCTCTGTGAGTGAGATCCCAATGGAAAGAATGGGCCATCAAAGAAGGAGGTACCTTTCTCTGAAGGGAGGAGAGAACTTCCACTTTGACTATGACCTCGTCTAGATAAGATCGGAGTTGGCAAACTCAAAAGGCTTCCATAGCCTTGGCAACTCATGACTAGAGCCTAGGGAGATTACTGACGCCATAAACAAGAGTGTCAGTTTGTTAAGTCAACAACAGGAGTCACTGTGCACTTACTCCTCAGATAGGATCTCTGTCCTTAATGTGTTGTTCAATGTGAATTAATGCTATAACTAGTACTCAAACAGTATTTTACACTTTATGTTCTGTGTAGGTGCAGACTGTTGAAATCTTTACTTAATATATACTAAATTGATCTTCTGCATATAAAGATAATTGAAAATGAATCTTGATGTGAATGGAAGGGGAGAGGGAGCAGGAGAGGGGAAGGTTGCGGGTGAGAGAGAAGTTATGGGGGGGAAAAGCCATTGTGATCCATAAGCTGTATTTTGGAAATTTATATTTACTAAATAAAAGTTAAAAAAAAGTAATTGGGATGAGCAGGTCTGCTCTTAATATTTGTGCATTAGCAGCCTGGACTGAGAGTACAAATGAAGGCTAACATGGCGTGTGTCTGAATACTTGAAAGTGATAAAGCAAGCGTATATGCAATTAAGTGAAAAGTGTTGTATTATCCAACTGTGATAAACATGACTTGACAACAACCTGAAGGGCCAGGTTCAAAATCAGGCTCCTTGAACTATGGAGTTCCATGCCAGAACGTGGCAAAACCAGCCGAGCTGGCCCCTCAATCTACTATGAGCTTATCCTGCTCATTGAGGGGCCTTTCATGCATGTAGGTAAAATTTCTATTTTATGCGTCCGAATTCTGTCTACACTGCCTGCCAACAGCTACCTTTTAGGTATTGGGGTGGGCACCCTGGTGTTCCAGCCTGTTTTCAGGACAGAGCTCAGAGCCGTTCCTGGGGTGTGGTCCTTTGGGAAAGGTATAGGCTCAGGGTAAGCAAACCCCTTGGTTTGATGCTCCCTTCCTCTAAATAAAAGGCAAAGCCGACTGGAGGAGAACAGGGAGGGCCCTGAACGCTGAGATGATGTCAGGGTGGGCCTGATAAGAAGATCATTCGTGTGTGGATATTTGCATACCTGCTCTGCACAGCTTAGGAGTCCATTGGTTGCATTGAAAAGTTGGAAAGTTGGGTTATTTTAAGGCTTTGGATTCATTTCTGTAAATGACTTTCCTCGATGCTGGCTCCACTTTACATCCATCCTACCAACAGTTGAGGAAAGTATGCTAGTATGCCAAGGCTCTGAGCACATCTACACTGAATACAGAATTCCATTATCACCAGTCTGTTGGATAAAAATGACACGCTAGTTCACACCTCACTGTTTTGTCAGGGACACTTCATCCTAATGGTTGCTTATATTTAATGTTTTGCATATTAATCTTTTATCTTTGGACTGGATTGCTTAATTTGTTCTGTTTGGGCTCTTGGTACATTGAAGGTATTAGTCCTTTGATGTACTTGTGAACAAACTTTATTCTTGAACTAGAGAAATTAATTCTGTTTCTATTCTTTCATGGAACCATTACCTTTAAATGGTGAATCCCCAAAATGGACAATTTTGAGAAATCAGTAGTGTCATGCTCAATGACTTGGCTGTATAGGTCAGTTCCATTTAATGAAGTTTTGTTCATCATCTTTGTGTACTGGGCAGAAAGACAAATGGAACTCTACAATTGGAATAAAAATCATTGAGGCTTGCGGTATGCATTTGGAATAGCAGATAAGACAGTGCTTGGGATAGCTGCATCCCAGATTGAAGTGCTTAAGTTGAAATCCCTGCTCTGCTTCTGACCCAGCTTCCTGTGAATGCAAACCCTGAGAGGCAGCAGGTAATCCCTAAGTACTTGGATTCCTGCCACCTACGTGGGACCCCTAGATGAAGTTCCAGTTTCCTAGCATCAGCCTGGCACTATCCTGGCTATTGAGGGTATTTTTAAAGTGAAACCAGTGAATAGAAGATCTGTCACAGCTTTTTAAATAAAAATAAATATTTTGAAAAAAATTATTGAGGCCCCATATGGAAACATTATGGAGTTCATGTTAAAGGCAGATGAGAATACTTCTGAATTCGGCACCATTCCTTGGTTAACACTAAGGCAGAAAATAATCTGTGTATAAGTCTAGATAGTCATACATATGAATTACAAAATAGTTATCTTCCTATTGATTACCCAGAGTCATGCTGCCATCTTGTCAGGAGAATTTAAAAGATTTTTAGGGATATTTTCAGTTGTGTACAATTTTCACTTTATATGCTGAGGTTGTGACCTTATACAAATTATGTTGAAAAAAGCAGTGATAACATAGGCAGCCTCTTTTCACCGAAGGAAATGGAAAAGGAATTTATGAGAGAACTTCTAAAAGTTGATGGAAAGTCCAGATGATGAAAAACTGCATAAATTTCATTTTTTAAAAAAGATTGATCATTTGAAAGGCATAATACATAGGCCATATTCTGCTTTTCCAGGTGCATTAGCAGGGAGCTGAATTTGAATGGAATAGCCTGGACTCAAACTGGTGCCCATATGGGATGCTAGCATTGTAGAGAGCAGGTTAACACACTGTGCCACAATGCTGGCCCTGGATTTCAAAAATTCTTTTGCACCAAAATAAACTTATCATTATATTGCATGTTCCACAGATGTCTGATGTGCCCATATTTTGATCGTTACTGATAGGAATACATAAGCTCCTATAAGAAGCTCTGTCTTGAGGATACGAAGTCAAACATTTAGCAAATAGTGGATGTTATTCAGTGTGGGTGGGGTGCCACTCACTGTGCTAAATGAATTGCATTATCTCGTTTCATCTGGGCAACACTTCTTAGATGAATTGTACATCCTCATATAATTTTATCATTCCTGTTCTATAAATGAGGAAACAGTCAAGGAGAGATTAAATAACCTGCAAGAGATGTCATAGAGAGTGACGAAGGATTTGTTACAGTGGTCTCTGCAGCTTGCATTATCATCTCCTATTCTGGGGTCTGTACTGCTTCCCATGGAAGCCCATGACATTCCAGGTGGAGCTAGCACCTGGAAAGAAAGCATAGAAACAAGGAATGCCGAGTGTGTTTGGGAAATGAACCTATAAACCGAGAGGATGACAAGCACTTGGCATTGTGCTGCCATGTCCTCTCCTCTCCCCCAGAGTACATGGTGTGTTCCCCCTTAGCTAGAGGTATGAATCTCTGTGGCTTCAGACTGGGCTCTTTGCACCCTTGAGGTACACAGGTACTTGGCAAGGAGTATACACACAGAGAGAGGTTTCCAAGCATCTGACTCCACAGCCTCAGCAGTGCTCTTCTCAGTGATCAATAAAAGAATGCACTGTAGCTAAAGACCACTCAAGTCTTCCTGGTAGCAGATGCAGAAACAAAGGTTCTGATGCAAACGGTTAATCTGGGAGGTATGGCCGGCACCATGGCTCAATAGGTAATCCTCCATCTTGCGGCGCCAGCACACCAGGGTTCTAGTCCCGGTTGGGGCGCCGGACTCTGTCCCAGTTGCCCCTCTTCCAGGCCAGCTCTCTGCTGTGGCCCGGGAGTGCAGTGGAGGATGGCCCAAGTGCTTGGGCCCTGCACCCGCATGGGAGACCAGGAGAAGCACCTGGCTCCTGCCTTCAGATTGGTGCAATGCACCAGCCGCAGCGGCCATTGGAGGGTGAACCAACGGCAAAAGGAAGACCTTTCTCTTTGTCTCTCTCTCTCTCTCACTGTCCACTCTGCCTGTCAAAAAAAAAAAAAAAATCTGGGAGGTGATCCTAGGAAACAGCAGTGGGAGAGTGGGACCTTGAGGATGGCGGGAGGGCAAGGCAGCCCAAGAAGGGTGTGTTAGCAAGTCCTAATCCTGTTGGGAAGACTCCTGGAGCCAGCATAGGACATGTATCCAAAAGGAAATGGAGATCTGGGCTGAGCAGGTTCCATGTGCCAAAAAAAATCATCAGGCAAAGATACTGTAGGTACGGAAACCAGTAGAGCATCAACAATTCTCTGAAAAGCCACCATGTCATTGTATCTGTCCCATTACAAAGGAAGCGCCTCTCTCCCAGCTCTGTTCTTAACCGTGATGGTCCACCCACATTTTAAAATGTGCCAGGGTGTTAAACAAAGGGAGAATGCAAAGTGCTCAGATTTCATCCATGGAGGCCTCTTTAACGATGGCTCCATAAACCTACCCCATCAGTTTCTTTAAGAGATGCATTACTGATCTTAATACAAATATATTATGTATTTAATAAATGATTATCAAATATCAATAGTGCATTAGTGATACAAACTGATAGCTCAGACTTTTTGTAAGTTTAAGGTATCAAGAAATTCAAGGAATTCTTAATTGGAGTTTATTTGCATATATGTGTCATAAGGAATTATATATGATCAATAAGAGACTTTCAAGCTTAAGAAAATCTACACGAAGATGGGTGGAATACAGTTTCAAGTAAAAGTACAAAATTTCTCACTTTAAGGTCTTATTTGTGGGACCATTGTTGTGGCATGGTGGGTAACACCGCTGCTGTGACACCAGCATCCTTTGTGGGTGCCGGTTCGTGTCCTGGCTGCTCCACTTCTGATTCAGCTCCATGCTAATGGCCTGGGGAAAGCAGTGGAAGATGGCCCAAGTGTAGATCCAGATGGAGCTCCTGGCTTCAGACTGCCACAGTCCTGGCCATTGCAGCTATCTGGGGAATGAGCCAGTGGAAGAAGACCAGTCTCTTACTCCCTCTCTGTAAATCCTGGCTTTCCAAATAAGTAAATCTTTTTTTTTAAAGAATTATTTTATTTGAAAGAGTTACAGAGAGAGGTAGAGCCAGAGAGAGAAAGAGGTCTTCCATTCCACTGGTTCACTCCCCAAATGACCACAGAGCGAGAGCTAAGCTGATGTGAAGCCAGGAACCAGGAGCTTCTTCCGGATCTCCTGTGTGGGTGCAGGGGCCCAGAAACTTGTGGGCCATTTTCTACTGCTTTCCCAGGCCATAGCAGAAAGCTGGATCAGAAGAGGAGCAGCCAGGACTTGAACCGGTGTCCATACGGGATGCTGGTGCTGCAGGCTGGGGCTTCAACCCACTGTGCCACAGCACCGGCCCTAGTAAATCTTTTTTAAAAAAATCTTGTTGGTGCGTATTTTAAACGAGTTTCAAATCACCAAGGTGTACGTATTCCACTGAATATATTTTAGAATGCTGAACCATTTATATTCTAAAAATGTAATAATAATGTGCTACAACTGTTGAGAGATGTTTGTTACCAGAATGAAAAGCTGAAAGATGATGCAAAGCTTTTCAAAGTTATGGGGAGGGGCCTGGGAGCAAGTTGAGAAATCTCCTAGACTAGAACACTTCCCACTTCTTTATCTTCATTTAGACCAGCAGTTCTAATCCACCCTATTTTGGTGGCTTATTTCTCACCTTATTTCTGGTGAAATATGACGCATACAGAATAGTGTTTAATTTTGGGAAGCCAAATCAGTAATCTGTCAATAAGCAAAATCCCAGGTAGCCATCAGCATACCAAGAGGTGACATTTCCTGTCCCAGAGGGTCACCTCATGCTGGATTCTTTCCATCCCAGGAGAGATCCTTATATTAGGCTTCATGGAAACCCGATTCTTGCCTGGCTTCATGGTTTCATCAGGCTCAAATGCACCTGACATACTACAGCTTAGTTATGGTTGTTTCCCTCATTCAACTCCCATATAGTTCTCATGTATATTCTTTTGAGTCCAGGTTCTTTCACTCAGCATTATGCTTGGAGTATTTGTCTCTGTTGATTGATTGTTACTGCTATAGTTAATTGTCATTCTTCTAAGTTTGTATTTCATTTTATAAATATACTAACAAATTACTTATCCAACTAAATGCTGATAGAATCTCTGGGTTGTTTCCAGCTCATAGCTTATACATGTAATACTGCCATGAGCAGTCCAGTGTCTGCTCATATTCCTATTGGATTTGTATCCACACTGACTGGAATGTGTTGTTCTTTCTATAAGTCAGCATATATGGCTTACTAATACTTTGTATCCATGTTCATGAAAGAGATGGGCCTATGTTTTCCTTTCTGTAATGCTCTTGTTGGCTGTTGGTATTGTGGATATTCTGGCCTTACTGGAGGAGTTAGGGGGCATTCTCCCCCTCCATTATCTGGTATAGTTTGTTTCCCATCCTTTCATCTCGGGAGGTGCCCTGCTGGTTATCTTGTTGAGCCTACCTTCCACTGCTCTTTTCAGTTTTACATAGTTACAGTTATTGTATGGTTCAGTTTTAGATATTGTTTGATTCTTTTTTATAATTTTCTGTTGCCTGCTGAAATTTTTTATGTCTTTTTGGACAAAAGTTACTGTATGAGAATTCCATCAGAGCTCTCTGGATTTATTTATATTGTCTGTTGTTTGTCTTGATAATGGATTCCCTTGTTACATCACTTTGCCTAGGAAGGAGAGTCCGAACAAGTCATGAGATTAGCTCACATTCATGGCATGAAGATTCAGACACCACTACTTCATGAGAAAAGCGGTAGTGCCATTACAAAGAATAAGCATTCAGGAAAGGTACAGTCAGTCTACCTCTGTACCTCAGCCACATTATGACTAGGTCGCATTTTCCTATCTACTCTCATATTACCATTTATGTATTCTGTATGATATTGCCACTGTTAAAATTTCTAGATATATGTAGGTGCTTCATGGATTACTGAATCTTCTGCAGCATCTTTATGCATTAATAGCATCTGTAATAAGTTGCAAGATAAAAGAAGACAGAGATTGGATTATGTTGCCTACTTTGTAACTGTTGTTCAAGATCGTTGTTAGAAATATGCAAGACATATAATAAATATCAATGGAGAACTACTTAGGACAAAATTGAGGCCCAAGGAGACCTGTTGATAGCTCTGCAATCTGTATGATGGTGAAACCAGTGCCTCTTGCTGCCATGTAGGACCTTACTGTGTATTCAGTATCAATAAAGTCCCACCATCCAGAGGAAGCACTTTAATATTTGGTTCATTGTGAATTGGATCTTTATGTGAAACAGTGAGGTATTTGAACCACCATTGTTCTAAGAACTATTACTCACGCCATTTAACTGCTTCATTTTATGTTGAGCAGGCATTACTGGCTGAATTTACTACCTTGGTGGCATAGGAGTAGAGAATGGCCAGTTTCTCATCTTGTTGATCATTTTGACTCCCAGATGATTGCATGTATTAGATGGCAGTTTGCATTTCGGAATTTCTCTTTCACGTCTGTCAGGTTAGTTTGTCAGAATCATTAATCCCTGGACATCCCCAGCAGAGACCCTGCCGACCCCAGCTTGATGCTGAAGAGGCCTCTTAAAGCCATCAGCCTTGACTGAAGTTACTTTTTTCACTGAGATTTGGCTTTGGAATGAAACCAACAAGTATGACTATGGGCCATGCTTTCTGTCAACCAACCTTCCTTCCTTCCTTCCTTCCTTCCTTCCTTCCTTCCTTTCTTTCTTTCTTTCTTTCTTTCTTTTGACAGGCAGAGTTAGAGAAAGAGAGAAAGGTCTTCCTTTCCATTGGTTCACCCCCCAAGTGGCCACTATAGCCGGCGCACTGCACCAATCTGAAGCCAGGAGCCAGGTGCTTCCTCCTGGTCTCCCATATGGGTGCAGGGTCCAAGCACTTGGGCCATCCTCCACTGCACTCCCTGGCCACAGCAGAGAGCTGGCCTGGAAGAGGAGCAACCGGGACACAATCTGGTGCCCCAACCGGGACTAGAACCCAGGGTACTGGCACCGCAGGCGGAGGATTAGTCAAGTGAACCATGGCGCCAGCATTCTGTCAATCTTTCTAACCTTTTATTTTATCTTCTGTAAAGTGGGATGGATATGCTTAATACATCAACTGTTTGGCTTAATTCCCAGAATCTTAAACGTTAAGGTTCTTGGTATAAAGGAGTATGGTTTAGCCCAACCAGCGTCAGCTTCACAATCTCTGGGGAACAGCATCCAGCAGTTGCTCTGAAGAAGCACTGTTCCTGGACATGCAGGCTTTGGGTTTTAGGTTGGTCTCGTTTCTCATCTCTAGGGATAGAGCATATGACCCAATCAGGATGTTCTGTCACTCTGACCAGAGGCCACAGGAATTGGTTTGTGAACAGGCATTAGATCAGATATCATCAGACCAAATCCTAAAGTTGAACCCAAAAGAATGAAGGTGGAGCCAAGAAGTGCAGTCAGCAGAGATGCCGAGACAGCCTGAGCTTCAGGGACTCCTACAAATTATGCCTGGACAGTCCCATTTGTTGAGCCCATTAATGCACGTTTTCAATTAAGTACTTGCTAGTTTAAACTCTCTAAATGAAACTTTCCTATAATTCCCCTATTACAGATGAGAAAATCAAGGTTCAGAGGTGACCAGTGATGCCATCTAAGCACTTAGTGGAAGGTCAGTCAGTGGTTGGGAGAGTCATGGTTGCCAGGTCCTCTTCTCTGCCCTAAGCTGTGCTCACTCTGGCTTTCCTGCCTTTCTTCTCCGCTTGTCCCAACAGATGAAATCACACAACCTCGATGTGCAGTCTTTCAGGATGTCACACTGGCACTGCCTCATGGTGTTTCCCAGGTAGAGCAGCCCATTCCAGTTTGCTCTCTGACGTTTTTGTGTCTCAAGATTGCTCTGTTACACCAGAGGTCTCTAAACCATCTGAACAGTGTAATTCTTGGCTGAGCCTGTTCACATGGGCATCCTTTCTTGGTGATGGATTGAGTGGTATTAGTTGCCATTGTTAAAGTGATTTTTAGCAAGGGGGGTTGATTAAAAGCTGCTTAAGGTCGGGGCACCAGATTCTGTCCCGGTTGCCCCTCTTCCAGGCCAGCCCTCTGCTGTGGCCAGGGAGTGCAGTGGAGGATGGCCCAAGTGCTTGGGCTCTGCACCCCATGGGAGACCAGGAGAAGCACTTGGCTCCTGGCTTTGGATCAGCGCAGTGTGCCAGCCACAGCTGCCATTGTGGGGTGAACCAACGGAAAAGGAAGACCTTTCTCTCTGTCTCTCCCTCTCTCACTGTCCACTCTGCCTGTCAAAAAAAAAAAAAAAAAAAGAACATAAAATCTTAGCATTTTAAAATACATTGAAAGTATAGAGTGTGATCTCTTTCATTCTTGTCACATTAGTATCTGACTCCACTGTGGGGAGCAACTCGGACTAGACTAAGTTACTGGAATTAAGACTTATTCTATGCATCTGCTCTCCCACAATATGGCGCTGGGAGAGGAGGAAACAGCTTCTACACAGCTGCCTCCAGTTCAACCAATAAACTGTAGGACCTGCTCCTGATTGGAGGAGAGCAGCGTACTCGGCGTGTGGGTAGCAGAGTTGGGATTGGCGGAAGAGGACTATAAAGGAGGAGAGAGACAACATGCACCAGGAACATCTATCTGAAGGAACACCTGTGCAGCCCCCGAGAGAGCCGGCCGGTGGTGTGCCGCTCCCCCCGCGGAAGTGGAGAAAGTGGCAGGGGGAACCGCCCTTCCACGGAGGTGGAAGGGACAGTAGCCAACCCAGGAAGAACCAGCAGCAAACCCGGGAAGGGCCGAGCAGACGAAAGAACAGCGCAGGGTCCTGTGTCGTTCCTCCACGAAGATGGGGAGCGACATAATGGTGCCGTGACTCGATATGAAGCCTAGGCAGGGTTTAGTGTCGTTCCTCCATGAAGAGGGGGAGCGACACTCCACTGTCAGAGAAAGAGGTGGTTGGACTCTCTTGCTTTTTTGACCAGTGATTCTGTGGAATTATAAAATCTTGCATTTTTACATTGTCAAATATTAACGAAAAAAAAAAAGATCCAGGTGACTTGAAGTATAAAATGTAAAAAAAGTATAAAAAAGGAAAGAAATAAATTGGACTCTCTGTGTGGAGGAAGCCTTCCTCGATATAGAAGTAAATACAGAAACCATGAAGAAAATCAGAGATATGGAAAGATAGGTAGAGCCACTGCTTGGGACATCTGTATTGCATATCAGAGTGGCTAGGATTGAGTCACCTCTGCTTCTGATACAGCTTCCTGTTGATGGATACCCAGGGAGATAGAAGATAATGGCTCAAGTACCTGGATCCCTGCTACCTGTATGGGAGAGTCAGATGGAGTTCCTGGCCTGTCTTTGGCCTGGCCGAGTCAGGTGTTTCAGGAGTGAACCAGGAAAAGGAAGATCTTTCTCTTGGTGTTGCTCTGCCTTCAAAGCAAGTAAAAATAAACCTTAACCTCATTTAACATTTAATATATATGTTGAATTATCACATTGTACCCCATAAAATGGACAACTAAAATAAAAACATTTAAAAGGTATATTTTAAAAAAAATTATTTGAAAGAAGAGATGGATCTTCCATCTGTTGGTTTGCTTCTTGAATGCCTGCAACAGCCAGGGCTAGACCAGGATGAAGCCAGGAGCCTGGAACTCAGTCTGGATCTCCCACGTGTCAGGAGCCCAAATATCTGGGCCATTGTCTGCTGCTTTCCAAGGTGCATTAGCATGGAGCTGGATCAGAAGTGAAGCAGTTGGGCACTCAAACCAGAGAGCTGACAAGGAATGTCAGTGTTGTAAGCAGTGGCTTAACCACCTCATAACTACATTGGCAACCAAAATCAGTATTTTGTGTGTGTATTCCTTCTATCTGAATATGACTTCATACACATTATCCATTCCCCCTCCAATGCCCTCCCAGTGAAAGCCATTCCAGTGCTTTCCTGGTACTGACTGTTACTAATAATTTAACAGTAAATGTAAAGATCAGAAATGTGGATCTTCTTTGGTCCTACTATTTTACCTGCAGAAATTTATCCTAAGAACATATGCAGAATAGATCCTATATAGTGATAGTCTGATTTTTTCCAAAGAAACCTTTTAATTAGCACAAATTTCATAAGTACAACTTTAGCAATATAGAGATTTTCCCCACTGTTCTGCCTTCCTACCACCAATCCTACCCTGCCTCCTCCCTCTCCCATTCCCAGTCCCATTCTCCATTAAGATTAGCTTTCAATTAACATTGTATATAGACCAACTCTATACTAATTAACAATTTCAACAGTTTTCACACGTATACACAAAATATAAAAACTGAGAACAAGTTTTACAGTTAATTCTCAATGTACAACTCTCTGAGCACAGAGATCCTCCATGGGGAATAAATGCACAGTGAATCTTGTTGTTAATCTAACAATTAAACTCTTATGTATGAAGTCAGTGATCATCCAAGCTCTTGACATGAGCTTCCAAGGCTATGGAAGCCTTTTGAGTCCACAATCTCCATCAGTATTTAGACAAGGCCATAAGCAAGGAGGAAGTTCTCTCCTTCCTTCAGAAACAATTACATCCTTTTTTGATGGCTCCTTCTTTGCACTGGGGTCTCACTCATTGAGATCCTTCATATAAGACTATTTTTTTTAACCACAGTGTCTTGGCATTCCATGCCTAAAATGCTCTCATGGGCTTTTCAGCCAGAGCAGAATGTCTTAAGGTCTGATTCTGAGGTCAGAGTGCTATTTGTAGTGATTGTCATTCTATGACTGTGTTGTGTGGACTGCTTCCCATGTTGGAACATTCTCTCTTAATTCTATGTATGGTTATGACCAGACACTTGGACTTATTTATATAATCCCTTTAGCCACTAATCCTATCTATATGATCAATTGAACACTTAATCTGTTCACATGAAAACTACAGATGGCATGATTACCACCCATCTTAATGGGATTTGGAGTTCCTTGTCAAGTTTTTAGCTGTACCCATTCGTTGAAGAGACTGTCCTTGCTCCAGAAATTGGTTTAAGCTCCTTGGTAAAATATAAGTTGGTTGTAGATAATTGTGTTGAGTTTTGGTGTATCTATTATTGGTCTATTTAGTACCAGGCTGTTTGGATTATAACTGCCTTGTAGAATATCCCTGTGCTGGGTGAATGGTACTAAGTATGGAGACAGGATGGTGTGGCAGGATGTTGAAGAGACTGTCCTTGCTCCAGGGATTGGTTTTATTTATTTTTTTGACAGGCAGAGTTAGACAGTGAGAAAGAGACAGAGAGAAAGGTCTTCTGTCTGTTGGTTCACCCCCTAAATGGTTGCTATGGCCAGTGCACTGTGCCGATCTAAAGCCAGGAGCCAGTTGGTTCCTCCTGGTCTCCCATGTGGTTGCAGGGCCCAAGCACTTGGGCCATCCTCCTCTGCCTTCCCGGGCCACAGCAGAGAGCTGGACTGGAAGAGGAGCAACTGGGACAGAACCAGCACCCCAACCGGGACTAGAACCTGGATTACTGGTGCCACAGGTGGCGGATTAGCGTAGAGAGGCACAGCGCCAGCCAAGGGATTGGTTTTAGCTCCTTGATCAAATATAAGTTGGATGTTTGGATTGATTTCTGGTGTTTCTATTCTGTTCCATTGGTCTATCAGTGTTTTAGGACCAGTACCAGGCTGGTCTGATTATAATTGCCCTGTAGTGTGTCTTGAAATCTGGTATTGTGATGCCTCCAGCTTTGGTTTTGTTGTATAAGATTGCTTTAGCTATTTGAGGTCTCCTGTGCCTCCATATGAATTGCAGCATCATTTTTTTCTAGATCTGAGAAGAATGTCTTTGGTATTTTGATTGGTATTGCACTGACTCTGTAAATTGCCTTTGGAAGAATGGACATTTTGATGATACTGATTCTACCAATCCATGAACATGGCAGATTTTTTCCATTTTTTGGTATCTTCTATTTCTTTCTTTAATGTTTTGTAATTCTCATCATTGAGATGTTTGACGTCCTTGATTAAATTTAATCCAAGGTATTGGATTTTTTTTTTTGTAGCTATTATGAATGGAATTGATCTCGGAAGATCTTTTTCAGCCATGGTGTTGTTTGCGTATACAAAGGCTATTGTTTTTTGTGTATTGATTTTACATCCTGCTACTTTACCAAACTCTTCTATGAGTTTCAGTAGTCTCTTAGTGGAGTTTTTTTTTTTTTTTTGGACCCCCTATATATGGAATCATGTCATCTGCAAATATGGATGGTTTGAGTTCGTCCTTCCCAATTTGTATCCCTTTGATTTCTTTTTCTTGCCTAATGGCTCTGGCTAAAACCTCCAGGACTACATTGAATAGTGATGGTGAGAGTAGCATCTCTGTCTGATTCCGGATCTCAGTGGGAATGCTTCCAACTTTTCCCTGATCAGTACAATGCTGGCAGTTGGTTTGTAATAATTTGCCTTGATTATGTTGAGGAATGTTCCTTTTATATTCAATTTGCTTAGAGTTTTCATCATGAAAGGGTGTTACATTTTATGAGTTGAGGTAATCATATGTTTTTTGTTTAGAAATTTGTTAATGTGATGTATTATATTGATTTGCAAATGTTGAAACATCCCTGAATACCAGGGATAAATCCTGTTTGGTCCATGTGAATGATCTTCCTGATGTGTTGCATTTGATTGGTCAGAATTTTGTTGAGGATTCTTGAATCTATTGTCATCAGGGAAATTGGTCTATAGATGTCTTTCTCTGTTGCATCTTTTATTATTTAGGAATTATGATGCTGGCTTCATAGAAAGAATTTGGAAATTTTGAAGGATTCCTTCCCTTTCAATTGTTTGGAATAACTTGGGAAGAATTGACGTTAGCTTTTCTTCAAAATCTGGTAGAATTCAGTGGTGAAGCCATCTGGTCTTGGGCCTTTATTTGTTGGGAGTGTCTTTTATTACTGATTCAATTTCTGTCTTGGTAATTGGTCTGTATAAGTTTTCTGTATCTTCATGGTTCAATGTAGGTAGGTTGTATGTGGTCCAGGAATCTATCCATTTCTTCTAGGTTTCCCAGTTTGTTAGCATACAGCTCTTTGTAGTAATTTCTGATAATTCTTTTTATTTCTGTGGTGTCTATTGTTACATTCCCTTTTTTATCTCTGATTCATTTGGGTCTTCTCTCTGCTTTTTTTGAGTTGGGCCAGTCAATTTTGTTTATTTTTTCAAAAAAAACCCAGCTCTTTGTTTTGCTGAACTTTTGTAATTTTTTTGGATTCAATTTTGTTGATTTCTTCTCTAATTTTAATGATTTCTTTTCTCCTACTAGTTTTGGGTTTGGGTTACTGTAGTTTTTCTAGATGCTTGAGATGCATTGATAGCACATTTATTTGGTGCCTTTCCAATTTCTTGATGTAGGCACCTATTGTTATAAACTTTGCTCTTAACACTGCTTTTGCTGTATCCCATAAGTTTTGCTATGTTGTATTGCCATCCTCATTTGTTTACAGAAAATTTTTTATTTCTCTTTTGATTTCCTCTATGATCCACTGTTCATTCAGTGTGTTCAGTCTCCATGTGTTTGCATATTTTCTAGAGTTTTCTGAGTTGTTGATTTCTAGCTTCATAGCATTGTGGTCTGAGAAAATGCATGGTATGAGTTTGATTTTTTTTTTTAATTGATGAGATTTGCTTTATGGCCTACAATGTGGTCAATCCTAGAGAAAATTCCATGCATTGGGGAGAAAAATCTGTATTCTGTGGCTGTAGGGTGGAAGGTACTATAAGTATCTGCTAGGACTGTTTTGGTCCATAGTGTCATTTAACTCTGGTTTCCTTGTTGTTTTTTCTGTTTGTTTATCTATTGCTGACAGTGGGGTATTGAAGTCTCCCATTACTATTGTATTGGAGTTTATATCTTCCTTTAAATCCTCTAACATTTCTTTGAGATAGACAGGTACCCTGTAATTAGGTATATATACATTTATAATAGTCACATCTTTCTGTTGAAGTGATCCTTTAATCATTGTATAGTGTCCTCTTTGTCTCTTTTATTAGTTTTTGTGTTAAGGTCAATTTAGTCTAATATTAGGATGGCCACACCAGCTCTTTTTGGTTTCTGTTAGTATGCATTTTCTTTTTGCATAGTTTCACTTTAAGTCTGTATGCATTATTGTTGGTAAGATGTGTTTCTTGTAGGCACCAAATAGATGGGTTTTCTTTCTTAATCGATTCAGCCAGTCTATGTCTTTTGACTGAGGAGTTGATACTTAACAGTAGTCACCCTGAATGTAAATAGTCTCAACTTTGCCCTGCCATTTTCTGTAAGTGTCCTAATTTTGTGTTTTGGGTTTCCTTTGTACTTCTATTAGGTCATTTTCTGTGTTCATCTTCTTTCTTAATGATGTTCCTGTTTCTGTGTTTCTTTGTAGCAGATCATTGAGCATTGAGTAGGGCTAGGTGAGTATTAACAAATTCTTTCAATTTCTGTTTGTTGTGGATGATCTTGATTTCTACTTCATTCATAAACGAGAGCATTGCAGGGTACAGGATTCTGGGTTGATAGTTTTTTTTCTTATAGGACTTGGAACGTATCTCGCCATTCTTTTCTCACCTAAAGAGTTTGTGATGAAAAGTCCGCAGTGAGTCTAATTGAATGTCCTGTAAATGTGATTTGGTGTTTGTCTCATGCATATTTTAAGATACTTATGTTTTACTGTGGTGAAGATCTTCTCTGGTCCTGTTAGGAGTTCTGTGTATTTCTTGTACTTCCTTGTGTCTTTGTCCAGATTAGGGAAGTTTGTTACTGTTTCATTAACAAGGCCTTCTAACACTTTCTCTCTTTCCATGCCTTCTGGAATTCCTAGTATCTTTATGTTAGATCATTTGATAGAATCTTGTGGATCTATAACCAATGTTTTATTGTTTTCTAATTTCTTCCTCTTTTATTTGGTTTGACTGTAGTATTTCCAGAAATGTGTCTTCTAGTTCTGATATTTTCTTCTGCTCCGCCCCCCCCCCCCACCATTCTGTTAAGGCTTTCCATTTCATTTTGTATTTGATTTATTGAATTCTTCATTTCTAGTATTGCATTCTGACTTTTTTTAATATCTCAATGTCTTGGGGGTGCTTTTCATTTAGATTGTGAATTTACTTCTGATTGCATCTAAGTAATCTGACGATGAATTTTCTGAATTCCATTTCTGGCATATCCTCAATCTGTTAACCTTGACCTTCTATGATTGAAGAGTTGCAGTGTTCCTTGGGAGGCTCATAGTGTCTTTCCTTATTCTTATTTAGGATTTTTCCTTTTTTTGTGTGTATTGGTGTATTTTTTCTGTATTTGGTTGCTTTTCTCTTTAATTTTGTCTTGTGCTTGTGGTCAGGTTTCCCTCTCACATGAGCTGCTTTGTGTCTGTGCATTGCAAGTGGAAGCACGCAGCCCCACCTACTGGAGCCCAGCTCACTTCAGTCACGGTGGGGGGGTGGGTAGGAGCATTGATGCATGGAGCCCCGCCTACTGGGGCCTGGCTTGCTTCTCACTGGTGGATGGAATGATCTAGACTTTTCAATATTCAGGATTTTTCCTTGTTGTACAGCTTGCAATATGGGGAAGAAATTACTCTGAAATGTTGTGGTCCTTGGTCTTGGGACGGGCTTGTGGTGTGGTGAGGTGAGTTGGCCCTTGCAATTTATGGGCATGTGTGTGCATGGGAGGCAGAGGCGACAGTCCCCTGCTTACGTTCAAAAATGTAAACAAACAATATGGCTTCTCCCAGTCAGCTGCAGGTCCGGTGGGGGGAAACACGCAAACATAGATGGGCAAGGAGGTGCCCACCCTCTCTGTTTGTCTCTCTATACCTTCAAATGCAGTTCACCAATCTCCCCTTCCTGCTGCTATCTGCAGCTCTGTGGATCCACAATTTCCCATGTAATCTGGTGCACTGGAGCTGGTGCCACCCTCGCAGTTCCACTCCTCCACTGCTTCCCTTTCTTATTTGCTCCTTCAGCATGATCTGCCCAGTCTTTGGTCTCCTGGGCTTCCTATTGCAAATTTCCCATGGCCCTATCTCTGGCATGTATCCTCTGTCCTTTTTAACTTCTATTTTGCCCTGAGTGTCTCGGATCATCCTGTTTCTATGCTGCCATCTTGGGACCCCCCAATATTCTGTTTTAACTCAGCCCTTTATAATATAAAATTAAAGAAACTGAGATGTCCAGCATATTGGGTAACTGAATTAAAATGTTGTAGCCACATGATATAATTGTTAAAGATCATGGTGAAGGTGTATATTCCTTGCTTTAGAAAGATGTTAACAAGATACTCTAGAAGGTATAAAATAACAAAGCTACAAAATGCACACAGGATCTCAGATTTTAAAAAAAATGCTAGCTTTAAACACTTGGAGAATAATGGAAACATATAACAAGGTGATAATATATCATTTTTAAATTGCAAGATCATGGAGGATTTTTCTTGGTTTTGCCTTTCTGTGGCATCCAAATTTCTGTGATAAATGTTACTTTTAAAATTAGAAACAGTTTCAAAAATGCAAACAGCATACCTTTGTACCAATTTTCATAGAGGCTTCTGATACTCATGTCTGATAAACAGCATCCAGAGAGGCTTTATACAGCACTGGACTTGTATCTCAGAGAGGGCTCAGAACAGTTGGCCCAGTATGTGGACCAGTTAGGTCTCCTCATTTTCCACCAGGACTGCTAGGTCATGCACACAGAGATAGTTGCTTACTGTCCACACCATCCGTCTACCAACTGGACAAAGGCACCATAAACATTGTCACTTCCCACATGGAAAAAGGTATGGCTTTGAAGAGAAGAGCCTTTAATCAAACCAAGCATCTCGCTTTGCCCTAGTCATTAAATTGACTTCAGAGGCAAAGGCCCAAGGCCTTGCATCTGTTCCGTTTGTGTTAAGACAATCAGCTGACACGGAACACTGGGAATGCCAGGTGTTTATATTAGGAGTAATGAACTGAAAGCAGGGCATCTAATCCTTTCCCTAGCCAGGAGGTACTTCCAACATTTTAAAAGTCTTTTTTAAAGAGTAATAGAACTTTATAAGCATATTGGTCCTTTCATCTCCCAGAAGGAATACTCAAGGCATAATGCAGACCTGTACATTAGATCATATTAAGCCTAATTTGGCTCTTCAGCTCAGCAAAGAGCCCGGGGGTCTTTAGGAAGTTGTAAGAGTCATAGATGTTAAAGGACCTGGCTTTTTAAACAAACATACATCTTTCCTATATAATAATGAATGTGTTGAATGTCCTGCCTGGGGGCTCTTGCCAACATATTAGAGGATTTATCTCAAAGAAGGGTGGGTAATTCCAGCAACAGGAGGTGCGGGATAAGAATACAGTGCAGCTGGGGTCTCCCATTAGACTTCAATTTCACTTGAAAATCTTATGTTCCTCCTTTTAAGCTTCTAGCAGCAGTCATATTGAAGCTGGTTTTTGGAGGGAGGAGTGAGGAGGAAGGGAAAATAATATGTTCTTGGAGTTGTATCTGTGAACTATATTGAAGCTAAAAAACGAAAGTTATAGAACATGGTGGGAGGAGAAATAAAATGTTTCTTGCAAAGTGTGTTTCAAATAGATTCAGTTAAAAATTGTCCCTCTTAGAAGCATCACAACAGCAACAAAATGAAGTTAGAACAGAACAGGTCGAGAGTCCCAAGGTTACCACGTGGGTTTTCGACATTGAGTCATCCGGAGCTATCTGTATGCTGCTTGTTCCTGGACCTCCTACAGGTGCTCAGATCAATGGATGCTCAAGTTCCTTGTGTAAAATGACACAGCATTTCATACAACCTGTGCACATCTTTCTGTATATACACTTTCAGCCATCTCTAAGTTACCTGTACTTCTTAATACAATGTAAATGCTAAGTAAATCATAGCTATAGGGAATACTAACAAGATCAAAGCCTTGTACATATGCATTAGAAATGTGTACTTTTTTCCTAATTCGTTCAGTTCATGGCTGATCGAATCCACGGATGTGAAATCCATGGATAGGGAGGGGCAACTGTACTCCCTCAACTAGCACTGAATGTAAGGACACACTGGAGAAATTGCAAGGAAAAAAATTAAGACAAAGAGTTTTTCATTTTAAACTCTTTGTATTTATTACTTTTTCATTCTTTTTTTCTTTGTTTTGTTAAAGACTTACAGACAGAGACAGAGAGAGTTACAGACAGAAAGAGAGGTCTTCCATCCATTGGTTCACTCCCTAAATGTTCGCAATGGCTGGAGCTGGGCCGATGCGAAACCAGGAGCTTCCTGCAGATCTCCCATGTGGGTGCAGGGGTCCAAGTGCATGGGCCGTCTTTGGCTGCTTTGCCAGACCATTGGCAGTGAGCTGGATTGGAAGAGGGGCAATGGGGGCTCTAACCAGTGCCCATGTGGGATGCTGGCACTGCAGGTAAAGGCTTAACCTACTGTACCATAGCACCAACCCCATTTGTTATTTTTTCTAGAACAGAATCCTGGTTCATTTCTTTACTTGAACCTTGATTTGTGTTTCATCATATCACCTACCACTTTGATATATTAGACTGTTATCAAATTAATATACTAAATATCATGCTATTTGTTTTAGGTTTTCACCTGCCTTTCCTACTAGAATGTTGCTGCTATATTTCCAATGCTTGGGTAATATGCCCTCAAAAATATGGTTTGCATTGTTAGAGCACAACTGCTGTATAAGATACCTCTGTTTAGATCAAGCATGCAAAAGATCAGTAAACTGTGGTATGTCCAGACCAAAACAAAAAAAAGTCTGTAGCCACTGATAGCCTCCACATTTCTCACCCAGCTTGCTCCGGGGATCTGACACTTGACTCTTAAATCAGAATAAAGTTCATATTTTGTTTTGTATCCTCATCTGATAGTAGTGATTTGAATTTCTTGAAAGAAAAATAGCATGTCAATAAAGCTGACCAACATGTCCATCACTTGTGGCATAGTATATGGGCCTGGATTCAAGTTCTAGTTCTCCCATTACCTAGCTTTGTGTTCTGGTAAAGGTCATTTGCTTTCTTTGAGCCTCACTTTGCTAATCTCTCACCTGGCCTACCTCACAGAGTGAGGATAAATGAGATCATGGATGTGGAAATAGTGTGTAAATGTAAAAAGCTTATAGGATGCAATGCCAGGGTTTGCTGTTTTGCTAGCAACACTCAGGTATCCAAGTCTGGAAGAGCAGCCATGGTGAGACATGGAGGAGCTGAGATCTGAGGCTGGGAGCCTTTGCAAAGTGTCTCTGAGTATGTTGTGGACCTAAGCCCCTCCTGCTGTTTGGAATCGCCAGTCCCTTTCCCAAGCAGCCAGCCTCTAGAACTATGTGAGCCTTGTTTGATAACCTGAAGTTTAGTTACAACGACTGCTGCTCAAGTTCACAAAAACTGACTGCTTTCTGGGACAGGGAACTCTTTACATAGAGATCCTGTTGGCTAATGAGATCTCCTGAAAGGGACTTGGCCAGCAGCCACCCACATCCACCTCCCCTCCCCCGGCTGACTCTGTCTATTAGCTTGAGAAATGGGGAATTGATTGGGCTTATATCATCCGTGAGGTAGCTTAGTTGAATGGAGAGCATTTGTCTAGAGCATATATTCCTGAAGCCAAGGGAGGGCGGCCATTCTGTTTTCCGCTGAGGTCATCCTCTGTGGCTGCAAGCTTTGACGTCTAGCTAACCAGGGCTCTCAATGCAGGCTGCATGTTAGCAGATAAAACAGCTTTTGGTCCAGGAGTGACAGGCCAGCTGTGGGGTTACCTTCCATTTCCCCAGTGGGGTTCTCTTGTGCTACAGTCTCTAGTGAGGTTAAATATGTAAGGCTCAAGCCTTGAACAGAGGTGCCTCTTTGGGCCGGGCCTGAAATGCCCTTCCATGCACAGGCCCAGGAACACGTTTTCCATTATAACTCACTTAGAGGTGTTTTTGTGGTGGTTGTTGTTGGCATGGCCCATGGACAGAAAGCTTTTCTTTCTTGGATGTTGCTGTTCTTGGATCTCAAGTGAAAGCAGATAAAAGAGGATGGTCAGCCATCCTTGGTTCATGCTGTGTTCTGAAACCCAAATGTGTCTGAACTGAAACAGTAGAGCTAGTGATGGCTGAAACTCAGAAAAGCCTGGCGTGGTAGCAGTGTCTAGCTTCCACGTTGGCCAGGAGAATCATTGCCTTCCTATTAGGTGCCACGTTGTGCTGAGGCTTGGTTATGGTCTTTGCAGTAACCCTTCCCATGTGAGCACTTCGGAGATGAAGAACCAAAATCCTAGAGAAGTGAAATAGCTTGTCCAAGGACACACAGCCAGGAAACGCAAAGCTGGATGATCAGTAGCTCGCGGTTCGCACTGTTGGTAGTGCTCCCAAATATTGTTGGCTTGTTCATTTGTTCACTCAGTTATCATCTGCTGACACTACCTGATGTGCGTGATTCTGCACCCTGAGAGGATGGCACTGAACAAGAAATCAGGGTCCTGAAGAAGTCAACAAGCATAGAACACACGTGATTTCAGATTAGGGCGAGGACTTCCAAGTCCCGATAGTAAGGTGACTGGATAGAGAAGAACAGTGGGGGCAGGGCAGCTCCTTTGGCCAGGGTGACCAGAGGTACCAGAGAGAAGATAGGCCCGAGACAGAAGAGGGAGAAGTGAGCCGTGCCATCTTGTGGAGAAACAAACTAGGAAGTCAAGCGCTCTATGGATGGAATATGGACCAGAAAGGTCTATGGTATAGACTGCAGTAACCACAACAGAGCAAGAAGAAAGGTGTGTGGAAAACTGAGCAAGGTTGAGATCCTGAGCTTTGGTTTATGATCAGGTGTTCTCATGTGTTAGGAGGGAGATAGGGCACCATCTCCAGGTTTTTAGTAGAAGACTCTTCTCAGGTTCTAAAGAGATCACTCCATTCTATGTTGGGATAACAGCTCTAAGCAGAAAAGAGGTAAAACAGGAGGACCTGTAAGGTTTTTGGCAAACACCCATGATAGAAGTTTCTGCATCTAGTTGAATAAATTTCAAAACTGTGCAGTGCTTTCCCTCTAAACATACTTTATATTATGGCTGAGGTTTGGGATCTCTATGAGCTATATAATGAAACACATAAGTGCATTGGAAAATGCAGTCCTCACTGAAATATTATCCCTGGACAGTGAGCCAGCCACACAGGGGGAAGATGGTGTGCTCGTGTTGGGCTGTCTGAAGACAGGTGTGAGGACACCAGCCTGATGGGAGGGCGTCTACACAGATGGTCTGGTGTGAGATGACAGCCTGCTTGAGTGACCATGGCATCTTGCCAGGCAGGAGACAACCCAGCATGGCACCTCTGATTGTGGGCTGGTCAGGCGGGCATCCACCTGGAAGGGCACTTGGATTCCAATACTCAAGCCCAAGTTCAGTGAGCAGAGCATTCTGGGGGCTTTACCTCATGCAGAGTGTCTCAGTCTACAAGGGGTGAGGCTGGTAAGTGCATGAGGTAGGATGTAGTGGTGGTGTTGGGGGATTGGTTACACAGAGAAGAAGCCCAGTAAGTTAGGAAGGATAATCTCTGCCGAAGAGATTGTGTCAAAGGGAGTTACAAACACACAAGAGGAGGAACCTCTGGGTTGAAGAAATGGTAGCTCTGAGGTGGTGGGTTGGAGTTAGAAAAAATTGGCGATTTGAATTCATAGATTGCAGGACATGGACTTAAGAATACAGAAGTAAAAATAATGTATGTGTACATTTGTATGGACATGTGTGTTTATGCTGTGTATCTGTGTGTGTGTATATATATATAAATACATGCATCTCTGTGTATACCTGAGTCTTTGCATAAATGCATACTTACACATTTGTATTCCAACATTTATTCCCTAGTTTCATTCACTAAGGGGGTCTGTTAACAGCAACTGCCCAGTGTGTGTCTAGCTCTTAGAACTTCTATTTTCCATTCACCTCAAGAAAAGATAGGGTTCCTTGTAGAAGCACCCATTGCCAGGCTGTGGCCAAGAAAGTACAAGATGAAACTGAAATGCCTTAATGACCTAGAAAGTAAGAACATTTCCAAAGAATGATGAAGAGGGGCAGGTATTTGGTACAGCAGCTAAATTACCTTGTGGGATACTTGAATCCCATATTCAAGTGCCTGCGTGGCTCCTAAGTTCAATTCCAGCTTCCTGCTAATGCGCACCCTGGGAGACAGCACATGATTGCTCAAGTACTTGTGTCCCTGCCATCCGAGTGTGAGACCCAGATGGAGTTCAGGACTCCTGGCTTCGACCTGCCCAGCCCTCCCTATTGTGGGCCTCTGAAGAGTGAACTAGTGCTAAATCTCTGCCTTTATCTCTTTGTCTTTCAAATCAAATGAAAAGCAAAAATTGGGGCAATGGCCAAATGTACACTGTGAGTTTGAGGGCTATTTCAATATCAAAACAAGCCGTGGTAAATTATTATAACCCATTGTATTAGTAAAAGATGATAAATTCATACTGATAAGGAGAAATGGTTATTTTACAGTGGGTTAAGGCACATCATTTCAACCAGGTAATCAAAACAAACAATAATAAGACAAGTTGAATTTATGTGTCACCTGATAGGATGTACAAGAATGCAGCATCCTTTATGTGATTCTCCTGCTAAAGATGAGCTGAATCTGTTCCTGAAAAGTCCCAAATGAGGACATTTTAGAATGTAATTGCTTTGTAATCTTTAATAGTATTATGCTCCTGAAAATCAAAGAAAGACTGAGCCGCTTTTCCAGACTAAGGAAACGAGACAACCAAATGTAAGATGCGCGTCTGAAATGGATCAGTGTACTGACAAGTGGCATTACTGGAACTGTTAGTGAAATTTGAATGGGATCTGAGGATTAGGTTGTACTGATGTGTCCTTGTTAATTTCCTACTTTGATTATATTTTTTTTAGTTCTACCAAGTTTTTTTTGAATCTTCTTAAATTTAGTTTTTAATGTTTTTCATGTTAATATGATTTTAATATAAAGAGAACAGATTTGATGTAATCCACAGATGCAGTTCTAAGACTATGTGTTTGCTCCCTCTCCCTGCTCTTTTTGAAGATTTTTGATAGTTTCCGACTTTGAATGGCGCAGGTATGTAGATCGCCCATCATTCTAGGAAAGACACGATAGAACAATTAGACATGAGATTGGCAGCTCACTCTCACATGCTTCAGGAAGAAAAGCTCTTTAGACCCTACTGGCAAGTCTTCTGGAACTTCAAGAGCACCTGCTTACATCTTCCTGTGATTTGTACTTTATGCTGTAGAATGGAATTTGCTTTACCTCCAACGTTAGCTAAAACTCTAAAAGCAATTCCACATGAAGTTAGAATGAGGATTGCATGGCATGGATAAAGGCATATTATTAAATCTTAAAATCCAAACAATTATCTCATGCAGACAAGAAAGATGTATACTTTCTAAACCAGTAATAACTCAGTGCAGAACGTGGAATGAAGCCTCTGGAGAAATAGACGTGGTTTTGTAGACACGCAGAGAGTTTCTTCTGTGAAGGAACATAGTCAGTGATTGTCTTGGAACTGCTGTGTAAAAATGGGAATAGACTCTCAGCTTTTTCGTAATTGTGGATTTTAAAGAATCACAGGAGAAAAATTTTGGTGATGCTTCCAAGTTGGCCATATATAATTATATTTAAAATAAGCACAGTTGACTACTTCCACCCTTTAGTAAAACACAAGCAAAATTCACAGAAGGGGATATTTCTTCTACAGTGTCATCTTTAGTATCCTGATAACTGTTCTTGACCTTAAGAATTTTATAAGTACCTTAAAAATTGCATTGCATTGTTAAATTATTTACTTTTGCTGAATGTGAATCCCTGTAACCTTAGGAAACTTAATGTGTATATTTGGATGTTTTCTTAAAGCAGTATTTGGTCTAGAGAGCCCCATAATTGGGAATTTGTAGATGAGAAACAATTCAGCCATTTAAATGGGGGGAAACTATAGAAGGTTTATGATTGTTAATTTTTTCTACTTAAGGGTCTAAAATACAAACGAAATAAACATTCTCTCCAAACGTTTCTAATGTAATAATAAAGGGTAATCCTTTAAATAAAATGCATTTAACTTTTTAAGAAAACTTAGAACTATTTCCTTACTTTATGTAAAGCCTGATGACTGGTGGACATATTCTCATTGACCAGTAATGGTGTGCCTGACCAGTATAGAAAGTCCTGTACCACTCCACTTCCTTCCTTCTGGAGATGCTGGATTCAGAGTAGGGAAAGAATTGGCTTCAACAAATGCTGCTTTTCAAGGTGAGATCAGGATGTATCTTTTACTTTCCCAGAATCTGAGCCGGGTGCTTGTTACTATACCTGGCAGGCATACTTGTAGTTTGTTTCTAATTTTTCACTATTGAATATAATGCTGTGCAAAGAACATACACTTAAGATTCTGTGTCTCTTTAGGAAGTTGTAATAGTTAGATGTTTTTGTGAGCATTTCACAGTCCCACCCACCACCACCTTGCGTTCTAAGGGTTTTTGCTGCTTAATTTATTGTGTTGATGAAGAAAACGGGATAAACAGAAGAGCTGGAGGAAGAGAAACAAGCTAAGTTACCTTTTCAAAAAGACAAACAGCTCCTCAAGACAGATAACACAGGAAAGTTGAGAGGGGCTGGCTCAAGTATGGAAACAGTGGTTTTTGGAGAGAGCTTTGGGAGTGAGCCGATAGAGTGACGTGTGAGCCTTTGGAAGAGGGAAGCCCAAAGAAAATTCGTCCTTTTGCCGTCTCTCCAAGAAGATTGAAAAAAAAAAGCAGCACAATGTAATTCAGTGTTTTGGGAGTTGGACTTACTTTCCTTTGGAAGCCATCCTTTGACAGGAGATGAGAAAATGATGAGAAAAACAACCCCCCTCCTTTTCCAGTTAGATATCCTTAGGAAACGCGGCAGGAAGAATTATGGAGTCTGAAAGTATGCATTTTAAAAAAGCTATTGTAACATCCAGGAAGAGGACAGAAGTGCACACATCCACTAGCAGAGAATGAAAGTATGTGGTGTATGTTCCTTTATTGAAGCTCTTAGCATTTTAGGAAAGCCAAGGTCTACAGGAATTTGGGATTTTGGCGTGGAGAATGAAGTTTATTGACAGATGGCAAAATCCAAAGTGGGGCATCATATGTTTCTTGTAGGTCTCACTCACTCTGTTCTGGGCCAACATCAAGATGGAATGTCAAGGACATATTATGCCTTCCATAGTTGAACTGAGTCTGTGATGCATGGGCTCATACTGTTGAATTCAACTATTTTGATTTCCTTGGGACATTTTGGATGGCTTCTTGAGAAGAATCACATCAAAGAGGCATCAGGGGGAGGTTTTTCCAGGAACACAGTGTGGGGACGTTCTGCCATCTGTTCCCACAGTGAGGATGGAAGAGCTGGGCTGTAGGCCAAGTGCCCACCTTCTCTTCCAAGCACTCAGAAGCACCTTATCTTGAGCACCTGGAGCTGAGGAATGCGATACATCTTTGAAACATATGGAATCACAGAGACCTACCAAAATGTTTGTCTTGGCTTGTATTGCTGTCCCTGCCATAACCTGGTCTCCAGGAAATCTCAGCACATGCCAGCAGGCCAGTGAAGCCGACTGAGTCTTTGACTTTAGAAAAAGGCCAAGCAAGACAATGTGTTCCACTCGACTGCCTAGGACATCTGAGTCATTAAAACTGTGTCTAAAGCAAAACCCAATGAGGAATGTGTGTCCCCTTCTAATCTGAAACAGTTTTCCCTCAAGGCTTCCATCTTGAGACAAAATGCATTGGTGCTCTTGGAACTCTGGCCAGGACCCTTCTTCCTAGGACTACTTCTGAGACTCACTTGCTGCCAAGTGCTTCCTATAAAATATGGTAAATGTAAGGCTGCAGAAATGCTTTCCTGGGGGAGGGAAGAAGAAAGAGTTGTGCAAGATAGACAGCTGAGCACACGTAATGACTGCCATATGTCAAAGGATTTTGAGCCTTTAAAATGGACTTGGGCAGTGCTTTGCTAAGTGTTCCCATAAAACAACTGCTTTTATAGGTTTCTGAGATCTTAGCAATGGAAAACATGGATTCCTGGTTTTTCTGTATCGTGTTTAGTGTTATCATTCATTTGTTCCAATGACTTAGGGACCATCTCCCTTTGGCACCAACCAGAACTTGAGCTGGATCATCCAGCATGGTCTAGGAACTGCAAGGAAGCATTTTCTCGGGATATTCTGTTATGTTTAGCTTGTAGAAGAGAAGGGGAAATCGCCTGGAAGTAAACCTGTGAGCACTCGGAGCAGCATTTTGACAAAAGTCATGACCAAATGAACTCCTTTGCTACTTGCCCCATCTCTCTTCACTGCTAAGGTGATTAATTCGATAATGAGGCAAAAATCCTTAGATGGGAGAAATCTGTGCCCTTTTCTAGTACAGTTAATAACTTCCTTTCGATTTAATCCCCAATCCTGGAAAATTCTCTCTGAAGCTCTCCCCATAGCTTAAAATCTCTCCGTTGACTCTTGTATCTTAAGAAGCAAAACTTCTTCCAGTGGCCCCAAGGAAGAGATTTGATTGAATTATCGAAATAAAAAAAAAAAAAAGCCGGTGCTCAGCCCCCATATACCCCTTTGCAAATTGTAGAGTGATCTTTCCACCTAACAAACACTAAGTGGGACTTTTGTGCTTACAGGAGAATTCAGAAAAGTCCTTTGCTCTTCTGAAACTTATGTTCTGACCTCAGATACCAATACAAGAAAGTAGGATGCATTTAGCCTAGTAGTTAAACACATCCTGTCGTCCTATATGTGGCACACTTACAAAGACTTAAGTTGAGTGATGAACGTCTAACTTGATAACTTTTAAATAAATGTTATAAAACAATATTATCAGAAATTAAAACTTTGGAGTTAATGGGTTTAAGATGCACATGTCCCATATTGGAGTGCCTGTCGGCTCCAGACTTCAGCTACCTGTTAATGGAGGTTCTGAGAGGCAGGAGGTGATGGCTCAAGTAACTGGGTTCCTGCCACCCACATAGGAGACCTGGATTATGCTCCTGGCCCCTGACTCTGGTCTTATCCTGGCCCCAACCGTTGTGGGCATTTGGATGGTGAGTTGGCAGATGGGATCTCTCACTCTCTCTTGCTCTGCTTGTCTCAAAGAGTTGTAAATTTTAAAAGTGAGAAAAGAAATGACATAAATGAGACTTGACTTTATTAAATGCTAAGGAAATAATAGAAGAGAGTGGCAGAGAGTGACTGAGGGGAAGACAACCTCTTGAGGTGGAGTGGTCAGCAGAGGTTTTTCCAAGCAGCCAGTGTTGAACTGATGCTTGAAGTACAGCCCTTGTCTCTTCTGTTGGGGGACAGTGGGTTTTTTTTCTTCATACTATTTGTTGAACTCTTTTAGTGTGGGGTTAACCTTAAGGTCACTAAGTAAAGTAAAAGCAGATCTTTGTAAAAATTAAGAGTGGGAATGGGGAAGGAGGAGGAAGAAAGGCGGGAGTGCCGGCGGGAGGGAGGGTAGAGTATGAAATATCACGGTGTTCCTAAATCTGTACATATGAAAGACATGAAACTTGTGTAACTTAAAAAAATATTAGCTTGTGATGGGCATTCCAGACAAAGGAGCAAATGGATAGAAGTCCAGAGGCCAGAAGGGCTTGGGATGGAATAAAGTAGACCAGGGTGTCTGGAGTAGCGTGCACAGGAGGGCAAGAACTAAGATGAGGACAGTGGGGGCTGCCAGTAAGGCCTTGCTGGGCCTTACCAAGTTAACCCGAGTTCACAGCCGTCTTTGTGTTTGGATTTTGAAAGCCATAGGCCAAGACTCACCTCATGGGTGAGTTTGCAGAGGGCAGCAAAGGCATGGCCCGATACCACTGTTAAGACTGTCCCTTGCACAACTCTTCCTGTTTGACGCCATTTCCTGTCCCTACCCATTCAGTCAGCATCTTTGTTAGTCTTTCTCAGGGTGGTTGTGCAATGTCAGTATTGGACAACACATCACAAATAGAAGGACAATTGCAAAGTGAAATGCAAACCTCACAAGGGATGCACGAATATTTGGAGTCCCTAAAAGTTGAAGAATAAACTTAGCTATACCCAAAGACCTGGACAAAGGAAGACTGGTCACAGATAAACCAAAAGGAAAAACCAACCAGACTGGGGATGTAATTGAAGCTTTAAAAGGAAGTAACGTGAAAATTATGCATTAAGAGAGGCCCTCAGGAAAATCTGTGAAAAGCTTGAATAATTGTGAGAGAGAGAGAGAGAGAGAACTTTATAAAAATGTTGCCAAAGTTCAAGGTGAGATAAAATTTGCTGTTTTATAATTTTGTCTGTATTAAGGAAAAAACACAGCAGTTCTTGTGTGTTTTCTAAGAGGGAAAAGTTTTAATGTAGTCCTGTATTTTGTTAAAGTTGTTTTCATGATTGACAGCTTTGTTTTTCAAGTTAAAACCACAAATAACTTTTTTAACAGTTTATTTTAAAAATGTAGTCTCCATTTTTGATGGGTTTATGTTAAGTAGCATTTTTCCTGCACCAATTATCTTTGGATAATGAAGACCTCCTGTGCTAACGGTTAAGAATGTGCTACCTTGGCATTTTAAAGATGGTGCCCCCCTCCCCCGAATTTCACAAGACCCACATACCTAGAGTTATTTCTCAGAGAGGACTCCCCTGACAGTCCACACTCTGCCCTGGCCTTTCAGTGTGTGTGATGGGCTATCTGGGGAATGAAGAAATCTGGTCTGAGACCCACTAGCTTCAGCTTAGTGAATTATATATTCATAGTCCCTCCAGCTAAGAAAGCTACCCTCAAGGAGAAACATTTCTGAGGAGCAAAAACTTTGAGAAACTGCATTAAAAATGTCCTAGTCCCAGGAATTTTTAGATGTCTGGATAACAATGCAAAGACTTCCCAGATGGAAGATGTATTCTGTTCAGGAATTGTAAACATGAAATAAGCACTTGAAATTCCTTCCCACAATGCCTTTGAGAATGTTTGTCTGTGGACACCTCTTCAGAAACTTTGTTGAGGCAGAGCCAAGGGCTTAGGACTTGGTATCCAAGAGATTTGGGACCATATCCAGGATTTTCCACTTCCTATTTGTGCACTCTCAGAAAACAGACATACCCTTTGATTTACCTCAACTGTGAGAGTGAGCACAGCACTATCAACCTCCTTGTAAGGTGGTCGTGAGAGGTAAGGTGGGGAGTGCCTCCAAAGTGCTGAGCCCTGCCTGGTGAGGAGGAAGCCCACGGTACATGTCCACTAGCGGTAGCAGATCAACAGTGCTGGAATAGACATTATGACTGACCCTTTCAAACTTTGTACTGCATTTTGGTTTGTAAAACCACTGCAAGGATTTTGCATCATGGCAGCTGCTTCTTAGCTCACATCCCAGAGCACCATAGAGTGCCTTGTGTACCAAGCAACATATTTTAGCCATGCTCAACAGGATATAAAAAAAAAAAAAAGCCTGGGGGGTGGGGGCAAGATATTTGGTCCAGCAGTTAAGATGCCGCTTAGGATGCCAACATCTCATATTGCAAAATGCCTGGGATCCAGTTCCTGTTCTTCTGATCCAGCTTCCTGCAATTGCTCCCTGGGAGGCAGCAGGCAGTGACTAAAATGGCTCAAATATGTGGGTCCCTGCACCCACATGGGAGAAGCAGATTGAGTTCTGGGATTCTGGTATTGTATTATCCCAGGCCCAGTTGTTGCAGGAATTAGGAGAGTGAACCAGTACTGTGTAGAAGATTCTTCTCTCCCTGTCTCTGACTCTGCATTTCAAATAAATTAAGATTCAAAAGCAGTAACATTTCAAAGAAGACTTGGAACAGTTTTAATTAAGTCTTAATTAGATTTAATTATTGCACTATTAGCTAACATTTACTGAATGCTTGTTTTATCCCCAGTACTGTTGATAGAACTTTTCATATAATAATTGATGTAAGCCTCTCAAAACACTATGAAGTGGAATGTCATTTGCCATTTTATAAGTAGGAAATTGAGGAAGAAAGAGGTTGGTTGGCAGAGCCAGTATCTGAATGACAGAAGTATGGCTTCAGAGCAAGGGCTGGGAGCCGTTAGTCTGTAGAGTCCCATAGAAGCGTCGTCATTGTTTGCCTTGAGAAGGGCCCACGTGGAGCAGAGGGTGTGGATTAGGTTGTTGAAAAGTTTCAGAGACAGATGATGAAGATGTAGGCTTTTCTAGTGACTGTAGCAGGATGACACAACTTTAAAACCTGGATGAACACAGAAATGAATCATTTGGTGCTTGACAGAATCTGGGATAGAGTTGAGAAGAAAGAATGAGAAGGAGCTTCTGTCTGGTGGACTGACCATTTGGCTGGATAGAGAGGATTTACAAAGACGCGGAAGGAGAAGAAGGTCTGTTAGAGGCACAAGAGATCTGAAATTCTTGAGCACAGCCACATAAAAATGTAAAAAAAAAAAAAAAAAAAAAAAAAGCGTTTTTATGGCCAGAGACATACTAGGAGTTCTAAGGAGGGAGCCACGTATTCTGCCATTCAAAAAGTCAGTCAGGAAAACCCACGGAATAGGAGGAAATATTTGTAAATTATAAATGGGGAAGGGGCTTGGATTCAGGATATATAAAGAAGTGGTAGAACTCAACAATAGAAAGACAGCCTGGTTTTTAAAATTAGTACATAATCTGACCTGCTGTTTCTCCACGGAAAGCGTAAGAGGTGGCCAATGAGCACATGAGAAGGTGCTCAGTATTGTTACCCATTAGAGAGATGCAAATCAGGAGCGCGACGAACCGCTCCTTCACACCTGCCTGGATGAATGTAATTAAAAGGACTGGTTTAATTCTGTAATTATCACACAGTTATTCTTAAGTGTTGAAAATTAACTGAAATGTGATCCCTGTTAAACATAAGAGTGGGAATAAGAGAGGGAAGAGATGTATAATTTGGGGCATGCTCGGGCTGACTTGCCCCAATTGGTAGAGTTGGAAACATACCAGGGGATTCCAATTCAATCCCATCAAGGTGGCATGTGCCAATGCCATCTCACTACTCCAAGTGATCAATTTCAGTTCACAATTGATCATAATGAAAGGACTAAGAGTCAAAGGGAGCACATAAACAAGTCTAGTATCTGCTAACACCAACCGATAGAATAAATAAAGGGGAGAGTGATCCAACATGGGAAGTGAGATACTCAGCAGACTCATAGAATGGCGGATGTCCTAAATAGCACTCTGGCCTCAGAATCAGCCCTAAAGGCACTCGGATCTGGCTGAAAAGCCCATGAGAGTATTTCAGGCATGGAAAGCCAAGACACTCTGGCAAAAAGATCTCTGTGAGTGAGATCCCAGTGGAAAGAACAGGTCTTCAAAGAGGGAGGTGCCTTTCTCTGAAGGGAGGAGAGAACCTCCACTTTGACTATGACCGTGTCTAAACAAGATAAGAGTCGGAGAACTCAAGGGGCTTCCATAGCCTTGGAAACTCATAACTGGTGCATAGGGAGATTACTGATGCCATAAACAGGAGTGTCAATTGGTAAAGTCAACAACAGGAGTCACTGTGCACTTACTCCTCATGTTGGATCTCTGTCCTTAACGTGCTGTACACTGAGGCTTAATGCTATAACGAGTACTCAAACAGTATATTTCACTTTGTGTTTCTATGGGGGTGCAAACGACTGAAATCTTTACTTAATGTACACTAAACTGATCTTCTGTAAAAAAAAAAAAAAAAAAAAAAAGAAAAGAAAGAAATTATCAATTCCCAACTTGACTCTCACTGGGATTAAACATGACAATAGGTCTGATCTGATTTCATCATCATTTAAAAAAAATCATCTATTATTTTTCACTTTATGTTTCTGTGTGGGAGCAAACTGTTGAAATACTTACTTAAGGTATACTAAGCTGATCTTCTGTATATTAAGATAATCGAAAATGAATCCTGATGTGAATGGAAGGGGAGAGGGAGTGGGAAAGGGGAGGGTTGTGGGTGGGAGGGACGGTATGGGGGGGGAAGCCATTGTAACACATGAGTCGTACTTTGGAAATTTATATTCATTAAATAAAAGATTAAAAAAAAAATAAATGAGTTTCACTTCATATCTAAAAAAAAAGGACAGCTCGCCAATGGTGGGAGGGAGCGCTCTGCCTAGCAGTGAAGATGTGCATCCCTTGCCGTAGGAAGTGGGTGCAATTCCAAGCTCCGTCTCCTGACTTCAGCTTCCTGGTACTGGACATCCTGGGAGGTAGTGGTGGTAGCTCAAGTAATTGGGTTTCTGACACCCATCAGGGACACAGGGATTGAGCTTCTGGCCCCTGGCTTTAGCTTCAGCTCAGTCCAGGCTGTTGGAGAATTTGGGGAGTGAATTAGCGGAAGGGAACTCTATCTCATCTTTCTACCTCTCAAATCAGTCACTTAATTCAAGAAGATGTTAATAACAAGGAAGTAGAGAAATTGGGATACTCCTATAAAGCTGGTGGGAATGTAAAATGGTGCAACCACTTTGGAAGACGGTTCTACACTTACTCGAAATGTTAAATATGGTATTGCCATGTGATCTGGCAACTTCCCTTGTTATTGATCCAAGAGAAATGTAAAGACATGTCCACACTAAAACTTGTATTAATAGTTCAAGTTTGTCCATAACTGCATTGGTTATAAAAGCACCCAAGTGGCAACAACCCAAATGTGCATGAACTGCTGAATGCATAAATGTGGCTGAGTCATAGGATGGGACAGCAACAACAAGGAAAGAAGTAGCAAGACACACCACAGCATAAATAAATCTTGGGTACGTCATTATGTGAATTCATTATGAAATGTTCAGAAGAGGCAAATATATGAGAAAGTAGATGAGTGGTGCCTCGCGCTGGGGGCTGGGAGGCAGAAGGTATGGGGAAATGGGGGTAGGCATTGGGTTTGGAGTTTGTTTTAGATGTGATAAAAATGCTCTAAAATTATATTGTGTTGAGGGTTACCTAACTCTGGAAATAAACAAGATACTGTTAACAGCTTAAATGAATGAATTGTGCGATATGTGAATTAAATCCCTATAAAGCTGTTTATAAAAATCAGGTAGAATAGAACTGTATACAGCAGACTACATCTGTACTTAAATTACTGTGTTTCAGCTTAGAAGGGAAACTGACATATCAAGGGCAAATTTTGTCTTTTTCCCCCTCCTTTTTCTGTTATCACTTACCACCAGTGTTTTCACAATGGATCATCAGATTTCACCCAATACTGTTTCCAAATCAGTTCTTTAAAAGACTGGAGTGATACAGATGATTGCAGAAAAAGCCCCAACTCTCCTAAGTTACTGGGACCCAGCAAGCAAATGAATCAAATTAATGTTAAACCAGCAATTTCAAATATTTACAAAATCTGCCCACCATGTTTGAAAACAGCATTCTAAAGAACCTCCTGAGTCATGATTGCATAATGGACCCAAGCGTTAGGTTACCGGCAACTGGAAAGCACTCAAATTAGTTCTGAATCCATAGTCTTACGAATTTACAAACAGAGGTTGCACTGTAATTCTGGTGGGTTTAGACATTTTCTTCCAAAGCTCTTGTCCTTTCCAGAGTAACAGAATCTAACTTTCTCCACCAGCCGATGTTCTATCGTGAGGTCTCAGAATATCTCACTCTTTAAGTCAAAAAGCAGTCCTAGTTCCCAACAGCAGTGCTTCAGGAGAGTTCCAGGGTGTGTGTGACAGTGTCTGGGAGGCTTGGTACTACGTGCGTTCACCAAAATGAGTTTCAGACATGGCCTGAGGCAATGGTCTGCACTTACTTCAGATGCCAACCACGTGGTTGGGAATTCTTACTTGGGATTTAGAGAGAAGCAATGTGTAGCTCCAACCAAGACCTCTTGCTCTTATTCGAATCTGTGGGCAGCAAAGATGGACAGCATGAGAGCCAGTTCTGTAGGTGAAATGGATCAGAGTGGGAGTACAAGCTGAGGCCTTGGGCTTTATTGGCTGGACACAACAAACGCTTGGAGGTTTTCAAACAGGAAAGTAGAATAATCTGAGATGTCTATCAGTGAAATTAATTTCTATTGTATAGGATCGATGTTATGACTTTGAATGATGGGTGATCCTAGCCCTTCTTGTGTACCAGCATCAAGTTTATATTTGACCTACATAATCTGTTTATTTTCTAAAAATGCCCTGTAAGACTTATATTAGCCCATGTGCTGGGAAGAAGATCGCGTTTCAGATAGGTTATGAAACGTACCTAAAAATATTCACTTTATAAATGGCACAAGTGGAGCTCAAAATCTTAGTTATTAAACTGTAAGATGTACTCACTGTATGCTTTCTCTACCGGGGAGGGTGGATTCACTAAGGGCAGGACAGCAGAGGTAGAGATGGGACTGGGTGATTGGCTGAGGGGCCTTAGAGTCTTTCTCTGCTCTGGCCAGTATGTAGTAAATACAGGATCGAGGATTAAACCTTCCCCTCAAGGGACTTCCTCTCTAAGAAGGCTGACAGACAACATCAATGTTGGATGTGCTGCACATCTGGGAGAGATGTTAACAGCTGGAAGGGCAGGACAGAGTTCCTCCTGAGGAGTCAGTTGGTGGGTTTTGAAGTGAGACCAGCTGCCTTACTTCCTGACCTTGCTATTCTGTTGGCCACTGTGAACAGCCCTAGTGTTTAGTGACACCTGCCTACATTATGAGCACATGCCACACGTTGATTCTTGCTCTTCTTCCTTTTGAGAACATTGTTTCTTCCAGGTTTAGACACATTTGTTTTTCCTTTATTTTAATTCAGAACTGTCAATCCAAACTTTAAGAATCTGTGGATTCTGAAACCTGCTAGGAAAGAGACTTGATTTCAAACAAAGTCTTGGCAATTTGGGGAAGGTGTTTCGAATGCTATATTTTTCTAAACCTTAGTAGTATGGGTTGGGCAGATGGGTTAAACAGGATGCGAGCTGTGATTCCAAGGAATAAACAGGCCAGGAAAAGGGCAGCAGTAGAGCCTGGGTTGGTGCAGATAAAACCACAAGAGGAAGCAACAGCATGCACACTGTATCCATTCCTGTGTACTTGACAGTGGAGTATTGTGGACAGTGAAGTGCCAAGGCTACCAGGCTCTAGACAGGGAGGAGTACCTATTTTGCTGACTGTGGGACCTGGGATTTGACTCTACCTCTGCATGTGCTAATGTTCTCTTCAGTAAAACGGGATGAAAACTCACCCCATGGGGGCCTTCTCAGGCTAAACTGGATGCTTGGAATTTAAGTGTATAATTACTAGAAATGATCAAAGTAAACTATTTGGAATGCAAGCTCTGGTATAGCTCAATGCTGGTGTACTTGCTATATGATCAGGGACTGGGACCACAGCAGTAAAGCTTCTTGTCTAAAATGAGGATGCTGGGGCCGGCGCTGTGGCATAGTGGGTAAAGCCACCGCATGCAGTACCAGCACCCCATATGAGTGCCAGTTCGAGCCTCAGCTGTTCCACTTCCTATCCAGCTCCCTGCTATGGCCTGGGAAAGCAGTAGAAGATGGCCCAAGTCCTTGGGCCCCTGCACCCACACATGAGACCAGGAAGAAGCTCCTGGCTTCAGATTGGCACAGCTCCAGCCATTGCAGCCATCTGGGGAGTGAACCAGTGGATAGAAGGCCGGCCTCCCTCCCTCCCTCTCTCTCTCTCTTTCTTTGTGTAACTCTGACTTTAAATAAGTAAATCTTAAAAAAAAAAATGAAGATGCTTACGCTTCATAGTCATGATTGTTATGGCATTATCCATTCAGATATTCAATGATTTATTCTTTTTTAAAAAAAAAATTTATGTATTTATTTGAAAGTCAGAGTTACACAGAGAAGGAAAAGCAGAGAGAAAGAGGTATTCCATCCGCTTGTTCACTCTCCAATTGGCCGCAATGGCTGGAGCTGCAACAATCTGAAGCCAGGAGCCAGGAGATTCCTCCGGGTCTCCCACATGGATGCAGGCCATCTTGGCCCATCTTCTGCTTTCCCAGGCCATAGCAGAGAGCTGGATAGGAAGTGGAACAGCCAGGACTCGAACTGGCACCCATAGGGGATGCCTGTGCTTCAGGCCAGGGCATTAACCTGCTGTGCCACAGTGCCGGTCCCTGATTATTTATTCTTAAAAGTTGTTCATTTTATTTGTTTGAAAGGCAGAGAGACAAAGATATAGAGATCTCCTTTCTGTTCGTTCACTCTTCCAAGTGCCTGCAATGGCCAGGCCAAAACCAGGAACCCAGAACTCTATCAGCGTCTCCCACACGGGTGGTAGGGAACCAAGTACTGGAGCCATCACTTATTGCCTTCCAGGGTCTGCTTTAGCAGGAAGCTAGAATGCAGAGCAGAACCAAGACCCAAAGCCAGGCATTTGGATATGGCATGTGGGTATCTCAAGAGGCATTTGTTTTATTTGAAAGGCAGAGCTGGGTTGAGGGGAAGACAGAGGATAGAGAGCTTCTGTCTGCTGGTTCACTGCCCAGATGGCTACAATGGCTGGAGCTGGGCCGAGCTGAAGCCAGGAGCTCCATCCCGGTCTCTCACATGGGTGGCAGGGGCCCCAGCCTTCGGGCCAAACTCTGCTGCATTCCTAGGTGCAGGGAGCTGGATGAGAAGTAGAATTGTTCAGGGCATGTTGAGATTGAGGTGCTTCTAGCACATTCTAGGGGATGCATTGAGTTACAGCTAGGCCTGAGAGTAGAGCTCAGTGGAGGAGTTTGGCTGGGGAGGAGAATGTGAGAGTCATCAACACTTAGGCAGCTTTTAAAGCTGGGTAACTGCATGTGGTGGTCCACTAAGGAAGGGTAAGTGGGGATGGAAAAGGCATCTCAAGACCAAGTACTGGGATGTGCCAGTATGGTGGGTGGGGAAATGAATGATCATCAGTGATAGAGAAGGGGTCCTGGAGGAGAAAGGAGGAAATACAGGAAGAAGGAGTGATGAGAGAGCTAAAAGGAGGAGGAGGAGTGGGCCTTTGGCCTTCCAGTTAAGATGCTTCTGGCCCACATCAGAGTGCCTGGGTTCAGTGTCCAGTTCCGGCTCTTGACTGCAGTTTCATGCCGATGTGTACCTTGAGAGACAGTGGTTTTGGCTCAACTGATTGTGTTCATTTAAAAAATTATTTTTTTGAGAGAAGGACAGAGACACAGAAAGGTAGACATAGGGATAGATAGAGTTCCCATCCACTGGTTTACTCCCCAAATGCCTGCACCATCCAGGACAGGGGCAGTGAAGCTGGGAGCTGGGATTTCAACCCAGGACTCGCACATGGGTGTAAGGAACCCAACCACTTGAGCCATTACATTCTGCCTCCCAGGGTCGGCACTGGAAGGAAGCTGGAGTTAGGAGCTGGATCCAGGTGTCAAATTCAGACACTCTGATGTGAGGTGTGGGTGTTTCAGCCACTAGGCTAAATGGCTGCTCCTCTGTGTGATTCTAATACTGTAGCAACGTGCAGCAGAAGATAGAGTACATCATGGTCCTAGTGGACAATGGAAAATAAGCACGGCTGGGACACCGCTCCCTGGCAGTGTTGGCACAAGTCGCCTGTGAGGTGATCACCACCATGGCATGCGATCTGACATTGGCAGCCACTTGTAAATCCATCCAAACCATGTTACTCAAGCAACTGTGGCCAGAAATCTCCTTTCCCCCTCTACAGATAAGACCCGTTAAAAAGGATCAGTCTATCCCCAAACCAAACTGTTCGACCTGCACAGTAGGAAAGGTGTTATTTGCTCTCTAGGAGAGGTAAGTGGCACTCTAGGTATGATCATGATACTTGACCAGGTCTCCCCACCTGACTCCAGCCAGCCCTGAGTCTGAGAATGCAGTGCCCCACACAGAGTCTAGTTGCTACACTTCATAAGGGAGTAGAGGGCTCCTCAGGCATTACACACCCTCTGAATAGGAAACCTGTGGAAGATGCTGGTGCACATGTCAGGAAAGCTGAAACATCATCTGACATGTAAATATTCCACACTATTTAAATTGACAGTTGTACGGGGAGTTAGTTGGATTCATAGATTATTTCTACACTTAGTATCAGAAATGGGAATTCATCTGGCTTGCCAAGGAGGAATGGGTGTAGTGTAAATACGGTAGGAGATGGTTGCTCAGAATCAAGGACCTGGAATCAAACTGGGTTCTGCCTCCTGACCTCACATGACTTGCTTATCTTCTGTGAATCTTCACTTCCTTTGTGAAAGGTTTGGTGGTCAGCAATAGCGATTAGTTATGGGTGGTTGCAAGAAAATACTCACCTATGTGGATAAATGTATTATCTACTCCAGAGATTTGTGATAATTATGTGTGTATAGCACTTGACACCATATTTAGCCCTCAGTGGTGTGGCTGCCTTCTCTGACTCTTTGCATTCCTCCTTCCCTTCCTCCTCACTGTTAACACTATTATTGCTTGTGCTTTGATGACCATTGGATTATTAGTCTGTTGATACCGCTGTCATTCTGATACAGGTGCAACTCATAGAGAGACACATTGTATTAGGGGACATAGTGACCAGAGCACTGAGCTCACTGAGTGGAGGGTGGGGATAGTGTTGAGTGTGTAGAGAGAAGGAAAGAGTAGCTTCATTCCAAGAATGGCCTTGCTCATAGAAAGTGCTATGAAAGGAGTGTTTGTGTCTTGCTCTGTGCCACATTCAAATGTTGAACCCATAACCCACCAAAGGCCTGTACTAGAAATAGGACAGTTAAGCAGAGTATGATCAAATTGGGCCATACGTGAGACCTTGACCTAATAGAACTGGTGCTTTTTTTTTTTTTTAAAGATTTAGAGTATGGAGACAGAGTAGAGAGAGGAAGAGAGACAGAAGAGAGAGATGTTTTCCATTCACTGCTTCTTCTCCCCAGTGGCCACAACAGCCAGGGCTGGGCCAGGCCAAAGCCAGGAGCTTCATCTGCATTTCTCATGTGTGGGTGCAGGGGCCCAAGGCTGGGCCAGCCTTTGCTGCCTTCCCAGGTGTGTTAGCAGGAAGCTGGATTGGAAAGTGGAGCAGCTGGGCCTGGAACCCGTGACCATACGGAATGCTGGTGCTGAAGGCAGTGGAGTTGGCTGTTAGGACACAACAACGGCCCCAGAACTGCCATCTTCATACAAGAGGAAGAGACTCAGGAGCTTCCATTCTCTTTCTGCCATATGAGGACACGACAAGAAGGTGGCTCTCGGGAAACCAGAAAGAGAACCCTCACCAGGAACTGAACCTTCATCTAGGGCTTTGAACATTCAGAACTGTGATGAAAATACATTTCTATTGTTTGATCCCACCCCACCCCCCTTCGTGCTATTGCGTTGTAGCTGCCCCGTAGAGGGCCTCCTCAGTGCCCATCCCAGATCTTCCTCTGCCTTCAGGAGACGGGTGACTGCATGAAGACACAATGGCCTGCGTGAGCTTACACATATATTGTGTAAATGATGTGTTAGCACTGGAAGGGAGTGCTTTCAGGGTGTAGCCTTCACTATTTGTTGTTTGGTCAGTGTTATCAGTCGAGTTAATCTCTGTCTACCCATATTGGAGGTTTGTCCACTTGTCCTGTCATATTTGGAAAGAAATGATTTAAGGTCTCCCCTTGCAGTAATCTTTCTAGCTGATTATACTCCCACAGTCTGCTTTTAACATACTGATGGGTTCATTTGCTAACAACTTGGCCTATTTTGTCTTCTTTTTGCCTTGAATTCAACCTTCTGCATTTCTAATGTGATACACTAGCCTTTCAATCCTTGCCTTCTTTCTTTCCCTCTTCCATTCTTCATGCTTTTGGATTACCGGAGCATGTGCTTTGTGTAATAGCTACTTGCAGTTGGGTATCCTCAGAATATCATTTGAAGCATGTTCTTCATGCCATGCAGAGCATAGGTAACCTGAGGGGGTCTCTTGGCTTTGCTTTCACCAGCTGTGCCACCTGCTCAAGGTACTTAGTCCCTTAAGCTTCAGTGTTTTTGTTTGGAATCTGTGAAATGGATCAATGCCAGTATCACCAGTCGACTATGAGAGGTCATGTGAGCACAGGTGAGGAACATGTGCTTGGTGGTCAATGGTAGTGAGTGATTTATGTGATGTTGAGACATATCTGGGAAGCACAAATTCCCTTTATTTTTATTTATATATTTTTAAGGATTAATTCATTTAATTGAAAGTCTGTTACAGGGAGGGAGGGGGAGGAGGAATGGAGGAAGGGGGAGAGAGAGAGAAAAAAAACAATCAAACTTGCATCTATTGATTCACACCCAGATGACCCCAGAGGCCAGGATTGGGCCCGGTTGAAGTTGGAAGCCAGGAGCTTCCTCCAGGTCTCCCACATGGGTGGCAGGGTCCCAAGTACTTGGGCCATCTTCCACTGCCTTCCCAGGCCATTATCAGCGAGCCAGGTCAGAAGTGGAGCAACCAGAACATGAACTGGTGCCCATATGGGATGTCAGCGATTTTACCTGCTATGCCACAACACCATCTCCTCCATTGATTTTTAGAAATATAGTTTTTTATATTCTGTTTGCACAAATACTTCAGTTTGACATATTTGCACATCTTTTCAGAAAGCCAGAAAATGTAGAAAAGTTGAAATTGTATTTGACATTAGATGTACTTTAATTATTTTTTCTTTTTGACAGGCAGAGTGGACAGTGAGAGAGAGAGACAGAGAGAAAGGTCTTCCTTTGCCGTTGGTTCATCCTCCAATGGCCGCCGCGGCCGGCGCACTGCGACCGGCGCACCGCGCTGATCTGATGGCAGGAGCCAAGTACTTATCCTGGTCTCCCATGGGGTGCAGGGCCCAAGCACTTGGGCCATCCTCCACTGTACTCCCTGGCCACAGCAGAGAGCTGGCCTGGAAGGGGGGCAACCGGGACAGAATCCGGCGCCCCGACCGGGACTAGAACCCGGTGTGCCAGTGCTGCAAGGCGGAGGATTAGCCTAGTGAGCCGCGGTGCCGGCTTTAATTATTTTTAACAATTAGTTTATAAAAGGGAAAGGGGAAGATGGTATCTCCAGCATCTGCTGGGTTCTGGAGTAACTTGCTCACTTCCTACTGTCTTGTGAGTCCTCTATAATCCCTCCTTACCTCCTACCCTTGAGACTCTTAATCTACTGAGATGGTGACTAAATCCAGGGGCTGGACTGACTGAAGCCAGGAGCTTCATTCTGGTCTACTACGTGGGTGCAGGGCCTCAAGCACTTGAGCTGTCCTCTGCTGTTTTTCCAGGCACATCAGCAGGGAGCTGGATTGGAAGTGAAGCAGCTGGGTCTCAAACCAGCACTCATAATGTAGGTTCTTATGAAGTTCTCCAGGTGTTCTTCAAACTTCCCAAATTGTGGTACAAACTATGAGATGTCAAGTTTCTGGGGAGCTATAGCTTTCATTTGATTTTCAAAGGTGTCCTTGACCCCCAAAATGGGAAGACCCCATGCTCTAAAGTGAATGCTCTGACTTGGCAACATTAGCAGCAGTAAAGCAGAGGCGGGCAGAGGAGTTGAGTATACCATAGGACAGCAGAGTCACTTTGCTTTCACAAAACTAGTAATTGCGTTAAGGAATTGGTGGCATATTACATGGTAATACTATTTCTAAGTAGTTTGGTACATATATTGTTCCAAGAATGAGTATGAGGTATTAACAAAAATAATTAAACTAACACCCACTAGCAACGATTGGGTTTACAGAACACCGTGTTCTGCACATCTGAACTCCACCTGATTTAGATGTAGTGTCTCATTTCAACCTCAGAGCAGCAGTGTGAGCAGCAGGTGTTGTGGACTGGAGGGTTAAGCTGCTGCTCGGGATGCCCACATGGCATACTGGAGTACCAGCTCATGTCTTGGCTATTCCATTTCCAGTTCAGGTTCCTGTTAATGAACCTGGCAAAGCATGTCCATTAGGGGAGTGAACCAGTTGACAAAAAAAAGGCAGTCTGTTTCTCTCTCTCTCTCTATTTCTCCCTCCCTTTCTCTCCCCACCCCTTCCCATTACTCTGCTTTTCGAATAAATATTGTTTAAAAATGGCACTGTGAGATGGACCTGCCACTAAATCTGTCATACAGATGAGAAATCCAAGGCATAAATCCATTGAGTGTTTTCACAAAATCACACAAGGAAGTCATGAAGCTGTGACTCCAACCTGTACAGTCTGACTTAAAACAGATTGCATTATATAATGTTCACGATCTTTTTTTTTAATGTGTCAATGTAGTATGGTAAGTATGATGTAATGTAGTCTAACAATGATACAACTAAAAAAATAATTCTAGTAATAATCAGCATAATACTAAAACTATGCCAGGTGCTTTTTTGTTAAGGATACAAGGCAAGCTACATAGCTACATCTAATATCATTGTTGCTTTTCACTTTTCAAGTTAGCAATATATTATAGTATTACTGTTATTATAGACACAAAAGGAAACATAGTATATATTACTCTTTACCCTGGTACTAGAGGAAGTACATTATAATGGAGCATTATAACATTCCTGAAAATTGTGTAAATAATGTAGATCTCTCTGTATAGCACATAGTTCATGTAGTATTGCATTTAATCTTTACAGTGTTTGTGCATATCTGATAGATCCACTATTATCTATCACAGTAAAAATAGTAACATGATTGAAGGTAAAAACGGGCAGTATAGTATGCAGTACTGCTCATCTGGAAATTAGAGCTATCAGGAACTCAAGTGCAGTCAATTAGAATATTTGATTACTGTATTAAATTAAAATACATTGATATAACAGATCAGTACATAGTTAACTAGTATAGCTTTTCAGTGAATACTTGCTACTTGAGTGTTTGCATGGTCGTGTTGGATGTTTGCTATAATTATAGATACAACACAGTGGTTATTCTACTGGCAGAATCCCTCCCAGTTGAAAAAAAAATAAGCTCACCACGGCTTAGTAGTAAAATCATCACAAGTGCTAAAGTTACAGGACCATAATGTGGAATGGTACAGCAAAGGGATTACCTCCACTAGAAGAGATGGCCTGGAATGTAAGGGAACCCCAGGCATCTGGCGGTTTGTCAGGTTTAGTGATGTAAAACCTAAGGATGCACAGTGCATAGTCCTGCTGTGGGTAGTCGTGGTGCCTTTTTACTTCATTGTAAAGCTGCAGTCATGAAGGTGTTTTCTGAGACACAGGATCCTTTATGGTGTAGAGCCCTGGGCCCCACAGTAGCGCTTTTGTTGTTGCTGCTAAAACTACAGGTGGCGTTCACATAGTAGCTGCATTGTTCTCATAACTAGAAGTAAGCTAAGGCTGTGGACAAGGGAGGGCAGCATGATTGTTAGAAAAAGTATATGAGTCTAATAACACTGCTGCTACTGAAATGGATGAGAGAGTGCCATTGGTGCACCATATGGTGGATTAGCAGTGTTGCCAATCTTTGTTAGAACCATATATGGAATAATAACAGCAGTGAAACTGGTATCGGCATTACAGGCAGTATAATGTAATGTGGCTGAGTGGGATTGCCCTTTGCTGAGTCCCTATGACACATAGGAGGTATAAAGAAAGTGACATGGTTACCAAGTGTCCTGATGGTGAAGTGAGCAGTACGCAGGCTCTGGGGCCGATCAAAGCTGGCTTCAAAATCTGGCTCTGTCACTGCCCATGGGACTTGGTGAAGGAGCAAAACCTCTCCCAACCTCAGACCTGGCATTTGCAGTGTGCCTTTTCATGGCTTGTGGCCACTTGCTCGTGGAGGAATTCTGTGAAATAATAATTGTAATGTGCTCTCCAGAGTCAGCACACAACAAATGGCACCCCCACACATACCCCATGATGACTGCTGCAGCTGGAAAATTATGTGGTAGCATAACTGAATAGCACATTGGAGGACAATATTAAATCACTTAGAAGGACAAGGGTAGTATGACTATAATTTTGTGCTCTTGATGCTACAGTTCGCAGGGGCATACCATGCCATGGTGACAATATCTTATTAAAATTTTGCCACTCAATATTTTTCTTTGCTAGTGTATTGTTAACTCTTCGGGGCTGGGGTAATACAATACAGTGCTGTTTAGTACAGGATCCTGTGTAGTTTTTTTTTTTTCTTGTTACTAAGATACCTGGCAGTCTACCATGGTGGTATATAGCAGCACTGTGACCCACAATATTATAGTTTAGGGCCACACATTACGGTATAGGCTGAGAGAAGTAACTGCTTAGAGGCAGCCAGTGCTGGCAGTAGTGATGTGATTTTATGTTTCACTTTATTATATATAATTATGGGAATAGAAGATAATATACTGCGCTGTGCTGCATTCTGTCAGCCTATGGCCTTTGCCTTCCATTTCAAGTAGCAGTAATGCTAGCAGACTATAGTGAGCTATGCTCTTTATGCTCGTAGGTACATGAATATGAAGACATGAGATTATGCTGTGGTACCGAGAGTGTTTCAAATAATGCTAGTTTGCATGAGGGTGAAGTAAAAATTGAACAGTTAGGTTTGTATTGTGGCCCCACTTGCCATAGAACTGCCACTGTGGCAGCCTACATGTCTATAATGTGGCAGGGATATTCCTGATGCGTCATATTGTAGGGGCTTTGGAAATGTCCGCAGGAGTTTTGTAAGTGAAAAGCTGACTGACCAGGGCTCTGGTGTCCAGTCTGGCCTACTGCCTGTTTGGTACAGTCACCAGGAGAAGAGTAGTGTTTGCTTTTAAATACTTGGGGAGAAGACTTAAGAATAATGTTTTGACATGTGAAACTATGTAAGAATTGAGTATATAAGATTTTAAAATAAATGATTCAAATTTCTTGACTATAGTTTTATTGAAACAAAGCCACTTTCACACTATGATAGCATTAAATAGTTGTAACAGAGACTACATCTAAGTTCCTTACCCTGGCCACTAACATAAAAGTGTACTGACCTCTAGCGTAAAGCACTGTGCATTTTCTATAATGTGTATGTAAGTAGGAAGTACTGGCTTTGTACACTGATAATGTAGTCCTTGTGCCATTTTCCAATGTGCGCTTTCTAACCATAGTTAACTGAAGTATCACTGTCAAGTACTCTTGAGTATTGCCTTTTTATGCCCCGATGCTGCCAAAGTACAGCAGCCTAAACTAGAGGATATTGCCAGCTTCCTAATACCTAGCAGAGGGGCTCGTGTCTGCTGCAGTGCGAAGTAGCTGCATAGTACAATGCCAAGGATACAAAATGTGGAGTTAGGTCCTGATTCTTAGTGCCCCTGCACTTTTGGGTAACTTTTTTTTGGAGCTTTACTTTGCTCATCTGTGACTTGGGAATAAGTCTTAGCAGGTGGTGGTCCCAAGATTTATTTGAAATGATAATGCCAAGTTACCTTGTAAATGGAAGACTTCGATACATGGTATCCTAGATGGTTTATCTGCTCATTCAGATAAATGGATGCCATTGATGGTGTTGACCTGTTCCAAGCACTGAGGGTATAGCTATGAGAATACATGAGGCTCTGTCCCACAGAGCATCAGGAGCGACCCTGATAGTGAGTGAGCAAATGTGAGTTCCTCATCAGTACCAAAGTGGGGGTGAAACGATGGGTGGTGAGAGAGTAATCGGAGTATCAGAAGACTGTGAGCATGAAGGATAAGAAGGAATCTTCTATCACAGGAGGATCTGAAGATACCGTGTAGCTGGGTTGCTAGTTTATTGGATCTGTAGTTTGGTATCTTACACTATAAGGATCCTTAGTATTGCTGAGGTCCACACACACAATTTGGATGCTGCGAGAGGCTCTGGCTCTAGAAGGTGTAGTGTGTCTATTACTTTGTAAACATAACATTTGTAAGAATTCGTAAAGGTGGGATCAGCATTGTGATGCAGCAGATTAAGCCACCTCTTGAGAGGCCAGCATGCCACGTCATAGTGCCAGTTCAAGCCCTGACTGCTCTGCCTCTGGCCCAGCTTTCTACAAATGCATCTGGGAAGGCAGCAAAAGATGGCATAAATATTTGGGCCCCTGCTACCCATGGGGAGACCAGGATGGAGTTTCTGGCTTTTCCTGTCACCTTGTTCCTGACCTGGCTGTTGCAGCCATCCGGGTAGTGAACCAGCAGATGGAAGATACTCATTCTCTCTCTCTTTGCCTTTCGATTAGATACATAATAAGTATATCTTCACAATAATTATTAAAAGATTAATGCAGCATTTCTTCTCCTTTGCACTACTGAAATAAACTCAAAATCATTGAAAATGCACATTATGTAAAAACTGCATAGATTTCGAACTTTTGCACCAAAATAAACTTACTTTCAGATGCCATTTTCTCAGAGCTCTTTGAGGTCCCCCAGTATATGGCTCAGCAGTGCTTCTGGGGAGGAGGAGACTGTCCTGGGCTTTGAAAGACAGCAGCAGCGTACTTGGCCTCTATTTGCTAGATGCTGGTTGCCTTTCCCACAAACTGTGACAACAGAAATGTCTGCAAACACTGCCAAACGTCTCCTGGAGGGTAAAGTAGTTCAGGGTATGTAGGCACTGGATTAGGGGCAGTGATGCCTGCAAAGGCCGCTGCAGGAATCTGGTTGCTACCGGCTGGGTATGCAACCAAGCTGTCTTGGTTGAACTCCTTCCCACTGACTCCCTGGCACATATGAGCAATCACAGGCATGTTTGCAAAGCTCCCAAATTGCAAATGCTGCAAATGGTCCTCGAGAGTCTATTAACTTATTATGACCTCCAATACTGATAGTAATAAACTCGTGCTCCTTTGCCTATTATTTGCTATTTTACTCAACTATACAATCCATTATAACAAGAACAGTACTGTTCTCTTCTGCAGTGCTATACTGTGCATAATTTAAGTGATAATACTGCATTTCCTCACCCTAAACTACATCATACGGTGAATAGTGTTTTCTGACGTCATTACTATCATATTTTATTGTGCTACATTATAATACTATATTTCTTTCAGTATTGCCAATGAAAGTACGGTTCTGCCCAATTTTTAATTTTAGGACAAATAAAGGAACCACAACACTATCTTGTCTATGCTGCATTTTACTCTTCTACTGTTAATAGTGCAGGATTTTACTAGATTTTTGAGGTTTAGCCAGTTTATAAAATGAATTTATATAATTACGTACTGTAGATGAAGTGTTTCTTCATTTTATTGTGTTGCAGTGTTACAGTATGAATAACTTGATTATCTTTAGAATGTATTATAAACTGTATTTCATGAGTCTTAATTTTAATAATTATGCTATATAATTTTATATTGAACTATATTCCATCACAGTGCATTTTATTTTTTTTTTGACAGGCAGAGTGGACAGTGAGAGAGAGAGACAGAGAAAGGTCTTCCTTTGCCATTGGTTCACCCTCCAATGGCCGCCGTGGACGGCGTGCTGCGGCCGGCGCACGGCGCTGATCCGATGGCAGGAGCCAGGTACTTATCCTGGTCTCCCATGAGGTGCAGGGCCCAAGCACTTGGGCCATCCTCCACTGCACTCCCGGGCCACAGCAGAGAGCTGGCCTGGAAGAGGGGCAACCGGGACAGAATCCGGCACCCCGACCGGGACTAGAACCCGGTGTGCCGGCGCCGCAAGGCGGAGAATTAGCCTAGTGAGCCGCAGCGCCGGCCACAGTGCATTTTCTTAATGAGTGGCAAACTGTACATTTTCTTGAAGTTCTGATAGAATACCTTTGGATCTGACTGCCTGAATCATGCTAGTATTGCGTAAGAAATGTACAATTACTCCCTGCCCTCGGCAGTACTTATCCTATCCCACCCAGCACTGCACTAGGGGCCATACACAGTCCCCCCAGGAGCGCAGCTTTCATTGCTGTTACCACGACTTGCTTAAATGTTTATTGAGGGTCCTCTCTGACTCATTCTGCGACCTTGGAAAACTACTCTCTGTATTTGTGCCTCTGTTTGTCCATCTGTGAAATGGTGACAGTAATCACATCTACTCCCCCGGTCTGTGCTGAGACTCCTATGAGCTAAATCAGTAGAGTATTTCAAGCAGTGCCACGTTGAGTCAGATCTCGGGAAACAAGCCTCCAGGTGGGGTTTTTGTTTTTAATACGCCAGGCGCTGTTCTAGGAGCTAGAGGTGAAGCAACAAAATAGGAGTCCTTGGTCCTCTGTAGCTGAAACAGTTGGAGAGATGGAAAGTGAAATTAGTTCAGAACCTGATGTCAAGGGAAAATAAAACCAGAGTCAGGGACTAGAGGTGGAGAGCTTTTTCAGGGTGCTCCAAGGAAGGGCTGTTTGAATGCAGCCTGTGCCATAAGCAGCAGCAGCCATGTAGAGACCGGGATCCAGAGCACTAGGCCAGGGACATGGAAGAGCCAGAACTGGAGCAGGGACTATGCCTGGCACAAAGGATAGAAGTAGGAGAAACAGTGGAGTGCAAGGAGCGCAGGGCAAAGCAGCAAGTGATGGGGTCAGGATGGGAAGTGGAGCCCAGGTCAGGACTCTATAGGACACACAGGGTGGTGGTTCTCAAACTTGACTTCACATTGGCATCATCTGGTGCATTTTTAACAATAAGACTGCCTGGGCTTTGTCCCTGGGAGAGCCAAGGATTTTGAAAGCTCCCTGGGTGACTCTAATGTGCAGAAGACTTGGAGAACTACTGTAAACCATGGAAAGGACCCTGCTTGTAGGTTCTGACTGCTCTGGGTAGGGAATGAATCCGCTGAAAAATTGCTCTTTATGTTTCTGTGTGGGAGCAAACCGTTGAAATCTTTACTTAATGTATGCTAAACTGATCCTCTGTATATAAAGAGAATCGAAAATGAATCTTGATATGAATGGAAGGGGAGAGGGAGTGGATAAGGGGAGGGTTGTGGGTGGGAGGGACGTTATGGGGGGGAAGCCATTGTAATCAATATTCTGTACTTTGGAAATTTATATTCATTAAATAAGTTAAAAAAATATATATAAAAAAAGAAAAATTGCTCTGGCTGCTGCATGGAGACTGGAGAATGAACCATGAAGAGACAGGAGAGCAATATGAGGAGGCAGTGTGGGCCAGACCCCGTGGGAAGGGTCAAAAGAAGATGGCAGACAGTGGCGAGGGGCTCATGGGAAGTCCTTGGGCTTGGAGTTTGGAGGGCTGAACTGAGGATGGGCACAAAGTAAGGTGGCACCAAGGTTTTTGATTTGGGAACTTACGCCAGTTGGAAGGAAAATGTTTGAAGCAGGACAAACAATGATTGAGCTTAAGACACATTAATTTGAGGAAAGTAGTTAATATTCAAGTAGATAAATGGAGTTTTCAGTTGCTAGGAGCTGCCATAGGCACAGAGAATCAGAAGTGTCGGGTGCAGTGGCCTGACTGTGATGCCCGATGGTGCTACAAGGCGCAGCTCTGCCAGCGCTGTAACAACTGCTGCCACACCATAGTCTAGAATGGGACAGATAATTTCCGTCATCAGTATTCGAGGAATGGAAACATATTGGACTTAATGTTGCCAGGTTTTTTTTAGAAGTATAATGGAGAAGAGTGTGTCCCGTGATGATCATTTTGTTAAGAATTCCATTATAATATGACTGCTGTCTTTTACATCACCTCTCAGTTCTGTGATAAGTTTACCTTTCTCAGTATTAAACTTCACTTTCTACTGGCCATTATCACAGATATCAGTGGGATGTCTTTATACTGAAGATTTCATGTGGGTAAAGTATTTAAAGTATCTCAGTCTGCCGTAAGTGTGTGACTCCTTACCTGATATTAATATACAAGCATAACTGCAACACATTTTTATATTTGTATAAGCAACATTGAACTTACATGTGTACTTACACGCACAGAAGTGAACAATAGCAATGGTCCCAATTCTAGTCATTGTTGAAATTTGTACAGATTAGTGTGTCATGGGATTGTTATATTGAGAACATTACTGGAGGCATAGTGATTTAAAGAAGTGTAACAATGTAGTGTTGTTATCCCTATGAATATCATAACATTTTAGTGCAAGGTAGAATGAGAACATCTGTTTTTCCAAAATACTGGCAGGATAATACAACCCTTTCAAAAGAGCTAAGTAGTGCTCTCCAGTTGCCTCTTACAGGTCTCTCCTAAGAGGTGAGGCATTCTCTGCTCTACCTAGGCATGGAAATTGCTCCACTCTATTTGGTAACCATGATCCAATGGAATCTGTTTTATTTGGATCAAGATCCAGTGTTTCAGGAAAGCTTGCAGGTCTGGGTAATTTCACATCTTACAGTATTTGAGATCTGATTTCGTCTCTTGTTTATTGGGCAAGTCAGAAGGCAAATGCTGAAGCAATCCGCTTGAGATTCATTCACAGTCCTCCTCCTTGTCCTCCTCACGTCTTCTCAGAATCAGTTCCTCAGATTTCTGACGTCTGTATTTCTATTCCCAACTTGAGTATGAGTGCAAATTATGATTTCTACTGGACTCTTGTTTAGCAAAATTCAGAGTTCCCACGTACATACTGGGTTAACTTCTGTAAACATTCGTAGAAGAGAGCAGCATAAATGATCATTAAATATTTGAAATCTGCTGTAAAAGAATGGCCCTGCCAACTACCGTGCTCTAATGGTTTCTGGAATGGGGGACTGTTTCGAGGTGCATTTTAAGTTTGTATTGCCAGCACTGAAGTGATAAAATCCAACAAGGAGATTATGATTTTGATATACTTTATTGAAAAAGTACACAGTTTTAAATTGGTTTCAATGGGGTTCAAGCAGAAGGGACGGTGCCTACCACCTGTAGTCCCGTTTCTGATGGAGGGCGATTATCACATTTGCATGACTGGCAAAGTAAAAAGGTAACTTTTTTTTTATCAACATATTGTGAAGAGTTTCTATCACGCACAGTTTAAAATCATGAGATGCTGATGGTTGGACTATATTTCATGTCCCCTATGTCGCACCATATTTTGGTTCACAGTTTATCCATGATTTAGCATGCCAAGAATACATCTCGTCAGGGTCACCTGGAGAACAGCAGCAGCAGCAGAGGGAGCAGAAGCAGGGCCACGCTGGCCTGGAGGCTCGGCACACCCCCACACTCCCTGGCATTCTCCTGCAGGGAGAGGCAGGGGTTGGTGAGAGCAGAAATGGGTTCCAGGGTCCCTTACACATGCCAAGCCACAGTGCAGCCCCCAGCTTCTCCCACCCCACAGTAAGAACGCTACCTTCTAGGACCTAGATGAGGCAGGGTTGTAGATGTCTCTAAGTTTCGGCACATTAGAGACTGGATTCCACTTGTCAGTGTGTAAGATCTTCTGGATATTCTTTGCATATCAATAATGCAAATCATAAAGACTACTGGTAATAAAGGTAAATATTGCACTTTGAAGTTTTCTCTGTCGTAATGGAAGCAAGAGTCCATCTAAGGTTCACAACGTGTCCCAGAGTTGGCTAGGGACACTGTTGGGGGGGTCTTAGTTGGGAGAAGGGGAGTCCCTGCTTTACGAAATAATCACACAATGTACTCCTTTCTGCAGCATGCCTTCTGTCTGCTAACTGACAAATTGCTCCAGCTCCATTAATCAGTCTGTTTAGTGCTTTCCTTATTCATGGGCATTTATTTTTCTTGTCCCTTCTTTATTGATACAGCCAGTATTAAATGTAGGTCCTTAGCAAATGTTGATTACAGGCCCTGACACTGCCTATTGTAAAGATGCCCAGAAGAGAGGCTGCAGAGCTGGACATTTCACTGTTAGCCCTGCAACTGTATCTTTCATCTACTTGCTTTATTTCTGGATGTTGTTACTTTACTTTTCAATTTGAAACAACTCTTTAGTATCTGACGCAGAATATTTTTTAAAATGTCTATGGGAAAAAAACCTTCAGTTCTATACAAGTTATTTTTATATAATTTTGGATCTCCTCCCATTTAGTAGCTTTCTGGTCTTGGAATGGAAAGTGTCTATATGTAATTTCTGATGAGAACGTTATTTTACCAGGTAAAATAATACATCTACCATGTAAGTCTGAAGATACTCTGCCCTGTGACTTCATCCCATTAGTTCTAAAAGCTCAAAAACCACTGATTTCTGCACGTTTACCTTAGGTCCGCCTTATTTGTATTCTTACATACAGCCTTTATAAGAGCCCATCATGGAACTTTCAGCATATATGTGTAGACTGCATCTTGTCCGACACTCTTTTGAATATAGGTGCATCCACTTTTAATAAATCCCAGGCTCCTGTTGCCAATATATTGACTGTACCGCTTATTCTAGGACTTTGATGTTGTATAAAATATCCAAGCTGTTTGCTAAAGGTGAAGTGAGCACTCAGAGGGCTCTGCTGGCATTGGTCTAGGCAAGCTTTCCATGGTGGGGAGTGAGGTTCATTTTCCAACTTGTGGTATTTGTGTAGATCAAAACCGTTTTTGCCTCCTGCACTGCAGGAGGCTTTCTCCCATTAATCACCTGACCCTAGGATTGGGTCACCTTTCTTCGTATGCTTAATTTTCCCCTCTCACTTTGAGTATAAATGGAATGCCTTTCTACTTCCTGATTTCATGTGCTTCAGGGCCTTAGAGGATTATTACTCTACCTGCATAAATCGTGATTCTTTATCTGATATTAATGTCGCCACTCTCGCTTCAAATGGATTTCTCATTTAACAAGGCTATCTAAAAATAAGGTGCGGAGAAATGACTTAACTTCCATTTAAAGTAAGTAACTCACCTTGGTCAAAATACATGGTGTGTGATCCATGATAAGGTAAGTTACTGAAAATGCACATGGCTGTAACACGAAAAGACTGAAACATGGACTACATAAGAAGACACTGAGGGGCTACAAGCAGAAGACGATTAGTCTGTATCATTTTGAGTTTCTTGAAGGGTTTTTTTCACAGTAACCTTTTCGGCTATGGTTCTGGTTCTGGAGCAGTTCTTAGTCTTACCTCAGGATGGAAGCCATGGCAAGATTCCGGACGCCTTCTGATCTTCTGGGCCTTTAAGCGTTCACACTTGAGGGATTCATTATGTTGACTGTAGTTAAGGCACATTTCCAAGGGTGGCTTCTCCTGCTCTGCCTCTCAGAACTCAAGGCTGGGCACCTTGCTCCCTTACCCAATTTTCTCTCCAACAGCAGAAAGAATAGAGATTTTTCCCTCTCCATTCTCTGCCTCCCTCCCCACCCCAAGTTCCCTTGCTGTTGATCCCTCTTCCTGGTGTCTGCAGTGGTGGCTGGACCTTTACACGAAAGGATATACCTGATTTCAATGGGTGCCATGGTGATGGGCGCCACGGACTCGCAGAGGCAGCTGCTGTCCACCACCACCATGAACAGATTGCTGCTTGGGATCTGCTGAATGACAAAGGACCTGTGGGAAAAGAGGCAGCAGGACCATGAGGTCATTTACCACCCCTCAGTTAACGAGCTACAAAGAGAACTTCGCCCTGCTTTCCTAAGAAAGTTGAGTTTTTACGTGACGTCCTTCACGATAAATACCAAGTGTTACTCAGCAAAACTTAGCTATGGCTCAGGCAGCTCATACAACTCACCTTGGAGGCACCAGGTTAATTAAAAAAAAGAAATCAGGTTGTTTAGAGGGTGTGTAGGGTCACCCCCTAAATGCCAGGGACAGCTATGACTGGACCTGGACAAAGCCAATCATTAGGAACTGCATCTGGATTTAACACAGTCACGTGCAGTAACCCAAGTGCTTCTGGCCATCACTGGTGCTTCTCCGGAAGCACCTTTGCAAAAAGCTGGGATTGGAAGTGCAGGTGGGACTTGAACTCAGGCACTTTGCTCTAGCATACAGATATCCTAACCACTGCGCCGAATGCTTGCCTCAAAGTGGAAAGTCACCTGTATGCAGCACAAGAATGAATTACAGCTTCCAAAAGTTAAGAGGTTAGGCCTTTCCAGACTTAAGTTTAGGCTCTGGGAGGAGGCAATGGACTGCTGGTTGCATTTGACACTCTGCTAGTTAGAGTTTTCTTTCGTCCTTCCCTCAAGCCATCAAAAACCGATGGCAAGAGAGACGGTGACCTTCCTAGACTCTTGGACGTACCATGTTAGAGGAATAATCTTTGGATGAAGTTAATTCAGGTCAACTAGAAGACTTTACCATTCTCCGAGGGCAGAGTCCATGCAGAAGCAAGTCTAAAATTAGCATGATGATGCCACTGTCAGGATATCCAAGCCAGTGACAGGACAGAATAATGTCCCTGTAAAAATGATCCTTTAGTAACAGTCTCTAATGACTGTCTGGAGGAACCACTGAGTAATCAAAATAGATTCCAACCTAACCATTTCTCCAGGAGTTTGATCCTTAATCATCTTCCTTTCCACAAACGTATTCTGTCCTCTATAGTGTATCCTCAAGGTGAACTGAAATCCTGCAATGAAGATAATCCTTTTGCTTGGCAGAGAATTGTAAAGAAAGGGACTCCCACTTTTTCTCACTTACTAAGTAGGCAGTGATACCTACTTCCTTGCAAAACCCCTGTCCACACTTGGGCCTACTCTCTGCCCCTTCCACCCCTGCCTTGAAACACAATGTTCAGCCTTGCTGTTTCGCAGTGAATAACAAATCTCCGCTTTACCTTCCCTCACCTATGCACGGACATAGCTCAGTACAAAGAGGATAACGGCTAGAACCACGTCTATCACCATATCATACCCTACCTGAGGTAACGTCCATCAGAGAGCACGTGATCCACCAGAGGCAGGTTAAGAGTCTCAGAAGTGCAAAATGAAGGTCACACAAGTCTAGGAAAAACTGGCTGACTAGAAAATTAGACCAAATGAACCCATTACATGAAGCACTTTCTTCTGTTGGGTCACCCTTTCCAAGTTTTTGGTCTCTTTTCTTTATTCTTCCTGTTCATTTCTTTGAAAGGTCTTATCCAAAGCTGAGTGAAACTCTGCACTATCAAAGATGGAAAGCTGAGAATGAAAACCAGTGTCTGAATTGGAATACTGAAAATGAAGAAACATCACTTAGAGGTTTTCAGAGAATGGATAAAAGGAGCTCTCAGATATGTCAGTATACAGAAGAAAACAGATTCTAAAAAAACTACACAATTACAGAAGATTAAAGGTAGGAAAAATGTGATATTCTATTGGGTTTTCAGACACACACACACCTGCCAGTATTAGCCTTAAACTATTGCCAATTAAAGTAAATGTGAGCGGCCGGCAAAGCTGCCACCTGCAGTGCCAGCATCCGCTGTAGGCACTGGTTCAAGTCCCGGCTGCTCCACTTCTGATCCAGCTCTCTGCTATGGCCTGGGAAAGCAGTGAAAGATAGCCCAAGTCCTTGGGCCCCTGCACCCAGGTGGGAGACCCGGAAGAAGCTCCTGGCTTCAGATCGGCACAATTCTGGCTGTTGCAGAGTGAACCAGTGGATAGAAGACCTCTCTGTGTATCTCAGACTTTGAGATAAATAAATAGTTTGGAAAAATAAAGTAAATGTGAGGGTGTCAATACACATATTAAAAGGCAGAGACCCTTAAACTGGATGTATGACAGCATTACGCTCTTTGCCATACACTCCTAAAACCGAATGAGATGGGAAGAAGAAAAATGTACCAGAAAATTGTTAACTGTAAACAAGAACAGATGCAATAATATTATGCAAATATTCAGATTAATTAGAAAATATTACTAACAAAATATGAATCAGGTATGTAATGATAACATAGAAAACATGTAGAAATAAAAAGGATTGGTGAACACCTAATTTTTTTTTTTTTTTTTGGACAGGCAGAGTGAACAGTGAGAGAGAGAGACAAAGGTCTTCCTTTACTGTTGGTTCACCTCTCAATGGCCGCTGCGGCCGACGCACCGTGCTGATCCGAAGCCAGGAGCTTCCTCCTGGTCTCCCATGGGGTGCAGGGCCCAAGCACTTGGGCCATCCTCCACTGCCTTCCTGGACCACAGCAGACAGCTTGACTGGAAGAGGAGCAACCGGGACAGAATCCGGTGCCCCGACCAGGACTAGAACCCAGGGTCCTGGTGCCACAGGCGGGGGATTAGCCTAGTGAGCTACGGCACCAGCCAAACACAGAGTCTTTTAAAAGTATTATGTGAGGCCGGTGCTGTGGCATGGCAGGTAAGACTGCTACCTGCAGTGTCTGTGTCCTATGTGGGTACCAGTTTGAGTCCCGGCTCCTCTATTTAGGACGCAGCTCCCTGCACCCACGTGGAAGACCCAGAAGAAGATGCTGCCTTTGAATTGGTGCAGCTCCAGCTGTTGCTTGTAGCCATCTGGGGAGTCAACCAGTGGATGGAGGACTTCTCTCTCCCTCTGCCTCTGAATCTTTAAAAAAAGAATATTGTGCAAGGGCTGTCATCACTGCAAAGTGGGGTCAGCCACCTTCTATGACATGAGCATCCGATCTGAGTGCCAGTTCTAGTCCCAGGTGCGTTATCAGGGAGCTGGTTTGAAGTGAAACCCAAGTGCTTGGACCTCTGCAACCCATCTGAGAGGCCTAAGTGGAGTTCTAGGCTCCTGGCTTCAGTCTGTCCAATCCCTGGCTCTTGCAACCATTTAGGGAATCAGTCAGTGCATGGAAGATCTCTTTCTCTCTATGTACTTTTGCCTTCCAAATAGAATAAATCTTTAAAAAAACAAGGTGTTGAGCAACATATATTCAGAGGGGCTGGCATTGTGACCCAGCAGGTTAAGCTGCTGCTTGGGATACCAGCATCCCATATGGTAGTGCTGGTTGGACTCTGTGCTGCTGTTTCTGATCTCACTTCCTGTTAATGCACCTGGGAAGGCAGTGGGAGATGGCCCAAATGGCACCTGCATGGAGTTCCTGGCACCGGGCTGAGCCCTGGCTGTTGTGGCCATTTGGAGAGTAAACCAGCAGGAAGGTCTCTCTCTTCTTCCCTCTGTTGCTCTTTCAAATAAATACACTCTTAAAGAATTTCTTCAGTGCTAAACAAAATAGAATATAAATTATTTTCAAGCCATAGAAACTACAATACATTGGAAAAGAAGAAAGCATCAATATGTATTCTTCTAAACTAGAATACATTTGGAAATAGGAAATTTTTAAAAAAAAAAGACATTTAATCATTACTTGAAATTTTGGAAACAGCCAGAATCAGATTTGTGTCATGTAACTTTTAATACTCTCATTGGGGAAACAAGTTTCCATGATTGAACTAAGTTTTCCAATCAAGAAACTGGAAAAACATGAACCTGCATCTGTGCCCCTACTATTGTCTGCCCTGCCGAGCCACGGATTGAGGACTGATGCTCTTCTCCAAAGCCTTCGTCTCAGGCTTCCACAAGGATGCGACTAACTGAAAGGAAGAGGCAGGTGACCACGGCCTAAGTAGTCTCCCTTATCTACTAGCCTTTCTGCTATAGTCCCGATAGCAGTTGATTGTTCCCCAAATATCTCTGTCCTGGAAACTTGGTCCCCAAAGTCTTACATCATCATATTATAGCTGGAGACTTGCTTCAGTCATGGTGTTCAGTAGTTTGACTTGGGGGCATATCCTTGGAATAGACTTGGGCCTGGCTGCTCTCTGCTTTGTGGTTCATGCATGATCCTCTCTCTGCACCTGTTCTACTTACAGTCCTCATCAGACCAGAGCCATGGGGCTGCCGGTCCTGGCCTGTGATCTTCCAAAGCCATGAGCTGAAATAAGCATCTTTCCTTCCCAAGTAGCTTCTCTCTGGTATTTCAGTTGTAGTAATGAAAAGCTGACTAACACACCCTTCCTTTCTGGTAACAAACATGCCCTGTTTCTCGATCCTCTTTGATAGTGCAACCCCTACTAAGAATTATCTTCTTCCCCATCGCTTTCCTGCTAACTGCTCTTTTCCAGAACTACTGCAGTCAGACTGTGGTCCTCGCCACTCCAGCTGGATCTGCACCTGCAAGGACACCAGTGCCCTCTGCACTTGTCATCTTCCTCTGCCTCTCTTCCCTCTGCACATGCTCCCCTGTGCCCCACTCATGCACTGCAGTTTCTGCAGGACTAAGGCTGCATCTGACTGCTCGTCGGTGAGTCTGCGACAGAGCACGTTCTCAGGAAGTACCTGCTCAGTGACGGAATTTATACTGATCAAAGTAAAATGCAGATAAAACTGTGATTACGGACAGAATCAAACTGGTGTCAAAGAATATTGTAAGGAGTTCGTGTTTGGCCTGGCAGTGAAAGCCCTGCCTGGGTTGCATCAGAGTCCCTAGACTGGCATCCCGGCTCTGCCTCGGAATCCAGGTTCCTGCTGACGTGTACCCTACGAGGCAGGAGTCAGCAGCTCTGGGAATGAGGTCCTTGCAACCCCTGTGGGAGACTTAGATTGACTTCCCTGCTCCTGTTTTCAGCCTGGCTCTATCCTGGCTTGGGGAATGAACTACCAGATGCAGAGATTCTCTCATCACCTCCCCCCGCAACCCCGCTTCTGTAAATAAACTTTTAAAGGACATTGACATAAACCTACTTTTGACACTCATGATCAAGAAAACAGCCAGAGAGTAACATTACAACCAATTAAACCATTTTTTGGCGGCTATTATATATTCAAAACTTAGAACACACTTTTGAGGAAAGAAGTATAAATTAGCTACATTTGACCAAGTCATAAAAAGCATGAGCAGACCAAATGCCATGAACAAAATTGAAATGGAGAGGCTGCCCCCTGGAGAACATGACCACGTAGTATCCCAGCACAGCTGCCACTGTGTCCTCAGCAAACCCACCAGAACTTAGGGGTCCACGGCTGGAACTCATCGAAGGACTCGGGAAGCCCACTAGGTGCAGGATCCACATATAAAACCACAGCCTGACTCTAACCAATGAAAAGGCATTATGAGAAAAAGAACCCTTGCTTGTTTATAGTTACACTGACCATAAAATGCCCATAAGCAAATCCAGAGGAACACATGCCTTTGTAAAGACAACAAGGAAACTTGACTGAAGAACATACAAAGTCAACCTAAAAGTGGAAGGGTGCAATAGTTACGGAGAGCACCGTGCATACTGTAAAGATGTCATTTCTGCTTTAACCTTTTACTTTAGAATGATCTCGAAAGTCCAATACCATTTTGGCAGATTTTGAGTTTATGACTCAAAAATTCTGTTAGAAGAGTAAATATAAAAAGTAGTCTGGACAATGGTAAAAACAACAAGAAAAATGGGTTTTACAAAAAGAAGGGAAGCTGCTGGCTATCCAACATCAAAATCCATAAGACAATTCACAGGTGACACAGCTGGACAACATATATGCCAAAAGGGTCTCAATCTCACTACAGTCGGATTTCAATACAGGGGAATGGTAATCATAAAACGCACTTTGTATTCGACTGGCCAAAATGAAAGTAACTGGTAATATCAGACTTTTGGCCAAAGTCTGAAGAAGTGAGTACTGCTCTGAGCTGCAGATGGGAGAGTATAATTACATTACTTTATTTTAAAAAAAATTTCTTCCATAATAAGATTTACAGTGGGGCTGGCGCTGCAGCATAGTGGGTAAAGCTGCTGCCTGCACTGCCAGCATCCGTCCCGGCTGCCCCACTTCTGATCCAGCTCCCTGCTATGGCACATTAGCAGGGACTCAAACCTGCGCTCCACGATGGGATGCCATCATTATAGGTGGTGACTTAACCAGCTCTACCAGAACAGCAGGCGTCAGAAACCATTTACAGCAGTTTTGATTTTCGGAAGAGAAATTCTTGTTTAGGAACCCAAGATGTCATGTATAAAGAGGTTGGTGGAGTTATTCATTAAAAGGAAAAATAAGGAACCCTCTTCCCATTTGCATATCAATAGGGATGTTAACTAAGTAAGCAAGCTACAGTGGTCTCCTTGGCACCAGGTGAAAGGACAGAGGTTTCCCTACTGACTACCATGAATTGGGATCTAAGATACAGTACGTAGGAAAATAGTGTTGCAAAAACTATATACAGATTTTGGATACTTAAGAATATGCATGTAAGAATATTTATAGCTTTCCATTTGTTTTGGATTATTATACATGGTGAAATACTGCACTGTATCTCCTGTAAGTACTACATATGCATTTAACCCTCCCAAACAAAGGCACACAAATGGGATGGGCAGAACTCATCAGATGTATTAAGTAGAGACAGCAAATAAGTAAGATGCCCATGACTCACAATAGACATGGAGAAACTGTACTGAATTAGCGGAGCTTATGTAAGCTCAACACAAATGAAAAGTGAGCATATGAATTCTCTTCCTATAGATAAAAAAGATTGGGAAGACTAGTTGAAATCACATATTCATAAGACAAAGGCCCCGTCCTCCCTAGGTTGACAGCTCTTACCTATGCTGTCTTTACATCAACCAACCGATAATACCCATTTTTCCAAGTGGGACACATTTGGTCTCCCTGTTGGCTCACTAAGTTACACGCAAGCTACAAACCTGCCCTTGGGCCTCTCCAGTAGACCAAGCATGTATGGGCTCCCTGTACCTTCTGCTTGCTGAGCACCCATCTGGTCCTTCTAGCCACGCCATCACCCAGAGAGGGAGAAGAGAAGGAGGTGAGGGTAGAGGAAGTACAAACAGGACAAGGAAGGAAAGACGGTGCGGGGGAGCCTCTGGAGGACAGGAGGACGGTCCTTTCACCCCTTCAGGTTCCCCTTCTTCTAGCTCTGCACCGTGAATGAGTTCAGTGACCCAAGCACTTTGGGCATCTTAATTTGCATAACCTGCCTGATAAGAACTACTTGGCATTACACATAAAGTGAGCACAAAATAAAAATTTCTGTAAATTCATTCCTTCTCTTTAATGTGTGGAATGATGGAGAATACAAGGAAGCACACACACCCAATCAACAACAGTGCTTATCTTCAGGGAAATACTAAGGGACAATAACTGTCACAAGGAACTTGGACTTCCTCTGTAATTCTCAAGTTCTTTGGAAGGACAAACTGTCCCTGTCTTCTTTCTTAAAACACTTATAAAATGGAGCAGTAGGGACAAGGAGGATTGCCTCGTATTTTACCGATGAGAAAACTGAATCTCAAAGACACCTACATAAATCCATTATGCCCATTTTACAGATGAGGAGACAGCAGGCTAACTATCTTCCTAGAGTAACAGTGGTTGAGCAGATTTTTTTCCTTAATTTTTTTCTTTACTTGAGTGTTTGATTTGGAAGTCGCAGGACAGTCAGCGAGAGAACCACCTTCCATCGGCTGGCTCAATCCCCAAGTGCCCAGGAGCCCAGAACGCAATGCACCCACATGGGAGGCAGGCAGCCACATGCGTGAGTCATCACCTGCTGCCTCCCACGGTGCTCACGAGTGGGAGGCTCTAGTCAGGAGCCGAGGCAGGACTAGAACCAGGGCACTCCAGTATGGAACGTGGCATCCCAAGCACTGTCTTCACAATGGTGCCAAATGCTTGCCCCCGATTCCCTGTACTGCATTGGCATTATCTGTGCTCAAGCTCCCTGAAGGCAGATCCAGGGTGGTCACTCCACGTAGATGCTTAATGACAACTCAGGCAAGAAATTGCTTTTAACACACTTAGCATGGAGCCCCGCAGCAAACTTCCTCCTTCCCAAATCCTGGGAGATGAAAAGCCCTGCACTGCAGCTACACAGAGGCAGAGGCAAACCACCCCCTACAAAGGACTTGCCGGCGGAAAGATTAACTGCTTTTCCATATTTTAAAGACTTACTGTCTGCTTATTAACATGGTGCTTCAGAGGGGCCTGGGCAATGTTAGCTGTACATTTATGTGTACAATGTGTATTTATGGCCCAGGGTGCAGGGTTGAACTCCATAAAACACACCTCCAGCCAGCTGGGCCCAGCAGCATGGCTGACATCACAGTGCAGAGGGGCTGTGACCGGCTGCGTTTGCCTGGGGGCCAAAAGAGGCGAGGCGGGAAATGCCTGCAGAGAGAATCACAGTGGTCTCATTGCTAAGCCAGGATGGGTCACAATGCGTGAAATAAATTAGGTCCTCCAGGGAAAGGGAGGCGGGAAGAGGGAAGCAATTTTGATGTGTCCAGTGCTGGAACTGAAATAACCCAGTCCCCTCTTTCCCATTTACTACGGACTGGAGGACCTGCAGGGAAAAAGACGATGTGGTTTTAAGCCAGCTTCCCCGACAAGGCAGACCGTTAGACGGGCGCTGTCTTTAGAGGGGGGCTCTGCAGAGCAGATGACGAAAGTGATGGTGACGCTTCCCTACTGCTCTCCCGGAACAAGCAGGCCAAATGCGGAGGAGCCCCGGGGTAACAGGCAACAGGCCCAGAGGGTCCCAGCACTGCACATTTGGAGAACTCAGTTGGCTCGCCTTTCATTAAAGGGGTACATAACTCTGTCTTGGAAAATGAATGGGTGGGATCACATCTTCAGACACTTTGAATGGCAACTGAAGTCTTTCCCGCTTTGTATGTGTCCATCCTGTAGGGGTTGTGCGGAGTTTATCCAGAGCAAAAATGAGACACTGAGGAAATCACAGCCAAGTATTTAGAGCCAGCACGGACCCTCTTCTGTGCTGGGCTGGTCTCCAGTTGATCTTTGACATGACTGTGGCTCTTCACCTCGATCCTGTTCTCCATGCCCCCCCACCCCCACCCCCACCCCACCCCCGCCGCCACCACCACCATGCACTCAAGTGCCTTACACAGGCCCAGGCTCATAAGGTGTGGAGAGCAAACTTTTCATGATTCTTTAATGCCCAGCTAAATTTAAATATCAGGACATGTTCTACAGTAACTCTGCAGCCATGCTACTCAGGGCAGGGAGGAGGTTAAGAGTGGTGAGACCAGCACCTCCTCATACCCGGCCTGAACAGGGGGAAAAATGGACCATTCTGCCTCACCTGCTCACCTCAACCCCCAAAAGCGGCAGGCGTGGTAATTTCACAGATGAATCATTTTAGCATGTCAAGGCATATGTAGTTCTAAAATACTTGAACTGCTTCAAAGCACAGGAAAGAAGGAAATATTTCAAATTCCTTTTATGAACAACACTGATGTACAAACCTACGATTGTACCAAGAGAAAAGTCTATCAGTAATCACTGATCTTAACTGAAATGCAGTCACTAGAATTCAGGGACCATGGAGGAGCAGCACTGCATGCCCCAGAGGATCAGCCTAGGAATCAAAGGAACAAGTTTACCACGTTGTCCCAACCTTCGAGAGCAAGGCAGAGACCTCTTTATTTTTGTTTGCAACACACCAGCTAAGCACTAATGCTTATTGAATAACAATGGCACAACAGTAAAAGATAAAAATATAATTCAAAGCAGCACAGTCTCCCTGGCAAATGGTCTTTACAGAATAGAGTACAAGGTTGAAACACCTCAGACTTGCTTAACCTCACAACTCCTCAAGGTCCAACATCTCTTTGCTTCTGGTTGTTATCAGGAAGGAAGAAAAAAAAGAGGGCCCTGCCCAACCACTCATGGAAGTTTTCTCTTTGATATCCAATCTCTCTGCTTGTGGGACCAATATCCTCTTTGTGCAGGAATCCGCCCTTCCTCCAGGCAGCCCAGGTGCTTCTGAGAGCCTGCCCTGTCCAGGCACGTCTCTGGGACCTGCACTGATTGGTGCAGTTCCTTCCCTGGGAGAAAGCAATGGGTTGAGAGATGGGCACTGAACCTATGTAATAAGAATAAAATCGAAATGCCTCTCTCTCCCTTCACCGAGGAAGCCTGCAACCTCAAGAACCATCGGCAGCCACTTCTGCTCCACAACAGAAATGCCTGCTGGGGTACACATAGAGAACACCTGTGCCTTGACCCTAACCTTTGGGAAACAAAAGCAAGCCTTGCCCGAAGAAGTCTGCCTCTCAACTTTTCCCTGCATGGTTCAGCCTTCTGCCATTTTAAAGTGAAAGGCTATTAGGTGATATGCACTTGAATGCCATCTGATGTTCATTACATTGTCTGATCACCCTGCAGTTGGAAAATTCCAGCTTTAGGGAACTGCGCCCTGGAAATCACAAGCATGCTTTCCGTCAGGTGTACCTCAGATGGCCAGCCAAGAACCAGACCGGCACAGGCCTCTCCTGCTCTATTACACTTCATATGGGAAGGGCTCCTTTGTCTTCACATTTAAGTGCTTATATTAAATGGACCAGCATATTGCCTTTGTTTTGCTTATTTATTCAGAAATGTAAGGAATGCACTTATTATGGCATTCTGTTGGTCACTTGCTGATGGGGACAGCACACAAAAAGCCTGGTAGATGCTTTGTCTGCAAGACAGTGTCCCGCGGTTCTGCTGCAGACCGAATGCATCAGTGAGCACCATCACAATGATGTGCACTCATCCTCAGGCCACTGCGGATTTGCTGAGGTTGTTGGTGCCAACTAAGAGCTTGAAAACAACTTGCGCAGGAAGTTCGCTGGCATTGTCAGCCCAAAGCAGGTGGCATGGAATGGTATTCTGTATTTGAAATGCGGAAGGGAAGGTCCTCTAGAATGAAAAGCAAGGACGACTCTGTTTTCTTTTCCTGCCCCACAGGAAGGGAGTCTCAAAAGAGTTGACAACAAAAAGATGCTTTCAAAACTTGGCTATTATTTTAGCTTTTCAAAGTATTTTTTTTTTTTTTGGTACTGAGTTCGTCAGTAAATCCTCTTAATTATGACATGAACCATCATCTTCTAATCCTTTAAGAGTAAGGAATTTGTTAAATATTTTCACTAGAACTATTAGTGTCTTTTCTTATAAATAATGACAATAATAGCTAACATTTATGGAGTGTTTATCTAGTACCAAGCACATTTCTATGCGATTCTGCTTTAATCTTCACACCAACCCAAAGAAACATCATCATCTCCATTTTATAGATGAAAACATTCAAGCTTGGAGAAATTCAGCAAACTTTGCCAAGTCATAAACATCATCAAGCATCACAATTCCACCGAGCCAGATCTGCTTGTCTCTTGCGTCTTTGTTTCAACCACTGTGTTCTAGAATTCATCACCATCATTATCCCCACCATCACAGTTGCCATCGTCTGTGACTCACTGAGCACTTACTGTATGCAAGGACAGTGCGAAGACATTTTACCTGAACCTGCCCCGTTTCAATCTGTCAGGCAGGCAGTGTTAATCCCAACTTGCAGAAGCCACACCTCAGGCTTAGAGAACTTAACAGAATAGTTACTTAAAGTAGCACAAGTCATAGGTGCCATGCTTCTGATTAGCAGTCAAAGCGGTCATATTTCAGAGCCTACCATGCTACCCATGAAAAAAAATCTCATGTGGAAACTTGTTTGTTTAGCAGCAACGCGGCGATTCTCTGATAAACGGAGACCAAAGAACCTTTCCGTAGGTCGAATAAGCAAGTTGACATTACTTTGTTGTCACAGTTTCCGTCTCTCGCTCCCTGGCTTTACGTTCTCATCCACGACCTCCCTGTACATACTAGGGTTCATTTAGTACAACAGAACAGCAGCAACATGAACTGTGAAGAAACCAGAAACCAGAAGAAACCAGAGAGTGAAATGCCTGCTTGTAAGTGGTATAGCAATGTCTACATCTGATCAATAATTGCTTTTTAAAAGGTTCAACATCTTGTGCTACAAGAAAAACTCATTTTTATCCAGGTAACTATGCTAAGGGCCAAGAAACAACTTGGCTAATAAGTGTGAAGTCCATTTTGCAAAGAGAAAAAAAAAGACTGGAAGGAAATGCAGCAGCATGTGAGTAACGCTTCTCAGCCCCATTTTGTAGATGAAGAAACTAGGTCACGTGCCTAAAGTTACACAGCCAACGAGATGGGGAGCTCAGATTCAAACCCAAGCTGTCTGGCTCCAGAACCCGAGCATGTAATTTGTCTGCCTTCCAGTTCCGAGTGGTAAGATGGCAGGCAGTTTTTACTTTACTCTCTATACATTTCTCTCTGTTTTAGTTTTCTACACTGAGTAGGAATTGTACTTTAATAAGAACCAAGAACCAAGACTTTTCTGTTTTACAGACCGTATGAGTGACCTGACTGTACCAGTGATCAGCGGTGTGCTCTAGAACCTCATTTGCTAACAACCAGCAAAGCTAAAACTTGAAGGAAATTTTTCCAAGATTATTATTTGAAAGGATGAGGAACTTCCTCCTTAGCGGTCTCACTGTCTTCCATGTGGTCAATTTGACTGTCTCACCTTGGTTGAGAGCCCCTCTGGAGGAACCTTCCCTGAGCCTTCCTCCAGTGTCAGCTTCCACACTGCCTGGTCTACAGTGGAAGCTCAGCAAGATTCTGCCGGTTGAAATAAAAGCTGAATGCATGCCTCCATCTAAGCTTTCTGAATAATACATCCTGTAGCTTTCAATTAACGTCCCAGGGAGAAGGCTAGACAAATCAGATAGTTTGCTACGCTTGGGGATCCGACCTCTGAAACCAAAGCTGCTAATGATTCCCACTCCTGTGCAACATGCCCTTATCCGAACACAGTGCGATTATTCACTTCCAGCAGGACAGCACTGCGATGGAGACCGACGTCCACGGGGACATTCCAGGGCAAGTCGTGTCCCAGCAACACTGTCTCAAAGTCAGTGTTTCAGACCTTTTTTCTTTTCCGTGTTCTCACAGATTTTTGTGAGGATTGGTAATACACTTAAACACAGGGGGAAGAAGTCTCCCGCATTTAAAAATGTGAACTCTTCTCCTATTCTGTATGTACTTGATCCACACAGAGAACATCAGTATGGGAAAAGTAGAAGAAAATTAAGGAGGCAGGAGGAAACAGGAAGCTTGCTGGGTCAGAAGTCAATGGGGTTGAACCAGGCTCCCAGTATGAAATTACTGCGCAGACACCCTGAAAAGTGTTCCCTTCCCTCTCGGAGCTTTATTTTTCCTATCTAAAAGGTGATTTTTAAGGTTCCTTCCTAACATAACATTATTAAATACTTGGCCTCCACATCATCGTTTGAGAAATCTAACTTCTCAAGGCTAGATAATAGCTGAACTATTACAGCTTTGTTAGGTTTCCTTTAGTTCCTGGCATTGCCAACCCTTTTTAATCTGTATTTTTCCTACATAAAAGAAGAGTTGCTTACACTCTAAAAATCAAAATGTCCAAGTGTTAAGTCAACCTGGGGAAACATCCTTCTATACTATTCCTAACTAGCACAGAGAAACTGGCTATATAATCCAGGATAAAAGTTTAAAGAAATAAATACTGCATCTCAAGATGAGGGGCAAAAATGAAACAGACGTACCTCCTAGAGGCTAAAATAAAGCTACCAAAGGGCTGGCTTACACAGCACAGCAGGTTACACAACCACCTGCGATGCCAGCATCCAGTATGGGTGCCAGGTAAGGTCCTGGCTGGTCCACTTCCAATCAATGTGCCTGGGAAAGCAGTAGAAGATGGCCTGTGCTTGGGCTCTTTCATGCATGTGGGAGCCCTGAATGGAGTTCCAGCCCCCTGGCTTTGACCTGGCACAGCCTCAGCCACCTGGGGAGAGAACCAGTGGATGGAAGATCTGTTTCTCCCTAACTCTTTCAAGTAACTAAATAAATAGATAATTAAGTAAATCCTTTAAAAATAAGCAATCCACTGATCATTTAAATACCTGCTACAAAAAAAGCTTCACATTCTCTAAAGTACACCAGATCCCAGAGTTGTGCAGCATACACCCACAGTATCCAACATCCAAAAATTACTACGTATGTGAACAAACAGTAAAATGTGACAAAATAGCCAAGAGGAAAACTAGTCACTAAGAACATGTCAACATAGGCCAAGATGTTAGAAATAGCGGACATGGTATTGTGCTTTATAATAGGTAAGATATTTATATGTCAGTAAAGAAAAAAAATCATGGATATGTTGGGTTTAAAAATGAGGATATTTTAGCAGACATATAGGTATTAAATTATCAAATGTAAATACTAAAACAATATAAAGTATCTCATATCTGGGGGCTGGCGTTGTGGTGTAGTGGGTGAAAGCCTGTGAAGCCAGCATCCCTTGTGGGTACCGCTTCATGTCCTGGCTGCTCCACTTCTGATCCAGCTACCTGCTAATGGCCTGGGAAAAGCAGCAGAAGATGGCCAAGTACCTGGCCCCTGCCCCCATGTGGGAGACCTGAATGAAGTTTCTGGCTCTTGCCTTCGGGCCTGGCCCAGAACTGGCCATTGTGGCCATCTGGGATGTGAACCAGCAGGTAGAAGATCTCTCTCTCTCTCCCTAACTCTGATGTTCAAAATAAGTTTAAAAATATTTTCTTTTTTTAAACTTTTATTTAATAAATATAAATTTCAAAAGTATAACTTTTGAATTATATCAGTTTTTCCCCCCATAACCTCCCTCCCACCTGCAACCATCCCATCTCCCACTCTCTCTCCCATCCCATCCCTCATCATGATTCATTTTCAATTATCTTTATATACAGATCAACTTAGTATACTACGCGAAGATTTCAACAGACTGCACCCACAAAGACACACAAAGTATAAAGTACTGTTTGGGTAGTGGTTCTACCATTAATTTGCATAGTACAACACATTAAGGACAGAGGTCCTACATGGGGAGCAGGTGCACAGTGATTCCCATTGTTGATTTAACAATTGACACTCTTATTTATGACGTCAGTGATCACCCGAGGCTCTTGTCATGAGCTGCCAAGGCTATGAAAGTCTCTTTACCAACTCTGATCTTGTTTAGACAAGGCCATACTCAAAGTGTTAGTTCTCCTCCCTTCAGAGAAAGGTACTCCCCTCTTCCCACTGGGATCTCACTCACAGAGATCTTTCATTTAGATTTTTTTTTTTTTTTTTTTTTTTTTTTTTGCCACACACACTATCTTGGCTTTCCAGGCCTGCTAAACTCTCATGGGCTTTTTAGCCAGATCTGAATGCTTTAAGGGCTGATTCTGAGACCAGAGTGCTGTTTAGGGTGTTTGCCATTCTGAGTCAGCTGTGTATACTGCTTTCCATGTAGGATCATTCTGTATCATTAGGGGTAAGTCTGAGTGAGCATGTGCCAAACTGTACATCTCTTCCCTTATTCCCACTCTTATATTTAACAGGGATCAGTTTTCAGTTAAATTTAAACAACTAAGAATAATTGTGTGTTAATTAAAGAGTTCAACAAATGGTATTAAGTGGACCAAAAAAAAAAATACTAAAGGAATAAAATAGTAAGTTATTCCTTGACAGTCAGGACAAGGGCTGATCAAGACATTGTTTCTCCTAGTGTCCATTTCACTAAACAGGTTTCCTTTTAGGTGCTCAGTGAGTTGTCACCGATCAGGGAGAACATATGATATTTGTCCCTTTGGGACTGGCTTATTTCACTCAGCATGATGTTTTCCAGATTGCTCCATTTTGTTGCCAATGACCGGAATTCATTTGTTGTTACTGCTGAATAGTATTCTATAGAGTGCATATCCCATAATTCTTTCATCCAGTCTTCTGTTGATGGGCATTTAGGTTGATTCTATGTCTTAGCTATTGTGATATATAAAACAGCATACACTTACCATGTGGAAGATGTATATTATGAAAAATCTACATGGCTAGCAAAGTATTCTTTTTTTCAGATTTTTTAAAATTTATTTGACAGGTAGAGTTACAGACAGTGAGAGAGAGAGACAGAGAGAAAGGTCTTCCCTCCATTGGTTCACTCCCCAAATGGCCGCTATGGCTGGTGCTGCACTGATCCGAAGCCAGGAACCAGGTGCTTCTTTCTGGTCTCCCATGCGGGTGCATGGCCCAAACACCTGGGCCATCCTCCACTGCCCTCCCAGGCCACAGCAGAGAGCTGGACTGGAAGAGGAGCAACCGGGACTAGAATCCAGCACCCATATGTGATGCCGGCACTGCAGGTGGAGATTAACCAAGTGAGCCACAGTGCCCGACCCTGCAAAGTATTCTTTGCACCAAAATAAACTTTTTTCAATTCTATTTTACAAACCTTGTCTGCATTACCCTCATGTAATCCAGCAGCCCATTTAAAGTGACAAATTTTGTCCATACAAAGACCACGCAAGGGTACTTTAAAAAGTTTTTGAGAAATTGGTATTAAAAGATAAATTTGGGCCTGGCACTGTGGAATATCAGGTAAAGCCACTGTCTGCAATACTGGCATCCCATATGGGCACCAGCTGGAGTCCCAGTTATTACAATTCCAACCCACCTCCCTGTTAATGGCCTGGGAAAACAGCAGAAGATGGCCCAACTCCTTAGTCCCCTGCCATCCATGTATGAGACCTGGAAGAAGCTGGCTTCAGCCTGGCCCAGACCTGGCCACTATGGGCATCTCAGGAATAAGCCAGTGGATTGAGGATTCTCTCCCTCTCTCCACCCCTCCTTTATCTCTCTCTCTCTCCCTAATTCTTTCAAATAAATAAATCCTAAAGAAATCTATTTTAGACACACTTTTTTGAACCTCATGTATAGCCTTTTTCCTATAATATGTACTTTCTGTGAAATTTTTGAAGTACTTTCATATAGGAAGGTTTACAGTGGTTTTCCCCATAATCACCCCAAATCTCAAATTGTTCAACTATCCATCAACTGGAAGAATGGATAAATTAGGATAAATCTGCCATGGAATACTATCCAGTAATAAAAAGAACTAACTACTGATGAACAATAAAATGAACAAATCTCAAATGTGTTAGATAGATCTGTGATACTGGCATCCCATATGGGTATTGGTTCATGTTCCAGCTTCTCCACTGCTGGTCCAGGTCTCTGCTAATGGCTTGAAAAAGCAGCAGATGGCCCAAGTGCTTGGGCCCCTGGTACCCATGTGGGTACCACGTGGGAAAAAGCTCCTGGCTTTGGTCTTCCCCAGCCCTGGCCATTGCAACCATCTGTGGAGTAAAAGAGCAAATGGAAGGTATCTCTCTGTCTCTCCCTATCCCTCTGTAACTCTTTCAAATAAATAAAAATCTTTAAAAAATCTGTCTCTCCCTTTCTCTAACTCTGCCTTTCAAATAAATAAATCTTTAAAAAAATTTCAGAGAAGTATAAAAAGAGCAAATGCTATAAGTAAATGCAAAATGTGACTCAAAATTAGTAGAATATGAGCCGGCGCCGTGGCTCAATAGGCTAATCCTCCACCTTGCGGCGCCGGCACACCGGGTTCTAGTCCCGGTTGGGGCGCCGGATTCTGTCCCGGTTGCCCCTCTTCCAGGCCAGCTCTCTGCTATGGCCAGGGAGTGCAGTGGAGGATGGCCCAGGTGCTTGGGCCCTGCACCCCATGGGAGACCAGGAAAAGCACCTGGCTCCTGGCTCCTGCCAGGATCAGCGCGGTGCGCCGGCTGCAGCGGCGGCCATTGGAGGGTGAACCAACGGCAAAGGAAGACCTTTCTCTCTGTCTCTCTCTCTCACTGTCCACTCTGCCTGTCAAAAAAAAAAAAAATTAGTAGAATATACCATAAATTACAACAGATAAAAAGCAGGACCAAACTGTATGCTGTTTCCAAGAGGGGCACTTAAATATAAAGATGTGGGCAAGGGAAGGTAAAGAGATCAAAAGACATGTAACATGCACAGATGAAGCTGCAGAGAGCTGGACTGGCTGTATCAGTAACAAAGGCAAGCAGGGCCACCAGAGATCAGATGGCCATTTTCTAATACTGAAAATACTGAAGGTATCAATTTGTAGTCAGAATAGCAGTGTTGCAATTACTGCTTTATCATGGATATCAGAGAGGAGGAGGGCACTAGCTTTTAGGCAAAAACATTATTTTAGAGATTCGTTAATTTCCAAGGTCATATAACCAGATGACAGGCAAGGGCAAGAGCCCTATTTATCTGATTTTTAATTCCTAATCATTACTACAGTGTGTGTCACCACATGTGTACCCAGGGAACAAACAATTGCAAAGATACATACATTTAGATTCAAAGATGGCAGAATAGGGATTTTGCTGATTTTGACCAGGGGAAGATAACAGAAGAAAAGTGGAGGAAGTGCATTCCCAGGGGAGAGTTGGAGAAAAAGTTTGCAGTGGAAATGGTACAGAAAGAAGAGAGATGTATGGAACAGCGTGGAAAATACAGACACACAGCAGTAATCAGGGACACCATCCACAACTCCCACAACTGAAGGCTGCAGGATATGCCAACTTCTAAGAGGGAGAAGACTCACATCAATAATATCACATATGAAGGAGGAGACGTAACGATAGATACCACAGAAATAAAAGGAATCATCAAGAATTACTACAAGCAGCAATATGCCAAAAAATGGAAAATATAGAAGACATGGCTAGATTTCTGGATACATACAGTCTACCAAAACAGAGGCACGAATACAATGGAAACTTAAACAGACCAATAACCAAGATAGAGATTGAATCAGTACTCAAGACTCTCCCAACAAAGAAAACCCCAGGACTAGAAGGCTTCAATGCTGAATTCTACAAGACTTTTAAAGAATTAACTCGAGTTCTTCTCAAGTTATTCAAAAACAATTGAAAAGGAGGGATTCCTCCCAAACTCCTTCTATGAGGACAGCATCATCTTAATTCCTAAACCAGAAAAAGATACAACAAAAAAATCACTACCGACCAATATCCCTGATGAACATAGATGCAAAAATCCTGAACAAAATATGAGCTAATCAAATCCAAAACCACATCAGAAAGATCACTCACTGAGACCAAGTGGGATTTATCCCTGGTATACAGGGATGTTTCAACATTCACAAATCAATAAATGTGACACATCACATTAACAAACTGAAGAATAAAAACCACGTGATTATCTAAATAGATACAGAGAAAGCATCTGATAAAATACAACATCCTTTCATGATAAAAACCTTAAGTAGATTGGGTATAGAAGGAGCATACATTTCTCAACACAATCAAGGCAAAATATGACAAACCCACAGCCAGCATCATATTGAATGGGGAAAAGTTGGAATCATTTCCACTAAGATCTTTAACCAGACAAGGATGCCTGCTTTCACCATTGCTATTCAATGTAGTTCTGGAAGTTTTAGCCAGAGCCATGAGGCAAGGAAAAAAAACATATAAAATTGCAAAGGAGGGACCCAATTTATCCTTGTTTGCAAATGACATGATTCTATATATAAGGGAACCAAAATCTCCACTTAGAAACTATTGGAAAAGCAATAGTTGGTTGTCATAAAGGGTTGTCATAAGTATCTCTACTATTAAAATTACAAAACACTAAAGAAAGAAATAGAAGATGACACAAAAAAATGGAAAAATCTTCCATGTTCATGGATTTGAAGAATTAATATCATTAAAATGTCCATACTACCCAAAGCAATTTATAGATTCAATGTGATTCCAATCAAAACAGCAAAGATATTCTTCTCAGATCTAGAACAAATGTTAAAAATCATCAACACAAGAGACCACAAGTAGCTAAAGTGATCTTAAACAACAGCAACAAAAAAAACTAGAGGCATCACAGGGTCATACTTCAAGACGTACTATACGAAAGTTATAATCAAAAGAGCCTGGTACCAGCAAAAAATAAACATATAGATCAATGGAACATAATAGAATCTGCAGAAATTAATCCATGCATCTACAACCAACTAATCTTTGACAAATGACCTGACACTAATTTCTGGAGATAGGACAGTCTCTTCAACAAATGAATCTGGGAGAATTGGATCAATGTGTGCCAAAGTATGAAACAAGGTCCCTACCTTACACCTTACAGAAAAATCAACTCAAAATGGATCAAGGATCTAAATGTATTACTAATACCTCAAAGTACTAGAGGAAAACATTGGGGAAACTCTATAAGACATCAGTATAGGCAAAGACTTCTTGGAAAAGACCCCAGAAGCACAGGCAATTACATAAAAAATAGATAAATGGGACTACGCCAAGAAAATAAGCTTCTACACTGCAAAGGAAACAACAAAGTGAACAGGCAACTGACAGAATGGGAAAAAATATTTACAAACTAGGCAACGGATAAAGGATTAATATCTAGAATTTATAAAGAGCTCAAGACATGCAACAACAACAAAACAAACAATCCAGGTAAGAAATGGGCAAAGGACTTAAAGAGGCATTTTTCAAAAGAAGACATTCAGATTGCAAACAAACACATGAAAATATGTTCAGGATCATTAGCCATCAAGGAAAAGCAAATCAAAACCACAATGAGGGGACAGTGCTGTGGCATAGCAGGGTAAACACTGGCCTGTGACGCTGGCATCCTATATGGGTGCTACTTCGAATTCCAGCTGCTCCACTTCTGATCCAGCTCCCTGCTAATGTGCCGGGAAAGCAGTGGAAGATGGCCAAAGTCCCTGCACCCACAGGGGTTCTTTTTCTCTCTCCTCTCTTTCCTCTCTCTCTCCTCTCCCTTTCAATAAAATAAATATATCTTAAACACTCACACATACACACACAATGAGTTTTCACCTCACCAGTTAGAAGGGTTATCCATCAGTGAATGAATGCATGAATGCTGGCAAGGATATGGTGGAAAAGGTACTTTAATCCACTGTTGGTAGGAATGTAAACTAGTACAACCATTATGGAAGACAGTATGGAGATGCCTTAGAGATCTGAAAATAGATCTACCATATGACCCAGCCATCCTACTCCTGGGAATTCACCCAAAGGAAATTAAATCAGCATAGGATAGAGTTCTTTGTACCCCCATGTTTATTGCAGTTCAGTTCACAATAGCTAATATATGGCATCAACCCAGATGTCCATCAGCTCATGACTAGATAAAGAAAAGGTGGTGTTTACACACTGCGGAATATTATTCAGCCATAAATAAAAATGAAATCCTGTCTTTTACAAGACAATGGATGCAAACGGAACCATTATGCTTCGTAATTTAAGCCAGTCTCAAAAAGATAAACAGCATATATTTTCTCTGACACGTGGCAAAATATAGAATTAAAAAAAATATAGGAATGAAGTGGTCACTTTGGGATATGATTGCTGTTTTTAGTTCATGTTTATACTCCTGTGAAACTTTGGTCTTCCTACTTTTTACTTGCTGAATATTAGAATACTGGTGAATTAAGCTTATGAATATAGAATGCATTGTAATTATGTCTCTGAAGTAGGGGGGAGGGAGGGAGACAGAGAGGGAGGAACATTAAAAGCAGGGGAGTAAGTCACATGTGGTTCTCTTCTTGGAACTGTACCCATAGCATGCATAGAATCTCTTTTCTATTAATAAACAATTTTAAAAATGTATACATTTAATAAAACACCTTTACTTTCATCTAATCACAGTGGAGTTGCACCATGTAGTATTTTGATAGAAAATACAAAGGATGCTTCAGAGGTTCAGGGAAAATGAAATTAAAAGATAAATTTATTTTTGTGTCCCAAATTTTGAAATGTATACAGGTCTTCATAAAGTTGACAGAACATGTGTATTCAGAAAAAATAAACAACACATGGCTTTCAAAAATATTCTTGTACCACAATAAATATCTTCCAATTCCATTTTCCATGATTTTTTCTAAAAATCCCCTCCCATGGCTAATGCTGGAAAAGCAAAGACAAGTTATCGCTTCCAAAGGGAGAAGTATGACATCACAGAAGACAAATTATAAAAAAAAAGACAGACACCAAAATAGGAGGGGAAAAATGTGATGTGCCATGGTACACTAAGCTAGTCACTTACCCTCCTCTAAACACCAGGACTGGCATTTACCTTCTTGCCTTCCCAAATTCATTTACTCCTACTCATGGCTCTGGTACGTCCTCGGGCTCCTGCTCCTACAGGAAGGATTTACTTGATTTCTCCAAGATGCTAAGAGACAAGCTCTGAAATCCCTCCCTGGGGCACCACTGAAGACCTGATTGATGGCTCAGTTAGGATTATTCATTCCTTTTTCATTTCACTCATTTTCCATAAACTCTACTTTAAACACCAGGTTAGCCTTCCTTCTCTGGCATCTCCCACCTGTGGCCCTGCAATATGACAGCTGTGCATCACTGCAGACAGGTTCTGAGCTTTTGGGAAGCAAGAGTGTAAGTGTAAATTTTGGTCTCCTAAGAATGATTGTGTGTTAATTAAAGAGTTCAACAAATGGTATTAAGTAGAACAAAAAAATGCTAAAAGGAATAAAATAGTAAGTTGTTCCTCGATAGTCAGGACAAGGGCTGATCAAGACATTGTAACAACGGGAGTCACTGTGTACCTGCTCCCCATGTAGGACCTCTGTCCTTAATGTGCTGTACTATGAAAATTAATGGTAAAACTACTACTCAAACAGTACTCTTTACTTTGTGTGTCTGTGTGGGTGCAGTCTGTTGAAATCTTTGCATAGTATATACTAAGTTGATCTGTATATAAAGATAATTGAAAATGAATCTTGGAATTTTATATTTATTAAATAAAAGTTGAAAAAAGACAAAAAAAAATAAAACAGAGGAGATGGGTTGGAAAAAAAATTTTTTTTGGTCTTTTCCTGGTCTATTTTTTTTCTTAGTTATGAAGAAGCCAAACAATCTAGCTTTAGTGTCATGCCCTACTGTGATATAACCAAGGCCATTGGCCTGAGGTTTCCCAGTGTGGCTGTGCATCAAATTCATCTGGAAGACCCACCAAAGGTGAGTCCTGGGACCACATCCCAGAAGACTGAGATCATTTGTTCCAAGGTCAGGCCCAGGAGCACATATTTCTGTAGGGTCCCCACATGATTCTGATGAGCCAAATCTCATGTTTGAAAACTACTGCAAAACATTCTGAAAGGAAAAAATATAAAGTAATATCATTTTTTGAAAGCACAAAATCAGATTCCTTTGCTTATAGTCACCACTGTAAAAATGAAACACAAGAGGTGTTCTCATAGTATGTGAGAGTCAAAGTCTGGCAGGCTGGCCACTTATATAATTAAGAGTCCATGTCAGGTGGCTGTACTGAAACCATCCCAAGGTATAGGTGTCTCCAGAAAAATGGTTATTACCATCATTCTGTGCACTTTTATTTTCAAAAACTTCAGACCACGATGTAGGATAAAGATGCTGGGATTGATGTTGTATGTGGACAGCCGAGTGAAATGAGAATTCAGTCTACTGTGTGCTGTCAACACCTTCTCCTGAGTCATCTCCATTGGTGGGGCTCACATTTTAACTTCCACCTTCATCCAGGAATCGCTAGACAGGTGTTTGAAGTCACTGCTTCACGTAATATGTAGAAACACAGCATTTTTAGAATTCAATACTCTGATCGTTCAACTCTTCCTTTTCTAGCCCACTGAGTTTCTAAATACAGAAAACAGGGTTGTCTCCTTTCTTTAAAAGACAAGGCCACCCTCAGACCTTGATAGGCTTACATTTGAAGCCTGCATCGTTTGCAATGGAGGGATGACCTAAGAATAGATGAATACGCAGGTTGGGCAATGGTTGCCATATTCCAATGGCCAGCATAATTTATTAGAGAGATTTAGTGTTAACTGAAATAAGCATTGGGGAACATGGATTCTTTCAGAGAACTGTGTTACTTTATAGTCCCGGAGTACTTCATCCTGTTTTAATCAGAGTTCATTAATCTCCGCAGTTTTTCATGTTGCTTTAATTTTCCTGATTAGTTGTACTTATCGCCATGCTCACACATTCAAAAAGTGTTTCTGAAGCTCATTTTTCTGCAACTACTCTCAACAAGCCTGTGTAATGTCATTTCAACGTTGCTTAGTATTAACTTGCAATAATTAACTCGGCACCCTGCTAGAATTCAATTCCTTCTGTTAACATTTTTAATAATGTAAGGAGGCTTATAAATAATTACTAACAAAAGCATCTAATGTATAAACCTGTCTACTGCAACTGTATTTTCTGTTTTTCTTATGTCTTAACCTAAACTAAAAATAGGCTGCTCCTAACAAGTTACTATGAGAAACAAAAGCCTACACTGGCTATGTTCCCCTCTCAGCTGGCACCATGTCTTCCTGCAGAAGGTGTCTGGGAAATAATGTCAATCTAATATCTGTTTCTTATAAAAGTTTTACCTTATCCCTCAAAATAGGCAACAGGGAAAGGAATCAAAAGGAAAAAATAAGATGTTTATGTCTGTACTATATAACTAACTCTTTATTTTAACAAAGAATGGTTCCAAACTACTTTATTTCTAGAAGTTGATAGAAGTTGCCTCATACACAGGGATTTAGGAGTAAAGACATTCGTCTATGTTTCCATTGCTTATATAAAATTATAAAAAACGGCCTAAATGGCGCTGGTAAAAGATGCTAGTGAATCTATATACTGTGTGTTTACTCTTCATTTTATCAGTAGTTTTACTTCCAAATGATGAAAATGTAGCTAATTCTCTACCTTCACCCTAAGAGTCACACAATACTTTTGTAATGAGAGAAAAGTCATAATGAGCTGTCTTTTTAAAGCAACACATATGATACATGGCTAATTTTTTTTACTGTATAAGCTCCATTGAAAAGTCTAGAACCTCAGGGACCAGTGCTGTGACACAGTAGGATAAGCTTCCATCTGCAGCGCCAGCATCCCATATGGGAATTGGTTTTTGTCCCTGCTGCTTGTCTTCCGATCCAGCTCTCTGCTATGGCCTGGGAAAGCAGTCGAAGACGACCCTAGTGCTTGGGCCCTGTATCCATATCAGAGACCCAGAGGAAGCTTCTGGCTCCTGGCTTCAGATTGGCAAAGCTCAGGCCATTTCAGCCATTTGAGGAGTGAACCAGTGGATGGAAGATATCTCTTTCTACCTCTATCTGCCTCTCAAATAAATAAATAAAATTTTTTAAAAAGTCTAGCACCTCAAAGAAAAGTGTAACAACAAAAGACTTTAGAAAAAGAGGTTAGAAGCACATCTTGAGGGTACACAGAAAGGGAAATACAGATACCTTGAAAATAAATCACCACGTGCACATGCGTACACATACATGGCTTTTCATAGAAAGAGAGACTTGTACAACAGCAATATCCTGGGGTTTGTTTATGCCATGGTTTGAATATGATGTATCTTTCCAAAACTTCTGTATATGAGTTTATCCCCAAAGTCTGTGCCCATGGTATGAGAGGGTAGAAATCTGACTGGGTGTGGTATTCAGAGGTGACCAGATGAGATTAGGTCATCAGGCTGCAGCCCCATGATTGAATGCTCATGGCTTTACTTGGTGAGGGAAAGAGACCACAAAGATAGAGAGAGACCTGCATGCTGCCACCATGATGTGAGGCAGTCAGAGGGGGCCCTTGGCAGAGTCTGTGTCCCGTTGTCTGAACTCTGAGCCTCCCTAACTGTGAGCCAAAGAGAACCTTTTTTCTTTAGAAAGTGGTCTAAATGGCATCAGGTATTTTGCTCTAACAAAAAATGCTGAATTATATTATTTCAGAATCTATCAGAATGTCAAATATGTATATGCGTTGCCCATCAGTTCTTCTGTTAATTTATTATAGATAAGTTACCATAGATAACTTAGATAATTTATTACATAGATAAGTTTCTTACATAGATAAGTTTCCACAAGGATATTCCTTTCTACTTTAAGTATCCAATGAGTTGGAACCATCCAGACATCCAATTTGGGCTAAATACAAACTTCTTCTCAGACAGAATCTCAGGCAATCATTAAAACACAAAAGACTGGTGTATCATCTGTGTAATGAAGTGATGGGAAGTTCAGATATCTCACGTGAAAGGTAAAGTTCACTGTATTAGTATGCTGTCATTCCTATAAAAATAAAAGGGAGTGGTCATACACTTAACACATGTACATGTATTTCTTTGCAAACAGCATTCTTGTAGGGCTACACTAGGACCTGAATGGTTGCTGCCCTAGAATAGAGAACCCAGGGAGACATGGGTGGGAGACTGAACTCTCATTACATATTCTTATTTTATTGTGTTAACTATGTGCCTTTACTGTGTATCCTACTATGTATAAGTAGAAATATATTTACTTCATAGTTATTTGTAAGTGATCAGGTGTAGAGAAGAAACAATTATGCAAAGATTCCCAAGTGGCAAGCTAACCGCTCATTTTTTGGTGTTTGTTTTTAACTTGGAGTGGGGGTGGAAGTGGAAGGGGCAGGCAGGCAAACAGAGAGCTCCCATCTGTTAGTTCACTCCCATGTCTATAATGGCCAGGGCTGGACTAGGCTGAAGCAATGAGCTGGCAACTCAGTCCAGGTATCCCATGTGAATGATAGAAACCCAGTTATTTGAGCCATTACCATTGCTACCTGATGTCTTGTGTTAGTAGGAAGCTGGAGTCAGGAGCCAGAGCTGGGAATTGAATCCCGGCACTCCCATGAGAGATGTGAGTGTCTTGAATGTTAGCTTAAGTGACAGCTCTCAAGACCGGACTTTGATTCCGGCATCATCAGGAGCTCCTTCCCTACAGGGCCTCAGCCTAGCCTCCTCCCTTCTCTAGATCCCTTCTCTTTTTCTAAGAAAATCACAAAGCATTAAGTGCTAGGAATAGAGGCATTAACATGACATGTTTCTATCTACAACAAATTCAGCATAAGACGTCCCAGTTATTGTGTGCCAACTAAGTGCCTGGCTAGGCAAACTGTTGTCTCATTATACTTTGTAACGTTCATGTCAACCCAACCACCTGAAGGCACAATTAGCATCTTCATTTTAGAGAGGAAAAGATGGCAACTAAGAGGAGGTAAGTCGCATGCTGCCAAAGGTTGCCCAATTAGGAATGATGGCTGTGAGCACTCAGACCCAGGACTCCATGCCACCAGAGCCAGTACCTCGTACCCCTAGGTGAGCCTGCCTCATCTGGTTCGGTGGGTAGGAAGGCAAACCAAGAGACAGTTCAACAGAAATACAGTGAGTGCTATGGGAGAACCTCCAGACGCATGGAAATGAGACTGGCATGAAACTGACACACAAGAAGTCTGTGTTTCTCCTCAAACTGGATACTTGCACATTTCTTCCCATTGACTAAGAGAAACACAGGACTGTCAGCTTACAAAGCAAACCATGATGCTGAGATGAAACCAGCATGCCCCTGGCTGCACAGATGGCTCTGTACACGACAGGGAGGCATTCAGCTGCCCACCAACAGGAATTCATGTCAGCCCTCAGAGGCCGGCAGACCTGAGCCGAATAGAGCTCCTGCACTTAGCAGCTCTACAGTGCTGCTCTCAAGACTTCCCTGGTTTGAGCCTGAGGCTCCTCCTCGGTCAAATGCAGACAAAATGTAAAAATAGAAAGGAAAGTAAGAGCGGAAAAGCACACAAAAACTTCCTGGCAAAAGGAGACATCCAATTAACAGGGATCCCCTATGAGTTCTCACGGGGTTCATATCCACTGGTGCAATCCAAGATTGCGGGGCAATCTCCTTGGACAGAAATGGAATCATCCGTGAGATATATAATTTGTTTTCTAAATATCAGGTTGGCAGTAGTTTGAGCAGCATCTGATGGAATCATTCTAGCCTGATATTTCACCCACATCCTTCTGACTTTGATCATCCACACCTCTAATTATTCCAGGCCATGTGCGATTCTGATCCTCATCGTGTACCATTTCCACCTATTTTACATCCCAAGTGTATTGAGAACCTCGGTCATCAACCAGTGTCTGAAAGGTTTGTTAATGTTCTTGGGCTACATCTTCCAAGGTGTGGAGAATATACTGAAATTAAAGTCTGCCTCTCCACCATAGGTGGCCAGAGGGGCTGCCAAGCCCATGAGAGGTCCTCCAGAAGATGGGAGCAAAGACCACCTGATTGAAAGGAAAAATTCCAAGTCCCAAAACAGCAGCAATGATTAGGAACTGAATTTCCTTCTCAAATATGTAGAATGCCCCTTGGAAAAGGAGTTTGAGTCTAGAAATGTTGTGTCTAATTTCAATATGCTGCAGTTCAAATAGCATTGCTGTTTGATGTTTTGAGCCCTTTTAATACATCAGATGGGATTTTTAATACCCAAAGGAATATATAAACTCTTTCCAAGCTAAACAAATGGAGGGCAAGCTGGAGAGTTAATAAACACACTTCTATAGGGTTTTGGCAACTTGCTAAGCCACTTCAGGTGCAGCGGTGAGCAGACCAATGGCAGGGGGAACACTGCTCCTCTTTGAGGGAAGCATGGCAGGATCACGGCTCACACCACCAACGGGCTGGAGACAATGCGCCGCAGAAATGCAGCTCGCAAACGTCAATGGTGTGGATAGCGCTCCCGCCCTGCCATGCCACATGCAAATAAACATTCTAAAAATACTCTGTGGCTCTGCCGGGCTCCTACCCTCCGGCATGGAAGAGGGAAGCCTCCCTGAGCTGTGCGCCCAGCCGAGCTCACACGTGCTCTCCCTTCTTTCCCACACATTGAGAAATGTACAAATGGGAAACTGTGAGAGACTAGCTCCTGTCAGGTAGAGACCTGTCTAGTCCTGACAGACATGCACCCCTCTCATTTTGCATCATGGACTCAGCAGGGAAAACAGTAATTTATAGCATTTCCTGTATGTAAACCTCGGCAAACACTGCTTATCAAAGAGCGAGTCAAGATAGCAACACCTACACAACCATTTCCATTCTATCTGGATCCTCCAAGTTATAATCATGGCCGCTTTTCCCCCTCCCAGCAGCTGAGAGAGAGAAGCAGTGAAGTCTGTCCCTCGCAAGGAGACTCAGAAGGACTGGAAGAAAAACCCACCAGGGGTTTCCATCCCAATTATTATAGTGACTTGAGACCACATTCCCACATTATGGTGCTATTTGAACAATTCAAAATAAAGTTCCCAAGGTAAGCATTTACCTCCTCTTCCCCTTTCAGAAACTTGAAAGCCAAGGCGTTTTTAGCAACCACAAACACACAGCACTAATTGGGCCGTTCACTGTGAGAGCTAGCATGGACTTATTCAAACCTGGCACAGTTCCCACAATACAAAAAGAAGGCAGTCTTTTATTAAGGGTTGAGTGCCATAGCTTCAATATTATATGACAAATCATTGAAAAGTGTTTGGATTTGATGGAGACATGTTTTAAATCTTTTATGCTGGAAAGAAGTCAATTTTAGGATGCAGAAGTTGTTCCCACCACGTTTGAGATGCAGAACAGGAAGAGAGAAAAGGCAGGGAGGTAGGGCAGGCTGGTGTTCCTCTACTGGGACTTGGGCATGACAGTGGAAAATTCAGAGAAGGGAACTATTTTGACTTCGGGAATTCACAGTCCTGCACGTTACTGCCCACCATGGCAAGGTATAAGGGAATAAGTGACACAGAAGGAAAGCCTAGGGGAAATAAAACACAGACCCTCCATCAGCACCGCAGAGGATTTGACCATTGGAGGGACTCTCAGCATGGCGTGGAAAGTTGATGTATTTAGAAATTAAATTAAGGCCATTTGAAAAGGCCACTGATTATTTCATGGGAAACTGAATCACACTGATTTACAAGTTTTAAACAAGTACAGTAGTTTGGCAAGAACTTCCTGAGCAGGAGATACAAAAATATTTCAACAAATTAGCAAATGTTTGCAAATTAGGTGGTTAAAAAACTGTTACATTTTAACGCCTACGAATTATATTATTCATGACAGTAATGTACTCCCACTGGCAAAGTCTGTATCTAATTTGCGTAATGAAGTATCTGATCATTATTGAATACGTGTAGTCTCCAATTCAGAATTCCAAATTTTTTATGAACCAAGAGCTCCAGGAGACCCAGAAGTGGCAAAAATCCAAGAGCTACTTTATGGAGGACTGTCGAATTGAAGCACAAACCTCACCATCCGCTATTCCTGATTGAAACTCTTAGTTTTACCTTCTGGGCTGAGAAATCTGGAAGAGAAAAGCAACCGGAGTTCTGTGGTTTTCCTACACCCCTGTCAACACAGATGGGTTTGTGGATTGTGCTCTATAAAAATATCTCCCATCTACGATGCAGTTACTCGATGCTTTCTGCACTGTGCAGAATGAAGGCCATGCAACATTTTGTAAAGCCACACACAGATCCTGTGAAGCAAGTCTTATTAGTTCGCCCCGTATGCAAAGGAGAAAATGAGGCCCTTTTTAAGTAACTAGTCAAGATCTTGGCACTAGTAAGTGTGGTGGCCAAGACTGCAATCCAGTCCCAGAGTCCATCCTGTTATGCTTCCTTCTTCAAGGAAAACACCATGTCCCCATTGTGCTGTGGATCCATTTTACAGGCTGCTTCCAGAAGGCCCTCTTGGTACGAACACCTGCAGGGCACTCACCAGGAACAGCCTGAAGACCTGTGGTAAAGCTGCCCACCCAGTAGGAGACCTCAACAGGAAATTGGAGTCGTTTGTAGGGAAATGGAATCCCTGAACCACGGTTCTCTGAGCTACAGCCCTCGAAACATGTCAACACAGCTTCGAGACCAATTACTTTCTTTCAGTTTAGCAGATAAATGAAAGGCGTGTGGGAGAAGTGGTGAGAGAAGACAAGTGTAACCACAGTTTTGGGGGCTTCCAGGAAGATGGGCAAAACCTGTGTGCAGATGCCAACATGAAACTGATGGCAATATAATTTTTATGAAGAGCGATGAGTGATACTACCAGAAAGAAAAAAAAAGAGCACAGACAGAAAAACAAAAACAAAAAGTAGATTTATTTCAGAAATCATTATCTTGCCAGTGTGGAGATGTGACAAGACGTTTAAAGCTATGACCTTCAAGATACACATGTTTAAAATTGTATTTCTGATGAATTCGATTTCTGAGCTGGCTTTAAGTCTTCAACAGTACAATCGACTCTTATTCCAAGAATGCCTTTATAGACCCCTTTCTCGACGAAGGGGGTAGGGAGTTATCAAGACGGAAAGAAATGTACCGGAAAGTAGTAAAAACATGACATTCTTTTTAGATACTCACTTTTGTGAAACTTGTTGACAGTCACAAATGCCCAGAAAATATGGGCTGAGTTGTTTTCGATTGCTGTTTGAATAACAGATTAATTTAATAATCAGTGGGATATTGAATGACAAAAATTATTGGTTAGAGTGGCCAAACCACGAACCCTAATGACATTCTTATGTAAATTCTTATTTTCCTTTAGGCTCCTGCGTTCTTAATAAACCCTATATTTTTGAAAATCCTTTTTTAAACATCTCAAACTGTCCCTCTGTGTTATAATATATACACATATGCTATAGGCAGACAAACGTTCACTTTTGAATGCCCCACTTGAAGGTTTCTATTTAGAGTGACTGAGTCACCTCTTGATGTACTTTCCATAAAAAACCATCCAGTGAATTTGGAAACAGAGTCCAGAAAAAGAGTGGGGAGCAACCGGTCTTCAAAGACCTTCAAAGACCAAAGAGACATCTACTGCACAACCAGAGCCACCTGACACGGTGTCCTCAGTTCCAGAAAAACGCTGAGACCTCAAGGTCATCTGACCTCTTCTAAGAGATGGGCACATTGCTGATGAGCGTCCACGTGCAAGCTGCAGCTAAAGCAAGTTCCCGTGGGAAGTGCGCAGTTCCTGGGGATTGCTGTGCTATGGTTTGCCATTGCTTGTGGAGGAAAGTAATCGCTGCTTTGAGACCAGTTTGTAATGGACACAGTTTTGTACGTTCCATTGCGGAAGGCGAGATGTTTTTCTATGAAAAAGATCTTAGTGCATAATTTCTGAAATACTATAATTTTCACCAAACTCAGTTTCCAGCTCGCTCCTGGCCAAATGCTGTAGAATTGTGTTATTTTTGAATGTCATTACCCCTGACCTTAAGTTACCTAGAAATTTGGTCAAAAATTAGTAATTGTCAAGAGAGAACTATATCTGAAATCTCTCACTCCTTCCAGGCAAATGTTGACAAATTGCTGCATGATTTAGACACAAAACAATGTGTAATTCTGGTCCTTGGGTTGTGACCAATAGTGTTGAACCATCTGTTGTCCTGAAATGTCTATAAGACCTGGAGAAAAGAAGGATATAAAAAACTAATAAGGGGCCAGTGCCGTGGCTCACTTGGTTAATCCTCTGCCTGCGGCGCTGGCATCCCATACGGGTGCCGGTTCTAGTCCCAGTTGCTCCTCTTCCAGTCCAGCTCTCTGCTGTGGCCTGGGAGGGCAGTGAAGGATGGCCCAGGTGCTTGGGCCCCTGCACCCGCATGGGAGACCAGGAAGAAGCACATGGCTCCTGGTTTTAGATTGGCGCAGCACCGGCCATAGCAGCCATTTGGGGAGTGAACCAACGGAAGGAAGACCTTTCTGTCTCTACTTGTCAAATAAATAAATAAATAAATAAACTAATAAAAGTAACTTTGTTTTCCTCCTTAACATAGTCCATCCCAAGGCCCACAAATGCAAAAGCTCCTACAAAACACAAAGTGTTATCTTCATAAATACTATGATGGATCTTCTAATAAACTCTATCTCCTAAATGCAACAGGTAAGGACATAAAGTTATATGCAAAAAAAAAAAAAGTGAGAATAAAAGGGTTTAAATTTTTAAAAGCATCTAAAGAGATGGTGAGTTTATTTCTATGTTATGTGAGTATTATATCATAATGTCTCATAAAACTTTAAAAAGATGTTTAGATTAGCAAGAAAAATACTCATGAATTGATTTCTCTTTCAACTAGTTACCCCAGTGATCTGCAAAGAGGAGGAGGAGGTAAAAATAAATGGATTTTTGGCTCTGTTAGGCCCAAAGTGTACGTGTGCTGGAAGGGCGGCGCATGTCCTGTCTGGAACAGGGGTTTGTGGCTCTAGAGGCCCCTGTCACCACTGCTATCGCTAGGATTTTTCCCATCATCTGGAAGCTGAACATTTTTTTTTCTACCTTAAACCTTTCGGATGTTCCAAACTGGTGTCAGGGTAGCATTTGAAGTCCTTTTGAGGGCCAGTTCTCTTTGATGAGATCAAAGGAGCAACATGATCCCGCCCTTAACTCATTCCTGTCTCCTCTCTCCTCACCCCTCATTCTCTGTTCCAGTTTCCCTGAGCTTCCAATTTGTTGAACAAGTCACACGTCTGCTGACTCCACCACTCTTGCCTCTGCCTAAATATACTCACCTGCCTAGTCCCCCTCATCCTACTACTTCTTCCAGGCCAGGAATTGACAGTGTCTTATCATTGCTGTCTCTTCAAAATGTAGCTCACTCAGTCAGGGATGTAACAGACACTCTGGAAACATTTGCTGAAGTCCTTAGCTGTCTTCACATTTTTTCACCCTCAGGTCCTGTTTCATTTTCTGAGCTAGTTCCTTAGTGACTTCATTAGCTCACTCTTAGATCTCCCATCCTATCCACTAAATTTTCATTGCACAAGTTAGAGATTAGAAGCAGGCAAACCCAATCTGTGAAGTTAGAAATCAAGAGAACAGTTCCTTTATTTACGGTTGGTGGGGTCTGTGCTTAGAAGGGGCTGGCACTTTGGCGTAGGGGGTAAAGCCATTGCCCACAGTACCAGCATCCCACATATGCATCAGTTCAAGTCCTGATGCTCCACTTCTGATCCAGCTCCTTGCTAATGCACCTGGGAAAGCAGTGGAAGATGACTCAGATGAACCTCCTGACTCAGCTTTGTTTAGGCTCAGCTATGGCCGTTGAGGCCATTTGGCAAGTGAACCGGCAGATGGAAGATCTGTTTGTCCCTCTCTTCCCTGTAACTCTTTCAAATAAATAAATAATTCTTCACAAAAGGAGAAGAGAAGAAGAAGACAGATTAGCTTACAATGTCCTCTCATGTTTCTTTAAAAAAAAAAAAAAAACACTTATTTTTTTATTTACTTGAAAGGCAGAGAGGGACAGACAAAACAGAAAGCTCCCAGCTACTGGCTCACTCCCAGATGCCTACAACAGCCATGGCTGGGCCTGGCTGAAGCTGGGAGCCCAGAACTCAATCTGGGTCATATTCCTGGTTGACAAGAACGCAGGTATTGGCCTGCGCCACGGCTCACTAGGCTAATCCTCCACCTGCGGCACTGGCATCTGGGGTTCTAGTCCTGGTCGGGGCACCAAATTCTTTCCCGGTTGCTCCTCTTCCAGTCCAGCTCTCTGCTGTGGCCCGGGAGTGCAGTCGAGGATGGCCCAGGTCCTTGGGCCCTGCACCCGCATGGGAGACCAGGAGAAGCACCTGGCTCCTGGCTTTGGATCGCAGTGTGCGGGCCAGAGCAGCCATTGAGGTGTGAACCAACAGAAAATGAAGACCTTTCTGTCTCTCTCTCTCACTGTCCACTCTGCCTGTCAAAATAAGGTAAAATAAAATAATTAAAAAAAAAAAAACACAGGTATTGAGCTAACATGTGCCGCTCCTCAGGGTGCGAATTAGCGGAAGCTGGTATGCAAAGAGCAGCTGGGACTGGAACCCAGGCCCTGAGAGGTGGGATGTGGGTGTCCAAGGGGACATCCTCACCTTTACACCAAATACTGGCCCTAGTCTCTTCATTTCTTAACGGGGTGCTGTTTGCAAAGAAAGTGCTCACTTAACATTACTGTGAACATATAGTTTGGACACTCTCCTGAAACTGTTACATTCTAATCAGACATTTACTGAAAGGAGAAGCGCAAGCCCTCTTTTTTTCCCCACCCAGATCCCTCAGTCTTCACTGTTTTGCCTCTGCAGTGTCGGACTGAGCTGCTGGAGGGTGATCTTGAAATATAGATCTGATGGGAAGTCCTGCAAAGCTTGCATGCCTTTTCACAGCTGCCAGCAACCCGGCAAGGCCTTCCCCAACTTCCCAATCTCTTGTGTGTCTTCAGTTCCGGATCTGAAGCTTCTACTCTGCAGCTATACTTACCCATCTTTGCAGCCCCTCAAAACACTGGCACAGCTTTGTATTCTAGAGTAACAGAGTGACCTCCAGTGCCCATGGAATGAAAGGTAGTTGCTTCTTTACTTTGAAATCTGTAGTTCACTTATTTTAATCAAACTGCATCCTTAATTTCTTAATTATGAATCGATAAGGAAAAAATACTGCCTGCCCTAGTAACCTCCTGTCTCGGTTCCATTTTTTTCCTGTCGGAATGGAAGAACCCTAACTTCACTAGCATCTTATCTCCTGAATATGATGGCCTCCATTCTCTAAAAGACTCTGGCCTCCTCACGGAGTTGCAGTTTTGATAACTGGGGTACAGTATCCTCTCAGTTACAAAGGTACTCAATCACTATAAAACCAGTGTCATCCACTTCACAAAACCACAGAACCATGAAGTGTCACCAACCATTGACCTGTGATCAACTAAGACATATGTGTGCTGTATCTTTTTCTATAAGGGGTTCTATAGGTAGGTGTGAAGTGACATTAGATTATGAAAAGGAAAAGTCACATTTCAACAGGATGTTTTTCAGAAACTTTCTATCTGTATGGTATTGGGCATCCCAGTCAATTTATGCTGCTGTAACAAAATGCCTCATGTGAGCCGGCACTGTGGTATAGGGGTTAAAGCCACCACCTGCAGTGCCAGAATCCCACATGGGCACGGGTTCAAGTCCCAGCTGCTCTACTTCTGATCTAGCTTTCTGCTATGGCCTGGGAAAACAGTAGAAGATGGCCCAAGCCCTTGGGCCCCTGCACCTGTGTGGGAGACCTAGAAGAAGTTCCTGGCTCCTGGCTTTGGATCAGCACAGCTCTGGCCATTGCAGCCAACTGGGGAGTGAACCAGCGGATGGAAGACCTTCCTCTCTCTGCCTCTTCTTCTCTGTGTAACTCTTTCAAATAAATAAATCTTTAAACAAAAAAATGCTTCAGGTTGAGTAACCCATAAACTACAGAAATAGACTGCTTACAGTTAGGGATGCTGGAAAATCTAAGATCAGGGCACCAGCACACTCGGGGTCCAGTGAGGTTGTCTGTGTTTCAAAGATAGAACCTTCCAGCAACGTCCTCACACAGTGGCAGAGACAGACAGCCTCTCGGCAGCCTCCTTCGTCACCTCGTCACCTCCTAAGTGTGCCATCCCTTAACACCTTCACATCAGGGTTCGGCTCCGACAGAGGACTTGGGGTGGCCACCAACCTCCAGGCCATTACGGAGTGCTCTCTCTGTTCCAGGCACTGCACTGAGTTCCCAACATTTCCTTCTTCCAACAAGCCCGTGATGTGCTAGCTACCATTACTCTCCAATCACCCAGGGAATGGCTGAGCTTCACAGAGTTGATTTTCTTGCCCAAAGTCACACAGCAATGAATGGAGTTAGAATTCACTTTCTGAACTCTACTTGCAAGACCCCTGCACAAAACCACTGGACGTCCATGCTTTCCTGTAGCGCCTCTAGGACGTCCCCAGCCAGAAAAATAGAACTGTAATACGGCCGAGTGGGCAAAGAGGAAAGCCGCCCTGCTCCGAACCCATGAAACACTCAAACAAAACATACACACATACTCAACAGCTTCAAGAGAAGACACTCGAAGTCAACTTGCACTTTTATAACCAAATGTAAAAACCTGACTATCTGGCACCCTCTGAGGCTCTGAAAAGGAAAAACAATATTGCCCATGAGAAATCAAGCTTCAAGTTTAAAGTACATGCTGCTTAGGAAAAATATTTACTGAAATTACATGGTACAGAAACCCCTAAATACAAAAGAGTCCATAGCAGTGATTCCCAGGCAGTCAATACTAATAAGATGCAAAAAAGAAGCCTAAGATCAAATCCACTGTGAAGAGAAACTCGTACTCTGTTTGGTTCCCACAGAAATAATAAATAACAGTAAACATCAGTTAAGTCAAGAAGGACAAACTCAGGAGCCAATAGCCTACTATAAAAGACAGCAGCCAAGAAAAGAGAGGGTGGGTATTCCCCAAGCTCTTTTCTAGAACGATCTTAAAAAATCTCCATCTTATGTTACAGAGAACCTAAGAAGTAGGCTCTAAATAAAGGAAAACATTTGTTTTTAAAGGAAGTCAACAGAAGTTCTAAAAACAAAGTTATCCTTATTAAAAACTCAGTGGATTCTTTAAGCAGCAGGCCAGAGATAACCAAAAGGATATTAGTGAACAGTAATATGAGTTTAAAAAACCTATCTGGAATTAAAAAAAAAAAAGAAATTTCTGTGTAGAATCACTTTAGAAAAAGTTCAGAACATGAACAAGAGAGCAATGGTAGAAGTCATTAGGGAAGGAGAAGAAGCCATATTATTTCCAATAGTGCAATGCTGAAAGAAGACAATAGAACGGTTTCTTCAAAAACAGTTCAATTTAGATGCTATGGAGTTAAATCATCAATGTAGAATACCCATTAAATGAAGTAAGGCATCCTAGACGATGATAATTTACCACTCCCAGATTACTCCTGAAAAAATGTGTGAAGTTACGTAAAACAAAAAACAACATTCAAAAAAAAAGGCAATGGTGAGTAAACAATGGGGTGAAAATGAAGGTAAACAGGCAGTGTACTATAGGCAGTAACACACAGTAAGATATTTAGTAGGTTAAAAACAGAACTGAAATGCTAGGAGATATTACAGGAAAGCGATGGGAGGTAATCCAAGTTAGAGCATTCTGAGTTTTTCTTCATCTGCAAGAGGGTGGAGATGCTCAGTAATGCAACCATGTTAAAAAGCTACCAAAACACTATGGCTTTTACATGCTAGGAAGGGAAAAAGGAATAGAGAAAACTCAGTATTTCAAAGGGAAGTCAATAACCACCACCAAAGCAGCAAAGAAAGCACACTGGACAGAAAGCATCTAAAACCATGGTGTAAAAAATCCCAATTCTTCAATAAGCACAACACATTTTAAAAGATGAAGTCTACCAGATCAGAGAGATAATAAATTCCACACGCTGGTATATTCTATTTTTGAACCGAAATCCTAATGTGAAATGACAAAAGGGGTTGCAAACAGAGGGAAGGGGAAAAATCGTAGATTAATTAATATCTAAAATAGATTATGCACAAAAAAGATTTGAAATCCCTATACCCAGCTATTAAAGAATGTATGTCACTTTCAAAAACACATCAGCAACGGGCCAGCACTGTGGTACAACAGGTTAAGTTGCTGCTTGTGATGCCAGCATCCCATATCAGAGTGCTGGTTAGAGTCCCAGCTTCTCTACTTCTGACTCAGCTTCCCACTAATGTACCTAGGAAGGCTGTGGATGATGGCCCAAGTACTTGGGTCCCTGCCACATGGAAGACCCAGATGGAGTTCCTAGCTCCTGGTTTCAGCCTGGATCAGACCTGGCTGTTGCAGCCATCTGGGGAGTGAACCAGTGTATGAGATTCTCTCTCTGCCTTTCAAATAAATAAACAAACCTTTAAAAAAAACATGTTAGGAAAATGGCGTAGTCTTATCTATGGCACGATCTACACCATCCTAGGCTCTAGTCCCTGCCACCATTGCTGGAAGCCAGGTGGCACATGGCCCAACCACTGGTGTCAAGCTCCACTCCCATCCTAATGGGATTCGCTGCTCCTGCTTCACTGCCCGCCCTCCAGCAAAGTTTTAAAAGAACTTGTTCCTGAATACATGGCTCTCTCTTCACTCTCTTCTCTCTTGCCCTCTCCTTTGTCTCGGCTCCTCTCATCTTCTCTCTCTCTCCCCACTTTCTCCTCTCTCTCATCTTACTTTCTCTTGCTTACTCTTCCTTCTCCCTTGGCTCCTCCCTCTTCTCTGCTCACTCGCTCTCTTCTCTCTCCTCTCCTCTTCTCTGCTCTCTCTCTCTCTTACTCTCCTTTTCTTTCCTCACCTTTTCCCTTTGGGCTGCTGAGTTTTCCCCAATAAACCCATTCCCTTACTCCAGTGTTTGGTGTGTTTTGTGGTGATCTTACAACATACACACACATAGACAAGTTTCCACACACTGAAAAAAGTGCTAATGGGCCCACAATGCCATTTAATTATATATCAATAATGAAAAAAAGTCACTCTAAAGACCATATATGAAGATATTTTACAACACTAAATGTTCACAGATCAAGAAAATAGTGAAAATTAGAAAGAGGTGGTTCCAAGATGGTGGAGTGGGGAGGGAGCTTACTTTTCTAGCCTAGGAGGAGGAGAAGATAATTAACAAAAAGTGGAGAGAGTGTAATCTCAGGGAAGAATTAGGGAAAAAAAACAGCAGAGAAAACTCTACCAAAATTAGAGGGACACGATGGACCTACATGAAAGGTGTAGGTGCCCACTGGTCATGACTCCAGCAGCCAAGAGGCTACACACCAGCGCTAGAAAGTGAGAAGTGAGGTGAGACTAGACTGCAGCAGCCCAAGCTACTGGGAGAAAAGCTGCAAGAAGAGCCGAGAGGGAAGCGGCCTTGGAGCCCCATAGGTGAAAGTATATCAGCCAAACTAGAGGAAAACTAAAAAGGATGGGACAGACACATTTCTCTCTCCCCGATCACTTTACAATGGCATCTTGTAACAATCCAATAGAGTGGGTGCCACTTTGGACATACATAACAGCTGCACTGGCCCATGTCTGCACCCAGCAACCAGCCAAGCAGAGACTTCTGACTCTGGTGGGGAGAACTAACAGGTGGCTAGGCGCTTGTGACTGTGTGAGGCTTCTGTACTGGGACTGAGAAAAAAATTTAGGGTATATGGGAGGACTCAAGGTGTGGCTAGGACTTTGAGCAGTCTCAGTGGGAGACTCCACAAGCTCGGGGGTTCCTGATTATCTGGTGAGACATCCTGGGGAATCAGAACTTACACTGAGGACTGCATGGATCCTTTGTGTGGCCCTTGGGATAGAATGGATGACTATTAATACCCACTGGGGCCAATGCTCAGTGGCCTAAGGAGAGGAGCTCAGAATAAACCTCCCTTCTGATTAAAAAAAGAGAGAGAATTTACCACACCAATCCTGGGTAAGTCACCTTGGCATGCCCTTAACCCTGAACAGAGCTCATTGGCCACACCCACACAAGCATCTAGAGATTCAATGAAAGCAGACATTCCACTTATCTACAGTCATAATATAACGATAAAAGCCGCCATAGCAAAAACAAACAAAATAAGTATCTCCACAAATGTCAAACAAACTTATCAATCCAAGAAACAATAAGGAAGACAACATGACAACCCCAAAAGAACAGGACATTTCAATACTAGATTGTGATTACAAAGACAATGAGATAGAAGAAATGCAAGAAATGGAATTCAAAAAACTGACCATAAGATGACATAGAAGTTATCAAAAGCAAATGCATGAACTACTAAAATCTGTATAGGACATGAAAGAAAATTTCTCCCATGAAATTGAGATCTTAAGGAGAAATCAAAATGAAATGAAGAATTTGATAGAACAAATAAAAAATGCAGTGGAGAGCCTTAAAAACAGAATTGGTGAGGCAGAACAGAGAATATCGCACTTACAAGACAAAGCACAGAAAAGTATACAATCAAACCAGAGATAAGAAGAGGAAATTAGAAAACTAAAAAACACTGTTGGGAATTTACAGCATACTATAAAAATAACCCAACATACTGGTTCTAAGAGTTCCTGAAGGTATGGAGAGAGATAAATGATTAGAAGGCCTTTTTAGTGAAATAATAGCAGAAAACTTCCCTGGTTTGGAGAAATAAAGGGACATCCAAGTACTGTAAGTACACAGAACTCCCAATAAACATAACCAGAAAAGATCCTCACTATGACACTTTGTCATCAAACTCACCACAGTAAAACAAAGATTCTAAAATGTGCATGAGAGAAACGCCAGATTACTTTCAGAGGCTCTCCAGTTAGAATCACAGTGGCCTTCTCATAAAAAGCCCTATAGGCTAGGAGACGATAGCAAGATATAGTCCAAGTCTTAAGAGAAAAAAAACTTACCTGAGAATATTATACCCTGCAAAGCTCTCATTTGTGAATGAGGTGAAATAAAGATCTTCCATAACAAACAGAAAATTAATCTGTCACCACCTGTCCAGCCCTACAAAAGATGCTTCTTAAGGATGTACTGCATGCAGAAACATGGCCATCATTACAAAAGAAGGTAAAGGAAGAAAATCTCTCAAAAAAAGATCAAAGGAAATTCAAAGTAAAAATTAGAAATATTTTTGGAAAAATGGCAGGACAAAATCATTACTTATCAATAGTCACCTTGAATATAAATGGCCTCAACTCCCCAGACTGACTGAATGGATTAAAAAACAAAATGTATCTATTTACTGCCTACAAGAAACACATCTCACCAAGAAAGATACACAAAGACTGAAAATGAAAGGATGGAAAAAGATACTCCATGCCAACAGAAACCAAAAAATAGCAGGTATAGCTATCTTAATATCAGATAAAATAGACTTTAACACAAAAATGATTAAAAGAGATAAAGAAGGACACTATATAATAATTAAGGAATCAGTTCAACAGGAAGATATAACTATTATAAATATATATGCACCTAAAGCCGGCGACGCGGCTCAGTAGGCTAATCCTCCGCCTGCGGCGCCGGCACACTGGGTTCTAGTCCTGGTCGGGGCGCTGGATTCTGTCCCAGTTGCCCCTCTTCCAGGACAGCTCTCTGCTTTGGCCCGGGAGTGCAATGGAGGATGGCCCAAGTGCTTGAGCCCTGCACCCCATGGGAGACCAGGAGAAGCACCTGGCTCCTGGCTTTGGATCAGCGTGGTGCACCAGCCACAGCGCGCCAGCCATGGCGGCAATTGGAGAGTGAACCAACAGCAAAGGAAGGCCTTTCTCTCTGTCTCTCTCTCTCTCACTGTCCACTCTGTCAAAAAAAAAAAAAAAAAAGAAAAAGAAAAGAAAAGAAAAAAAATATATAAGAAATGTTAAGGGATTTAAAGGGAGACTCAGACTCCAATACAATAGTATTGGGGGACTTCAATACTCTACTTTCGGCAATGGACAGATCAACCAACAGAAAACCAACAAGTAAACAGGAGATATAATGGACACTACAGACCAAATGGATCTAACAGATATATACAGAACTTTTCATCCTATAGTTGCAGAATATACATTCTTCTCAGCAGAACCTACTCTAGCACTGACCACATACCATTGACCACATACCAGGCCATAAAGCAAGTCTCAGCAAATTCAAAAACATTGAAACCAAAGTGTGCATCTTCTCAGACAACAAATGCAATGAAGCTGGAAATCAGCAACTCAGGAATCTCTAGAGCATATACTCTAGAGATTTAAAGAAGATCTAACTCCAATTCTTCTCAAGTTATTCAAAAACAATTGAAAGAGGGAATCCTCCCAAATTCTATGAAGCCAGCATCACCTTAATTCCTAAACCTGAAAAATATGCAACAGAGAAAGAGAACTACAGTCCAATTTCCTTGATGACCACAGATAAAAAAAATCCTCAACAAAATTCCAGCCAATCAAATCCAACAACGCATCAGAAAGAGCATCCACCTACACCAACTGGGATTTACTCCTGGCATGAAGGGATGGTTCATCATTTGCAAATTGATCAGTGTGATATATCACAATAACAAACTGCTGAAAAAAAACATATGCTTATCTTGATAGATGCACAGAAATCATTTGATTAAATACAACACCTTTTCATGATGAAAACTCTAAGGAAATTGGGTATAGAAGGACCATTCCTCAATACAACCAAGGCAATTATGACAAAACCACAGCCAGCATCATAGTGAATGGGGAACAGTTGGAAGCATTCCCACTGAGACCTGGTCACACACACAGATGCCCACTCTCACCACTGCTATTCAGTATGGTCCTGGAGGTTTTCGCTAGAGCCATTAGGCAAGAAAAAAAAAATCAAAGGGATACCAATTGGGAAGGAGGAAGTCAAACCATCCCTATTTGCAGAGGACATGATTCTTTATTTAGTGGATACAAAGAACTCCACTCAGAGACTATTGGAACTCATAGAAGAGTTTGGTAAAGTAGCAGGATACAAAATCAATACACAAAAATCAACAGCCTTTGTATACACAGGGAATGCCATGGTTCATAAAGAACTTCTGAGATGAATCCCATTCACAATAGCTAAAAAAAAAAATCAGATACCTTGAAATAAACTTAACCAAGGATGTCAAAGTTCTCTACAATGAGAACTATAAAACATTAAAGAAATAGAAGAATCAAAAAAAGGAAAAACCTTCCATGTTCTTGGATTGCAAGAACCAATATCATCAAAATGTCCATTCTTCCAAAGCCATTAAAGATTCAATGCAATGCTAATCAAAATACCAAAGACATTCTTCTCAGATCCAGAAAAAATTATGCTGAAATTCACATGGAGGCACAGGAGAACCTGAATAGCTAAAGCAATCTTATACAACAAAACCAAAGCTGGAGGCATCACAATACCAGATTTCAAGACGCACTACAGGGCAATTATAATCAGACCAGCCTGGTACTGGTCCTAAAACACTGATAGACCAATGGAACAGAATAGAAACACCAGAAATCAATCCAAACATCTAACTTATATTTGATCAAGGAGGTAAAATAAATCCCTGGAGCAAGGACAGTCTATTCAACAAATGGTGCTGGGAAAACTGGATTTCCACATGCAGAAGTATGAAGCAAGACCCCTACCTTACACCTTACACAAAAATCCACTCAAGATGGATTAAAGATTGAAATCTACAACCCGACACCATCAAACTGTTAGAGAACATCAGAGAAACCTTGCAAGATATTGGCACAGAGAAAGTCGTCTTGGAAAAGACTCCAGAGGCCCAGGCAGCCAAAGCCAAAATTAACAACTGGGATTACATCAAATTTTGAAGTTTCTGTAAGGAAAAAAAAAAAAAAAACAGGAACGTGAAGAAGCAACTAACAGAATGGGAGAAATTATTTGCAAACTATGCAACAGATAAAGGATTAATAAGCAGAATCTACAAAGAAATCAAGAAACTCCATAACAAGAAAACAGACAACCCAGTTCAGAGATGGACTGAGGACTTAAACAGACATTTTTCAAAAAAGGAAATCAAAATGGCCAACAGACATATGAGAAAATGTTCAGGATCACTAGCCATCAGGGAAATGCAAATCAAAACCACAGTGAGGTTTCACCTCACCCCAGTTACAATGACTTTCATACAGAAATCAACAAATGCTGGCAAAGATGTGAGGAAAAAGTTACTCTAATCAACTGTTGGTGGGAATGCAAACTGGTAAAGCCACTATGGAAGACTGTTTGGAGATTCCTCAGAAACATGAATATAGTCCAAAAAACCATATGATCTAGCCATCCTACTCCTTGGAATTTACTCAAGGGAAATGAAGTCGGCAAATAAATGAGCTATCTGCATCTCCATGTTTATTGCAGCTCAATTCACTATAGCTAAGATATGGAATCAACCAAAATGCCCATCAACAGAAGACTGGATAAAGAAATTATGGAGTACATACTCTATGGAATACTACACAGTGGTAAAAAAAAATGAAATTCGATCACTTACAACAAAATGGGTGAATCTGGAAAATACCATACTTAAGTTAAACAGCCAGTCCCAAAGGGATAAATATCATATGTTCTCCCTGATCTGTGCACCTAAAAGCAAACCTGTAGAAGTGAAATTAACACTATGAGAAGCAATGACTTGATAGGCCCTTGTCTGGACAGTTGAGGAACAGCTTATTAGTTTTTTGTTTAATGATTTTCTTTTTCTACTTAATAATATTGGTTGAACTCTTAAGCTAACACAGAATTATTCATAGGTGTTTAAATCCAACTGAAAATTGATCCCTGTTAAAAATAACAGTGGGAATAAGAGAGGGAGAGGATGTACAGTTCTGCATACATTCCCTCAGACTTACCCCTAAGGGTAAAACTAAAAACTTGACATGGGACTCCAAATCCCATTAAGCTTGGTGGTACTAATGCCATCTTATTTGTTAAAGTGATGATTTTAAGTGTGTAGCTGATCATATAGAGAGGAATAAGTGTCAAAGGGATCACATAAATAAGATCAAGTGTCTGCTAATAACAACAGATAGAATTTGAAAGTAGATAATGATTCAACATGGGAAGCAGGCCACAAAACAGACTCATAGAATGACAAACGCCCTAAGCAGCGCTCTGTCCTCAGTATCAGCCCTTTAGGCATCCGGATCCAGCTCAAAAGCCAATGATAGCATTTCAGGCATGGAAAGCCAAGACACTGTGGCCAAAAACGTCCTACATGAAGGATCTCTGTGAGTGAGATCCCAGGAGAAAGAAGTGGCCATCAAAGAAGGAGGTACCTTTCTCTGAAGTGGAGGGGAGAGAAATTCCACTTTGCTTATGGCCCTGTCTAAATACTAACAGAGTTTGGGACTCAAAAGGCTTCCAGAGCCTTGACAGTTCGTGACAAGAGCCTCAGGTGATGACAAACATCATAAATAAAGTGTCAATTGTTAAATCAACAACAGGAGTCACTGTGCATTTGCTCCCCATGTAGGACCTCTGTCCTTAATGAGTTGTATTATGAGAATTAACAGTAAAACTTGTCTTTAAACCGTACTTTATACTTCGTGTGTCTGTGGGGGAGCAAACTATTGAAATCTTTACTTAGTATAGAGTTGGTTTTCTGTGCATAAAGATAAATAAAAATGAATCTTAATGAAGAATGGGGTGGGAGAAGGAGTAGGATGTGGGATGGGAGTGGGGGTGGGAGGGTGGGTATGGGGGGGAAGAACTGTTATATTCCTAAAGCTGTACCAAGAAATTTATATTTATTAAATAAAAACTTTCCAAAAAAAAACTGAAATAAAAGAAACAGAATAGAATAACAAAAAAGTCCCATGAGTGGTCTCCAAAAGGCTCATGCAAAATGTTTCTTATGAAAAAACTGTGTGGCATTAATTTCTTTCACAAAAATAAATTTACATTTTAATTTCATTTTTCCAAGAATGCTTTTTAAAGGTTTATTTATTCACTTGAAAGGCAGAGTCATAGAGAGAGGATTAGAGACAAAGCATTCACCTGCTGGTTTAACTTCCAAATGGTTGCATCAGCAAGGGCTGGGCCAGGCCAGGCCAGAGCCAGAGCCAGGAACTGCACCCAGGTCTCCCACGTGGGTGGCAGAAACCCAACTGGACTACCCTCTGCTGCTTTCCCAGGTGTATTAGCCGAAAGCTGGATGGGAAAGTAGCTGGGATTCAAACTGGCACTCCTCTATGGGATGCTGCCCTCAAAAGTGGTGGCTTATACCACCATACCACTAGGCACTTTTCATCAAAATAAAACACTATTAACACATGCATGCCACAAGCTTGAAATATGAAGCGAAATGGGTAATTTTCTAAGAAAACTAATCACCAAAATAATTTTTAAAAGAAATGAAAAATCCAGAGCTATCTTATCAAAAAAGAAACTTAGTCAGTAGTTGTAATTTTTTTTTTTTTTGAACAGGCAGAGTTAGACAGTGAGAGAGAGACAGAGAGAAAGGTCTCCCTTTTCCGTTGGTTCACCCCCCAATGGCCACTGCGGCCGGTGCACTATGGCTGGTGCACCACGCTGATCCGAAGCCAGGAGCCAGGTGCTTCCTCCTGGTCTCCCATGCAGGTACAGGGCCCAAGCACTTGGGCCATCCTCCACTGCACTCCCAGGCCACAGCAGAGAGCTGGACTGAAAGAGGAGCAACCAGGACAGAATCCAGCGCCCCGACCGGGACTAGAACCTGGTGTGCCGGCACCGCAGGCAGAGGATTAGCCTATTGAGCCACGGTGCCGGCCAGTAATGTGTGTAATTTTACACACATACTCACTCACAGAAAAATCCCATTAGTCACTAATACTATTATGGGATTTACCAAAGCTACAAAAAACCAGGTATTCCATCATTTAAGAAATGTTACAGATATTAGAGAATAAAGGGAATTCTCCAAGTAATTTTGTGACCTTAACAGCAAAATTAAATGATGGTAGAAAATGAAAGCCACTCACTTCTTTTGAACACAGGTACAACTGTTCACAGTGACATATGAATGAAATGAAGATGTTTTTGCTTCTTTTGTAGTCATAACAATGAGGATCCATTTATCCCCTTAGACAGCCTATCTACTATGAATGATACAAATGGCAATTCGGACATACACAGCCTCTAACAATGGGGCACATTCTGATAAATGAGGCATGGGGTGATTTTGTTGTTGTGCCAACATCATAAAGTATACTTATGTAAACTAAGACAGCTATAGTGGCTCTATGCCATATAATCTTATGTGATCACTATTGTATACACAGCTTGTCCTTGAAAGAAATGTTATTTGGCACATGACTGTGTATGTATATATTCAACAAAATTAAATTTAAAAAATTTTAACAGTAGGGGTTGGCACTATGGCACAGAGGGTAAAGCCGCCACTTGCAGTGCTGCCATCCCATATAGGCACCGGTTAGAATCCCGGCTGCTTCACTGCCAATCTAGCTCTCTGCTATGGTCTAGGAAAGTGGCAGCAGATAACCCAAGTCCTTGGGCCCCTGCACCCACATGGGAGACCCAGAAGAAGCTCCTGGTCGGCCCAGCTGTGGCCATTTGGGGAGTGAATCAGCAGATGGAAGACTCACTTTTTCCCTCTCTCTGTCTCCCCCCACCTCTGCCTCTGCCTCTCTAACTCAGCCTTTCAAATAAATCTTTAAAAATTTTTATAACAATGTAACTCAACATACTGATAAACTAAGTATGTTATTCCTTATTTTAGTAATTATTTGAAAATTTCAGTGAATTTTTTAAATAAAATTCAACATCTACTCAGGGTTCAACAATAACAACAGGGGCCGGCGCCATGGCTCACTAGGCTAATCCTCCGCCAGCACACCGGGTTCTAGTCCCAGCCGGGGCACCAGATTTTGTCCCAGCTGCTTGTCTTCCAGTCCAGCTTTCTGCTGTGGCCCGGGAGTGCACTGGAGGATGGCCCAAGTGCTTGGGTCCTGCACCCGCATGGGAGACCAGGAGAAGCACCTGGCTCCTGGCTTCGGATCAGCATGGTGCGCCGGCCACAGCGTGCCGGCCGCAGCGGCCATTGAGGGGTGAACCAACGGCAAAGGAAGACCTTTCTCTCTGTCTCTCTCTCTCATTGTCCACTCTGCCTGTCAAAAAAATAAATAAATAAATAAACTGGCAAAATTTCCTTTAATCTAATAAATGGGTAACTAACCAAAGTCTGTAGCAACTGTGCATATGAATAATAGTGATGGCTGAACAACAATGTGAATGTACTTAACTCTGGATGCTACATGTAAAAATAGTGAAAATGACAAATTTTATATTAGTTATATTTACTACAATAAAATGCATTTAAAAAAACATCACACCTAAAGTGGAATTATTAGAAGCAATCCCTTTAAATCAGGAATGAGACATGACTACCTACTCCCATTGCTGCTGTTCAATAATATATCAGAAGTCCAGTGTGATAAAACCCAACAACTGGGGAGATCAGAAAGGACACAGGAAACTTTCCATTAGTGAGATTACTATCTTTGCAAAAAGGTCAAGAGAATCCATACAGAAACCATTGGGTCTCAAAGAACAATCAGCAAATTTTTGGCTATAACATATTCAATATGTAGAAATCAATGACATTCTCATTTACTAGCAACTATAAACTAGAAAAATAAATTTCAATAAATATCATGATAGCAAGAAAACCAACAAGCTGTCTTGGTGTATATCCTATCTATGTATATCCAATATATACAGATATATATATAGATATGTATGTATAACCTATATATATATATATCACATGTATACATATATACCCAACAAAATTATGACATAATATCATAAGGAATAGAAAAAGAAATGGAAAAAAAAAGATAGATTCATGAATGGGAAGATCCAATGCCATAGAAAGTAGTAGTCATTTTCACACTGACTCTTAACATTTAAGCAAAATTCCAGTAGCACTCATAAAAATTAAGAAGCCGATCCCAAATTTAAAATCAAAGAGTAAGGAAAGCAAAGAACAACCAGACAATTTAGAAGGAGGAGGAAATGGTACTTGTTTTCCTAAAGAGCAAGTCATATTGTAGAACTATAATAAAATGATTACATGGGCATAGGTATTGACCATCCATAAAATCTAGAAACATATTTGGAATCTAGATGGGAACTCAGTCCAGGACTGAGGTGTCACAATAGGTTGATGGATAAATAAAAACTATTTAATAAAGAGTACAGAATAACAGGCAAATTATACAGGAAAGGGCCAAACTCCTGCCACACACACAAGTAAATGCCAAGGAAAAAAAGTCCAAGAAATTCCAAGAAAAAATTCCAAGAAAAAAAAGCCTAAATGTGAGAGGCAACATACTAAACTGTTTCAAAATATGAAAAATAGAATATCATTGATATATTGCAACAGATTCTTAAAAATGGCACAAAATTTGCAAATAATTACAATAAAATAAGAAATCAGACTGTATTCAAATGAAAACAAAGGAATAATCTGTGTATCCAAAGACAGATAAATGAGTACAAGACATGTAACTGTAAAGAAATAATATCCAAACATAAAATGAATACCCAAGTCAATAAAAATATATCCAACCACCCAGTAGGGAACTGTCCAACAGGACTTAAGAGGCCACAATCCCCATTGACCAATAAAACCATTGAATGATGCTCAGTCTCACTAGTAATCAGGGAGATATATTTTAAACCACTGAGAAACCCTTTCCAATACAATACATCTGGGTGAACTCTGGAGGCACACTGCCTTCAATAAAAATACCAAAAGAACATTACTCAGACAGCTGAAATTGCCAACTTGCAATTGGGAAAACATCAATTAGGACTTTCTTCAAATATCAACAATCCGGACTCAAAATTTCCTGTGCTCCAGAATGGTTTGTCATGCAGTTTGAATGCTTCTCAACACCTAAGTGAACTCTAAAAAAAAACCAGAGATTGCTTCCAAACCGATGGAAACACTTCCTTACACAAGAGAGCAGCCATATTTTCCGTATCTGAGCATAGCTGTGTGCACACAAGTCTCACCCATTCATCTGGACAGTTCTAAGAGCAGAACAGTGTGTGTGGGTGTGGAGGGGGCCGTCTTGGGAGAGAGCTTACTTGGAGCAGTCTTCACAAGCAATGTTCCCTGTGGTCTCCTTGATGGTGCGCTCAGAGACAAACGCTGGATACTCGGTATCACAAGGTTCCATGGTCTGCTTCAATTTCTGGGCTGTCGGGATAAGGGGTGGGGATGGGGGTCGGGAGAGGGAAAAAAAAAAAAAAAACAACAAGGCACAAGCTCAATATTGTGACTGGCAGCCCAGAGCAACTCCAAATGCAGTTCTGCTTCTGCTGCTCTGTGATTTTTCTAGGCACAGCATAATGCATTATTTTCTAATTAGTCAAGTGATTTCATCTGCCAAGGGAACTCTATAAGCTATAATTCCTCAAGCAGTTGTGTTGGCTTGATCAGCTATCATTTATGTATCATAAGCATTCGGCTTGCTGGGACAACATCAATCACCAGGTCTCTGACCTCAGGCTTTCTCAAACTTAGCAGCAACACATATGTATCTCTGAATAAATGTATAAAATATAACTTATGCCATATTACTTCGGGTGAGACAAAGGTCATGATACAATTGCATGGTTTTATTATAGAAAGAAAATTGAAATATGAAAATAGTAAAATACGTAATGTCTTTGAAGCACAGCCATGAACCAAATCCTGCTATTACAAAGTTCCATGTCTAATAGCATACCCCATCAGTTTTAAAACACTAAATAACCTTGGTACGTGGATGAGCACATAGTAGGCACTTTGCAAGGCCTTGGTGGTTGGTTAAATTGTTCAAGTTATGTCCAGTGGGCAAGATAAAACAAATCCGAGTCTCAATTTTCTTACTTATAAAATGAGGAGAATAAAGTTGTTCTAACAGAGCTTGATGGCAGAAGTAAATGAAACAAACTGGCCAGTATGCCGCCAGGAACATGATGGGTGCTAATGTCAAATCATGATTACCTCTACCACCACCACCATCATCATCATAGCAACATTAATGACACTACCATTCTAACCAAGTCATTGTGACATTAAAATGATGACAATGTTGAGAGTCACCATAGCATAAGTGGTTAAAAGGTCAAGAATCTGAAGTGTAAAAGATTGGAGAACAAATTCCTGTCCCGCTCCTTCTAGCTAACCCTCAGTAGTCTGATATGTAAAATGGGGATGCTAGTGGCACAGCTACTTTTCATGGGAGGTCTCCTCATTAAAATGTTCCAGAACTACACTCAATACCCAAGCATTCTACAAAGTCTTTGGCTGGTGATACTATAGAGCAACTATACAGGATGTACACTGATAATTCTACAACTCAACAGAATGTCAACAAAATGAGGTGTGGGCAAAGCCTCAAGTTCTATTCCAAATACAACTGGCCGGATGCCAACACCATGGGCAGGTTGTCTGTGATGCTGGGGGAACCAGGGGAGCTGACAGTGCAAAACTGCTGTTTGCTCACAACCAGATAACTGCTGGGTGATCAGGAAACTGTTCTACGCCTTTGTATAGTAACATGACTGCTTCTTATTTTTACGTTTTCACTAAACTTTATTTACCCACTACACAGAAAGAAAGTAAATGGTTGGGGGTTTGGGGTTTAAAGCATGATGCACTGTCATTTTCTCTTTTGAAACAAAAGGAAATAGACTATTAGCTTTTTAAGCTAGGATGCCATCTTTTTAGGAAGTGGCCACTGACGTCAAGGGGAGATGCTTCTACCAACCTAACAGGATTGTTTGGGGGGAATAAATGCCTTAATACATGCCTTAATAGGTACCTTTCTCTGAAGGGAGGAGAGAACCTCCACTTTGACTATGACCTTGTCTAAACAAGATAAGAGTCAGAGAACTCAAAAGGCTTCCATAGCCTTGGAAACTCATGACTGTAGCATAGGGAGATTACTGATGCCATAAACAGGAGTGTCAATTTGTAAAGTCAACAACAGGAGTCACTGTGCACTTACTCCTCATGTAGGATCTCTGTCCTTAATGTGCTGTACATTGAGATTTAATGCTATAACGAGTACTCAAACAGTATATTTCACTTTGTGTTTCTATGGGGGTGCAAACTGTTGAAATCTTAATGTATACTAAACTGATCTTCTGCAAAAAAAAAAAAAACAAAAAAAAACACAAAACTATCAATTCCCAACTTGACTCTCACTGGGATTAAACATGACAATAGGTCTGATCTGATTTCATCATCATTTAAAAAATCATCTATTATTTTTCACTTTATGTTTCTGTATGGGAGCAAACTGTTGAAATCTTTACTTAATGTATGCTAAACTGATCTTCTGTATATAAAGAGAATCGAAAATGAATCTTAATGTGAATGGAAGGGGAGAGGGAGTGGGAAAGGGGAGGGTCGCGGGTGGGAGGGACGTTATGGGGGGGAAGCCATTGTAATCCATAAGCTGTACTTTGGAAATTTATATTCATTAAATAAAAGTTAAAAAAAAATACATGCCTTAATAATAAATGTACAGCTGTTAATACAATGAGATGCGCACACACACACATACACTTTCACACACAGCCTTCTTGACATACTAGGTGTTAAAAAGTGCCACCACCTCCATGCCCAAAGCTGGGTTAACTGTGTAGTTTCAAAGAGCAGAGATTCTGGGGGTTTTGAGTCCTGCTGCTGCTGTGTGACATCAGGTGAGTTTTTAAATGTCTACATCTTAAGGTACTCATCTGCAAAATGGAAATAACATGCTCACACGGTTGTCTAAGAATCAGAGGAATGAATGTATAGAAGGAAGCTGACACAGTGAGTGCTAAATATGTGTAGATTCTTACTACCCATCAGGACTCTCACTGCATACATACTCTCACTGAGTCCTCAGACTGTCGGGCTGAGCCACTAGCCTATGTTTAGAAAAGGCAAGCAGGTGGCTGTCTCCCTGGTTCCCGGCTCCACAGACTGGTGCTTGTGGCTATTATTCCTCCAGAGGGTCAGTTCCCAGACATGGACCCTCTGTTGCAGGGCAATGGTAGCTCATCAGAAGGGTCATTATGTGCTTGCTGAATAAATAATTCGCCCAAATGGTATTTTCAAGCAAATCAATGGACAGAGGGAAAATGAGACCCTTAGACCCTCTGACAAGTTGCCTACATTCCAAACGCAAGGGAGGAGCCTTTCCACGCCCACGCCCACGTCCACGCCCACGCCCACGCCCGACAGCAGCAGCACGGGAGGGCACCTGGCGGGAATGCAATGCTCACCGCAGTTCTCTTCCTGGCCCCTCTTCAATGAGGATGATGCTTGTGCTCCACCACCTGTCTTCCATTTTCATCTCTCCTTCCTTTGCTCTGCTCTTCTTTTATTGCAGAAGACCAAACATAACGCTTGTATTTACTAATATTTGGTAATACTTTCGATTTTCATTGTTCTTATTTTTACAATGCATTTCTCTGTCTGGCAAGTGATTCTGATGTTTGATTTAGGAAGCTTCCTTTTATAATTACAGTATTTGAATCTCAAAAAGTCAGTTAAAATGAAATAAACATTAAGTACACAAAAGCATAGACTGTAAGTGCCTATCGCACACACATGCAAATGGCATATAAAAACCCAACAAGCATAGCAGCTAAATTTATCAAGAAATTGATATATGCCAGATGATGCCATGTAGTAATTCACAGTAAAACATGACAAATATTAAATAATAGACTATGGGGTATGAATAATTGGTATCTGTTTTTGCTGAGAGTACATGGAGCAGAGAGGACTTGAGTAAATTGCCCAAGTGCATCCAGTGAGTATGTGGCAGAGCCAATATTTGAACTTGGGCCATCTGGCTGCAGCACGTATATGTTTATGTTCTGTGAAGTTTGGCAAATAGAAAAAAAAAAAGGACAAAGGGTCTTTGGGTCAGGCTGATAGGCAGCACACATGATTTAAATAAGCCTGATAATTGCAGCATCTCTAATTCTAATTGTCTGGACCCAGTTAAAATGGACTGAGTCCAAAACTCTCAATGGCGAGACTCATTTGGCTCTGTTCCTCTCTGAAGATGAAATTCTTTCTGCTTTGACAACTGTGGGGCACCATGCTGATGTAGGGATGCACTGTTGAGTCTGTCTGCAGCGGGACTATGGACTGGCTGGAACCTGCTTCATCTGTTTCTGGGAAACACACAGATTATCATAGAAAACCATGGCCACTCCTAACCTGAAGAACAGGATTTACTACAAAGACCTTTCAGTGCATACACGCTATGGAAGACACATCTATCTGCCAGTCACTGCTGTTTCATCCATGGAATTGCAAACCAATAACCCAGGTTGCCAGCAGTGTTTTAACTCTGAGACGTGTAAACTCACTATCCTACAAAGGCATAGGTATACAAGGATCATGGAGCTCAGCTAGGGTGATTCCCCCTTTTCCCAAAAGGGAAAATTGAGGTTCAGAAAGACTACAAAGCCTGCCTTGGATCCCAGAGAAAGTGACTTGTTTCAATCACTTAAAAAGCAAACCTCTACCTCCACCTTAATGGCCAGTACTCGTGAAGCACTTACTACATGGCCAGCATGGTGCAGGCCTTGCGTATGGAGGGATCCTCACCACCACAGAGTGAGCAAGGTCTTGCTCTTGTCCCATTTTGCAGATGAACAAAAGCACAGCGGAACTGAAATGCTTGCCCAGAGTCACACTGGCAGAGTCCAGATGTGATTCCAGCAGCCACATCTCAGCGCCTGCACGGTTCATCATCACAGCTCCATGCCTCCCGTCCCAGAGAAGCTGAAGGTGCTGTGACCAGTCACTTGCTCACAATGCGGCACCCGAAGGAGCATCCGCACAATCAAATTTAATTTTCCCTTAGCAACAAATGTCCTTGATGAGAATAGCTGACTTGAGTTCACAGTAATTATGTGCAGACAATTGGGACTGAATAGATCTGCCATTTGAAAAGCCTTTCTCTTCTTTTGTCTCCATGAATGCATCCCCATTCATGACTGGGTGCCAAGAAGCTCCATTCTCTTTGTGCAACTTCACCAAAATGATACCTTTGTGATCATCAAGCAGAAATGGGCTTCCACAGTCCCCTTCATTAAGGAAACAAAGCAGATAAACAGTGTAATTACAGATTCCATTTTTAGCTAAAACAGAGATGTATGTCTCAGTTCTGGGTCTTTATCTAGCAGGGAATGGTGAGTTTAGAATGCAGAGAACTTGCAAGTCACTATCAGCATGGTGCCTCAAACTTTTTCCTCCTTCCACTGGGTCTAGGATTTATGGTTATATAGAAGAATCCCAGTGGCAGCAGCCTGTGCATGAGTTCATTTATCTCTATCTGAGTTTCATCATCTATAAAATGGAAAAGGGTGCATTCATGCCCAGATGAGGGTTGCAGGGAGAATGGAACAATTCTTGTCAAGCAACCAACTCCACGTTCCAGAGGCTCCAGGAGTGGCAGGTATAGCTCTCACATTGTCTCGCGGAGGTGGGGGTATTGGCTTAGGTCTGAGTCCATCATCTATTAGCTGTCTGACTCAGGAACTTCTGAGAGGTCTGGCGACAAACTCTAGCAGCATCCGAGATTTGCAGATCATCTGTACGGTAGCTCCCTGGACAGGACAAGGCGCCACAGTCCACATCGCATGTCCCGTGGGTATGAAGACTTGACGAGGCTTCTCTGCTGCCTGCAGGAGGAAGCACTCACCACTCACGTTTCCCAAGTGAGATGACTTGGGGAAGTTAACTCCAAAAGGTCTTTTTAAAAAAGCTTCCCGAGGTAGCAGAAAACAAAATGTTGACATTCTTCCTCCTAGCTAACATGTTGGTCCACCTGGGGACCAGTGAAAGATGTGAAATTTTAGTAAGGGAAACCTCACCTTCATCCACGTCTCTAAATTTCAGGAGCACAGAGATCACATCCTCCTGCCTTACTCACCGTCTGCTGTCTTTTACCCTGTCTTCTAGGCCACGGCTTCTCAACAATGCCACTTCTGGCACTGAGTCAGGTAATTCTTTATTGCGTGGTTGGCCTGTGGTTGCATGATGTTTAGAAGCATCCAGGCCTCTATCCATCCCATTCTCTCTCCTCCTCTCTCCCAGGTTGTGAAAACCAAAAATGTTACCTGACATTGCAGTGACCCTTGGGGGGACAATTTTCCTGCTCTGACCCTAGTTGTATACCACCAGTCTAGGCAAAGATCATGGTGACTCTCAGAAATTCAAAACTAGCTGTTAATTATGCAGGACCCTAGCAAGAGGGTGGGTGGATGTCCATGGTGGCTGGTCATGGGGAAGAGAAAATGGGTTAAGGCAAGAATGGGGGAAGTGGGTACAGAGACTGGCACAGAGAAGAGAGGCGTCTCCATCAGGTGGAAGAGGAACGCCAAAAACAAGTCACAGATGACCAGGCTGCTATCCTGGGCTCTGAGTGTATGCCCCAGAAATAACCAGACATCCGGGTCAAAATCCACCTGCCCCTGAATGCCCACCACGTGTGAGTCCTTGCATGCAGGCTTTGCCTGTGTTGTTTAATTCATGTCTCATAGCCACATTATGTCTGTTGTTAGTGCTCTTGACACATGAGAAAACCAAAACCCTAGAGACCAAGTGACTTGTCCAGGACCTCCAGCTGGCCAGACTTAGAAGAAGGCTGCCTGACATCAGGGATACTTCATCACCAGGCTCAACAGCCACTCTGTTCTCTGCGAGCTCACAGCCTGATTAGCAGGCAGTGAGGATTTGTCCCCAGGCTGCTGGTGTTACAGAGAAAGCAGCCATTTAACCCACTTGCAACCCGTTCTCTTAGTCTCTATTGATCACCTTTCTTCTTTGCTTTTCATCTGATTTTCTCCCATCCCATTAGTAAAATTGCGGAAAAGCTAATCAAATAAGAGAAGTAAATATAAAAAGACCAACCAGCACCCTAATTTAGTGGATTCTTTTCATATTTCCTTTTTAAACAAAAAAGTTCACTTGTCAACAAAAGCAGCAGGCTCTATAGGTAAAATTCCTTTAGGAGACATGATGGCCTTCTTTTCCTTACTCATCTGTATTACGTTCTCCATCTATTCATCTCCATTTGCCTTCTGATTGCTTAACACTATTTAACTTCACGGTCTCCTTCCTCCCACACTGGACGTCTTTTTAGTGTGTATACATTTTCTATCTCAGATTTTGTTTTGCTGTATTTTTTTTTAATCTTGTAAGCATTTTTTATTTAAGAATTTTTCAGAACCAGAGTGTTACTCTTGAGACCTTCCATGAATGTGTTCTGGCTTAAAGTATTCTTATTGGTGCACATTTCAAGAGCTACCAGTGTTGGCAATCCTAAGTTATATGCTTCTCCTGGTGATGATCAACCTGTTACAGAAACTTTTGTTCCCATCTCACTTGATTTGCTTTAGGCTAAATTTCCAGAAGTGGAATCACAGACATGCACTGCCAATCAAAAAAGGTAAAAAAACCACTAGGGAGGGGTAAGGACTGGGCATAAGCCCTGGAGTCAGCAGGACAGTGTGTGTGTGTGTGTGTGTGTGTGTGGATGAAAGCCCAGCACAGGGGTCCTGCTCCACTGCGGTGGCAGGGTCCCAGGGCTAAGCCAAGCCTGGGCACAGGGCACTGTTGTCAGAGGCCACTCTACGCAGGCAAGAGCACGTCGTAAGTAGAAATCAGAGTGCTCCTGGATCTGGACAAACTGGGTCGGTCTGTAAGTTAGAAAGCCATGCCTGCTACAAGAACAATTTGTTAGGGTATGTAATATGCAAACATGAACCATTTTATCTCTACAGGAGAGCTACAAAATCGGTGGCATTGTTGCAGTCCCTGTGGGCTGGGTGGACAATGTTCTCAAAGCTGGCATGATGATAACCTTTGCTTGGGTCAAGGTTGTGACTGCAGTGAAGTCTGTTAAAACACACCATGAAGCTTTGAGTGAAGCTCTTCCAGGGACAACACTGGCTTCGATGTCAAGAACGAGCCTGTCAAAGCCGTTTGTCAGGGTACTGTCACTGATGATAGCGAAAGCAGCCCACCTAAGGAAGAAGCCGGCATCATGGCTCAGGTGTTTATGCTGAACCAGCCAATTGAAATCAATGCTGGCTCTGCCCTAGCACTGGCTCAGCACGAAGCGCACGGTGCAGGCAGGTCTGCTGACCTGGAGTGAAACACTGATCAACCTTCTGGCAAGAATCTCAAAGACGGTGCTCCATTCTTGGAATTTGGTGGATACTGCCATTGTTGACAAGGTTCCTGGAAAGTCCACGTGTGCTGAGCACTCCTCCTCTGGGTCATGGCTGTTCCAGTTAAGAGACAGACCATTGCGTGGATGGGATCAAAGCAGCTGACAAGAAGACTGCTGGAGCTGGCAAAGTCCCCAAGTCAGCCCAGAAAACTCAGAAGGCTGGATGAATATCATTCTGAACACCTGCCACCCAGTCTTAGCCGCTGGTGGAGGATTCGTCACAGAACCATTTATCGGAATTGGACATTTATGTTTAACAGTGGAAAACAGTTAATGATACCAATGTAGCATAAACAGTAGAAGGAAGGGAGAATTTTCTGGACAACCTGCTACTGTTGTTGTTTTTGTTGTTGTTGTGTGTATGACACTTCTGTTATTAGCTCTGCCAATCAATAATTCTCAACTGAAACAACTTGACCAAAAATCTGTCAAGTATTTTGAGTCCCATGAATAAAAAGTTTAATGAGAGAAAAAATTTAAGCTTATATGTTTTCTCCACTGTGGCCCATGGCTGTAAAGAATCATTTTTTTTTCAAAGACAGATAATGAAAAGTAAGAAGCATAATGGCAGTCTCAGACAACGCAGGTGAAAAAAAAAAAAAGATCATACATGAATGTATCGAGGAAAGAAAGAACACGGTGTAGCTGGGAAACAGCAGGTGGCTGAGCCGCTGTGACCACAGTGCTGGGCAAGAATACTCACTAAGGAGCGCCAGCTTGGTAGGCACTCGCTGTCACTGTCATGGTCAACGTCATCATCACCATTATCATGGACTAATCAAAGCTATCAGTGAGGGACTGTTATGTTCCTGTCACTGTGATCAGCAGAGAACAAAATTTACCTTAGCACTGAACGAACACACACACACACACACACACACACACACACACACACTTTCCCCCCTTATGATAACAAGGGGGCCTTCAGCCTTGGAAGTATCAGCTAATCTTCAAGAGGCCAACCTCTGAGCCAGGCCTCAAACTCCCTACTGATCTAACTCTACAATACAAGCCTCTAAACGTCTCCACCAACTGCTCTTCAACACCTCGAAGGCTTCTGAGCAGGGGAGAGTAACATCACATTTATGTTTCAGGAAACCAGCAGAGATGCTCTCCATCTGTTCAGCCTGAGACACAGGCCCTGGTCTGTCTCAGATGCTAGCATCGTCCACAAGCTGCCTGGAGAACACACCTGAGAAGTGTGTGACTTCAGAGCTCTGGCTCACGAAACAGCTCACAGTGCACAATCAACACGGGGCGGCCGAGGCCTGTGGAATTCTGCGTCAGACTGGACGGCCCATTGCTTATCACAAAGGATGGCTGTTTGCTGGCAGAACTGGAAAATCGTCACTTCATCCGTGGAAGTTTTACACCAGCCAGCACATCCCTGATGAAAAGCACCCAGTGAACCCAGGGATCATCGCTCTGACCAGGAGACAGAAGCCAGGGCTGCTTACCTGTAGCTGTCAGGTCAGAGTGCCACCAGCTGCAGAGGTTGAATTCCACCAAGAACCTAAACAGAAGGCGGGAGAGTCCAGCATTACTTGCCCTGAACACAAGAGTGACATTCCGTGCTACCTAACATTATTCTCCTTTGGAAGAACAACATTGCAACCTGGAGACATCCACATGCCTAGCTGGGTTACCACTGAATTTTCACCAGGTTTTATATGACTTGTGAGAAGCTTTTATCATCAACACTACCCAATCCCAGGAATCTGACTTCCAGAGACTCGATGACTCCTGGTTAGGAAATTCCTGGCAGGGAAGCTGGAGAAAGTTCTCCAGTTACTAGCCACTCACTATTCACTCAATACCATCTAGCTTGAGCCCACAGAAAAGAGCTAACTTCCAAAAGGGCTGCTTCTGCTTTGGGTCAGAAATACAAACAGAATATCCTCCTCCACTTAGACTGCAGTCTGCAGGGAAAAATTAGGCTTTGAAAATTTATTCTACAACTCAAGCTTATTTAAGCCATGTGTGTATGCTGGGAGAGAGAGGGACAAACTTCTCTTTATGAAATTAAGCCACAATACAAATTATTAAAAATCAGTATTTCTTAATTGTCTGTAAAGAATACAGAAATAATGTAAGTCATGCTCCAAATGAATGGAGATGGGCTGAAATCCAGTCATTTATTCCTTGGTGTCTGGCTACTATCCATACTAGGTTTCTTACAATAAAAAATCCTGCTGTTTGCTATTCATATATTTTCTCTTATGAGTGAGGAGAACTTACTCTCTACTTGAATACACAAATGTTGTTCAATTAACACAGCCCACATGAAAGCAATGAAGACGACAATGTCTATACACCAAATGGCAAGAAGTCTGCCCTGAGCCCACAGAGTTGTAACCTTGGCAGAGAAAATGAGAATGAGAGGGACTGGTGGATCTCAAATGATCTGGTTGACACGCCTGTCTAGGGAAGCCTTTCCTCTTGTGGGACACTATTTCTATAACATATCCAGTATCTGGTCTGCAAGTCAAGTCTTTCATCTTCATGTCACTTCAAGTCTGCCCTAAGTCACAGATGCATCCAGCATCCTCTGAACAGGACCACAATTTGACAGGGCAAACAATGACATCACACCTGAGGGAAGCCCCCATCCCAGCTGATGTCCCCACTCTTGCACACGCAGTGACATCCGAAGCAGCACAGTGGGCAGCCACGGTAGTTTGTTCTTCTGGCCACAGCCCACCCAGGCTGCATTTAAAAACAGCCAGACATCCATGTTAAATTTAACAGTAACCACAATAAATAAATTTGGTTTGTGTATTGCAAGCTGTGAGTCTGCTAAACAATGACAGAAGGGCATAAGGAGCGACCAAAAAGAACTTAATGAAAGATAATTTTTTTGCTTCAATGTTTAATATTTTGAGATGTTCAATGGGGTTATCTCCAAGTATTAGGAACGTAATGGTTATCAAACGCATATCACAAATCTCAGTTCACTCTACAACACAGAAAGGAAAGCAGTACTTTTCACAACATGCAGCAAGTTGTACTTACAGGACAAGTTCTGTCATTATCCATTTCACTGCAGAGAGGAAGGCGTTATAAGGCTGAAAAGAAGAAGTCAATTCATTAGAAACAAAGTATCACACACCAGTCAATTCATTAGAAACAAAGTATCACACACCAAGGTAGCAGTTTAACTTAAGGCTTTCCATAAAGACAATGTTATTCTTCTACAGAGACTGTTATCATGTTTAAAAAAACAGCCAGGCTCAGCTAAAGGAAGAAAATGGTTGGATACTGTATCCCAAAACTAACATGGGAAAACTTTGAACTCCCCTGTAGCGAGATGTGATTTACAAGTAAAATAAACATGATCTAATACAAGGGTTATCACTGGGAGGAAAAAGGAAGTTCAGCAAACGATGCTTAAAGCTTTACCCCCTGGGGGCTAATATTTTGAAGCCTAATGCTGAGGGGCTGGAATCATATAACTAATTTCACATGGTGATTCACCAGGCTGCCTCTTGGAAAGGTGATTCCCTGCTCTGCATCACCGCGTGTCGTTCATTGAAAGAAGCAAAAACTGCATACACTTGGTTTTAATGCCTTCCATGAATTATGTAGGATTTAAGCTGCCTTTTTTCACACTAATGTATTTGGCCTTGAAAAAAAATGATAACCATATAAACACGCAATCTTATCCTTGCAGAAAATCCCCTTCACTCATGAAAGAAGGCATTGACAGCCTAATCTTTATTTCAGAATATTTTAATTAAAAAAAGCAGTTGGGTTGTTTACTCTGTGATATTTCCTATGTGGATAATTCAATTTCCTGAATTCTGGAAAATACCAAACCTCCCCCTCAGCTGGCTCTTTGTACCCAGGTATGCCAGATATGTGAGTGGTGGGTGGATTTGGGAGACAGGCAGTAACACTGGCAAAGCCTGGCTCATGTGTTGGGTCCAGAAAAATCTCAGAACCTTTTGTGGTTGCCTTTAGGTATCAAAGAATTGAAAGGCATGCCAAATCCTGGCTTCTGAAGCCATGGCTGTTAATCCTACCTACTAAGCATTTTCATCCTAAGAACTAGAACTGGGAATAGGGGAATTATGCAGTTTTAAATAAAACAAGAACAAATTTATACACCTGCAACCATTCTTGAAACTTTTCTACTTCGGGCCAGAAATTCAATGCGCACAACAAACATTTACTGGGGTTATTCCTTGCCCACCCAGATTTCAGACTTGCTCTGATTTGACCCTTACTCCCTGAATCAGAGGGCTGTGGGACCCCAGGTATAGGGGGCAGATAAGGGTGTGAAACATTAACCATTTTCTAAAACCAAAGGAAACTTTGTAGTCCTATAGCTTTGCCATCACACATGGTGGTTTGAAAAAGACTGGGTGATCAGGCCATGGGACAGTTCTGCGATTTTGTGACTGCTGGGATGGATGGTGTTGGCCAGAGAGATGATGAATAAGGGATTAAGCAAATAGCAGCAGCTCACCCTGAGGCCAGGGGAAGAGGCACCCAAGCATTTCATGCCAGACAGTGGCTCAATATAGGAGCAAACAGAGGGATTATGTAAATATGGGATTAAAAATTTAAATACACATTATCTCTCAAAAGGATAAAGCCATTGAGCCTTTAAACCTGATGATAAAAACATATCTTGGGGACATTTTAAATCTGGAAATATCCATGCTGAGGTTAGGGGGTGAGTTCCAATGGGAAAAAGCAATATTTTTCAAAATTCTCAAGTCTTACTTGCCTTTTAGAAATTTTCCAGCTCTGAATTTTTTCTTGTCCCTTCAGTGTAGGAAAATTGTGTTAAATACTTAGTTTTTAAGTAATCCTCTTGTAAGATCTTACATCACCAAATGAGAAGGTATAAGTATTTTAAAACCGAAATAGCTTTCAAATGATGAGTTCCTAGCCAAACTTTGGGTTAATTTTTGCTATTTACAAAATGCTAACATTGTAAGGGTTATATGAGTGGGCTTCAAAACGTCCTTGGAAAATGGAATCCAAGGATGAGTTTATTTTGTTGCAAAACAATTTTGAAATCCATGCATAGATTTCCCTTGAGTTTTTGGAAGTCCTCTTGTATTTCTACACATATCTGAGACTATATAGAAGTATCATTTTTTTGGTCATTTTTTTCTGTGTTTTAGGTGATCGGTGCCCAAATTTACATTGTTCGCACATTTTAAGTTACATTTTTAACTGGGAGTTAATTGTAAGAGTTTCTGGCAATGTGAAGGCCAGTTTCTGATGATAAAAATAGTTGTGCTCATTGATCCTCAAGGGTGACATCATCAACACTATCAGCTCCAGGGAAAATGGTGCTAAAATTCAACAGTATGATCCAAGGAAAGCATCTATGATCAACATGGAGATTCATTAGTTCATGGGCCAGGAGCTCAACTACAAAGCAAAAGGAAGACTTCTGTTGAACAAAACCCAATTCTGTTTGCTATGAAGAAAAGAGTATTGACCAAACTCCCTTTTTGGTTTCATCCAAGTGGACCTGGTGCCTCAATGCATGCAATCCTTTAAGTCTATTTTTCATTTCTATAATCACAGAGGGAGCACTGCTCACAAGGAGATCAAGACAAAGATGGCTGACTGCCTTTCTGCACGGCAGTATTGTACTCACATCCAGGAGACCACGGGCACCATCACTGCTCTCCTTGTTGGCTCTGCACATGGCTTGGTAGTCATACAGGGTGATCCTGTAGGAATGAACAGACAGGAGCTGTACAAAAGGAGGAGACATGGGGAGGAGACAATGCTGGGGACCAGTGAGGTGAGTCACTGTTGTCAGGTGCAACAGTGACAAGTACAATGCAGACCCAACAAGGTGTGACAAACAAGGAACCTGGCAAAGCAAGTATCGGGGAGACCCGTCATGTCATCTCTGGGAACCTGAAGAACACAGATGAGAAACCCCCTAACTTAGCAGAACCATTGTTCAAATCTTAACAATGGACCTGGATACTCCAAAGGGAACATGGTTTTCTGAACCGGATTCCTTGCTGGAGTCTACTTGACTATGTCTCTGAACACTAAGGAGGGCTGAGAAGCGTCACTTTGGATTTAGAAAAGGCAGGATTCTCTTTCTCAAGCACTAGGAAACAGACCTAAACCGTAACAACCCCAGGAAGTGGACAGATAGCAATCCCTAGCCTCTACCACCAACTCCAAAATGATGAGTATATGCTTAGTTTTGAAAACAGCACAGGTTATCAAGCAAGAATAGTATCTTTTTTCTCCTCTGGTGATAAAAGTGTAGCTCTCCTCTCAGCCATGGCATTCAGTCAGTTGCAAAAATGTTTTCCTTTATTTGACTCAAGAAATTTTAGTACCCATTTATGAAAGAATGATGGAGAGCCATTTCTGGGAGTGTTCTCCCTATTCCATACCTGAAGCTTTAGCTGAACAAGACCTTCATTCCCACCCTGCCCTTCAGCATCCACTCCCACCATTCCTGGTGGCCCAAAGGACAAGACAACCAAGGTGCAGCCTGAGCCACCTAACAGCTGCCAGACGTGAATGCGAATGCTTTAATTTGAGCACTTCTAAGTGACTTGATAGAATTCTCCCCATAGAAACTCCTTTCTAGAACAGTACAATGTGTCATGTTGAGCATCCAAAATGCTGTGCACAGACAGAGCACTACAAGGAAAGCACCATACAGCAGGCCTGCTTCACACATACCCCTGGTACCTGCTATGGCATGCAGCATGGAGATGGCATTTAGATTTGAAAGGAACTAAGGGCACACTAAGACCAAAGGGCCCAATGGTAAATGGACTGTGGAGCTCCCCTTAGCTGGACAATGAGTTAGACACATTACAGATTCTTGGCTGACAAGCAGAAAACCGGTCACACTTGATCAGATCAAAAGAAACCAGGCTCCGACCACTAGCAAAGACCAAGAGACCCCTAGGGGACACCCGTAGCCATGTAGTATTCTAGCCTGTTCTTGAAGCTTCTCCCTCAGAATAGCTCTTCAGCACTGTCCCCTGGCTATTTCCCTTGCAAGATGCTAGTAAGTGTATGTTTATGGAAACAAACATGAAGGCCCCAACAGTCAGCCAAGACAGTGTAGGCTTCGCACAAAACCTCTCATAGGAACCTCCATCAATGACACAGCCCCAATACTGGCCCCGTTATTGGGATCTGCCCCATGAGTGACTGCAGATCACAGTGGACCAGTCTGACTGGTCGCTAACATGCCACTGTCTCTACCCTTGCCCAGGAGATTTCCACAGGTGCCCCTCCAAGTGCTGGCTGGGACTGGGTGTGTGTCCATTGTGATTTACCCTTTTCCTACTGCCCAGCTCTGGCTTCACAGCTCAGCTCTGCAGCCAGAGCCGGGTGGGAGGCAGCGGCGGGTTGAAAGGAAAGAGCACCTGTTTGGAGGCAGGGTGGTCTTGGTTTTAAAAGTTGGCTCAGGATGTAATCTGAGTACAGTGCTTATCTTCTTCAGAGGCTTCATTTCTCACTTGCAGCCTGATTCCCAGAGAAGTCTTGAGGCTTCAGTATCAGCTGCACAGGACATGGACTATGGATGGAGGGTGCCAGCCTCATCCAGAACCTTCCAACAGAAAGTCTGATTGCACTCTGGGTTAATGCTGGGGTTCTCAGAGCTACACTGTTGGCAAAGGCCCAGGGGACTGCAGTGGGACATATTGACACAAGCACCTGCTTTGAAATATGTAGCCTGAGCTAAATCCTCACTCACCCACTTAGAACAACGTTGAGACCTTATTTTTACCCTCTCGATGCCTCCGTTTCCTGTCTATAATGTGGTGAGAATAATGGCTCCTATAGGGTGGTGGTGAGGATTAAAGGAGGTTACTGATGTATTACAGTTAGCACAGTACCTGGCACAGAGGAAGCAGTCAACAGAAGGCAGAGCTGCAGCTGCTGTTATAATCATTAGTATGTTTTTCATTGCCATTGTTAATTAATGTAATGGTGTTTACTGCAATGGGAATCAACCCAGCTGGCTGGAGGACAGACAAGTCTCCTGGTTTTCTTAGCTCATTGGCACACACACACGCAATAAAATCCGCGCTTGTTACTACAGAACAGGGCACCCTAAGAGCCATGCTGGGGTTATCAAACGATGACGCAGGAATTGTTGTCCATGCACTTCTTCACAGAGGCCCAGCACAACAGCTGACATCTCCTGAACTCTAGCAGCCATTAGCAAGACTCCCCCAGCACATCTACACATGATAGATTCTAATCAGCCCCATTTTCACACAGGCACAAACTCAACCTCAGCCAGTCCAAACACTGCACCCAAGGACACACAGCTAACCAGTGGTGGAGACTAAATTAGCTGGGGGCCGATCTGGATCCTTCTCACCCTGCTTTGTGCTCAGAGGTAGGCTCCAACAGATTCTGGGATGTGCTGGCAATCCCGGCATCTGTGCCCCATCCAAGAAGGGTCTCACTGAAATGTCACAGGAAACACTGCCCAAAATAAGGTCTCATAACTAATGTCAAGAATCAACTTTCAAGCCAAACTGAGAAGCTGTTGAGGAGTGTCTGGGCCAGGCTGGACCAGCTGACTGGGCTTATGGACACCACTTGCTCTGTAACCACCCTGACAGAGAGATGACAAGGATCTCAGCATTCTTCCTTGGATCATTCCAAAGGCTCCGGCTTCCATGTTGAGGCCAAACTAAATTGCTCTGGCCCAGCCCCGGGGGCCAGGGTGCCGGTCTTTCATTTCAAAAGGAGGCCTTTCAGATACCACTGCCATGGAAGAGGTTACAGAATAAGCCTTCCCTGTCTTTTCCACACTTAGACAGCTTTAACTAGATGTTGCAGAAACAGAGGCTTCCAGATTAGTATCCTTTTTGAAGTCATTTTGTTACTGTTTTAAATAACTCCGTTTTGTGGCTACCTGTATCCTGTTCTGCTGATTATAGTTAAAGAACATGATAATTGCCTGCTTTCATTTGGCTCTAAAATAAGCCCTGAGAATCGTGCCCAACCCCAGACTGGTGCTACACACTGCTTCGCTCAGCGGTGGGAATTTATACTCATTACAGATAACACGCTTTAATCCCCATGGCATCACCACCAGGCCACTTCAATCTGAAGCTCCAGCCCTTATCCCGGAGACCTTATCATTAGCATCACTGTGCTTCCTAGAGGGATCTTTTGCAAACACCGACAGACGGCAGACATGGTCTCTGAAGCAGCAGCTCAAAGCCTGGTGACCCTTTACTCCTGAGCTGGGGAGAGCCTTGGGCGACAGGCTTGGGGCATTAGGACTCATTTAAAATCATTTTGTTGATACTGTTCTTTTCCAACCAAAAAATCATAACCAAGAAACCGATTTCTTCCAAGAATCTGCAGGCAGAATTTTAAAAGCATAAGCTCAGCTAATTCAGGCTGGCTAGCAACTGCAGGGATCAACATTTATTAGGTACCTACTTTGTGCAATGACTCGCTGTTTTAGCTAAGTTCGGCTAAGGGATTGGCCTCAAACAAATCTTCAAACAGCTTAAGGTTCGCAAAATACACACACAGCTCTAAAAGCAGGACAGGGAAAGCATTTGACACACTCACTGTGGGACATAATTAAACAATTCTCCAACTAAAAGTCTGAGGGGCACATCGCTCACTAGGGTAGCATGTAAATCTAAGTGTTCTTCATCAAGTCATACAATCTGTTCTCTAGGGGCAGCTTTCAACTTTGCAACTCAAAGTGCAGGGGCAGGAATACAAGAAAGACTTCACAAATGGGAAGTCCGTAATGATTCTTACATCTCAGAAAGCCACAGAGCCTGAAAAGCTCCGCTACTGGTCCGAGTTCTGAGAGAAGATTCCAAACACGCACCTGCTTCCCTTCGGCCCCACGGCTTCACTGCTCATCTCACAGCAGCCCGTAGTCTTGGAGCCCCATGGCTGGCAATCACTGAAATGGGCTTAGCTACCGAGCACCCCGTCATCGGCAGGGAACATGTTTCATGGGACTGCAGCCAGCCGGGAGCACAGCACAGAGGATGTTGGGGCCACCCAGGGTCCACTGCACACACAAAAAGGAAGGCTGTGAGGAGCCTCAGCCCTTTGTGCAGCTCGGCAGAATATCTGCCAGCATCCATCAACACTTTCCACGGACAGATGCTGTTAATGCCAAAATAAAGCTATAAGTGGCGGATCACGTCGGCATCTCACCCAGACACACGGAGCGGTAACACGAAGAATTGAAACCTTCCTGCCAGAAATGCTTAGTGGTCTCGAGTATTTAGTCTCCCCTTTGTAAGCGAACCCCTTGCTTTTCTTTTTTCTTTTATTTTTATTTATTTATTTTTTTTTTGACAGGCAGAGTGGACAGTGAGAGAGAGAGAGACAGAGAGAAAGGTCTTCCTTTGCCGTTGGTTCACCCTCCAATGGCTGCCGCGGCCAGCGCGATGTGGCCGGCGCACCGCGCTGATCCGATGGCAGGAGCCAGGAGCCAGGTGCTTTTCCTGGTCTCCCATGGGGTGCAGGGCCCAAGCACCTGGGCCATCCTCCACTGCACTCCCGGGCCACAGCAGAGGGCTGGCCTGGAAGAGGGGCAACCGGGACAGAATCCGGCGCCCCGACCAGGACTAGAACCCGGTGTGCCGGCGCCGCTAGGCGGAGGATTAGCCTAGTGAGCCGCGGCGCCGGCCAAACCCCTTGCTTTTCAATAAGCACACCTCCAGTTTCCTTTGTTAGTGAGGAGTGGCCATGTAATTATAAAGAAGTAGTGGATCGGAGGCTAATTAAAAACCTATTAACTTACTAAAATGAGTTTTAGTAAAGAAGTCTGACCTTACCCCTTTGGGTCTTTTAAATCTCTGAATCCTGCTTCTGCCAGCCTAAAGTATGATGGCCAGAACTCAGCAGCTATCTTAGACCACGAGGTGAACTTGAGTTTGATATGGAGGAAAGTAGGAAAAAAAAATTGTGTTTCTGGGTCTGAAATGACTACCACCAGGCCCTCAAATTGCTATATTCAGACTTCCTTCACAGGAGAGAGAAAAGACTTCCATGTTCTTTAAGCTCTCGTTGTTTTCAATTTTCCGTTTGTAGCAAAACCAACTCTCAACCAATAATGCTGGATTTCACATTTGATTAAAAGACTTTCACTATCTCTTGAGACACAACAAGCATGAATATGAAAAAGAAACCTGCATAAAATACTTTGGTCTGCTTCAATTATGGAAAAAGATGAGGGGTGATTAGGCAAACATTCTCTGGAATCCCAGAGACATGGGTTCAAATTCCATCTCCCTTACTCATTCTCAGTGAACTTGTCAAGTTACTCGAATGCTGGAAGCCTCCACTGCCAGTTCTTATTTTTTGTCAATGGAAATAATGACAGTAGTTACTTCATGGAGTTGCTACGGGGATTAATTAAGGTATTGCATGTTAATTGCTTGGAATAATGCCTTATCCAGTTGTTAGGATTCAAAAAATGAGACAGGCTGCCACTGTGGTGCAGATGAGGGCGGTCATCATTACCTCTATAGAAGAGAATCCTCAAGCAGCAGCTTCAGGATTTCATGGGGGGGGGGGGGGTCTGTTGGAATCTCCCTGTCTCTGCATTCCACAAAACTCTGGCCCAGAAAAACACTTGTCCAAGCCAATCTGTCTCCTTGTTCCCTTCAGATGCCACCTCTGACAAAAGCACATGTCTGTGGAAACAGGTCGCAGGAAGCCAAGAAGCCATTCCATTCGTTACATGAGTTGTTGAGTATTAGACCTTGGCCAGGCAGCCAGCATGAAAGGGGAACAGCCATCCAAAACCAACAGATTTCCCCTTCCACACCCACTACACTCCAAGGCTGGGACATTTGCTGAAATGTAATGTGACTGACAAAAGTGGGGAAAGCCCTCAGTCTCACCCTACAGAGACAGGAGTAGAAATGGTCCAAGTCTGCAATCCTACTGGGATATGTTACTTTTCAGAAAGGCAATTTAAACAGCAGAAGGAATTCCACACAAGCCCACCATGTTAACAAACACGTGAGGACATTTTCCAGGCCCTGGAGGGATGAACACCCAATTCATGTTGCAGCCAAGCAACAGCACAAGAGTAAACATTAAAAAAAAAAAAAAAAAAAAGAATCCAACACAGGCAGAGGAACAACAAAAGGACAATGGCCCAGAGAGTTCTGAGGGGGTCTCCAAACGCACATTATCTTTCAATACCATCGTCTGTGAACTCTGGGAAGTACCCTCTCACTTGTCAGAGAGCAGTCCACTTTCCTGCCAAAGGGGAGTTCAATCATCCTTCTACCCTCAAGCACAATCAGACACTCAAGAAAAGGGGAATATCCCTTGGCTTTCCCAAAATCACTTGGATTTTTGGTAAATGGTTTAAGAAAAAAAAAAGAAAAGGCAAATCCTCAAGGTTCGGGTATTTAATAAAACAACAACTGGTGTTTCATATGCCAGTGAGGATCGGTGACTTTTCCTGGTTTTTCAAGGCCATAGCTCTCTCCTTGGGCTTCCTATGGAACTCATTGAGTTTTCCCCTGAGTCTCTCTGGCTTAAATATCCTAGAGGTCATCTTGTTCCTCTTCTTTAACAACTGGCCCGTTATATGCAGACTGGAGCCCACTATACAACAACTCAGCTGGGCTTGCTCTCTTCCTTACAGGGAGAAGGGAGGAGGATGGAAGAGCTACTGGCTTTCATGTCTCTTCAGTCATCTGGTAAGAATTTTGCTGTAGCAGGATGCCCTACCTGGGGCTAAACCCAAGCTTTGTCCTTTCCACCTCTGTGTTTGGTGTTTCTCTCGGACACGGGTAGTACCAGTGAATCCCTCCAGAAGAGGCACTGAAAGTGAGTCTCCTCCTAGCACACCCAAAGGGAAAGATGCAGGTACAAGATCTTCCAAGAACAAGACCTCAGAAAGATGGGCTGGGGCTCTTCGGTCTTGGAAAAGATCAATTCAGATGTTGTCTGTGGACCTGAAAGTCTACGGAGATGAGGGAGGACAGAGGAAAATGAACGAGGCAGGCGTCCTGGGTCAGAGAGCTGGCGTGCACGAGCCCCTGTTGGGTGAGACGATCCATCTGTGTCAGTGGACTGCTCAGCAAGGTGTCTCCCCTGTGTCACACTGGAACGTGTCCAGCTGTCCCCTGCTCACGACAGTAGACTATCAGCATCTGTGTACCCTCAAACTGGGGACACCTCCATACCCACACACTACTTGTAGGTTTATTATTCCTTTAGTTCTCTTCTGCTGCAGAGAAAACTTTAAAGTATTGAGTTAAGATGGCCAAAGATCAGGCAATTCCTAAGCTGGAAGAAGCTGGCTGGTACCCGGTACTTTTAACTTTATATTTCCTGACTGTAAGTGAGAATCTCATGGAAGCTTTAATTTTTGAAATTTTAGCTGAGAGAGAGAATGAGAGCTTTCATCTGCTAGCTCTCCTCACATGCCTGCAATGGCTGTGGTCTGATTGGGCCAAAGTCAGGATCCAAGAATTCAATCTAGGCCTCCCTGTGGGTCTTAAGGACTAAACCACTTGAACCCTCACCTGCTATCTCCCAGGATGCACATTAACAGCAAGTTGGAACCAGAAGCAGAGCCAGGACTCGAACCCAGGCACTCGGATTTGGGATGCATCCATCCCACTGGCGACTTAACACCTATGCAAAATATTCATCCCACACGCAAGCTTTTCCAGAGCATGGATGCCTAAACTACAACCCGAGACCAACTGAATGTGCATCTCCTGGGGTGCAGCTTGAGTATAGGTGTTACGAAAGCTCCCCATAGACCGTCCCAGTGCTGTGCTGTGGAGACCACTGCTACATAGGAAACCACAATTACAGGTCATTATAGACAAAGCCAAACGCAACCCACAACGATGAGACAAAACAGGAGAAAGTGGGGAATAAAATATATCTCTGACATTTGGAACTCCGACTCAAGGGTTAATCTAATCTTTCTGCAGCAATTTGGCAATTGGAAGTGTTTTCTCATATCCTTTGTTAATCGTATTTGGGTGATAAAACCCTGAATCTCCAAGAGGCTGAGGACACAGTGCCCATTCTGGTACTGAACCTGAACTCTTCTCCCTTCTTCCCACAGTATCACAGGCCCACCAGGAAAACTCTCCTGCATTTTTTCTCACATCTCCTTGGATAGCCGACAACACGGAAGTGGCATCACTGGGGGGCCCTGGAGGGGGCAGTGGGGGAAATCAATGATTTCTAAGAATAAGACTTTGAAACCAGGCTTTCTCCTACCAGATGCAAAAGGGACAGTGTCATCACCAAAGCCAGCAAGGGAAATCAGCGTGGATTTCGGGAACTAGCAGCACAAGGTTTGTGCTAGACAGGGACGTGATTGAGAAAGGCAAAGAGTGAACACAGAAGACCCTAATGAGCCTCAACTCAGGAAGTCCACTTGCTTTCAGGGGTGAGAAGGAAGAGGGATGAGCAGTTCTGTTTGGAGGATGAAACGCGAGTGAGGCATACAGCACCTGCGGGAAAAACAGAGAAGCCTGGATGTGGCTTGGTCTAGCGATTGATCACCTCCAACTCAAACCTGCATCCCTCAGACGGCCTCCCAGCCTGAAGGTTCTGCTCATGCAGAACAGATGCTGCTGAACCCACATCCTTGTCAGGCATCTTTCACCATACAACTGCACCTAAAGAGAGCTCCGGGCACTGAGCTGTTGTTCAGAGAACCAGTAAAGGGCAGACACCAGAAGACTCCCTGGGTTTGGATGGAAGCAAACGTGAATCCTTTTCTGCCGCACACGGACTTAGGGCAAGTTCTTCCCCTCTCGAAGCCTCATTATCTCCATCTCTATAAACAGCCACCTGTGTTTCCAGGGCTGGCTGGGTTCAGAGGCACGTGACCTAAGATTGAGCACAGCCCTGCGCTTAAAGGGCCCTTGCTGGATGTTCCGCTGGTCGTGGCTTCACAGGCCTGGGACTTTCTGAACACAAGGACTCTCAGTTTACACTGGGCCCTGCAGACCACGCAGCTGGTTCCATGGAGACCTATCACGGAGCCGCTGGAAGGTCTCTAAGAGGTGAGCACCATCCTGTTCTCACTGCTGAGGCCACTGGCCTGTTACGTGGCCACTGGACACTAGGTCACAACCAAGCCAGGTGGACAGATGAGGCCAGCGACTCAGCAGGAGTGACCCGTTTTGCCTCCTGGATCATTTCACACACTGCTGGGGGACTTTCTAGCTATTCCTCTGCCTGCTGGAGTCCATGGCTTTCCTTTTCTGTGGCACCACAGACACAGAAGTGGTCGTTTCTGATGGCACCACCAGCAGAGTGATCAGAACAATCAGGGAGAAAGCCCATTGCCACCAAGTTCAGAGCAAGCCTCGCCTCGTTCCACTAGGGAGAAGAACGGACCAGTGGAAGGAGACCCAGGGGAAGACAAAGGGAGAGGTCTTGTTGCTGAGCTCTTTCTGGGGAAGCTGGTCTGTGGGACTCCTGGGCATTAAACGTGGGGCAAATTCAGAAACTGTGGCAGCCTGGCACTGCCCAGAACACAGAGCCAGGGGTCAGCTCAATGAACTGACCTGTGCTTCACCTGAGCCAAGCACATCACCAAACCCCTGTGGACAGGGCTGGGGTCCCCTAACGTGGCGCTTGACTTCTGTGCCACAGTGCTGTCAGGTGCCTCCCGCTTATCCTTTCAGGGTTGCTGGGACACAAATCTCTGAACAAAAGGACAGCCTTATGCCCTGAGCAAGCACTGTGTGCAGCGAAGGGAAAGGACCCTCCTGTCTCATTTCCAGGACTTACAGTCCGCACCACCAGGTGTCATGGATGTGTGATGCAAAAGCAGCACTATCTGGTGCCAAGCCGAGAGCAAAGCCAAGACTGAGCAAGGATCTAGAGCCACAGAAATCACAGCAGCAGCTAGCAATTATTGAGCCTTTAATGTACGCTAGGCACTATGCTAGGACTATGCTTGTTATTATCTCATTACCTCTGACAGCAACCCTTGGAAGCAGCTATTATTATCAGCTTCATTTTGCACCTAAGAAAAGCTTAGAAAGATAGCCTGACTTGTCTTAAAGTCAGCAGCTTTACAATGTCAATGTCACAGCCTACTTTTGACCCCTGTCTGTGTGACTCTAAAACCCAAACTCTGATTGCTCTGCTGGCCCCAGTGAGGGGGCCCTTCCAAGAGGCCCAGGAGGTTCATCAACAGGCTCCTAGATGACAGCAGGTGCTTAAAAATAGAGTTCCTAGCTCATTCTTTTCTCAAGTATGTTGGACTCTCCTACTTGAAGAAAGTTCTAGATTGTTGCCAACCATATTTCACCCATATTAAGAAAAAGACTGTAAGTTTAAAACTCCATTACAACCTTTCTCTTTCCCACCAGTTATCCAAGAGGGAAAAGGGGAAAAATGGGTTAAAGAAGTTGAAAAATAGGCTTTCAAATGAGAAACATGTGTGCGATGATTCTTCATCTTTTTTTCTCCTCCCATCACTGAGTTGAAAACAAGTTAACGTGATACAAATGTACACATCCACATACAGATAGGAAGACCCGTGGTGTCCGGGACGGCAGGCAGTCCAGGAGCTGCCGTGGGAAGCTCAAGGCATCGTGGAAAACTCCACAGCACCTCCAGCCCAGCTCCAGCATGTGCACAAGGTCTCGTGGCGCGGGAGAAAACCGTCCTTGAATTTTTAGAAGGGAATTGGGCAGCGTCGGCTCTGGGCAGGCCTGAGAGTGAGCGAGTGTGTCAGGGATTGCAGCAGTACTGGCGTGCGGCCAGTTTTTATATCATTTTCTCCCCCCCCCCAACCCTTCTGGCACAAACAAGTTATGGAATTTCAAAAACTGGGTCATCATTTTTGAATTCCCAGCTTTCAGCACGGCGCTCAGTTGGTCTTGTTGACTGGCTTAAGAGTCCGATTTCCTGAGCTAACACTTCCTAGCCATTCAGCTGCAGGGGAGTCGTAAACCGGGGGCCTGTCTTTGCTGCTGGCGGCCAACGCGCAAAGGCTCTCCAAACTGAGCTGCCGGGCCATCCTTGCGCTTCCTGCTCTTCTATATTTAACAGCTTCAACTACACTCATTAAACCACCACTTCAAAGGCCACCCTTCTTCCTGGGAGGCCAAAGGGAGGGAAGATGGCAGTACTGGCTCCCAGGAGACCTTCTGACATCCTGATCTCACAGGGTGCTGGTTTTTCCCAGGGACTGTGGTGTTCCCAAGGGCATCGTCAGTCTGCCCGTGTGGGGGCCATCCTACCGTGGCTTCATTTAGGGTCAATGAGTATACTACATGGAGTAGTAACTACCCACTCAGGGGATGTGGCACCACCTGCATGTTCTTCCAGCAGTGGATTTAAACTTGCCTCCATCAGGAGCAGGTGTGGAGAACACTTGCTCGATTTTCTAAATGACATCAACGGCCTCCAAACATCAACCCCCACAATCGAGTTCTAGATTCCTGGGCAGATGCCTTGGTTTGTCTACGAGAGACAAAACACATTTCTTTCCGATCAGGGGAAAACGCTTCCCATTTCTTCACAGTGCCTTGGTTCAGGCTGACTAAGCGCATCACAGTGCAGACTCCCACTTCAGAATCGGCCTCCAATAAACTCTGTGTCGGGAACAGCAAACTCATATTGGGCAGTTTCTAGCGCTCTTCACACTCATGCTAGAGGCACCAGATTTCAGCAGGATCTCCTGGAGCAAGAACGCCAGTGAGACCCAGCTCCAGGGTCAAGTCTGGTCTTGCTTTATCTGACCTCGGTTTGTTTTGTTTTATTTAGGTAAACTTTTTCAGGGGACACAGGGTGAGGGGCCTAAAATCCTTACCGTTTAAAGGAGCCCATGGATAACAGTTTGTTCATCACAGCTCCCTCAATTTCACCAAAAAAGTCTCCAGTCTGTGGGGAAGAAAAGAAGACAGGACAAAGTGTAGAAAAGCAATGCACCCACACGGCAGAGCAGAGCACCAAGTGGGCTGAGTCCACGGAGCGGATGGGAGGACCAGGCAGGTTTTCGGGACTACTGTTACATAAACGTGGGGAGGGCTCTAACAGGCATGAGAAGCTGCAGGATCACAGAGGAAAGCTGTGACCAGATGTGAATGCTTCCCCAGCACATGGGATGGGATTGCATAACACGTGCTGAACACTAGAATTAAAGCACGTATGCGTGTGCACATGCGCACACACACACACATTCCTGCCCTGGGATGGAGTAGGCATTAATCTGCACATAATTCCTTGTGATTAAAATGCTACTTTGTACTGACAGAAGCAGGCTGTGAAAGGGCTTCCGAAGCAGTGATGAAAAGAACTGCTGCTAATTCCTGGGTGACCTATTTAGGGAAACACAGCAGTCTTCTTCATTGGCCCTGCAAATGTCCTGTGGTGGAGAGGCTGGCCCTTCTTTTGGAAGAATACTCTCATTTTTGCTCGTAAGAAATTCATATACCGACTAACACCATGGAGAAGGAGCCTGGCCAGCCAGACTTGTACCGGCCCAGCCTTACATCCGGGGCTGTCTTCATTCAGGTCACCTGAAAGACCTTGCAGACTTTGCCCAAGGCCAGGCTGATGCATCAGAGGCCAGCTTCTTGATGCTAGTTGAGAGCGGCAGAATTGGCGGAAGGAAGGGTGAGCATCCCATGCGCATCCCCACTGTGGAGGTTTCCCCCAGGAGGGTGTACGCACAGCAGGGGAGTAGGGCTTGTGACAACAGCCTTTTCTGCCAGCACCCTCGGGTGAGCCTGCATAGACTGAAAGAGAATCCCCATCTCTGCTCTGGTGCCTTTTAGGATTTGCAGCTTCTGTGTATGTGGGTGGAGGGCATTACAAGAAGAATCCAAGTGACAGGAACTCCCTAAGGCCTTGTAGTCACTGGATCCCACACCCACTGTAACTGAGTGGCCTGAACCATACTCCTGGGAGTTTCCCGGCAGCACGGCCTATGCATGTGCACTGACTTGGGCAGGAAGTGCAGGAGAGGAGGATGAACAAGGCAACAGCGCTTCTTGGAAAGAACGTGAAGCACTTCCTTTTCACTAGAGGGAAATGGGACATTTCTGCAAACTCTGTGGGCGTGTGCTGCCACTGGCAGTAAGGACATCTGTGTTCCTGTGTGTAAATCCACCAGTGGTCGGATGAAGAATTCCTTGAATGGGGCTGCAGAGAGCCAGGCAACACTGAAGAGGCACTGGGTAAGCAGGCGGGCAGGCTCTCTGGCCAGCGCTGCAGGCCTATGCCAGGGAGGGAGGAAGCAGGAGTCTGCAGAGGCCACGGCTGTGTCAGAGGTTAGAAGTCAATGGTCTGCTGGCTGGCCCGGGGCTCACCACTCGAAGACAGTCCCTGCGTCCTCCCAGTACCCCAGGATCAGGCTCCTATCCCAGGCCTCCATGAGACTGTGGCAGACAGACCGACTCTGCCCCTCAGACAACTGATTTTGGTCATTATTCCGCAGATTCTTCAATGTCTCTGTTCCTCTTCCCAGCCAAAAGGGCCTATTAACCACGGGCCAACGGATTTGCCCATAGCCTCGGAGCTTGGACGTACTTCATTTATGCTATTTCCTGTCTGTCAACTGTCCCATGTCCAGTGATATTCAGCGCTGGAGGGGGCTGTGTGTATGCATTCTGAATCTCAGAAGTGCAGTTTCTCACCCAGCCCAGGTGCATTTCAACTATAACATTCTCATGGGGAACAGAGGGACTGGATGCACCATTCCTCAATGTACTCGGAGCACTGTTTTATAAATTAAGAAACTGTTAATCTCAGACCATAAGGAGTCACATTTAGGGACAATTAGCTAATTTATTCAGCATTAGTAACCCCTCACACTATTGTCTTATAAATAATTTGAAATTATTTAAAAGAGATTTCATAGTAAGATATTTGTATCCTCAAATATGAGAGTTAGAAGAAACCTCACACAACCATGCTCACTGTACAGAGTCTCTGGAAACCTCGATAGGGTAAGAGGTCTGCCCCGAATCCTAAAGCTGGTTATCCCAGAGAACTGGCACCACTGTCCGTCTGTCCCCATGCCCAGCTATACTGTAAAACTAACCTTAGTTCTACTTTCGCTTCTTTTAATATACTCATTTAATGTATAATTACAGAAAACGTTTTAATGTAGAAAATTCCAATGGAAAAACCTCTGTTTCTCTATTATGCTGCTGTTGACTTCAATTATCCTTCTGATTTCCAAATAGATATCCATGCTCATCTCTATAGCTTGGTTTCTTTCCATGTCTCTGCCCGCCATGTCCACACAACACATGGCTCAATCAAATGAGGGATTTGAAGGTACTTCACAAAACTCGCAGAAAAATGGAAAGAAAAACTAAGTTTATGGGACAGGTGTCTGCCCAGCAGCTAAGACACTGTTTGGGATACCTATATCCTATGCTGAAATGCCCAAGTTCAAATTCCAGCTCCTATTCTGATTCAACTTCCTACTAATGCACAATTTGAGAGGCAACAGGTGATGGCTCAAGTACTTGGGTCCCTGCTATCCACATGGGGAACCCAAGACTGAGTGCCAGGCTCCTGGTTTGGGCCCGAGTCCCCACCTCTGCTGGAATCTGGAGATTAAACCAGTCAATTGGAGGTCTCTCTGTGCTGTCTCTGCCTCTCTGCCCTTCAAGTAAAGAAAACAAAAAAATTAAACCTCATTTTGTTGCAAAAATGAAAATCCAATGCAGAGTTTTTTCATACTGGACATTTTCCCACAAGCTTTTCAAAGACTCTTATATGCTTGGCTTTCAAAACATTTTTGTACCAAAATGAATTTATCTTTTAATTTCATTTTCCATGAACTCTTTGAAAAGCACTTGTATCCCTCCTCATCTATCTCTGGACATTTATTTTGGGTGTTGAGAGCCCGAGTTAATTCTTGAACTTACAAAACTGAATTTTAAGCCGTAAAAGCCAAAAAGACAGCCTCAAACAAGATTATATAGGAGTGTGTGTGTATGTGCGCATGTGCACGCATGCATTTGTGCAAATATCACGAAGAGAAAAACCTCCATGGTTGCCCAAAAAAGCAGAAAGTCTTTATGTGGGCCAGATAACTTTGAGGCAAGACTTCTATAAACCAGGACATTTTATGAGAGCTAGGACTGTGCCACCCCTCACCACTGCCCCCCACTGGGTGGCAAAATCTCCCCGCGACCTGCTGGGCAGCAGGGGCTGCTACGTGGGTCTTCCAGGGATGGAAACGAGGCCATGTAGTCACATGCCATCACCTCTTCAATACAGGGCATTGTGTCAAATGTTCAGCCCTGTCATCTGTTCCCCCGACCCAGGTCTGCCTTCTCAGTGCCTTCCTTGGAGTCACTCACCTGCATGTAGTCTTCAGACACCAGGATAAATCCATTATTGTCTATGAGGTAACAATTCACAGTCTAGAAAATAAAAATGCCAGTGTCAACCTTGGTCCACCAACTGCGCTTACACAGAGTGCCGTACTTCCAGCCCGAGAGAAACCGCCTTCCGGAGGGCAGTTCTTTCCAGGGAAGGGGAAATGCCTGCTGACTCTCTTTGTGAAGGCCATGGTGATGCTAAGCCCACCATCTACTTCACAAAATTAGCAAACAAAATGAAAATGCTGAACAAACCCTGAAGGACCCAGACTGGATACAGAGAATATGTGTGAATAACCTGCAAAACTGCAGTCTGTCTCCCCCCCCCCCCGCCCTTCTGTGATCTGAATACTATTTCCCAGGAACCAAGCACACAGAGGCCCCCGAGCCTGTGTTCTTGGCGGCTGAAGTGCAGGCTGTTTTGAGAACGAAACGCCGGCACAATGTCATTACTCTAATGATGTATTAATGAAAACACCGTGTCAGCTCAGAGGACCATCAGGGGACCAGGTAATATTTTTTAATTTGTTCATAGACTGAGGCAGGGGGGAAGGGGCAGACTTCTGTTAAAGGGGCCCCTCAGGCCTCCTAAAGGTTTTCAAACTGTGGTTTTAATTGGGAGCTGGATTTGGGGGCAGGGCTGTTAGCTTTGGGTAGCTCAGACTTATAAATTGTAGCAAGGAAGGTAAACCCAAACCTCCGCTTGCCTCGCACTACTTTAATCTCAAGTGAATGATTTGCTACAGGCTAAGTTTTAATTACAGTGCTGTGGAGTTTAAATTTAAGGTTTAATTCCGACCTTGATGTAACTCAGTTTCTATTTATTGCAGCTTTACATACCTACTGCAACATTTAATTTGTAACATATCTTTACCCTGAGCTACATTCCGCCTAGCTCCAGGCCACCGCAGGGCTGGTGCTTTCTGGGACATTTGCCTGTGCATGGAGTTGGCTTTCAGTCACGCACAAAGGGACAGCAGTGAGTTGGTCCCCAAGGTTTGACCTTTATTTCTAGACAGTGACTGTGCAGAATCAACAATTAAAAGTCCTGCTGGCACCTCTCATATAGAAGTCGGCTGCTCTGTTGAACAAGGTGGCCTCTCTGTTATCCACGCTCTGCTATGACTTAGGCAACCTGCTCGCACTCTTACTATCTGCTTTCACGGATTCTACTTTATTCCCAATTGGAATTGATAAACTTTCTCCTCCCAGGGAGACTGCATTGCAGAAGCAATCTCATAGATGAAAATGGAATACAGCTGGAAATGCAGTTCCAGCAATCGCACAAGGGACATTTCAAGTGTCTCCCAGCTACTCACGGCTAGTGGCTCTGTTTGGGACATATCCAGCAGTATAGAAAGTTAGCTGGGACAGCAATGCCTCATATCACACTAGTTCTCCAAAGAGTTGTAACCCAGTCTACAGTGGGTCAAGTTAGACAAACCCATATCCTTGCTGATTTGAATTTCATCATGCTCATTTTTTGCAGAGACAGAGATGGTGAACACACACCAGCAGGTTCACCTCCATTCAGTCAGTAAATACATGTTGGGGACCGTTGTGGCCTCTGTACTCAGAAGCTGACTGTCCAAATCCTCACAGTAGCACAGAGTCCAAAATCACCACGACCCCAATCTCTAATTATAAAATTAGGTCCTACTCAGACATTCCTAACCAATTAGTAGTCTTGCTACTGAAGCTACATCTGTGGTCAAAGTCTCTCTACTTGCCTAATGTTACAAATATTGCACACTGTAATGCAGTTACAAGACAGTTCAAAGTCTTGAGACAAAGGCAAAGTCCATGAAAGTGACAGCGGGGAGAGACTCCCAGCTAGACTTGTTCCAGGTTCTCGCTGCCAAGTATCAAAGAGTCCAAGGAGATGCAGGTAATGGGGAGAAGGAAGGTAAGATCTACTTAAAAAAAAAGGGGGGGGGGGTGGGAAATACACACTCACAGAGGTGCTTAAGTTATCTTAAGAGAAAATGAGCATTGGTATCTATAGGATTTGAGGTTACCCTTTTATAGGATGGGAGGGTGCTTGGGATAGGGCTTAATTGAACACTCAAAAGAAGTGAGTTTGGGTCGAAGCTGTAGGGCACATGAGGATCTCTAGAAAGGTGTCATGGTGTCTGGTGCATGTGTGGCTGGAAAGCGCACTTTGGCATTTAGGAGCTTCCTTGGTGTCTGGTGCATGATGGGACGCAAGACTCCGCTGCATGATGGGCAGCGAGTGTGCTAAGCCTGCAGCCACAGTGGGTTGGGATTTGGGCAGTGCTCCCATGTGCCTTGCTCAGGGGCTGTCAGTCCTCAGCTCCTCCTCACTACCTCACTGACTGCATCACCAGCACACAGGAAGCCACTGGCCCACTGGCATCTGTTGAGCATAGACACTGGAAGGAGGTAAAGCCCACTGCAGATAAAACACAAGAGCTGCTTCCTAAGAGGATGATTTCAAAAGCAAGGGACTTAGAGAAGCCCCTGGAAAGATGGATCACACTCTTCCCTGTAACTGCCCCTCTTTGGGACCACTCTGAGAAAATCTGATGTGAAGGATGCCCCATTTTGCCACCTACAATTGTATCAGAAACAGTCAACTTCCAGGTCCTGAGCTCTGCTAAGCTAGTTTGTTTACAGCTTGCAGTTATAATCTGAACCTGCCAAGTGAGTAAACACATATTCACAATTTCCACTGTAGTTTGGAGATCAAACTTCAATGTAACTGCTCATTATTTACTGTAAGCATCTGGGTCTTTTCCTGCCCTCACTTGATGAGCCACTACAGTGGACACAGCTCAGTCTGGCCACTGGGAGACTCACTGCTCAAGTGACCACTCTGGAAGGAACAGAAGTGAGATGAGAGCTCTAGAGTGGGGATGAAGGCTGCTGTCTCAATGCAGAACTTGGAAAATGAAACAGAACGAATTTAGGGGTGGAAAGCTTGGGAGCCCCAGATGAAAAGGATCACAAAACCAAGTTTTTCATAGAACGTGATTGCCACTAACATGCAACAGCAACTGAAGAGGAAGCAAGAGAGGAAGAGGAGGAGGAGACAGCAGAAAGTAAGGAAAGGAGAAGGTGGGTAGTTATGGGAAGATATAAGCTCACGCCAACCTTGTTTTTCCACAGTGAGGTAGAAGATTCTCTGCTTCACCGAGGGTGTAACCTGACCCAGTGCTACACAGCTAATCAACTAGGATTTGTTTCCAGTGCTACAGGACAGCAAAGCCCTCACTCCTTCCACTGGCAAACTCTGCTATCTTTCAGAAGATGACAGGACACAGTGACAGTCTCAGGTCATAGTTAGGTTTTTCTTTTTGAAAACTGCAATCCCTTAACACGCATATAGCTAAGGTCGGTCTCATCCACCCCATGTGGCCAAAAGAAACCCTAAGAAATGGTAGAAAAATCAGCCAGCGCAGTCAGTGCATTAAGTACCTGCAGCAAAAAAATCAAGCAAATCAACAAAAGCAACTGGTGTTTAGAGTTGATCTTGATCAGTTTGATCATGTACTATTGATTTGCATTATAGGTTCCTGGATCGCCCGAGCATAGCTATTCTTAAGGTAATAACTAAAGCCTAGAGACTTAAGAGGATTTTTCTGTTCATGCCTTCATGCCTACTACTTGCTGATGGACAGAGTATGGAAAAAGAGGAACCTCCAATTTAGGCTCTGGAGTCTAAAAATGCACTTGACAACGACTCATTTTGATCAGATGAGTCCACATCCTCAGTGAAGAGGCTGGGGAGAGGAACAAGACAAGGGCTGCCAGGGCTCATGGAGGATGATGGGATCAAGATCCTGCCCTTCCACTTCCTTCAAAGGTGCCTTGTGCTGGGACCAGCAAAGTGGGCGTGCTTTCACAAACTGCCCTTGTGCCTTCCATACTGAGTAACCTTGGCATTTATTTCTCGGACAATGCTTCTGTTGGACATTGCTTTAAAAAGTCATCTTCTTGCTCTTATATTAGGATCCCAGGAAAGGAACTTGTAAGCAGAGATGATGCTTCACTGTACCTGTTTATGGCTGAGAGTTAATTTCAAGGTTACATTGGGTTTAAAAAAGACTTGGTCACCTTATTATGCAAGAAACAAGTACTGCCAGCACTGGGGTTTGCAAATCACTGAGAAAGGCACAGGCTAAAAGCCGAGTGCTGTGTCACTAACGGAGACCTGAGCCATTGAATCTGAGAAGTTTCATTACGTTTTCATTATAGGCAAGACTATGTTGGTTACCTATAAACCCTGGAAGGCACAGTTAGTGACCAGGTGACTCCTTAAACAGACCCCGGTCAACAACCACTGCATGGAGTTAGAGGAGCAGAACACTAGGATTTGGATCAACCAAGAGAGAATGAGCCAGAATCCAATCTGATCAATGGTTTTCTCTAAGTCCCTTTCAAATACGCATTCAACGGCTTTCCTCAGAGGAAACGGAAGAGACATTCCACAGCTTTCCTTCATCAACTACTTTCCCCCAAGATAAGCTCAGCATCTTAGAGGCGGTCCACCCAGCCCTCTGTCCCGAGGACACCCTAACAGGCTCAAGGGCTTGGGGATATCAGGAGTTCTACATCGGGCACACACTAAGCACCAACTTCACAGCTCAACATCTTTGGCGAAACATTTCAAGGTGCAGTTGTTTTAGACATGTAGAGATAAAGGTGGGAGGGGCGAGGCAGAGCAAAGTTGATATTTAAAAAAAAAAAAGCCCACATCTTTCTGCAACTCTATTTGATGACTCAAAACTGCTCAGAAAGGGGAGGACATTGTAACACAGCCAGTTAAGCTGCATCTTGTGACATCTGAGTGTCAGTTGGAGTCCTGGATGCTCTTCTTCTGATCTAGCTTCCTGCTAATGCACGTGGCAACAGAAGATGGTGCAAGGGCTTCGACCCTTGCTACCCATGACAGAGTCCCTGGCTCGGGCTTCAGCCTGCCTCAGACCTGGCTCATGCAGGCATTTGGGGAGTAAACCAGTGGATAGTAGATCTCTTTCTCTCCCTCTCTTTGACTCTGCCTTCAAGAAGAATGGCCAGAGAAGTCTGACTCTGTGTCCCAAAGACAGATGAGGTCCATGGGAACTGAGCAGTCATGGACTGGAAGGGGGTGGCAATTGGAAGCACTAACACTTCTATTGCCCAGGAAGGCAGTATTAGTCCTGAGATACTCGCTTTAGAATCTGAGACTCTTACATTGTCTATCAGTGTGACCTTGACTACAACCTCTTAACAGTCCCAATTTTCTTATATGAATGGAGAAAGCAACAATTATCCCAGAGGTTGCTGGGAAGGTTAAATGGGAGGGTGCGGGGAGGCAGCAAGCATAGCTCTGTGCACTCTAAGTCCTCCGGGAACACATGCTTACATCTGTGCAGCAAATGCTGGGTGGCCTCCTGCTCTGTGCCCTTAAGCAGCCCAATGCTCAATTGTTACAGAATCTTAGTTCACAGCAAGAGCTCCTGGAGACAGGCTGGCTGAGTCCTGTTGCTTCTTTGGGTCTTGTCTTTTGAGGGTGGGGGATTCTTCTTTGTTTTATACTTTTTTATGCTGGGAGAGAGAAACAAAGAGATAGAGATAGAGACAGAGAGAAAGAGAAGACAACCAGTGCCTATCCATTTACCCACTGGTTCACTCCCAAATGACTTTGATGGTAGGCTTGGGCTGAGGTGGAAGCTGGGTAATAAACTTAAGAGCCCTGAACTCCAGGGCCTATTGTCTTCATTTTAATGAGAAGGAGAGAGGCAGACAGGGATTGGGGTGGGGGGTGGGGAGGAATAGACTGTGCTCTTACATCTGAGGGTGTGGCCCAAATATCTGCATCTTATTTATTTATTTGACAGATAGAATTGGAGAGAGAGAGAGAGAGAGAGAGAGAGAGAGAGAGATGTCTTCCTTCCGTTGGTTTACTCCCCAAATGGCCGCTACGGCTGGCACTGCGCCGATCTGAAGCCAGGAGCCAGGTCCTTCTCCTGGTCTCCCATGTGGGTGCAGGTGCCCAAGCACTTGGACTGTCGCTCCCCATCTTCGCGGAGGAACGACACAGGACCCTGCGCTGTTCTTTTGTCTGCTTGGCCCTCCCCGGGTTTGCTGCTGGTTCTTCCCGGGTTGGCTACCATCCCTTCCACCTCTGTGGAAGGGCGGTTCCCCCTGCCACTTTCCCCACTTCCGTGGGGGAGCAGCACACCGCCGGCCGGCTCTCTCGGGGGCTGCACAGGTGTTCCTTCAGATAGATGTTCCTGGTGCATGTTGTCTCTCTCCTCCTTTATAGTCCTCTTCCACCAATCCCAACTCTGCTACCCACACGCCGAGTACACTGCTCTCCTCCAATCAGGAGCGGGATCAGCTCCTGCAGCTCAGTCAATCAAATTGGCGAGAGGCAGCTGCGTGGAAGTTGTTTACTCCTCTCCCAGCACCATATTGTGGGAGAGAAGATGCATAGAATAAGTCTTAATTCCAGTAACTTAGTGTAGTCCGAGTCGCTCCCCACATTGGGCCATCCTCCACTGCCTTCCTGGGCCACAACAGAGAGCTGGACTGGAAGAGGAGCAACTGGGACTAGAACCTGGTGCCCATATGGGATGCCGGTGCCGTAGGCAGAGGATTAACCAAGTGAGCCACGGTGCTGGCCCCATCTCTGCATCTTAGAAGCCCAAAGATTCAAGGTCTCCCAGTATGAATCTGTACATTTCAACTGTGGAACAGGCTGACCCTTTGTGTCCCTTGCTATATCTCTTTGTTACAGGATAACTATCAAATCAAAATTTGGTTTTTTGAAAAAAAAAATGCAGCAGAGGGGTCACTCAGGAAACGTGCTCGGCAGGGTTCAGCTGTCTCCCTCCCTTCAGTAGCTACTCACACCAGCGAACCCACCCATCCATGGAGCTGGAACGTTCCACACAAGCAAACACCTGGCTGTCTCCTTGCCCTGTCATAACACAAGCAGGCCTTTCATATGCCAGCAGACATGCCTGCAAGGACGGACAAAGTCTTAGGAATTCACAGAGAGCATTACTCTCTCTTGGTTGGAATGAGAAGGTGGGGTTGATTGTGATACTGGAATTTTCCATCTTCTCATATTTCCTTGAAATGCCTTTGTTGCAAACCACCTCCCGATCTTCCGTCATCTCTGCAAAAGACTGGTGTTCTCACCAGGACATAGTGCCCGCCAGGGAAGTGAGTGGGAGGCGAGAATGATGGCAGGGGGGAAATCATGGCATCCCCGGGGCAGACTAGAGTCAGAGGTGAGCATGGCCTCCCACCCTCCCTCCTGTGCTAATAGCCAGTCGTGTTTTCTTTGCCCATTAATAACCCTTTGCCACCTGGGCAAGGTTACAGTGGTGACTTCTGCCCATAAAGTTGTTTTAGCACTTGAGCATCATTTTATTATCTTCGGTTGACTTAAACATCCCCTCCTCAGGCAAGTCTTCCTTGACTGCCACATATCCACTTTCTCCACACCACTTACGCAAGTTGAGGCTCACAGGTGCCTGTCTACCTCCCCTACTCATCAGGAACCTCCAGGGGGAGAGAGGCCATTCCTGACTCTGCTGCCCCCTTGTTCCCCAGTGGTCAGTCAGCTACCGGGCACCCACAAAGGGCTTTAAAGGAACAAATGGGCGTATTTGCTGTTGGATCATGGGCTCTGAAGTCCACATGGGACCCAGATGAGATGGAACTCCTTCCAAGCCTCCAGGGAGCTCCATGGTGAGGTCCTGCCCATCACATGGCTCAGGCGTCGCCTGGGCAAACCAACAACACACTGCCAACATCAGCTCACTCCACCACCCCACAGCGACCCTGCCCTGGCCCAGGGAGTGCCGTGGTGGAAGAGACAAAAGGGGCTGCGCCGCAAAGTGTGTCTGCTACGGCTGAGGGAGTGGTGCTAGGTCTGCAGTGCTGTGGAGACGCCAGGAGCACATGGCGTTCCTGAGCCTCCACAGCTGTTTCTAATGGGGACCCGATCACTAGAGGGCAGCTGGGAGAGAGGAAGCACACGGTCTCTCAGGCCTAATTAACAGTTAGGAAGAGAGGATGACACATGCAAACAGTCTGCTTCCAGAACAGGAAGGGGTCTTGGTGGAAGGCAGGGCTGGCTTTTCCATGGAAAAAAATGGAATCGGTTGCCTGGAGACAGCATTTAAGAGTCAAAGAGGAAAACGGACGACAGTGTCAACGCAAGGACAGTTGCGCATCACAGCGAGTTCAGAAATCAGGGCAAATTTGAGGCTTGACTTTCACAGACACACACCTTCAACGGACACCTGCAGGGGGCACTTATCCCAATGGTTGCTTAGAGACTATCACTGACAGGGCCCAGGACACCACAGGCTACACTTACTGCACCCAGGGGAGACAGTCATTTGCCTGAAGGGTATATTCCACTGTTGTCTAAGGGCGGAAAAATGTCTTCAGACTTTTTTGGCTCACAGTTAACAAGGATTGAGTGTTTACCACTTTTCAGGAGCCATGCCAAGTCTTTTTGCCTGTCTTATTTGATTTATTCTCCGTGAAGTGGGCAGTTACATCCCCACTGTACAATTGAGGAAACTGAGGCAGATAGAGTTTAGAAACTTGCCCAGCATCCCAGGAGTCACAATTTGAAGCTAGTCCATCTTACCCCATAGCCCATGCCTTTAGCCACCATGTTATACCACCTGTGAAAATGTTATTAACCAAGGCCGGCGCCATGGCTCAATAGGCTAATCCTCCGCCTTGCGGCGCCGGCACACAGGGTTCTAGTCCCGGTTGCCCCTCTTCCAGGTCAGCTCTCTGCTATGGCCTGGAGTGCAGTGGAGGATGGCCCAAATCCTTGGGCCCTGCACCCCATGGGAGACCAGGAGAAGTACCTGGCTCCTGCCATCGGATCAGCGCGGTGCGCCGGTCGCGGCGGCCTTTGGAGGGTGAACCAACGGCTAAAGGAAGACCTTTCTCTCTGTCTCTCTCTCCCACTGTCCACTCTGCCTGCCAAAAAAAAAAAATGTTATTAACCAACAAACACTAGACTTTTCCAACTTTAAGCAGGGAGCTGTTTCCACTTATTTTTATATGAGGATACACCAAGGTAGTGTGAGTTATTGCAAGATTACTGCTTCTGGCTTTATCATCAACTATTCCTCTATGTATCCATTCAAGCACCTAACCCAACAGTGAGCCAACCAACTAGTCAACCAACTATGGAAAAACTCCTCTACCTCATCAGCCACCACAACCAACTAATGAGCCATCCTCAGTCCTCTTATTATAAATTGGGTTAGTAATTGGATATACTGTGCAAGAGAATAGCTTAACACAGGGCTGTATGGTACTGATTAATAAATATTATTGAGTTGTATTGTTCTTGAGCAGAGAACTTCAATATGAGAATAAATGTCTCAAAACAGAGGAGTGGTCTGAGACCCACTTGACTATCCTATGCAAACTTTCTGGAACTTACTGAAAAGGTGTTTATCATAAAACTCAGAGTGTTCTTTCATGTGGCAAAATTATTTTTGATGTAATGATCAAAAAAACTGGCTTTCTGCTACAAAGCTGATTGATCAGCACCTATTGACTATTTTGGCTCACACAATAATAAGAATTTAAAAACCAAACCAAACCAAACACGCTGGTAGCCATACCCTCCAGGGCCAAGTGTTTTACGTTGTCACTCCATCCTGGACTGCATTTTATGTTTTTGTATTTGTTCTTTCCCTTTTCTATGTTTCTGACATCTACTTCTAATCTGTTTTCTAGGCTGGAACGATGTTTGGTTAGGATTTCTTAAGTCCTTGCAGCAACCTGAGGAATACAAATAAATGCTTATTTACAAGGTTTAGCTTATGTACTAACCAATGTTTAGCTGATGCAGACAGAGGATGGCCACCTGAGCCAAAACGAAAAGGTCACTACACTCTGCTTGCTCTAATCTAAAGCATGGTGCAGACGGGGTAGGGCATTGAAGGCTGTAGCAATGTTCAGTCTGGTTGGACAGGCTTAGGGCAGTGGCATGCTTTGTTCTCCTATTGCTCTTGTGTGGGATTCAAATTCCTCAGCAAGAGACAGAATGAATGAGAATGCATAGAGGAGAAGGAGGAAAGAGGGAGGAAGTGGGAAGAGGAAAAATGAAAGAGAACAAATAGAATTGTAGAAGGGACATACTACAAGGGCTAGCATCGTAGTGCAGTCTGCTGAGCCCAGCCTGCAAAGCTGACATCCCATACGGGTGTCAGTTTGGGTCCCAGCTGCTCCACTTATGATCCAGCTCCATGTTAATGCACCTGGGAAAGCAGCAGAGGATGGCCCAAGTGCTTGGTTCCCTGCATACATGTGGGATACCTGAAAGAAACTCCTGGCTCCTGGCTTCAGCCTGGCCCAGATCTGGCTATCGCAGCCATTTGGGAAGTGAACTAGTAGATGGAAGATATCTTTCCCTCTCTGTAAATCTGCCCTTCAAATAAATAAATAAATCTTCAAAAAGAAAGAAGACAAGTACTCTGCTAAAATAAAAAATTTTAATTTCTAGAGTTTTGACTCTCAGGTTTTTGAATCATGACATGAAATTTATCATGTCATGTAATTTTTTCTGATTCTCTATTTGCTCATCTGAAAATGAACAAAACTGCCACCTACTCCACTGGGTGGATTTTCAAATAGGAAGTGAGAACCCACAGAGAAGATGCTGTGAGAATTACACAGTGAACTTCAATGGTAGTCATCTCTATTATTTACAACAAAATGTCAAAACTCCAATAGTGCTGTCCGTGAGACACTGAAAGCACATGTTTCCAGTTTGCATAAACTATCTGATCAGGGGGGTTGTGGCAGAAAGAAAGCAAATGTCCCTTTTTTGGGTTGGTCTCTTTAGAGATTGTCCCAGAGCGATGTGTCAGACCTGGCTCCGCTTACGGCAGCATTCTGTCAGCAAGCACCGTCTGCCAGCTACTCATACCCAGAAACGAGGCCAGGAGGCCATCCTACCTCATCGTCACAGCTGATGGAGCACTTGCCATCCAGAGAGGCGCACTGCATGGGGGGAAGGCAGAGAGAAGTGTGTTAGTGTGTTCCATCCTACCATCCGCTGCATCCCTCAGTTTTTTCTATCTGAGGAGAAGCCATCAAAGTCACAGCCAAATACCAAATCTTATCCAAAGAGAACGCTTCAAAATGAGTCTACATCTTCCAAAATCAATACTCACTCCAAATAGTGAAAGACAGATGTAGGAGACAATGAGAGGGGGTGGAACTGGCTCTTTTTCATATATTTTATTAATTTACATTGTCATTCAATATTGATATCTTTTTAAGATCTCAAATAGATATACAATGATGCAATTATTTAGTTTTAAATTACTTCCTAATGATTTAAAAAGAAACTCTGTCTCTGTTCTCAGTTTATAGTTTTCTACAGGTTCAGGGACCTCAGCAAGGTGCCAAGGACACAATGATCCACACCAAATCCTTGCTTTTATTTTAACCTGTCAAGCGATATTATGAGTACAGTGAGAAATTACAGAGACAGATGGAGGAGTAGCACCCATATGAACTGTCATCACCAGGAAATGAAGGGGACTTCAGGGGTGGTTCTCAGTATGCCATCCCAAGGTTCCGAACTGGGCACATGGAAGCGGCTTATCTATTGCCATTTCTGAGGAACTGTTGAATTTACATAAACACCACTGCGCTAACTTAGAGTGCAAAGCAAAGGCAAAAAAAGCTCCTCAATGCTCCAAAGGCAAAATAGCCCAGAGAAGCCTTCTGGCCAGAATCCTAGCTATGCAAAGGCCTTCATGATCACAGTAGATTCCCCAAGAAAGAGGCAGGCAAGATTAGGAGGAAGTCACTCGGAAAACCTCACAAAAGACTCCCCTGTTTAAGAGAAAAACCCTTTGGGAAGGCCACAATCTTGATTTCATCATTAAAACTGTTCCTAAGAGCAAACTCCCTGCTTGGCCAGCATGGGGTGTCCAACATGATGACAGCCCTCTATTTTGCAGAGGAATGAAAGGTAATAGGGGCCGGCGCCGCGGCTCACTAGGCTAATCCTCCGCCTTGCGGCGCTGGCACACCAGGTTCTAGTCCCGGTAGGGGCACCGGATTCTGTCCCGGTTGCCCCCCTTCCAGGCCAGCTCTCTGCTGTGGCCAGGGAGTGCAGTGGAGGATGGCCCAAGTGCTTGGGTCCTGCACCCCATGGAAGACCAGGAGAAGCACCTGGCTCCTGCCATCGGATCAGCGCAGTGCGCCGGCCGCAGCGTGCCGGCCGCGGCAGCCACTGGAGGGTGAACCAACGGCAAAAGGAGGACCTTTCTCTCTGTATCTCTCTCTGTCCACTCTGCCTGTCAAAAAAAAAAATTATTAAAAAAAGAAAGGTAATAGGAGCAGCCGGCAGTTTATTTTACAAACACCCATCAGCAATCTGGCACTTTGAGGCTCCGGGTATCCCAATGTGAGCACCTGTATAATAACAGTGTCACCAATACTTCAAGATGCTGATTCTAACTTACCTGTCTGCTGGCGGTCCAGAATTTTCTTTGGAAAAATTCAAGTTTCATCTGAATGCCTACAGCTGTGACAAATGATAAACAAGGCATTATAGATCTCTTTATGCAATAACTTCAGATTATCATTGATATTTATTAAACATGGCAAGAAACCGATGTGAGTGTATCACCTAAAACTTACCATGAAGCATCTACAGGAATACATTTTTATCTTTCAGGTCAGGGATCCTTAAATGTATCTGCATGCACAGAACTCCTGGATCAGAACAAACTTAGCCCAGCACAAATGGTTCTTTTGAAACACGCTACTTTATTATCCATAAATATCCATGTACTTGTGGTCACCACCACCCCCAAGATGAGCTGAAAATAGAAATAATGCTTTAAAAATGGGTATTCAGATCTTTCTTTCTTCAGTTCCTGTCCCAGCTATTACTGTATGAACTCATAGTCTAAAATGTGTTCTTGAGATATAACTTTGTGAAGTGCTTATCATAGGCTGATATTTGGAAGGGTGTCTGCTATAATGAGACTCCACCTAACTGGCCCCTGGTCTCCGTAACTCTATGCTCTTCTTTCTCCAGGAGCTCTGTTGAGAGGATACAATTATCTGGTGTGCTTAATAAAATTAACAGTGAGTGCTAGTTCTAGCGTTAAAAACTCATGAAAAGGAGTAGATGCAGAAAGTGACCTTAAACTTTCAAAGACAGGATTTGCTAGAACCTCACAACTTTAACAATAACAAACTTGCCATGCTTCTCTCCAGGAGGACAAGGCAATTTAGCCATTGAAACTATCTCAGAAAGTCAGTCAGGGCTAGAGCTCATTAGATGATGAGGGAAAGAGAAATCTGAAAGAACGCAGTCTGCAGGAAACACAGGACTCCAAGGGGGACCCCCATTTACCCCAGTGAGGTTTTGCACACTTCAGCCTATTGCACACAACGTTCCCAATGACCTTCCGAATCTTTGCCGTATCTGATCTCTCCAGTCCTGTTATTCATCCTTCTATATACTTCCTTTATTTAAATACTTACAGTTATGTCAACCTAACAATAATATGCATGCAAAGACAGACATAGAAGGGAAAAAGCCCACTTACATACTCTTAAGAATTTCGCATGCCACCATGTAAGACCTCCCACTTAGGAAACCACTGCTGTGCACTTCAAGAGTCTTGGGCTGTTATCTTACTAATATCAAGTGTGTCTCTACTTCTAAAAGACCTGCTTGAAGCAATTCCTGGGAGTTCAGCTTAACTGGACATGGAAATTATGACCTGCCCTCTTTCTTTGGACTTGGAATTTCAGACTTAAGGATAAGACCCGAGCTAAGCATAGCTGCACTGTGAAAATAAGAACTCTCTAAAATGCCCCACTTCAGTGCTTTGGGACCGTGCTGCTCTGCAATCGTGTCTCCCACCCTCTGGATCACGTGTTCCCAGGAGCAGGGACCTCAATGTGCCAAAGAAGGACATGATCCAGTAATAAGGCATTACTTTTCAAACCTTTTAAGCGATGTTATGGGTACAATGATTACAGAGACAGATGAAGGAGTAGCACCCATGTGAACTGTAATCATCCTGAAATACAGGGGTCTTCAGGGGGTGGTTCTCAGTATACAAGAATCACCTGGGGATCTCTGAGAACAAACACTCATGTATAATTGTTTTCCCCTCCCTGCTAAGACCATTTCATTTTTTTTTTTAAGTATTTGAGGCAGAAAGAGAGAAAATATGAATGAATAAGAATGTGAATGCTAGCCAGTTCCAGTCAGCTAGTTTTTGTCCCAAATGCCTGAAAAGGCCAAGGTTAGGGCAGACTGAAGCCAGGAGCCAAGAACTCAATCCAAGTTTCTTGCATGTATGGCAGAAATGTAACTACTTAAGCCATCATCATTGTCTCCCAGAGTGTGCATTAGCCGGAAGCTGGAGTCAGGAGTCAGAGCCAGGAATCATATCCAGGCATCCCGATATGGGATGCAGACATCTTAAACACTACCCTAAACACCTGTACCCTCCCTCCTCCCACCAACGCTATTCAAATCAGAATTTCTACGGCTGAGTTTCCACATACGGGTACCAATTGAAAGCACCCTAGTGAGTCTAATGAGCAGCCAGGGATGAGGCTGACTGCTGTCTTCAATTTGCTCTTGTAGACCTACTGCAATGCGGGCCACCTGATCACCTGCCAATACCACGAGCCACTCTTCAGGCCTTGTAAGAAAGGTCAGCGAATTCCTGAAGGAAGCCAGTTTTGGTGAATGAGGCTGCTCACCATTTCAATTAGATCTCATCTTCAACATGCATGACCTGCCAGGGGGCACAGAGCAAATCAGGGTGCAGGCTGGATTTGCTCTGACGCACCAGCCGCAGAGCTGAGTGCCTGTCCTTTGCTTAGAAGAGGGCTGGGACCAAGCATGTCCCATTTGGCTCAGACTAGCAGAGGCTAGCAGGAAACTGGCTTCAGAGCAGAGGATCTCAAAACTGTTGGTATCGAAAAGAAGGTCGGCTCTGAGTCTACCTGTCCAACCTCAATACCTGCCTCTGTGCAACTCCCTTCCCACACTGCTCCCCAGCCAGCCCTCCCCAGGGAGGGATCCAGAGAGTACTTCTATGGCCATCCGTCAGGGCCAAGGCCATGGCAAGCTGTGAGGCTCTACAGGGCAACAGCACCAGGGTTCCCTGAAGAGTCACTCTGCAGTAGTATTCCATGGTGTTCCTCGTTCCACCAGTCCAGAGCTGCCCCTGCACCACCTACCAAGTCCAAGCTCCTCCATCAGCTGTCAGTGCCCTTGGGGAGCACCCCTCCCTTTCTCCAGTGGAGCCCCCATTTTCACCTCCCTAATGAAGTTAGCTGCTCCCTCCTGGGTGCTTATCCATCTCGCATACTTGGAGCCTGCTCTCATCTGCCCCTGTCGGTCCTGTACCCCAGCTCCTCAGAGCGCTTTAATCTTTGCTCATGAGTCAGTCCCTCTGTCCCATTAATCATGTGGGCTGCTTCTCTCTGATCTCCCTCCAGCAGGCTGCATCCGCTGCCTGGTCCTGATGCCCTAACCTCCCTCCTCACTCACTCCCCTGTCTGGGCCATGAGGTAGTTGCCCAAGGGCTCCCAGAGAGCCCTGACTGTAATTGGTTTGCTCAGCTTTGACCTGGCTGTGTTCCTGCTGGCTGGCCCCCCACACCCTTTCTAGCGCCACTGGCCCCTGGCTTCTCGTGGCACATGTGGGCTTGCAGTATTTGTACCTTCAGCTTAATACACTTCTGTATGATTAAGAGACTCACACAGTCCCATGGACAGGTCAACTCCATGACCATTTGTCGAGTGTCCTTGTCTGCACTCAACTCCAAACTGGTCAGGAAAGGGAAAGAGACCACGAGCTCCCTGCGTGTCCAGCTGAGAAATTACTACAAGGTCAAGGTCACCTAGAGGCATGATGGGGAGTTTGCAGGGGATCTGTGTCATGTGGGTAGGGAGATCCAAGAGCCAAGGGAAGATGGTGATCCAAATGCAGGCAACAGTTGAGGCAAGAGGAGGGGGTTTTTAAGAGACCTTAGTGTGCTCCAAGGACTGAGAAGACTGGAAGCCAAGGGGCCTGACTGTGCAGATCAAATGGCAAAATAGTCTTGAACGTGGGCCAGGGATTGGCCCAGAGGTCAGCTTCTCTTTGTAGCAAAGTTTCCTTGGAACAGAGCCGCACTCGTTTCTTTCCGTATTGTCTGCAGCTCCGGCAGCAGAGGCTGCACAGTCCACAAAGCCTCGCCCATTTCTTCTCAGGCCCTCTGCAGGCAAAGTTTCCTGAATACCTGCTGTAGGTGCCATGGAAGGTCTTTAGGGAAAGTGGCAGGATCAGATGCCTCGTTTAGAAAACTCCTTCTGGAAGCTTGCAGAGGAAGAGCTAGGCAAGGGGCCTGGAAGGTGGCAGGCAGGACAAAGAGTTAGGCCACAGATACCTCGGGCTCATCATTTCTTAAGCAGAAAAATGACTTAAAGAGGAAAACACAAAAACAACAACAACAAGGAATAGAAAGCTCTCCTCGCCCAACAAAGAAACTAACAAACAAGCAAACTAACAAAAATGCTTAAAGGCATCCTATGGCTAGATATATTCAGAAACAAAAAAATATGACCTACGACAATCCGAAATTTCGCTTCCTTGGGCTATTTCACTTTGCATTGGTCCACTCTTTTTCTCCTTTAAACCTTTATCAGAGAAAACATTTTGTCTCCAGCAAGCCCCACTCTCTTCCCTCATCCCCCACATAACCTAAATGAAACCTGAGATATTTGTCAGACCTGTCTGTTTTGTTCTTTCAACAACATTTCAAGCCATAACAGTATATTCCGATTGAAGTCAGTCTCGCTAATTTAATAAGGGAAACAAGGACAGAAAATGCTTTAGTGAAACCCAAGTCCCAAGGAGAGTGCAGAAAATAAAAACACCATTCCTGGTGTTTGCAATTTTTTAGACAGTCCAGAAAACCATCAGCATACTTCCCCCTGAGCCGGAGTTCCCGGCCCGCCCCCGCCCCGCATCTGATGCGACTGCTCCAGGGCTCCCTGGTGGGAATCTTCACCACATGGACAGAGTCTCCTGTTCATGACAGCTTTCAGTGGTGCCTCATTTACCTCCTAGGAGCAGAATGGATCCAGACAGAATTATCCTGGAGGATCCTTCCCAACAGGCTGATATAAGGTGAACCTCTGAGGTCCATAACCCCGAGATTCTGGGATGGTCTTGGAAAATCAGCAAAATCATCGTGATAAGAATTTCCATCCCAAGAGCCCAGAATCCTTTCCTGTGAAGTACTCAGGCGCCGCAAGCAGTGCTGTCTCTTCTGGTTTGAATTACCCAGGTGACTGTTCTTGCAGCTCGTCTCCACACTCTCAGAGGGCCAGTGCAGACACTCAGCATAGCAATGAACCATTTTCCTTCCAGACTTTATCTCTTCCCGACTTTCTACCTTTCCCCCTACATTCTCCTCCTTTCCTCTACTCCTCCCCACTATGTTTATCAGAAGTCATGTACATGCTAGGTGGCAGGAGTATCAAGATACAGACAGGAGAGACACAACAACCAGTGGTAGGGGTGGAGGGGAAGTGGGGGAAAGAAGTCAAACCACTGAAGAGATTCACAGTTCAGCAACCTCAGAGCTCTGAGAGAGGAGCGTGAGCACCAGGCAAGGACCAACAGACAACACAACACCTGGGCTGCTACATGTTGATCATCAGTGCAGCACTGCAATCCCGGCACAGGTAGTTGATCTCCAATGCGCTAATCTTATACTGTCCAAATAAATGGCCATTAGAAACATACGGTGTTTAAATTAGAATTAAAATGAAATAAAATTAGCAATTAAGCTCTTTAATGGCACTAGCTACATTTCACATGTTTCAGAGCCACACAGGGCTCAAGGGAGCATGCTACGGCCTTCAGGGAGTTGTGCTGAACAGTGATCAGGGACCAGGTGAGCATCATAGAGAACTGGATGTTGGCACGCTCGAAGAATCGAAGGTCAAGTTCTCCACAGACCTCTCTACACTACCTCTCCTCAGAAGTGGAAGAGGTGAGATGACTGAGCTTCGGAGGGTTTAGATCAGATAGGATTGCCGGCGTGAGACAACCTGGATTTGCAAGGGGAAGCTGGTAATCAGTTTGAGAGAACCCCAAAGAAATCAATGCAATATGCTCAATGTGGCTACCACCCCCAAGATTTATTTATTTTGCCTTATAAAATTTGAGAATACAAATTACATTTCCAGTGCTATTATATTCAAATGCATTCAAGATGAAATCATGCATGCATCTCGTATCACGTTAATAGACATGCATTCAAGTGTAATCCAAAACTCACGAAATAACAATGTAACATGTAAAATTAGAAATAAAATAACTTTTTCATATTGTATTCATTTAGAAATAATTTTCTGTGGGCTTGGCCTCAACTTGCAGCATACCCCTAGGAGCACAAATCCGGTTTGTAAAATAGTGCTCACCATGCCTGGCACGCAAGCTCACACAGACACCCTCCTTCCAACTGCTCAATCCCGCAGCCCTTCAACAGATACAGATACATACACACATACACACACACACACACACACAAACTCTTCCAGAAGACTGAAAGAATCCTGCTACCATCAATGAACTACAACCAGGAAACACTTTGCTGGGAGAACTGGTTATGAATTCTGAATCCAAGGCCATAGCTATGAGCTCTTGGACCTGTCACTTTACCTCTCTGTCTCCATCAACAGTGTCGCACTAGCTCCCGGCCTTCTGTGGGACAGGGATAAGCGAGATCAATGATTCCTGTGTACTGAAACAGTGTAGCAGGTTGATAGTGTTGGCAATATTCACGTCATGGTTTCCTCCCAACGCTCCTATACTTTCCTATTTCACAATCAACACTACTTTCCAGCCAATACATTGAGATGCAGGAAAAAAAAATTCTTCCATGATAAAGCTGGACTGTCCACGGCCAGAAATGCTCCTGGGGGTTTAACATCCATGAATAAATGTCTTACAAAGTCAATATCACGCTGTCAGCTGGGCAAGCCCTTACGAGACAGTGGACTCTGCCTTCAGGACTCATGTGCAGTATGCTCTGCCACTCAATTCCTGTCCCTCACCCCCTCTGCATGTTCTCAGTTATGCACACACAAGACAAACCTGGACGGGGCAGGGGACAGAGCTGAGGAGGGCCACTGTCCCTGACACCATCAGCTCCCTGTGCTCATCAGCCAGGTACCTTGCCCCAAAGCTGTCAAACGGCCTGGCTACCGCTGGCCGCATGAGGACAGGCATTCCATTCATGCGTGCAGGCAGAGAAGCAGATCCCACAGCTGTCCTGCCCGAGCCTGACCCATCAACAGGAGAGTTTTCTTACAGGAGATTCCAATCCACGGGTAGGAACAGGGTAGACAACTGTGTCATTATTAGAGAAAATAAAACTGTGGTAAAGTATTAACAAAGAAAATATCTGCTAATAATTTCCCATGCATTTCCTCTCTTAAAAACCAAATTCTAGCAATAAATGCCCAGCCAGATGTTCTTCAGAAAATCGGCCCTTATGTCGGTCACAGTGCTCAAGGCAGGGTGGTGACTATTTTTACACAGCTGGGTTCAGGCCCCCACCTTGTCTCAGCCCCCCCTCAATGTTCATTTCTTTGTGTACAACAGCAAAGCTTGCTAGAATTGACAGTTACAAGGCCTGGCTCATTTGGATTCCAACTTGCCTTAATTAACAGTCAACCGTAATAGCCGTTGGCCAAGCCACATTTGTTTAAATGTTTTCTTCTGTTTGTTTTCAAAATAGTTAATTGCAACTAGAACTAACAAAGAATCTGACTGTCACTTCTTTGGACTATCTCATGATGAACCCGGGGTATGGACCAAGGCCACTGTTCTGGAGCATGGAAGGAGTAACTCAAACCTTCCTTACATCCAATGTGAGCCCACTCCAGAGGTCTGCTCATGTCCAGGATAAATGACTTCCCACATGAATAACAACTTAAAACGGTAATGCGAATTATGACGTAACTCAGCTGTTAAATATTTCATGTGAAGATTTTAATGAATTGCATGATGGAATGTTGGACAAAAAAGACAACTGAAATCCTGGGACTAATTTGGGTGAAACTGAGAACAGAGTATCCTTGCGAAGACGAGGGGTGGCAGGGAAGGCAGCTGTACTGATGACCTCCTGGGTGTCAGGCTAGCAAATCCAAAAGCTTTCCTTATTGATCGTAGGCCGGGGAGAATGATCAACAACAACCTTTAGGAAAATATTTCGATCAAAGCAGTGTGCATCAGGTATAATCTTGGTACAGCCTGACCATTCATCTCCAAGGTATGGTATGGTATTATTTCAGAAATTGTGGGGGAAAGAAACCCCTCCTCACAGCAGCAGACACGATTCATCTTTTGGGCTATGCCAAGTGAAGAAAAGTTGTGATAAAAGAGGAGGAGCAATCTTAAGTAAAACCCCTCACTGACTGCATATTTTACTTCTGAAGTCTACCCCGTGGCATGAAGGGGGCTGCTCATCTCTCCTGTATGTATACACTTTCGTAAAGAGCTACATGATGCATGTCTATGGCGAGAGGGAGGGAGGAAGGACAGGGCTCACCTTATCTCTCGACTGACAAGGCCACAGCAGAAAATTATCTTTGAAGCCCCGGAGCAGCACAGTCCACTTTTAACGTGGAGCTCCCCTGCCTTCCACCCGAGACAGGGTTCTGGGAGCATGTGTGGGACAGCCTGAGCCACGTACCCACAGGGCTCTTCGGTAATCGCTTGGTTTCTGTCCTGTCAGGGCTCCTCGGGAGCAGTCACCTTAGGTGAAGCGTAATAAATGTCTTTATAAACGTTTCCCTCATTTGGATTCTCATTAGTTGGCTGGATCAACGGTAAAAAGAATTAGCATGGCTGGGGGACGGAATAATAATTTTCGCTTCACCCTTGAGATAATCTGGAAGCACTTTTCCAGGCTCCATCTGCAGAAACGTATATTCCCTTAGCTTTCATAGGCCTCTGGAGCTGGCATCGAATAGTTTTTCTCAGACCATTTTATGCTCACAAAACTCTTCAAATAATATCATTTCAATTAAGTTCTCAAGCCATTACAGTCTTAGAGTCAATTCCCACCCTTTCAGAATAAAACATTGTCTGCCTCAGACTTCACTGTATTTTAATCAGGACTGCACAGATCAATGTCCATTAAGACAATTTTAAGCTTCCAAATTACAGCTCCCTAGTTAGTAATTTCTTATTAGGTCACCACCTAATAACAGTTACCAAGGACATTAAACCATATGGGAGGTCAGGTTTCTCAACATTTCAAAACCCGTCAGAGAACGGCCACATTTTATTGCCAAACACCTTTGAGTTGGATGCTTGTCACTGTGTTTCACACAAAGCAGTACTCAAACAGCCACGTGGGCAGCCCATGCAGTTGGAGGGAGGCCTCCGGATTCTGTTCCACAGGCTCCTGTTAAGCAGCACAAGGAAGAAAAGGACCAATCCAAATGCACCCGGCTCACTCAAGAGCACCACAGTCCATTTCAGAGCTCCCAGCGCGAATTCCCTCTAGGGCTGGGTGGGAATGCTGGGGACTGGAGACCATCCATGCTGGGGCAAAGGGAGTCACAGGCTCCACTCAGCTCAGCTTGGAGCCTGGTGGGACAAGATCTAAGTGCTGCAAATTAGAATTGTCCAGAGACAATTCATTTCAAAATTTTACAACAATTATAAATGGAAAAGATTGTAATTCATTTGAAAAATATATAGGATTTTTTGATAAAAGCATTTTTGATTTTCTCAATCTGGCAATCCTAGACCAAGAGGAACATGGTACAGGGTTGTGACATGGGGAGACCTTTGTGGGGTACACTTAGCTCCAAGAGGGTTGAGACAGCTTGCATCTTGTAGCTTAACTATCAGGACTGGGAACCAAGCCACCCTTCACTTCAATGATTTCCATTACTTTTCTGTTTGTTCCAGAAAATTCGTGCCTGGAGAAGGTTGGCAACAAATGAAAATATTTGATAGCTTGAGAAACTTACCCAAAATCAATTTTTCTAAATAATAGCCCATTGATCAGTCTGATCATACAGCCTCCTCATCAAAACATAGCTCAACCAGAGAAAATTGCTTACTTATTAAATAACTACTGTTTTACCAAGACTCAAGGGAGGCCCTCCAATCGTTAAGTAATTCAACCTCAACCAGATCCTCATAGTGAAAGACCTGCCTAGTCCCCAAACCTTACAAAATATCTGCAAGTTTCCTCTTTCTGAGACACTGTCAAGATCAAATGGCATTGTCCCTTAGCACTTTTAGGAATAAGGTATAATAAACATAATAGATATAAGAATATCTAAAATAAAATATATAATAAACCTTTGCTCGATCCATAGAATGCTGATAGTCTCTGTCAACAGTTAAACCTACTTCACATTTTTCCATAGCTTTTTAACCAGTATTTGACATTAAGTTGTATTCTGCATTATTTACTCCCTAAGCCCATCCAACTAAAGGTACAGCACCTCGTGCAGGCAGATGTTGGGAATACACAGTGAAGAGATAACTACGGCTGGATCATGTGCTGATGGTGATGTCGATAATTCTTAGATGGTTCTCTCTCTCAGGAAAGCTCCTTTATCTGTCTAGGCAGTTTGGATTCACCTCAAGGCAGTGGAGACCTGCACAGAGGTTCTCAGTAGGCACGGCAAAGCCATGACCTATGAGATTTGTGCTGTGGCAACATCTGCAGGTGAAAGTCAACAGGGTGCAGGGCTTGCATAAGGGGCACTGGGTAGGAGCTGGGAGCATGCATCCAACTAGCTAAGAGATGCTTCATGGCTGTGAGTTCATTTCTGACTACTCTCATGGGGTGAAGCCTGGAATCTGTGAGTTCTGCCATTGTCACGTTAGTCTCATCCGCTCGGCCAGACACAGCTCAGCACCTTCCCAACCCCCACCGACTCCAGCACACAGCCAATTTCAATGCGCCATCATTTTAGCTTGGTAGATTTCAGCTTCCTTTTGCTTCCAAACAAATTGTTCATGAAACACATTACTGTACTTGTTAGACATGTCCCCAGACTATACAGGACATATTCTGTGGTGGAAACCATTGTATAAATTAGGTCATGGGAATTACATGTATCACATTAATAATATCATTACAAATAATAATGATACTGTTTACAGACCCCTGCTATGTTCCAGGTACCTGAGAGAACATCTAGGCACTTAGTTGTCACTCCTAACCAAACACTACAAAGCGGCTTACTACTCCCAGCACACCTGATACCTGTAAAGATGGATGGCCCTAAAAATAAGTTCCAAGCCTAAAGTGTCCTATGGAAAAGCCAAGAGTTTTCAGAAACTCCTACAGCAAAGGGAAGAGTATGCCACAGTTCTGAGTATTAGCACTCTCATTTTTATTACTGCCAGATAAAATGCAAACTAGAGGTATCGAGGTACCTGTCATCATCTATCTGAACATTCAAGAATATTTTCATCATTACCTGAAGACTCAGGTTAGTTCTACCTTTTCCAAACTATGACAACTGCTTTGCTAAGGTGATCAGGATGTGACCTGAAGATTACTCCGAGAGCTAATGAGCTGCTCTAGAGGCAGAGTTATGGATCTCTTCACTGGAGGGGCAGAACCAGTAGGATGAGGAAAAATTCATGAGGACATAGTAGTGTCCCAGTGAAGAGCAATGGTGGAGAGAGCATTTTAGGCCATGTGCAGAATTCCAAGTTGGCAATGGGTTTGGGGAGACTGAAGCTACAAGACCACCTGAGTGACTGGTTCAAGCAAGGAAGGCAAACTTCCCTAGCCCTTGGAAGACAAGGACTGGAACTTCCTAAGGAAGTTCAATTGGGGATCATTCTGGATGTAGCCCTCTTGAAAGTGGGCCAACAAGGCCACCAGTTCCAATCTTCCCTAGAATCTCCACTTCATTTAACACGGAAAGGATGATCATAGCAAGGGAAACTGCTGAGGGAAGCCCAAGTGCCTAGGAATAGAAGCAGGTTCCCTCTGGCCATCCAGATCCCCAGGCCAAAGTCATCCACCTGGGAGGCAGATGTGTCCAGCCAGAGCAGATCTGGCTCAGTGCAGATCCGCCCCGAACAGCTGCATGCAAGGCGACTTTGAGTGGGGAGAGTGAGCAGAACAGGAGAGCATTCATGAGGGAGATAGACAGCACTCTGGAGCAATCAAGCTCTTTTTTCTCCCTAAACTTTTGGAATTTCAGGAGCTTAGACTATTTGGGAGTCAGCCCTGGAGTGAAGGCTACCACTTCTGTCCTGCAGTTTCATCAGGCAGCTCGTGGGGATGGAAAAGCCATCCCATCATGAAATGCTCGGCAACACCCAAGTCCCTCACCTGGGCCCCTGAACAGGCTTTGGCAATGGGCTGTGCTGGTCAGCTCTCTGGAGGATGGCAAGCAAGCCAGGTGCAGCTGGCACTTCCTTTTTTGAGTCACCAGGCAAGTGCAAATCCTCCTGAGCCATGCCTCTGGACGGCGGCCCCGCTGGTCCACAGGCTCCCTGGTCTCCACGTCCCTTCTCCCACTCCACAAGGATTCCCCTAGGCACAGCTGGTCCGGTAGGTGCTCAATTAAAGCCGAATGAATGAATGAGGGGGCCGGTGCATGTATTCCAGACAGGAGGCAGTTAATCAGCCGCCTTGCATGCTCTCTCTGAGGGATAAGAGTCTGAAATACAGTTGTTAACATTCTTCTCCCAGAGTTTCCTGGCACCCCCTGGCTCTTCTCCATTCCCTCAGCTAAAGCATTCCATGTTTAAGGCCTCAGGGAAGGGAGGACAGAGAAGAACTGAGAACAAAGGCAGAAAAATCTGGATTTTTCAATCTCCAAAGCTGAGGCCCTCCTGAATGTCAGAGGGGCAAGAAAACAGGGGAACTGCCTGGGCCAGTCTGACTTCCTTCAGTCTCCCAAGCAGACCATTCAGGAAAGAAGATCTGCCTGCAAAGGGGAGAGAACCAAGGGGAGCCAAGGTGCTGGCAGAGGGGCCAGCTGTGCAGCACAGCGGGTTAACGCCCTGGCCTGAAGCACCAGCATCCCATATGGGCGCCAGTTCAAGTCCTGGATGCTCCACTTCCAATCCAGCTCTTTGCTATGTCCTGGGAAAGCAGGACAAGATGGCCCAAGCCCTTGGGCCCCTGTACCTGCGTGGGAGACCTGGAAGAAGCTCTTGGCTTCCGAACGGCACAGCTCCGGCCATTGAAGCCAATTGAGGAGTGAATCATCAGGTGGAAGACTTCTCTCTCTCTCCCTGCCTCTCCTCCTCTCTCTCTGTAACTCTTTCTCATAAAAAAGGCGCTGGGTGACCTGGAGGCGAAAACCCATGCACGTTTTCCCTGCAAGCATCCGTGTTTCCTGCCCTGAGCCTGGGTCCAAACCCAAGGTCAAGAGAGGGGCTCCCAGGACAGAGGAGAGTGTTCCCTTCCCCACTGCACTTTTTTGTTTCTCTCTCTCTCTCTCTCTCTCTCTCCCTCCCTCCCTCCCTCCCTCTCTCAACCCGGCAGGAGGGGGTTCCCTGGCCCTGCTGCCTTGTCAGCCTTGGAGGCCCCAGGTCAGTGCCAACTGACCCCAAGGTCACCCTCAGTTGGAACGAGGCGACCGTGGCACTGACCTGTGCATGGACTGATGACAGAGGACCAGATGGGCCTGGTGACTCAGGGAATGCCTGCAGGATGACGTGATTGAATGCCCCCCTCCCTTGAGCTGCAGGTAGGCCTCCTCACTGGAAGAAGGTGAAGAGATGCTGAATTCAAGGGAAGTTCCTGGCCCCCATCCCCAGGTTGTAAGAGGCTTTAGGTAGCAATCAAGGGTAGTTCAAAAAAGCGGCACTGAGAACACAGCTGAGTGTGGGGCTGCAAGCTCTCAGCCCATACGTGTTTACAACCCAAAAGCTCAGGCAATGGAGCACTTAACTAAAGTGGACTAAGCTGGGCGTTGCCTCAGATACCAGGACCCTGGCCTCGCCCCACGTCCACCCGGGGCCCAGGCGCTCAGAGTCCTCTGCCTGCAGCAGAGGTGTGGGCAGGGGAACCATGGACCACCAGCTGGGCCCTTGCCGCCTTCCCTCACCGGCGGGGGTGCCAGGCTTCAACCCTCGTGGAAAGTTTCCTCTTTTGTTGCTGGAAGGCCAGCAAGTTGGACCTGCTCGGGACATTCCCAGCTCTGCTGAGCTGGTAAAACCTGAAGAGTTGCTAGGATCTCTGGGGTAGATCTTGTCACTGTCCCCTGCGCACAGCTGAGGGCACGGAGGTGTCTCCGTGGCTGAGATGGAGGATGGATGACAGAAGTTTCTCATCTGGAAGCTGGGAGGGACTCGGTGGGCATCAGAACTTAAAGCCCAATCTTTCTAATGTCAAAGCAGAAGCAGAACACAGGTATCACAAATAAAGGAGCATCACCTTAAATTACTTAACACAGATCTCACAGACCTGCCCTGAGAGGCGGCACTCTGGCACTCCATCTGCTGACTAGGAGACTGGTGAAGTCCACACGTGTTTCTCCTCAAGCTTTTGCTGGCTGCTTTGTTTCTTTTCTTTCCTAAGTCTGTGAACTGATCTGTTTCCTGGACGCCAACAACAGCCTTTAGGCTCACTTTGGAAGCACCTGAGCTCACCTGCTCTTGATGAAGAAAGGGGCAAGCAGGCACCGCCCACAGCAGAGCCACGCCCTCCCAGCCCTAGTCTCCCTGAAGGAGGGACAGGGGTATAGGGGGCAGTTTGTAAACTGGGCTGGTACCCATAGGAAAGAGCATTAATTGAGGCCCTACTAGGGCCAGGCAGCTGGTCTACATTTTCCTGATTAACACTTCAGCAATGCTGTGAGGGAGAACCTGTTCTTTAAACAGCTGAAAGGAAAGGTATCTGGACAAGAGCTAAGGTACTGTCTGGGAGTCCTACATCGTTTATCCAAGCACCTGGGTTTGAGTCTCACTTCTGTTCTTGATTCCAGCTTCCTGCTAACGTGCACCTTGGGAGACAGCAGGTGCTGACTCAAGTCACTGGGTCCCTGCCACCCACGCAGGAGACACAGCACTGAGCTGTTTCCAGCCTGACCCAACCCTGGCTGCTGTAGGCATGTATGTGGTGAACTTGCAGAGGGGAGCACTCTCTGTGTATCTCTCTAACTTTCAAAAACATGAATACAGAAATTAAAAAAAATAAAATAAAAAGGTGCACATGATTCCGTGACTTAGCCAGGGCCCAGCAGTTGGTAGGAGTGGGTGGGCCTGGGCATTGAGCCACCAGCCTGACTCTGAGCCTGCTGCCCTGGATTCCCCATTCTCCGCGGTGGTTCTCAGTGGGGCTGCACCACCCCCTAGGGGCTGCTTTGCAAGTCTGTAGTGAGGCTCTGAGTGCCACAGTGAGAAGTCCTACAGTTCTTAGGATGCCTTCCAGCCTCCGAAGAACAACTCCAAGTCCTTCATGGCTCCAAGTGCTCCCCTTGGGACTGAAGTACCTCAAACCATGATCCCCATTAGGGCCTAGGAGCGAACGTCATTTATTGCTAAACAGAAAGTGTGTCTTGCAACTTGGAATTTTCTAGAAATTTAACTGCGGAAAGAAAGAGGTGAGTATACTTGGCTTCCTCGGCAATTTCCTGGTTTCAGAGAATCTCATCATTAGGGGAGCAGGATGTGCCAATGAGCTACACAGCCAGCAGCCCAGGCAGCAGCAGAGAAGTTCCACGGAAGGAAGCAGAAGTCTTGGCCACTGCGTTTTCTTCTCTTGGGGTTGTGCCCTCAAACATACATGTACTAAATATACATTGTCCTTTAAAAATGACTCTCCTTTTATTTCTTGATATTATAGATATAACAATTTCTATAATGTAATTATTATTTGGGGGGACAGCTTGTAGGGTAACAGGCTATGTTTTCTATTGATTTCATTCTGAGCTAATGAAGGGGCTATGATAGATTCTTACACAAAAGGGGTCTTGGGTGCGATAGGACTGAGCACTGTCTTGGCATCTGTTCCCCCTCTGCCGCAGGGTCCCGTGAGTGGCCTCCCTTTCTTTGCCCTCCCCCAACCTTGACTCTGTGGCTCCCATCCTCTCGCCTTGCCTTGAAAGCACAGAGCAGGCGCAGCCAAACCTCACATGTCGCCATGGCTTCCTCTGTGCTCCCCTTCCCGTTTATTTTGGCCCTGATCAAGTGCAAGATATTGGTATCTGAGGCTCAGCTCCACTGATGGATTTCCCATCTCAGAACCAAGCAACGAAGGAACAGATCCTTTTGTGCTTAGCAGACCCAGGTCCCAGATAAGGAGCTGCTTCTCCAAGGTTGCTTGGCAGGCCGGAGCTCTGTGGCTCGATACACTGTGCCTGCGTTTCTTCGAAGCAGCAGCACTGTCTTTGAATTGGGGACAGGCTGGGAAGGGGTACGGAGCCATGCAAACTGCTTTTCCTTGCCCAGAGTATCTTAATGATCAGGATTGTCAGCACTTGGGCCGCTGCTGTGGGAGATGTCGAGGGATGGAGGGAATACTTTGCAGTTCCACACCACACATCAATTCCCTACAATAAGGGAGCCGCAGCGAGCAAAGGGGCAAGCAACAGAGCCCCAAGTAGATTAAAAGGGGCCTTTGTAGTGGCTGCATCTGGACATTAAAATAAATCTCTCCTAGCACTAAAATAACATCTACGTTCATTTGGGCTGGTGCCACATTCAGCATTTAAGAAATTTGACAAAACCTTGCTTGAGCATGTTGGAGTTTGCCAGCTCACAACAAAACAAGAAAGCTACCTCGGCCGCATGGAAGTACTTCTCCCAGTCCCCTGCTTTCCCTTGTGGCCCCCATTTTCCGGCTACACTTGAAAGAAAACGAGTCTGCCCTTTTTTCAGGTGCCAACCACTTAGCCTGGCCCTGAAACGGGCAGCAAATTGCCTCTGGAGGTGGGAGACTTCAAGACGAATCTGTTTCTTTTCCCCTAAAGGAAACTACTGGAGTCTCTGCGTGCCGGATAAAGCCGTTAATAGCCAGAGAAACATTATTTGGGGTGGCCCTCAGGTAGACTAGACATGAATAATGCCTCATAAAAATAATTACCTCTACCCAGCACACAGCACACCCGATGGGCTTGGCAGGGACCCCGTTTCCAAGAGAATTGTAGGCAAAAGAAATCTCTATGCAAGACGGAACGGGATGCATCTATCTACGACTGAGACCATGGTTCCTTCCAAACCCATTCTGAATTTTTCTGAGACCTTGACAAATGTTGGGGGCCAAGGGATGGGGTGGGGGAGCTCAGCCTGGTGCTTCTACTTTATATCACAATCAGGCCTGAAATAAGGAACTAACAGACTTGTTGAGAATCTTGACAATGAACTCTGATTTGATTCCAATTGGCTGGGGCCCGGGTGCATAGGTGGGCAGAGTTTCAGAGCTGGAAGGGTGGGGTGAGCCACTGAACCCAACCTGGGGTATCACCAGTCAATAACTGGAGGTTCGATGAGGTTGCCCACTTGTCCGAGAAGACTCAAAGATGGCGCAGACCAATGCAGACTCTGGCTGGGCTGGAATCTCCAATACCCACTGCTTTTGTCAGCTGGACATGCACGGCCCTCCCCCTCCCCCTCCCCTGGGCCATTCCCCTTAGGGCACTGTCCTGCCTACAACTTCAGGCTGGGTGGGTTGTGCAGCGTTAACCTGCCACTCCTCAGACACAGAGATGTCTCCTCCTCTACCACACAAAAGCCAATGAAAAGAAGCCGTAGGACTTTGAATGGAAACTTTTAGGAAAGAGTGGACTTAGTTCCATTGGGTTTGCCACACTAGCCAGACAGGTGTTGGGGCAGCAGGTGAAGAAGGTCTGCTCCAGCACAGAGCCAACCCCAAGAAATGTAAACCAAGACATGGAACACCTTGGTGATTTCAGCTGAGCCCTGCGTCCAAATGTACCTGATACCAGCGGCAGCTTTGGACTTTGCAGTAATGGACAATGTAGTAGTAGACAATGGATTTCTACCCACCCCAACCTACCAAATAACTTCCTTTATTTACTAATTTTGCTTGAGTCAGTTGAGCTTGGCTTACAGTGCTTGCCATGGACAGAATCTTGAATGGTACAACTCTACTGCAGGGTGGAGGCTCCTCCCAACAGGAGGTGGGCAATTAATCTTGATTTATCAAAACCACAATGAGAAGCTCTCTGCTGAGAGCGACATGCAACAGTTAATATGACAACACGGGGCACAGAAGGCAAGTGTGTGGCACGCAAGCTGCCATTGGTTACTCCATGGCAACCATCCCTAGTGAATCCGGGTGCTCCTTCCTTAGCAGCCTCACCATCTTCCAACACAGCACACCAGAAAGCCATGACCATCACCCAGTACCAAGCAGTGACCCTCAAGGTGAGATCGTAATGAGGAACACAGCGTCTTTACCGGTGCTAGTCCTTTAACTGCTCCAAGACACCACGTTCTGGATAAGGCAAAAACATGCGTCTCCACGAGGGGCCTCCCGTTCATCTTTTGGGAGGGTTTTCATTTCTTCCCAACGACAATTACCTAGGCTCTTCCAGCTGTTGCAGAGGTAGGGTGTGAGCTGATACAGTAACAGAACCACTCAGCTTGATGAACTCTCAAGAAGTTTCCGGGACTAGACCTCAGGCTCACCCCCTCCTTAAAGATTCCCAAGCAAAAAAAAAAAAAAAAAGTCCTGTCTCGTTCTCCGGTCATTACAGTCAGGGGAAAGTGATCAGGAACAGAATGCCACGCAACCTGAGATCACAGGGAGGCATCAGGTGCTCACCAGGTGGCATTCGCCTGGGCACCACAGCCTCCTCCCCAACAGCCCAGCCCCGAGGTGAGGAAGAGAGGCCGGGACCAGATTGCCCAGCATCTCCCTCATGTGCGGCTTCCGTTTCCAGTCTGCCAACAAGAGAGCCGGCACTGGACTTAGAAGGCAGCACAGAGACAGAGGCCACCTGGCTCCCGAGGCAGTGAGAGGTTTCAGGCAGCATCTGAGTACTATAAAAAAAAAGGTTATTTATTTATTTGAAAAGCAGAGTTTCAGAGAGGTAGAGGCAGAGGCAGAGGCAAAGAAAGAGAGGTCTTCCATCCACTGGTTCACTCCCCAGAGGGCAGCAACAGCCAGAGCTGCGCCGATCTGAAGCCAGGAGCCAGGAGCTTTTCCCAGATCTCCCATGCGGGTGCAGAGGCCCAAGGACTTGGGCCATCCTCCACTGCTTTTCCAGGCCATAGCAGAGAGCTGGATGGGAAGTGGAACAGCCAGGTCTCAAACTGGCAACCAGATGGGATGTGGGCACTGCCATCGGCCCCCTAAGTAAGTTTGAGAGTCACCTGCACGGCTGCTTCCTGACCTGCATCTCCCTAACTTTCAATGATCATAAAAGCTTCTGGTTTCTGTATTCAAGTCACGAACCTTTAGAATACACACAGCAGCTTCTGCTCCCAGGGCCTTCCTCCTCTCCTATCATCATGGTGTGTGTGCAGAGCTAAGATTTCCTTTGTATGCGACTATGTCTCCACTATCTCCACACTATTAGGAATGTGTCTAGGGCATGAGGGGACATCCTGAAGACACCTAGCCCTCAGCACGCTGGAGACTTTGGGCTATCCAATAGGCCCAACCGTAGCAGGTTGTCCTGTAGGTCTTTGGAGAATGCCCCACTGGCTCCTGCAAGGCTCTGCCCTGCACTGGTATCCCAGCTCAATCCTACAGCTCCTTTCTCTCTGCCTGGAAGTCCCAGCTACAGCCTCTTGTGCTTCCTGTCTTCTCTTAGGCTTGGAAAATTGGAATCCAGTGCTCCTGTTTACCTGCTGTGAAGGGTAAGGCACCCACCTTTCCTCCGCTCAGTCATAAGGCTATGATGATGCTAGATCAAGTAGAGTGTCTGGTACCCAGTAAAAGTTGGCTACAGTATTCTAAAATTTTCCTTAAGGGATTTCACAAAACACTGATGATGACCCTTCTGCCAGAGTTGATAACTTCCTTTCCTCAGCCCAGCAACATGTTCTCAGATCTACAAATTCCCCTTAGAACTATCTCGAAGGGGGCAGTTTTTGGCCTGGCAGTGAGGCTACCACACTGGAGTGCCTGAATTTGATTCCTGGCTCTGGCTCCTGACTCCAGCTTCCTGAAAATGCAGATCCTGGGAGGTAGTGGCCGTGTCTCAAATGGCTGGGTCCCTGCGACTCACATGGGAGACCTGTTTTAAGTCCCTGGCTCCTGGCATTGGCCAGGCCCAGCCCTGCTCATTGTGGGCATTTGGAGAGTGAACCAGCGGAGGGGAACTCTATGCCTGCCATCCTGCCTTTCTGTCTCTCTAAGAAAATAATTTGAAAGTTAAGAAAAAGAACTACTTCTTTGGCTTACTTCTCTTTCTCTGTTTCTATACAAGGTATTTAAATTCTCAAGAAACCGTTACAGCTGTCAACAGCAAAGAGTGGCCAACTCTTTGCCTAAGGCTCTTCAGGTAACTTGAATCACTTTAAATGCATTATGGCCACAGGAAGATTAATTTTTCACAATGCTTCATGATTTTTATCAACACAGTATTACAAGTGCAGATAAAGCCATTCATACTAAAGCTCCACGCCTTAGGATTAATCTGAGCTGGGGACTGAGTAGTCCCAGGGATTTGTCTTTACAAACTGCATCTACTCCCAAAGTTGCATTTCTTCCCTTTTATCTTTCCCCTTGTTTCAAGTGTTAAGGACCAGATTCCTTTCATCGAATGAAGAAGAGCGCAAAGCAATGTGCCTCTCCAATGCTGGGCCAAATGCTCACTCCCCACTGTCTGGAGCCAGTTTCCATGAAGACACATGGTCCCGGCTTTTATTTGCCACTCTGGAACCTTAAGGCATTGGTACAAGTGACCCTACCTTTTTTAATTTTTGTAAAATTCCATTTTTAATTGTTCATACCCACTGGAAGGATTATTTCTAGGAGGCTTCATGTTCTTCCCTGCTTTCAGTGGCTGCTCCCTTCGTCTCTGCCTTTTACTTTCTCCCTCTCACTGTCCCCTCTTCATCCAACACATATCAAGTGAAGATCTTCAGTCCTGGGGGGCCCTGAAGGATGTGGCAGTTCATGTGCTCCCAGGGCTTCAAGTCTCTGAAGGCACACGGAGACTCTGCAACCAGTGAGCACTGCCACTGGATGGAAGGGCAGCTACGGGATGACGGGGGTGTGACCTGCCCATCACTGGGGGTCAAGGGATAAACAGCTTTTTACCTGCAGCCTGGGCCCAGGGGCTTAGCACTGACAAAGTGAGGCAAAGGAGAAGAACATCAGAGGCTAAGACCCTACGGTGGAAGCTGGAAGAACTGAGACTTGCAGGACAGGTACAACAATGTGTACTGCTGTTCTGCTGTTTATCTCATTTAAAAAAAAAAAGGAATTATTTTAAAATCAGAGAGACAGAGAGAGATCTCCCATCTGCTGTTTCATTGCCTAGTTGACCCCAATGACCAGGGCTGGGCCAGGCCAAAGCTAGGAGCCAGGAGCTTCCTCTAGGTCTCCCATGTGGGTAGCAGGAGCTGAAACACTTGGGCCAACTTCCACTGTTTTTCCCAAGTGCATTAACAGGAAGCTGGATGGGAAGTAGAACAGCCAGAATGTGCCCTGGCACCCATATGGGAATGCTGGCACAGCAGGAGGTGGCTTTGCCCACTATGCCACAGGGTTGGCCCCTGCTGTTTATTTCTTTAGAAGTTCCCACTTCTGTTTATGGCATCCCAGCATCAAGCAAATGTTACAAAGAAGCAGGGCACAACTTTTCCTACTGTTTGGAGAGAGCTGGGTGAGTGGTTGTAGCAAAGTCCCTCTGTGTGGAGAAGTCGCTGAGACAGGGGTCAGGCCCCTCCTTCTTTCCAATAAGGTGGAGCACACACCACTCTCAGGCACCTGGCATCACCCACTGCTGCTGCATCGTCCATTGACTCCTGGGTGGAAGTAGCTTCTCTGCCTGCTGCAAGCCTGCCTCTGGCCCTAATTCCCCACGTCCTCACAAAGCCCCAGAACACCTTGCCAAAACAAGGATAGCTCAAGACACCAAACAGAGAAGTGATAAGGAAGCATATCTCCCTTGCACTTGGTAGAGATGAGGGAGTGACTGCACTGGACAAACCTGAGAGGCCACTGAGCTGCCTGAGGATCAGTGACATTAAGAGATGCAGATGTTGACCACTGCTCCAGCTTGTGGTGTTAATAAGTGAGAGAGCCCGGAGTGGACTCCAGGGCTTCTTCAAGATCCTCCTCTATCTTTACACATCCCAAAGGCACTGTTCATCCTCTGGAGACATTCACAAGCACCTGGGAGAAACAGGGACACACGCCTGAGCTGGGGACAGGATAGACAGGGCAAAAAGTGGAATCAGGGACAACTGGCCCCCAGAGTTCCTTTCAAGGCCAAGACTCAACACAATAATGCTTAGAGAGTCAAATTTACTCACTGCCATGGACAGAGAGTACAAAATACTAGCAGCTACCAGTATCACAGAATCGGCTACACATACCACAAGTATCATCTCAGATATTCCTGAAAAAGTTAATGTCCAGATGAGGCAGAGGTGAGGGGCTGAGCTAAGAACGTATAAAGTTGTACCTGACTCAGGAGAATGCACAGCTCTCGGTCTCCAATCCAGCACCCAGGTGATGGCCAACAGATCCCCAAACAAGCTCTAGAGTTACCAATCTTTACCCCCTTAAGTGCTGAGTTCCCCTTCATCTGTTAAAAATTTAAAACAAATCAAGTAAAATATGACTGGGGGAAAATAAAAGGAATGAGGTTGCACCCATGTAGGAGATCTGGAAGAAGCTCCTGGCTCCTGGCTCTGGATCGGCACAGCTCCAGCCATTGCAGCCATCTGGGGAGTGAACCAACAGATGGAAGACCTCCCTCCCTCTCTCTCCCCCCCTTCCCTCTCTCTCTCTCCCTCCCTCTCTCTCTCTTTCTTTCTCTCTCTCTCTCTCTCTCTCCCTCCCTTCCTCCCTCCGTCCCTCTGCCTCTGCCTCTCTGTAACTCCATCTTTCAAATAAATAAATAAATTTTTTTTAAAAATTACTGAGCAATGTCTTCAAACTTCTAGGGGAATATTAGTTCCAACCCAGAATTCTATACCCAGCCAACGGATCAAGTGAAACAGTAGAACCAATACATTTTTAGAGTTACAAGGATTGAAGGAATTTTATCCCCCTTCCTTAGAAAACTACTGGAACATAGTTATTGGCAAAGTAAGGAATGAAGTCAGGGAAAAGGCAGGCATGGCTTTAGGTCCCCAGGCGTGGGGAACGTCCAGCCCATGGGCTGTATGAGGCTCGTGAAATCACTGGGTCTGGGCCTGCCAATGCAACTGCAGGCAGGACTCAGAATCCAACAAATCAGTAGCAGGCTGTTTTAAGCTGATAATTTTGTGTGGCTCATGAAAGATGTTTTAAGTATCCAAATGACCCCTGGTAGAAAAAAGGTTCCCCAGCCCTGGCAGGAGAAAGAGGAATCTGACGAGGAAAATGGTCTTGGGAAGTCTTCGGAGCTCTGCTGCCTGAGCGCTCTCAGCCCACGTGACATGGGCTGGCAGAGGGCAGGGACAGAGCGCTCTCCAAAGCACAATGAAATGGGCAGAAAAATCAAACTGGGAGAAAACTGTGGTTTTAAGTGGCATTTGACATGTTTGGTCAAACACATAGGGGGAAATGAGGGCAAGCAAAAACAAGGGGATTTTTCAATCCAGAGGAAGACATCATGAGAAGAGGAAACACAGAGGTGCACTATTTAACACAGTAGGGAAGGTGCATAGATGCTGAGAGTATTCTAATAATATAATCCCTGTCTAGCTAATCCCAAAAGGCACACAGTTGTGTTGATGGAATAGGGAGAGGACAGAAAAGGCTGGTGCAAGAAGTGCAAGGCGCCTGGTATTAAAGGAAGTTGAGAAATAATGTTAACACTGGCTTAAATATTAAATACTCCTCTACAAGCTTCTTGAGTGTTACTTAATTTTCTAAAACCACATTCATGTATTACTATGCTGTAAAACCAAGTGAATTAGAAAGCGAGGCATTGGGAGGAGCGGACAGTCAGCAGATTTAAGCTCTCAGCACCACCGAGATCCAGGCCTGCACCTATTTCTGTCTGTCTGTGCCCACCTGAGAAGGTGTGCATTCCTGGAAGCTGCAGCCACTGTGGGAAGTAGGTCAGGGAACACAGAGAAGTGGGCCCCTCCTCCAGGTGTCGGGGTCTCCAGTCCAGAAGGTGCGTCTCAGCCATGCGGTGACATGAAAAGCTGTGACGCACCTGTGCAGGTGCAAAGTCATTCTACAGAGGCTGAGAGATGCCCCAGCTAAGTGGCACATGATTATTGCACTTGGTCAATCCTATCCAAAGTCCCGCACGTGGCTGAGGACACATCTTTGCAAGAAGGTAACTGATCCCAAGGACACCACCTGTGATCGTCCTTGCGTGGAACAGTTTCCAAATCAATCAAGCACGTTTGCTGAAAGACAGCTGTCTTTGCCATTCCGCCAGGCTGAAGTTTATCCCATGGTGAGCAGTTTCCATTTTTACTACAGCCCAGACACAGGTGCAAGCTGGGGCTGCAGAGCCGTGCTCGGGCGAGAGGGCCGATGCACATCTTCGCATCCTCTCACCCCAGCCTTTGTCCTCTCCTCCAGGGGCCAAAGGCATCCATTTGAAACCTCGTGTTAGAATCGTACCAAGACCCCATTAGCAGGAAGAAATTATTACCTTAATAAAACTTAATCTCGTAACGTCCCACAAACCGTTAAATATTATGGGTTATCTTCTCCGGTCACAAAAGACAATGAAAACAATATGGGGCGTTGTGCGGGGAGCAATGATAGATATTGGAAAACCGGAATGTCATCGAGACTTTATTTACTGCTTGCCCACATAATCCCAGCATTATAAACCCGACGAACAATGAACGGGAGGGGGGAGGAGAGAGCGACAGACAAAACTGGAGTCTTGAAGCTCTAACCTGCAGCCAGTAAGCAGTTTGAAAGCAGTGTCCGTTAGAACCCATATGTTTTCTGCATGTGTAAGAATACTCTGACACAGGGGGCTTACTTCATAACTGAGATTCTTTTTCATTTAATTCAGTCATATTAGATTATGGAGCTCATTATGATCATATCCACAAATCAGTATTTTAACAGAGTTTCCATGGAAACACTATATGCCCCTGTTTTTTAACTTTTTGGACAAGGCCTTGCCTGTTTAACAAGTTGAACAAGTTTGACGAGGACAACATGTTTTGTTTGAGTTACATTCACTGGGGCCAATATTTCCTAATTGCATTACCAGGAGAAACATTCGCGGCATTACTCGTACCGTGGAAAACCTCCCCTGGTCCGGAGTTCCATGTGCTTTAATCACTGGAGAACAGGAAACATACCAGGATTGCCTTGTCTTATCAAGCTTTAAATGTGTTAACTGGTTTTAAATCTATGAAATAATCTCCCTTATTAAATGACAAAGTTGGTCTTGTTAAGAGGATCGGCGTTTATGGTTATATCCATTTAGTTCTCAAAATGCAAACATGGGGATACCTTCGACTCTGTGCATCAACACAGGCCCTTTTTGCATATGGGTTTTGGAAAACTTCAACCAAATTGCTCCCCTGCTCCCTGCCCAAATAAAACCCCAGTCAATATCAAGCATGCAATAAATGCAAATGTGATATAAATAAAAGAATAAAGAGTTTTCATAAAGCCATCATTTTGTTTGTTTTCAGTCTCTTTCAGCATTCACACTCACACAACCAGAGACATTTCTAACAGTCAACAGTCTGGGAGGAGCCTGCAGCAAGGGTTTGGAGAATGCTATGCTGTATAAAGACAGGGGGAGGAAGGTGTAGGAACTGATGTCGGAGTTCACTTGGATGGTGTAGAAACCATACAGCCTGTCTGTATCTGAATGCTGGTGGTAGCATAATAGAGTATCGGCAACGAATAGTTTAATTTTGCAGCATTAGGCACTAAAGTAGTGATTTGAGTGGGGCGAGCAGTATTTTTTATTTTTTTATGTATTTTTTTGCAAAGAAATTCCCAAGTATTTAAGAGTCAAAGACCTCCAGCCAGAGTGGTACGGAGAAGGGCTGCCAAGAGAGAAACAAAGCTAAAGTGACTGGTGGCAGTGGGCTTTTTAAGTACAATTTCAAAGGAAAAAAAACTTGACAATCAGATTGGCATTCGGTTACCAGGTGGAGACAAAAACCATCAAAAGACCTCATTTACAATCCTCCATCCTGTCTGGCCTGCTAAGGGTGGGATAGGTAACTTGTTTTCACAATAAGCTGTGAGCTCAGGAAGAGCGGGTATTTTAATACGTCACAGTATGCTATACTACAGGGAAGCAGAATACTATTTTTTAAAAGACATACACGTGCTACTCAGACTCATTTGACTGCAAAACTTTCCTTTTTTGGTGGAGGAAAAGCCGAAGAGAGTCACCAACTCCCAGGAGCTTTAAATGATGCACACATCTCAAAAGTTACCTAATTTCTTTCCAGGCAGATGCCTTTTATCACGCGCACGGGCTGGTGGATGGATTATGGAAACCAACAAGGTAAGTGTGTGGTTCTGTGCCCATGGGGATGGCTGCGAGGTGGGCTCCTTCCTCTCCATCTTTGGTCCCTCTTTTGAGATGTGTATCTGTCCAGATCCTAGTCCTGGCATCTTTTCTTCTGCATTAGGACCTAGAATTCCTCTGTGGGGAGGGAGTAGCCATTCGACTTCCGTCCCGGGCATGCTCTGTTTAACGTCTGGATGCTGTAGAGCAAGCGTGGCCGAGGGGCTTTGTCTGCGTGGCTGTCCAAACAATCGCCTGGGCAGAGGGGCAGGAGGAGGTCCCTGAAATGGCACGCTTCTCCTGCTACTGGTCTGCAGATCAAAGGCAGTTCTCTCCTTCCTAGCCAGTGATGAAGGCAGGGTGGGCCTGAGGGGGCAGCTTCTGAACTGGGAGCAGCCATGACAAATGTGTCCGAGATCTGACTGATAGTGTGGTTCTGGGGGATGGACTGGATTAGAGCGAACTCTGCACAAAATGCCCGCTTTCCTCCCCCTCTGGACCCCAGATGCTCTCCCCAGCCTGTGGCCACAGGGACAGAGCACAGCTCCCCTCTGCTCCCTGCAGCTCTGGGCTGCGAAAGCCATGGACGGTGGAGATCTACAAGCGTGGGTGGAATATATCCACCATGTCCCCTTTGTCTGTGCTCAAGTTTCTTCGCAGGCACTTTTCCGCTTTTCCCCGAGAGGCCAGGGGAAGGGACCGAGGGGAAGATGATGAGATCAAAGCAAAGCAGCCCCACGGCTCTGAAGTCCGGCAGACGCAGATTCGAGTCCCAGCTGCACCACGGACACACGGTGACCCTAGGTGCCGGAGTCAGCCTCTCAGGTGCCGGGCTTCTCCCCAGTGAGCTGCAGAAGACAGCAGCTCCTCCCCTGGGATTGTGGAGGACTGACTGATTGCCTCCTGGCAGAGCAGCCGCGTCTGAGACCTTCTGAGTGTTTGGAGTCTTAGACACGCCGTTCAACCCTGAGAATTTAGGGACTCACTGCGTCACAACAGATTGGGTTTCCAGATGAGGAGGAATGCCACAAACGGGCAACTGATGATTTGATTATTGTGTTTAGCCCTTGTCTATACTCCTGTGGAACCGTGGTCTTCCTACTTTTACTTGTTGACTATTATAGTTAGTGGTACATTAAGCCCATGATTCTATAATAAATTAAAATTATGCTTTTGCAAAAATTAAAGAAAAAAAGGAAGGCAGGAGGGAGGGAGAATGGAAGGAAGGGAAGTGTAGTTATCTTAGAATTTTATCTATGAAATTTTATGTTTATATTAATAACTCAAAAAAGAGAGAGAATAAGCTGCTAATGAACAGTGCCTCATTATTCCAAACAGGCAGTTGACTTGGTGCCAGACCCCTGTATGACATCCGCTCCCCTACAGACCAGCTTCCTTTGCATCAGGCACTTCCCTTGTCTGAGCCAGTGGACAGAGCCCACTGGAGAGTTTCAGTGAGAAAGCCTACAGGAGGCTCCCCAACTGCCCACCCACAGCACAGGGAGCTCTCATGGGGATTATCCTCACACCGACGTCCAAAACCAAAATATAAATGTCCAGGCCATCTCCTAGCTTTTCTGGAATCACATTGTTAGTGCAAGTCATGGGTTCCCCACGCCAATGAACAGATGACAACTTCTTTTCCAATATACGCTAAAATCCTGTCTCTCACTTGAGCACCATTTTTTAAAATGAAGAATGAGCATTTTTTTCTATCACTGTGGAAAAATCACCATGCTTATGAAGAGGAGGAGAGGTCAAGTCTACCTCGAGATGTAAAAGCGGGGGGGTGGGCAGTTAGCCTAGCAAGTAAGGTGCCTACACTGGAGTGCCTGGGTTTGAGTCCCAGCTCTGCTAATGCAGACCCTGAGAAGCAGGCATGATAGCTCAAGTGCTTGGGTTCCTGCCAACCACGTGGGAGACTTGGGCCGAGTTTCTGGTACCTAATTTAAGTGCTGGACCACTGCAGATATTTGGGGGGAATGGGCCAGTGGACATAAGCTCTCTGTCTACTTCTCTCTGTTTCTCTCAGATAAATAAAAATACTAAAAAAATATGTAAAATTTGGAGTGCTAAGTGGGTTCAGGCAGAATCTTCCTAGGGCATGATTCAAATTCTTTCATCAAAAATACAAAGATATTTCAAAAGTTCATGGAAAATGTATACCATCTGTTAACTGCATTTTTCAACAGATTTTTTTTGAGGTCCTCTTGAATGGCAGTTAGGTTTGCATTATAAACTTTAGGGCATTTAGCTTAGTCAAATTTGCAGATGGTCGGGATCTAGTTCAGGAACAGTAACTAGGATTGTGTTAGCATGGGGACAGTAGCTCTGCAATGTTATCTGCCTCAAGCCCAAAACCGGAGAGGATTCTGAGGTCATGGCTGCCACCAAGGGGGTGCTGAGTCAGGTGATCATGGGCCCACCAAGCAGGTAGCTATGGGACACAAACCTTTATTTGCCAGACTTGGTCGGCTGGGTCTTACACCCACCCTAACATGTAGAGGAACTCACAGGAGGGCACGGCAGCCCTGGAGCCCAGCAGAGCCAGTTCTTCTTGACTACCTTGGACTAAGGCACTTGGTGGCATGGAGGGCACCATCTCTGTTCTTTTGCTCCTTAGCTGCATGCTCAATGGATTCCCATCACTGCAAACAACGTACAAACTTGGGATTCAACGTGTGAATACCCAGGTTTCCTAGTGTTTGCATCTTCTCTCTACGAAGAGAGATTTAACAAAAGACATGTAACAAAAACAGCCAGATGTATCCCTCTAGCCAGGCCAAGACAGTGGAGCTGTCAACAGACACCACCAGGGAAGCACAGCACCTCCCTAACTACACTACAAGGCTCCGCAGGGCTCTAAGCCCTGCCCAGCATCAGACAGCAGCACTCCCACAGAGGCTGTGTGGGGGTGAGACAAAGATTTCCATATTCATAATAGAGGACCAGAAGGTGGGAAGCTAAGCAAGCAGCTTCTTCACCTTCTGTCTGTACCTGCTTATCCACGCCCTCCTTCACGATCTGTGTTGTAACCCCACAGGCCTTTCAGCGGCCCCGAGGGCCCTGTGCCATTTCTCAGGCCTCTCTGCCTAACATGTTTTCAACTGGAATGGCCCGCTCCCTCCCCCTCCATTTTAGCAAATTCTAGTTTACCCTGCAGATTTTAGTTCGGCTGTAACATCCACAGGAATGTTTGCTCCAGCTTCCCAAAGTCAAATTCTCTTTTATTTTAAAGTTTATTGTATTTGACAGGCAGAATGGCAGAGAAACGGGGAGAGAGAAGCAGCTTCCAACCACTGGTTCACTATCCAAAGGCCTGGAAACTGCCACAGCTGAGCCAGGCTGAAGACAGGAGTCCCATACCCCATGCTGGTCTCTCACATGGGTGGCAGAAACCCAAGCCCTGCACCCATCACCTCCTGCTTCCCAGGCACATTAGCAGGAAGCTGGATTGTAAGTGGAGGCAGGATTCTATCCTAAGCACTCCAATACAAGATGTGGGTATCCCAGGCAGTATCCTAACCAGCTGTACCACGATGCCTACCATGTCAAGTTATCTTATAGCACCACACATAGCTTAGCAGGTAAAGCTGTATTGCCCAATAAATAATATACAACACAGGGAGTCCAGAAAGAGACTAGTGCACATGTTTATAAAGGATGGTGAAAGCACCTTCAAGTAGAGAAGCTGCAGGCTCTAAGAACACCTACATGGCTCGTCCTCGGGAGCACCTCAGCCTAACACCTTCACGGGTCATTCTTGGGAGCACCTCAGCCTAGCAAACCCTCCTAGGGCTCAGCACGCCCAACTGCATTATGTCTTTGTGGTAGGAGCAACTTGAGGCCACGGAAAGAGACTTCAAATCATCAGCTGTAGCAGCAAGTACATGAGTTTATTTTCTCCTTGGCCCTCATCAGAATAACAAATGAGACAGTGACAACAAATGAAGGAGCTTGCTTGTTGAACACAAACGCTTCCACTCCTATCAGCCTCCAAACTTTGATAGTCAGGCTTTACGATGGAAGCTACACAGCCCTGGGGAGATGACTCCACGCTTCCACGCTTTCTCCAAACACTCGAGGATGGGAAAAGGGCCTCCCACCCATCCACCCAGTGCTGAGTGGAGGAGACATCATCAAGGAGGCCTTAGGAAAACAGCAGGCCAAGCACATAGTAGGAGGCCTGATAAGGGATTCCTGAATTACAAGAAAGGATAAGAACATACCAGTGCTAGTGCGTCAGAATGGGAAGTCACCCATTACAAACTCGAACACAGGCTGCATCAAAGACAAGACAGGACATTCATTTGGCTAACAATCACCCCCCATGAAGGTTGGCGCCTCATGACTCATGATACAACAACCAAGTTTCCTGTAAATGTGGAGCGAGTTCGATAATAAGCAGAGATATGAGAGGAGTTCACTGAGCCTGCAACTGATTCTGGGCAAATATTCATGCGTGTTTTATGATCTGAAAAGATGGTGAGCTTTGCCACACAAGCAAACATTTACTTGCTTTTATTCCAATTACTGCAAGTCAACATGGTATCTGTGTGTACTTAATAACATATAGGTAAAATCATAGAGAAGGTACTGGCTAATGTGCTATGTGCTAAGATGTTTTTCTAAGATTCTTACATTTAAAAAAAAGTAGCTCTCTCCACAAATCTGCAAGTCATGTTCCTTTTACAACTGATGAGATTGAAGATCAGAGAGATCAGATAACTCGTTCAAGCCCACACATCCAGTCCAAATTGGAGGCAGCATGGAGCCTGGATGGTTTGATTCCAGATTTCATGTTTTTAACAGGGACACTGTTCTAAAATGAAATGACAGAACAGAAAAGCCAGAATGACAAAACAGACTCCTAAACTTCTGGACAAACAACTGGTGAGTTCCCATGCAAGTTTTGTTTGAGAAAATTGTGTTTCCTAGGACATTTGCAAGCTATGTCATCAAAAAGCTAATGTAGAGCAACACTTCCAGAGAAAAAAAAGGCTCATTATTGCATCATAATATACAAACACAAAGCTATAACTTAAAAACATGAAACACACATTGTAATCCATCATAGAAACGGGACTATCAGGTTATAATAAAAGTACAAAAGCCAATAAAAATTCACCAAGATGAACTGTACAAAACATTCATTTTATGTGTAACATGAGTAAACAATCAAACACGAGCATGAATTTGATTCCAATTTATATTCCTGGGGCAGGGACAAAAGTAGCCAATCAGAAGGTCTAAGTGAAACAACCTGTCACTGAGAGGCCTTGGCCAGGCTTCCTAGGCTGCCATGTGTCTTGATCCCTTTGTTTCTTCCACGAGCTTTATGTCAACCAGCATCTGTCTATGTTTACTCCACCAGCCACAATGAGCTCACTAATTACCTTTAATCAGACTTATCTGAAATGCATCTTTATCTTTCATATACATCTTGTGTACAGGAAAAGTGCTGGGAGGCCAAGGTTAGGAAGACATAGCAATGGAAAGTCTGCATTTTCTCTAGCTCTGACAGTGCAAAAACAATGCCCCCTTCCTCCACCTCCACCAAATGCAGCCAGGGCTGCCTCTGCTGCCACCTCAAGTTGCCCAGTGTGACAGCAGAGGACAGTGCTAGGGAAGTCCCACCTTGCCTAAGCCAAATCGCATGGTCTCCTTGTGGCTAACAGGTTCAGGTGCCGAGGAGATCCATATACATCCTGATGTAATAAACGATGGCTGCTCTGTAGCACACTATAAACTGGGAAGTTCCCTGCTCATGCACACCTTGAGAGGCAGTAGGGGATGGCTAAAGGAGTTGGGTCCCTGACATTCACACAGGAGGCCAAATTGGATTCTGAACTCCTGGCTTTGGCCTGACCTGGCCCCAGCTGTGGCAGGCATTTGAGGAGTCAATTCGTGGATGAAGATCTCTCTCTGTCTCTGTCTCCCTTTCAAATAAGTAAAAAAAAAAAAATTGAAATGACCTTAAGGCCTTAAGTGAATAAAGCTATAGATTTCCTCATTTTTAAAAATCTTCTTTTAAAGATTTCTTTATTTGTTTGAAAGGCAGAGTTACAGTGAGAGGAAGCAAGAGATAGAGTGATCTTCTATCTGCTGGTTCATTTCCCAGATGGCTGCAACAGCCGGGGCTGGGCCAGGCTGAAGCCAGGAGACAGGAACTCCATCATGGTCTCCCACGTGGGTGGCAGGGACCCAAGTACTTGGGCCATCTGCTGCTGACTTAGGCACATTAGACAGAGCTGGATCAAAAGCAGAGCAGACAGGCCTTGAACTGGTGCTGATAGGGGATGCTGAAGTTGCAGATGGCAGTGGAACCCGCTGTGCCACAGCGCTGGCTCCCAGGTTTCTGATTATCGTATCTCTCGTGGGCACCCACACGTGCTGGAGATGTGGGGCAAGTTACTTCTCAAGGCCTCTGTTTCCTCATCTATAACAAAAGTAACGATGGGGCTCTGGGGCCCTCTGTCCTTCATTCAGCATGGATTTAATGAGCCTACTACCTGGGTATTGTAGAGACTATGGGAAGAAGTAAGAGGACATCTGAAGCTTAGAGACTGGGGAGTTGTCTGTCACCTGTAGATAAGATGCAGACGTGGAGACCACTAGTGATCTGCAACAGCTTGGTGACCGACCTCTTCTTCCAAAGCACCCGACTGAACCACACTTCTCAGCCTCCTCTGCCCGTAGGTCTGTTCTGGTGATTTCATTCAGGCCGATGGAATGCAAACAGGTATGCCAAGTACCGCTTTAGGTCTAGTCCTTGCCTCCCCCGCATCGGCCAGCCAACAGAGAAGTTTCTGGAAGCCCAGAGGCCAGCACAGCCTGGGACTCTGAACGAGACTGCCTGGAGTCTGGCCCCCTGACAACCTGCACTAGACAGTGACAAGAGCTGCTGTGTTTTAGCCACTGACATTGCGGGTTTGTTACAGCAGCTAGCGTGATGTGAAAGAATTCAGATCCTTTGGGACACCCAGCACACTGAACAGACAACTGGCAGTATTGTCACCCATTCCTAGCTCCCTTGCTTTACATCTTACAGGATGCGAAGTTCAAAAGGAGAAGTCCAAGGTGGTGGTGGCGGGGGTGGGAGGGGGAAGGCAGAGAGAAGAGGGGGAAACAATACTGAAATCCTGAAAATAGCTCTGCATAAACCTTACACCTGGGCGCCATCTGGTCATCCGCTGTTCCTGGGGAAATATCCTCACAGTCATCCAGCGCCTCTGCCAACTTTTCTCCATAACCACATGAAGTTTCGGTGTGGATTTGCAGTGCCCAGGGCCTCTTCCTGCCCCACACCCCCAAATGTCCTGGGCTGCAGCTGTCCCTGGGCCTGGCTGCCTTCCCCTGGCATTGGGTCACCGTAGTGCATGCTTTTGATGGGGAGCCCACTGACAGGGATGTGGGAGAACTCTGACATGATTCTGCTGAAGCTGTCCTGAATCCTGGGGGAAATGCCCAATGCATTCTCAGGTTTTTTCACTTGCTGGGACCGCAGGGCAGAAAAGAACAGATGCTACCTATGTGGCCAATCCTCTTGCAGGGAGGAGAGGCGGGCTCAGACCTGCTATATTTACACATACAACTCAGCTAGTCACTGGAGGATAAGCTGTCTCAAATATTCTAGTAAATGAAAGGTACTTCGACTTGCCACGGAACAGAAGTCGGCTCTTCTCCCTCGTGGGTGTGTAATTACAGGCATAATACATGTTTGCTGCAGCAAGCGGAATATGCAGAAGTGTAAATAGTGAATGTTCACTGTCCCTCCTTCTTCCTACATTATCATCTGGCCCCTCCGCCACATAATCAGCCCTAATAGGTTAGTAACGTTTCTTCCCTGTCTCTGAACCTAAGCTAAACCAATGTACCTGTGTAGGGTTAATCCCTCTACCTATAGCTTTCTTCACATACAAGGAATGATTCAATACATAATAATCTTCAAACCACTTTGTCCCACCTAATAGTTAGGAATATCTTCCCAGCACTCACTCATTCTTTGCACATAGTTGTATTAACATTGCCCGAGAGAAAGAGCCATTAGATGCAAGATTTCAAGACATCATTGATCTAAGAGTTAATAATTACTGTCAATATTTTTTGAAGGGAGATTAAATGTTAAGTAGACCAGTTTACATGAGAAAACATTCTGTCTTAAAGTGGGTAAAAGTGTACGTCTTAAAAGCTTACGAACTTGGTGAAATCTCTGTGAGATGCCAACCACAGCACTGCTCCCAAGGCGTAACTGCTTCGCATGCAGGTCGGGGCGCCAGGAGCCCCTCCCAGGGTTGGCCTCCCCTGAAGGAAAGGCTTCGGCCTGGGCTGACACTCAGTGTCTCTCCTGGGCTGCTCCGTTGCACACACAGCTGAGTTACCACCTCTGGGTTCTGGCTCCCCCAGGGAGAGAGCACGGGAGAGGAGGCACTGCGCAGGTATTAGCATGCAGATCACACACCCTCCCTTTGTTCTGGCGCCTGAGGTCAGATGGAATAAATCAATCAGCCTCTGCAGCCAAAGCCCTTCAACGTGCCCGGGAGCCCTCCAGTGTTCGCATGTGCGGCCCCATCTTTAATCACTGGTTAGAGTCAGCAGGAGCAAAATGGAGCCAAAGAACCTGTGGGGCGGTGCCCAGCTGTTCCCAGGGTCCCATCCACTGTGGAGGTTCTCGGTGGCTCCCCCGTGTGCTGGAATTAGAGGCAGGAGCAGCCAGCGCAGACACTGTAGAGCCTGAGCACACACCCCTCGTAGCAGATTCCATTTTTGAACATAGGCTGTATCAGATCGGTGCCATGCATGTTAACAAACAATGCTTCATTCTCCTTATCCCTGGGAAGTACTATCGACAGACACATAGGAAGCCGGGGCTCAGAGAGCCTACGATTTGCTTTAGGGTTTAAACAGTGCACGTGGGATGCCTCATTTAGGCACACCGCCTGGCTATCACTGGAGGTGTCCCTGACCGCCTGCAGGTGGCTCCCTGCAGGTGTCCTGGCCTCCTGCATTCAACTATGGAGTCCATAGATTATCTTTTCTGAGTTCAAGAGACTTGGACCATCGCTGGGTCCCGCAGGACACAGTTAAAACAGCTCCATACTCAAATTCTCTATCCAAGTTCCCCTGAAGTTGGTAAGTACAGTCCCTTTCATGCCTACTCATACTTTCTGTTCAAAATGACACAATTTTGGCCATAAAAGAGGGCCCTGAAGGGCATCTTGCTCAACCCCTTCGTTTTTAGATAAGGAGCCAGATAGTGGGTGTGTCTGGCAGGGTGGTGGGAGCTGGGATCTGGAGATGGGTGGCAGATGGGGAGACCCAGAAGAAGCTCCTGGCTCCTGGCTTCAGATGGACACAGCTCCAGCCATTTCTGCCAGTTGGGGAGTGAACCAGCGGATGGAAGACCTCTCTCTCTTTCTCTCTGCCTCTCCTCTCTCTGTGTAACTCCGACTTTCAAATAAATAAATTTTTTTAAAAATGGTGGAGAGGAGGATAAAAGAGGGTAGGCTGAGGAAAGCACCCTTTGGGGAAAGGGCAGGATGAATACAGTGGGTTCAGTGTGGTGGAAATGGCCGTGGCCAAAGGACAGGCTGTTGAGAATTAACAAAATCCGAATTTTCAGCTTCTTCCATAAGGGCCCCCCCTCTCTCGTACTACTGATTTGCAGGGTCTCTCTCCTGATATAAAGCTGAGATTGCCCTTCAAATGCCAGCGGCACAGAAGTCCTGGACGCCATTCCCAGGGGGTGACTGTGAACATTTATCAAGATACTCTGGGCCATGATCTCTTGCTTTATTTAGTCTTTGGCACAATTTTGTGAAGTAGGGGCTACTGTTATCCCCTCATTAGAGTTGAGGTTCTGGGTCAGCAGATGGCTTGTTCAGATACACAGAGCTGGTGGTGGTGCTGCAGCCAAAATGCCAAGCCAGGCCCATGTCAACCCACCGCCCACACGCAACTGCTCCATGATTTGCACTTCACACTGCCTCCAAGCAAGGGAGCCACCTTCTGCTGCTGGCTGCAGCAGGTATGCGGAGCATCTTGGCTGGTTGTACGAGGGCAGCTTCGGCCAGTGGGCCCCCAGCTCTGCCAGTAGCAGGGGATTCGCACATTCAAAGAAGCAGTTCCAGTCCCTGGTGGGAAAGTTCCCAACAGCTTCAGCTGGAGAACAGTCACAGTTCATCGCCGCCCGAGGCTCACTGCGGGCAGCTCCATTGTTTTAGATGTGAAAAATGAGGGACAGGCCAGGGCCTCGGCATCAGGGAAACGATGAGAGATGGAGAAGCATTTCCAAAGTCACGCTCACCGAAAGGTCACTTCAACCGGGTGGGGGGAGGGGGCATGGGGAGCCAGCAGCTGAGAAGTATTTGTGGCACCGGGGAGGAGAGGTTGCAGTGTCCACTAAAGGAAACCATGGCTATGAATTGCAGGGCATCCAGACCCTGTCAACACAGCTAATCCCCACGGATGTTGGCTGAATAAGCCTTAGATGACCAAAGCAGTGCACTGTGCAAACCGTGTCAGCCTCCAGCAGTCCAATTTGTCCTCATATTACACACTCTGCTGGCTCTGTGGCCAGACCCCTGGACCAGGGATTCGAGCCGAGCGCCCCCCAGCCTGAGGAGGGTTGACACAGCATGGTTAATAAGTCAACAGAATTCAGGAGCCACGACCGGATTAAGAAGGCTGTTTTATTTTGGTGCCCCGGACTTCAAGCAGATTAAATAATCAAAAAGCCTGAGCCATCGGGGTCATGTTTGAATGCTACAGCTGTTCCCCGAGCTTTGACAAACACCCTTTATGTGGTTCGTCGTCTCAATGGGAAAGGCAGGGATGATTTTGGGGAGGCCAAGACTTGAAGAAAGAAGACGGGGCACTATTTAAAGATCCTCTTATGGAAAACCAGCCCGGCCAGATGGAGACAAGGGAAGGGCTGCTTAAATAAGCAGTCTCCTGAAAGAGACAACTGTTCGGTGCATTGAAGAAAAGCGCGAGGATTCAGAAAACGCGAATGAAAGACGGACTCTGACTTTGCCATGTCCTGTGTTTGCTGATCGGCAGATTAATCAGGGCGGGCTCCGTGATCAGTGGGGACATCTGTGGAGACTCAGCCATGAAAGGTGAGTCAGGATAGGAGTGCCTTGAGACAGGGATGGGCCCCTGCACACAGGCGCCCACGGGAAGTCTATTGTTGGGTGATTTTTCCCAAAAAGATTGGACAGATGTTTAAACAAAGAAGCTCTCTGGAGAGATTGGTGTCTGTGCCTCGCTGGGTGCACAGGAAGGGGCTGAGATGAGGTATGCAGTCGTGATGTGTGTACGTCATCTGGGTGTCATGGGCCATTTCATAGACAACATGTTGCGTGGCATTGAAATTCTTATTTCCTTTGGGGTAGGGGTGGAGCCAAAGAGAGAAGGAGCAAACGGACTCTGATCTCAGAAAGACAAGCCTTTCGTGAATATGACTGGGTTCTGGGCAAGGCGTGTTCTCTGGTCTAAGAACTGATGTCCTACAAGGCCCTCAGGTGTAGGGACGGGTATTGGTTCACTTCGGATAGGAGGACATTTTAGCTTTCACACAAGCCATTTAGATCATCTGCAAAATGACAAAGAGGAAAACAGGGGTATACTCTTTGATATTTTCAAAATGGGAGGACTGGCATTCCGCATCCCTTGAACTCAATTAAACTGAGCAGAATCTCCTTCAGAAGGCTCTCCCAAGATCTGCCCTAGTGAAGGCCATAAACAACCAACCTCTACAATTCTCTGTCTCTCAACAACCAACTTCTACAATTCTCTCTCTCTCTCTCAACAACCAACCTCTACAATTCTTTCTCTCTCTTTCTCTCCCCCCCCCCCTTGTAAGAGGTTTCAATACAGTAGGTAACTGTTGAGATCTGAATGTTATTCTGTGGCCTTATGAATTCCTCTACCAATTAACACAATGCCCTTGACAGATGTTTGCCACCTTTTGAAATCCAAGTCTTAGGAAAACAGGAGGGAATGACATTGTCACCTTGGAGAACACTCTAGCAGCATCTAGAACATATGAACTCACCACTCACCATCCCCTCGGAGCTCCACAAGGGCTGAGTGGAAAGCCCCTCTAGCAGGCCTCTGCATAGCCCACAGCACTGTACAGCAGGGCTTGAGAGGAAGAAAAACCTGCTCAGTCCAAATGTTCCTGGGGGAAGGGCTGGATAAACACCAGCTTGAACATGGCCTCACTGTGGAATACGCTGTAGCAGCTAAAAGACATGCATTCACTTTCTCTGTATCCATGCAGATAGATTAATGTTGAGTGGATAAAACAAGCTGCAGAATGAGAAGCAATGATGGTGATATTCACGTGCCTTTTTATTTTTTATTTATTTATTTTTTTTGACAGGCAGAGTTAGACAGTGAGAGAAAGAAACAAAGAGAAAGGTCTTCCTTCCGTTGGTTCACCCCCAAAATGGCCGCTACGGCCGGCGTGCTGCGCCGATCCAAAGCCACGAGCCAGGTACTTCCTCCTGGTCTCCCATGGGGCGCAGGGCCCAAGCACTTTGGCTATCCTCCACTGCCCTCCCAGGCCACAGCAGAGAGCTGGACTGGAAGAGGAGCAACCGGGACAGAATCTGGCACCCCGACCAGGACTAGAACCCGGAGTGCCAGTGCCACAGGTGGAGGAGCTGCGGTGCCGGCCACTGCTATTGTTCTTAACAGTTCTTTTCTTTTCTTTTCTTTTCTTTGTTTGACAGGTAGAGTTATAGACAGTGAGAGAGAGAGACAAAGAGAAAGGTCTTCCTTCCGTTGGTTCACTCCCCAAATGGCCACTACGGCCGGCGCTACACTGATCTGAAGCCAGGAGCCAGTTACCTCCTCCTGGTCTCCCATGGGGCGCAGGGCCCAAGCACTTTGGCTATCCTCCACTGCCCTCCCAGGCCACAGCAGAGAGCTGGACTGGAAGAGGAGCAACCGGGACAGAATCTGGCACCCCGACCAGGACTAGAACCCGGAGTGCCAGTGCCACAGGTGGAGGAGCTGCGGTGCCGGCCACTGCTATTGTTCTTAACAGTTCTTTTTTTTTCTTTTCTTTTCTTTTCTTTTCTTTTCTTTTCTTTTCTTTTCTTTTCTTTTCTTTTCTTTGTTTGACAGGTAGAGTTATAGACAGTGAGAGAGAGAGACAAAGAGAAAGGTCTTCCTTCCGTTGGTTCACTCCCCAAATGGCCACTACGGCCGGCGCTACACTGATCTGAAGCCAGGAGCCAGTTACCTCCTCCTGGTCTCCCTTGTGGGTGCAGGACCCAAGTACCTGGGCCATCCTCCACTGCCTTCCCGGCCCACAGCAGAGAGCTGTACTGGAAGAGGCACAACCAGGACTAGAACCCAGCACCCATATGGGATGCCAGCGCCGCAGGCAGAGGATTAACCAAGTGAGCCACGGTGCTGGCCCATTAACAGTTATTTTCAACATATCTGGAGAGGGATTCATGGAGGGAAGCAGGACACGGGCACTAATCAGAGGGTACTCCATTGCCTTTCTCTTGTGTCACCTCTCTGAGTGAAAAGAAAAATGACGCAGGAAGTGTTATAATCCACAAGCAACTAACAGAACTGTTCTAGGAATGGGGGTGTTTCACATATGCTTCCTAATGGTTTTCTGTATTTTTAAAACCTCATGCATAGACAGGGATCAGAGATGATCATTTATGGAATTACACCTGCAGATGTAAACAAGCTGCAGACCTGCCCTATCCAATACGGTGACCGCCAGCCACATGTGGCCATTTAAACTTTCTAAAGTTAAGGACAAACGAAAATTCAGTACCATGTCAGGAGCTCAGCAGCCACATGTGGCCAGTGACTCCCTGGTGGACCATATATATAGAACTTTCCATCTTTCCAGAATGTTCTACTGGACAGCACTGCTCTGAAGCATTCTTCAGAATATCTAAAGCCCTCTATCATTTTGTCATATCTGGACCAAAATAAATCTGCACCCTACAAAGGGCATAAGCCCCTCCCCACCCAAGACTTTTTCTACCTGTCTATGTAATTTTCTGAGGCTTCCGTCTTCTGATTACTGAGGCACTGGGAAACAATCTCTTCCCATGCTTCCAACAAGAGTCCACACACAGTGTGTAAGAGTGACTGATCCTAGGAGTGGCCTCAGTCTGGCCCAACTCCAATGAAGAAGGTGAAAGCTACAATGTCTTCCAGAGTACAGAAGGTGTCGTCTATCTCAAGTGTCACATTACCTGTGGATTCAAAGGGGAGAAAAATACTGACCCACTCCTTGAGCACTAGTTCTAATGCCACTTGCTGTCTGTCTGTCCTAGGTGAGCTGTTCCTGCTTTTGAGCCTGGTTTGCCTGCTCCCAGGGGCATGTGGCTGCCCGGAGAAGTGCCACTGTCACTCATCACGTTTTGTAGACTGCAGCCAACAGCGTCTGGCAGAAGTCCCTTCTGATTTGCCTCCTCAGACTCTAACGCTGCATTTACAAGATAACCAGATACACCAACTTCCTGCTTTTGCATTTAGGTCAGTGCCCCAGCTCATGACCTTAAACTTGGCCAACAATTCTCTTTCAAATCTGGCCCCTGGAGCTTTCCATGGACTTCAGCACTTGGAGGTTTTAAACCTAACCCATAACTCCCTGCTTTCCCTGGACAGCACACTTAGCCATTCCCTTCCACAGCTGAGGGAGCTCGATTTGTCGTCAAACTACATAAGCCACCTTCCCACATCCTTGGCTGAAACTTGGGAGAACTTAACCACATTTGCAGTTCGACAAAACCGGCTTCAGCATCTTGATCGAGCACTCCTGGAGTCCATGCCCCGTGTGAAGCTTTTGTATCTCAAGGACAACCTCTGGAAATGCAATTGCAGCCTGCTTGGGCTTAAGCTATGGCTGGAGAAATTTATCTATAAAGGTCAGTCGTGTCTATTTGGAAACCTCCTTCTGTGTGTTAGCAGCCTAGGATGAACTTCATCTGTTCTCTGCATTAGGAGAATTGTGGAGGAGTGTGCAGGGGGCTGATTTCAGTGTTTTCGCATTGAATCTCATTTCATGGTACAGGAAAAGAGGCAAGTGAGCCATTACAGGTGTTTAAATTCATCTACTAATAGGAGGCATGGAGGTAACTGTCCACTTGGTGACTACCACAGCATGAAAGTTATTTAGGAAGGAGGAAGGCCAACTGTCACCCGAGAAAGTGCTCAACCTCTGACTATCACCAAACTCTGACTTCCAAGTCTGATCGAGCTGGGGACATGGCTATCATTCCTTGGGCTATTTTTCTGCTCCTAGACATTTGACAGCTATAAGTCTTCCCTACCATTACCCCTTCTGCTTTGGCAAATACCACTGTTGCTAAAATCAGGTGCAACGGAACCTCTCTCTAAAGCTACCATTTATTTAACCAAATGCTAAAAGCAAAGCAAGAGATCCTGGGTTATCAAAGAGGAGAGGCTCTGGAAATTATTCAGAAGTTAGGAAACTAGAGCACAATAGTCAAATCCAGCCTAATTTCTGCACCTGTAAATAAAGTTTTATTGGAACACAGCCATGCCTATTCATTACATGATGAATGGCTGCTCATACTGTACAGAGTTGAGTAGCTGTGACCGAGACTATGGCAATATTTACAAATATTTACTAGCTAGCCCCTTAGATAAAAGTTTGCCGACCCTTGTTATCAACAGGAAACAGAGGGACAGAGAGGTTCTTGCCCAAGATCACAGAGCAGTAGCAAAGAGGAGAACAAATGCATAGCTTTGGGGTCTTGGCCCTACACTCTTTCCCCTGCCTCATGGTGCTTCTCCCCTCCTCTCTCTCAGCATCATTCATTCACTGCCATGTAGAGAGCCTTTATGTGCCCCACACTGAAAAAAGGGCAGTGAACAAGAGAATCCTTACCCCCATGGTAAGTTCACATTCTGGTGCCAGAGACAGAATAAAGATTCATGCTCTAGTGGCAGTTTGTGCTAAAAGACAAGGTGGGGTGAGGGTGGAGGAGAGAATGATGGATTGTGACAGCCTCTCCAAGGGGTGACATGACTGAGCAGACCCAGACAAGGAGGAGGAAGAGCCAGGAGATAGCCAGAGGAAGGGTCAGCAAGGCCAAAAGCCACTGATGCAGGAGGCTTGGATTGGCTGAGAGAGCAAAGCAGGGAGCAGAGGGGGTAGGACAGGGGAAGGCAGTGAGAGAGTGCTGGTCGGCAGGAAGGTGCGGGGCAGGCGCAGGTGTCTGCACTTTCTCAAGAGACGCTCTTGTAGAGCTGTAGGCAGGGGAACACTAGGATCTGATTACAATTTCAGAGGTCACTCTGGTGACTGCTATGGGGGTAGAAAAAGGCTGCAGATGGACCACAGAGGCAAGGGAGGAGGTGATTTCTGTCAGCCAATGATGGCTAGAATCAGGGTGGTGACAAGCAACTACCTTTGGGAGATGGTTATAATATTCAACTGATAGAAATTGCTAATGAGGGGGCAGATGTTTAGTGCAGTGGTTAAGAAGGTACTTGGGGACCCAGCATCCCATCAGAGTGCTGGGATTCGAGTCCTGGCTCAGCTTCCAATTCCAGCTTCCTGCTAATGAGCACTCTGGGAGGCAGGGATGGTTCAAGCAGCTGGGTCCCTACCACCCAGGTGGGAGACGCGGATGAAGTTCCCCGCTTCCTGCTTTGGCCTGGCCCAGATCATTATGTTGGGCATCTGAGGACTGAACTAGTGGTTGGGAGATCTCTGTCTCCCTCTGACATTCAATATATTCTAAGAATTAAAAATTAAAGAAATTGTTAATGGTTTGGAGTGGGCGATAAAGAAAGGAAGGTGATTCTGGGAAATTTGATCTTATTTTGTCCTGCAGGGGTAACCAGATAAATGGGGATGCCACTAGCTGTAAAGGAGCAGACTGGGGAGTGGGAGACTGAGTGTGGGTGGTGGGGAGGAGTCAGCCTGAGTTCAGTTGGGGACATGGCCAATGTGAGGTGCCCATGATATCCCCAAGGGGAGCTCCTGACCAGACCCTCTATATTTCAGCCTGCTGCTCAGGAAGAGGTGAGTTATGGAGTCACAGAATCTGGATGGCTGTAGAGTTCGTGTACAGCATGGGCTAAATGATGTAATATTGAATTGAATTAAGAAATCTTCTCACCTTGGTATCCTTGAGGAATTGGATCTAGGACACCCCACCCTCACCTGTGATACCAAAATCTGTGGATATTCAAGTCCATTATATGAAACGTTGCTGAATTTCCATACAACCTACATACACCTTCCTGTAAACTTTAAATCACTATTGGATTACTTATACTACCTGACACAAGTGCTATATAAATAGTTGTCATGTTGTTTAGTGAATAACAAGAGTCTGCACATGTTCAATCTGCATTTGGTTGGCCCTTTGGATGCAGTTGGGTATGGGAGGGCTGATCACCAGTCAGCCAATGTCTTTGCTAACCTACAACAGGAGCCATATAACATGGTGATATCTTTCTTATAGAACACTGCCAATAAAACGGTTTGCATCTGGAGATGAAGTGGCTTGAGCTACTGTGCTCTGGGTTGAATCATAAGCATACAGAGAGAGTTTCCACAAAAGAAGATTAAAATAATAATAGCTTCCAGGCCTTGGATACCAGAAGCAACAGGGACTAGGAAGAAATCTTCCTTGCACTGCCACAAACTTGCTAGTGGTTCCTGGGCAAGTTTAATTCCCTTCATCTGTGCTCAATGTCACCAGATGAAAACAGACAACATTAAGTCTCGGGGTTCCTGGGGCCCTTCCAGTTCTGAGAGTCCAGGATGCAGCTCAACATGCCCTCATGGCAGAGCTGTGCCAGCACTGAGAAGGGCCTGACTTCAAAGGAAGGTGAAACTGATTTGGGTAGCAAGACCTGGATGTCCCAAAATAACTGACATCAACCCACATAGATGCTAATCACGAGATGATGGCAGGTAAAATAAGAGAACATGTTAATGAAGACCTCTTTAAAAGAAGACACACAGACAAAAGCAAACACTAAAGGTATTGGTGGACAGGCTCCAATAGAGATCTGCTCATCACTCAAGTCAGAGTCCTGGAGAATTGGGAGCAGGGCCTGTGTTCCCTGCCATCACTCAGGATCCTAAGCCCCTCCTAGTCCCTGACACTGCCGGCTGCATCACGTGGCTTCTAAGGTCACCACCAGAGGGGACTAAAGAGCATGTGGGTTTACACTGGAAGTTTTGTGGCATTCATTGGTTCCACGGGCAGGAACTCAATCATGCAGCCCCAAAGTGACCACAAAGAGTGGGAAAATTTAGTCTTGTTGTGGCCCTAAAGGCAAAAATGTGCTTTGGTGAATATATAATCACATCTCCAATTTAAACACGCTCGTAGATTTTATACTGATTACCCCTTCGTCTCTATTCATAGGCAAATGAATCATCTTCATGTTCATAGCTAACGTTATTAAATGTTTATTCTGGGCTAGGTATTGTACTCAATACTTGACATGCTTTATCTAAGTCCTCAGAGCAGTTTTGGGAAGTGAATTCCATTTTACCCTCCCCTCCCACTTTCCAGAAAAGCAAGCAGAGGCATGAGTATGGTTAAGGAACTTTCTCAGGGGTGCACAACTAAGTAATGTGCACACTCAAGATTCCAATCCAGTTTCTTCCAAGCAGAGATTAAGAGCTCCTAGTGGTCACGGGGGGGAGGGAGGGAGGACACTAAGCACTTGGCAAGCTGGGGTTTCCCATACTGCCAGCCCACATGAATCCCAAAGGCAGCAGAGCCCTGCAGCTGGGGTTATGGCTCAGGAGATGGTGTTAGCGGAGTAGGAGGTGAATCCTGGCTGGGGCCACAGGGCCTTGGGCAGTCAGAGTCCCTGCCTTCCAGACATGCTCAAAGCCCCAATCTGTGTATTTCCTTGGCTATGGGTCTGAGGCTATGGATCCCACTCTAACATTAACAGAAAGCTTTGTGCTGGAGAAAGGTACTTAATGCTGGAATGACTGGGTAAACCATCCGAGTCCAACTATAAATCAGCTTATAGTTGATGGAACTGCCCATCCCATGAAAAGTGGCTGTCTTCCCCTGCTGGAATCTTGGATTAAATAGCCTCACTACTTCTTAAAGCCCTGTGCCTCATTCTGTCTCTGGCTGTTGCCTTATAACAAATTCCCTGGCAGAGGCTCTGATGGCCAGGTGCAGGGGAATGAAATGGTTCATGAGGCAAGCATCCTTAATCCCAGCACAGTTCACTGGCACCTTGGGCTCATCTGGGAGCAGTTGCCCTGTAACTCTGCCTTCAATAAAAATCAGTGGCTTGGGAAAGAGGGTGGGAGAGTCCTCTTTGACCTTTTTGCTTTAGAGGTGGGAAGAATAGAAGAAGCCTGGAGGGGCCCAAGAGACTGCTGGTGGGTGATTCAGTTTTAAACAGCGGAAGCAAGCAGGGTGGGGTTGAATTTTCCCACTGCCACTACCCCCAGTGTGTCTGGGCCATGGAATTTCCCTTGTACTTGTCTTCTAAGGGTTAGATAGAATGGATGTAAAACCATTCTCCAATCTCTGAAGGACTGTGCCATAGCAGGTGCTTGTAATATTGAAGGAATGACCTCCATATGCGTCTTTCTTGCATAATTTGATAATTCACCTACATGGACACTCAGAATCTGTAATCTAACTTTGCTAAGAGGAGTGCTAGTCTTCAAAGCTATCCTGGGAGAATTAAGGCACAGGTCATGGAGGAGTCCTGCCCAGAGGGCCTTATGGGGTTGCTCTGCCTTCAGGAACCCCCAGAGAGGAGGCAGGAGCAGAGAGAATCAGTGGGTATAGTGGGAAAGAAGGGATTGAATTTGGGTATTGATTCATTCACTCATGACCTCTGTGAGTCTGGACAAGAATCATCCATTTGAGCAGAGTGTGAGGATTTAGTTAACAGTGCCTTGTACACTCTCAAGAGAGGTACAGATGGGATGTTTTCTTTGCAGAAAATTTTGTCCGACATTTTCCAAGGTCAAATAGCAAGTCTATTGGCCAAAGTGAGCTAGGTTAGACCAGTGCTCTTTTTCAGAAAAGAATTACCCACCCAAATAGCTGCTAAACAATAGCAGTCTGCACACCTGAGGAAGTCAGCTGCCTTCAGAGAATGGAAACTGGGTTTATTAACTCGCTGGAAATTCAGTACGCAAAGTAGTAAATGTTTTGAGGCCTGAGGAGACACGATAATTACACTTAATCCCGTGAGCTCAGTACACAGTATCGTCAAGTCCTCAGAAACACAAAATACTCCCAGCATCATTGCAGTCTCCCCATCACCGAACAGTGTCGGCAGACACACAAGGTCTTTGTAATTAACACATAACATCACAACAATGGACATTTGTTTTGTGTTTGCCTTAGGTTTCCAAGGGGAATCTGGTACAAAAGATTTCTTGTCTGGTGGGGCTCATTAGGGGAGGGAGCGGCAGGAACGCTGTGGGCAACAGAACCCTTGGTGTTGGCCCCCAGCTTCTGCATTGTTCCCCCTCCGCATTTCTACGACCTAAAGGTAACTTGGCTTCTAATGAATTCTTGGTCAGAAGTAATTGCCAATTTAGTGTGTGGCATTTTCAGCATTTAGCCAATTTAGAAATCCTAAAATCATAAAATATGGTTGTTAAATTCTTTGACTCAAGTCGGGGGAAAAGGTACTTTATAAATTCCATCTGCCTAAGTTTTTGCAGGCTGAGGATTCTGGAACTCAGTTGCATTGAGGCTCTGTTGTCATCCCTTGCTTTTGTCTTCTCAAGGAGGAACAACAGATGGCATCGTTTGTGGGTCACCCGACCCCTGGAAAGGAGAGAAACTCCTTACGATCCCTCATGAGCTGTACCGGCCATGCCCGCCGCCTTCTCCTGATCCTGTGTCCTCACAGGCCCAGCAGCCTGGCTCTGCCCACGGGGTGGCCCTGACGCCCACCGAGATCCACAGCTCTGAGTGTGAGCTCAAACCCAAGCCAAGGCCGGCCAACCTGCGTCACGCCATCGCCACCATCGTGATCACGGGGGTTGTGTGTGGCATCGTGTGTCTCATGATGCTGGCGGCTGCTGTCTACGGCTGCACCTACGCGGCTATTACTGCTCAGTATCACGGGAAGTCCGCGGCTCAATCCAATGAGCCTGGGAAGACGGCAGGGAAAGAGCTGTTTGACAGCTCACCTGCTTGACAGCATCCATCCCACATAGCACTGATGGTGACCACATAGGCCAGGAGAAAGTGTCTAAACAGGGCTCCTGGGTTCATTGTCACTGCCTCATTTTGCTTTTTCCAAAAAAAAAAATGTGTCCATAAAAATATATTTCTGGGAAGAAATTGATGGTGTGGTTTGTTAAACACCAGAGACAGAATAGAGATGACATTTGCACTCTGCCTGAGGAGTTATCACAATGATTCTATGTGGGGGAAGGCCATGTACAGGGAAAGGAAAAATCTCTCTCTCAGGTACTCTTCCCTGGATTAAGTTGCTTTTACAGAACAAGAAAAAAATTAAAATGCACATGCTGGTTGGCATTCCTGGGAGGTTTACAGTCCATTGGAAAACTGCCCGATTTTGAGCGCCTGGGAAGAGACTGGTGATCCTACCCAAGGGGCACCAAATGCCTGTATAATTCAAGTTCATGCTAGATCAGTGATACTTTCAGATGCTGTGTATGTTACATATTTAATGGGAGTGTCTGTCGGTTGGGAATTTCAGAGTTTGCCACAAGAGTCAGCTTATATTTAATTTTCTAAATCAGAAAACCATTTGGGGCTTTCTAGGCTGTAGAGGAAGAGGATGGTTCCACGTCTGCATAATGGGTCTCAGGCCCAGGATCTGGGGAAGTTTCCTGATGCAAAGGTGAATAGCATATAAACAAACACGCAGAGCGCGGGGAATTAAGGGCATATCCTCCCAGAGAGCTTTCATAGCAGGGACAAATTCAGGTTGCGAGTGAGCAAAGGCCTTTTGTGTAGCTCTGTCTACACACACACAGCACAGAGTGTATGGACCTGTGCAACCACACCCACACGTAAACAACAGTGCTTACCCACTAATGAAATGCAGCCGTGTTGGGGAGGAAGCCGACAGCTGCTGACCACCACCCAGATTGCCTACTCAACACTCTGGGGTAGGAAGTAAGAAGGAAGTCAGAAGAGAGAGGGAATTACCAAGAGACTCAAGATATGTGGCAGCAGCCATCCTGAACATTATTTAAGCCATGTTTTAAAAAAATCAGGTGTGGCTTGCCTTCCTCCACAGACATGGTCCTGAGGAGTTGCATGCAAAGTGAATTTTTGTAAATTGAATCATCATTTTAATGCAGTAGGGGAGCTCGCTATTTAAAGGAAACTTTCATGGAATCTTTCTGTAATGGAAATAATTGGCTCCAGATTTATACATTTTGTAAATTTGCATTTTCTGTGCTAGGTCTTCTTAAAGTGGAATCTACCTGTTCTCTCTCATGAAGCCTCAGCTCATACTGATTTCAGTCACTTGTTTGTACCGAAGTAATTTTACTCAAAAGGAAAGCACAGAGAAGTTAGGGACAGGGTAAAAGCAGAGAATGGCAAATACAGGGCCAGCTGCTTCCCTCCCCAGGCCATGACAGACATCACTAATCAATCCCAGCACTCCTCTTTGCTGAGTCCCCATGTACCACAGATGCCTTCTTAAGACAGCACTGTAGGCAACCAGAACTAATCAATTGGAATTGGTTCAAAGGATAAAAAACATTTGCCATTCAGAGAACTGGCTCTACACTCATTCCTTAAGGCCACATGAAAATGGGTCTGGATACTAACTAAGAGTCCAGTGCCTAACTGGGATGTGAATGGAAGGTTCACACATGCAGTCCAGGCCATACCCAAGTATAAGGAGGCCACTGGGAACCAGTGGAGCCTGCCACACCCTCTGGTGCACAACTCACATCGATGCCTCTGTAATCAACACAGAGGCAATGTACACCTGCCTACAGTACTGCCTAACAAACACAGGCCCCACATGCCCAAAGGCAAAAGCCGTGCCATCTTTTTGGAGTAACAATTGTGCTAGGGGATTTTTCAAGGGGAAAAAGTTCCAACTTGGATGGTGAGGCATGTTGCTAAATGTTCAAATAAACCTGGATACATTAAGAATAGCTCAAAAAAGGACCCCAGGGAAAACATCCTGCTTCACTGGCTTTGTCCCAGGCCCCGCCACACCCCCCCCCCCTTTTCTGACACGCCGGATGCTTCAGCGGGCAAGATGGAGTATCCTGCTCTTCAGACGTTAGTAAATTTGTTGCAAGTGAAAAAACAAACAACAGAACCCCTTTCTTTCCATTGCTTTGGACTGAATCCTTGTCCAAGAAAGCAATAGGAGAAAAGAAACTGAGAAGACCTTTTTATACATAGTCCCAACGTCACCAATGTTCCCAGAGCTTGCAATGCCCCCCCACCAGGTGTGGTGCGAGGTATTTTCACAAGCATTCTTCATGTAATCCTGGCACCCACCCTGTGAGATGCTTGAACAGGTGTTATGTGAGCTGGGAAGTCCCGAGGCCAAAAATGCATGCTTCCTACTGCAGTAATTGAAGACTGCAAAATGCACTGTGCCATGCCACAGGTTGGTGACCCTGCAGGTCAACCCTTCCCCTGCCCTCTGTGACACGAGACAGCTTCCAGCACATGGCAGGAAACCCTGAACCTGACCAACATCCTTGCACGTATACAGCCATACCCTGGAAGATTCCTAAGTATGGATAATAAGCCCGGTGACCACACTTCCAACTTGATAGGTAGGTTTTGAGGAAAATGATTAAAATGATGCATGCATGTATTCAGATTTCTAACTTTTGCCTACAGTCACCACAAACAGCAACTGGCAATGAAAATAATTACTTCTCCTCAAACGTCAACAGTTTCTCGGTGCAGAAAAAGTATAAATCAAATTGTTTAGATTAACAAACACAGAGTTATCATTTGTTAATATAAGAAATGAAATGTTGTAAGTGCAAAAAACATTGCAGATGAAAGACTCAATTTGCCGGCTATTCTGCAAGAACCACAAATTATCTTTCACAACCACGACAGCTCATGAGGGGTAATTTGCAAACGCCTCACAGATTATTTTCAGCTGTTTGTTTTCTGCCACGATATTCAGAGATTCCCCTGTAAAAATGTCCCTCTGTCACAGAGCCATGCTGAGGGCATGTAGTGGCCAAAAATCATCCTAGTGTTGCTTATTTCTGGAGAAAGCATCTAAAACAGAGACTTTTCATCGTGTTCAGTGTAACATAATGGGGGCAAAGACGGGCAATCTCTGAGAGATCACAAATTCCCATACAGTTGGTATCTGCAGTGAGGCAGAGAGAGAGGGTATGAAAGTGTACAAGACCGTGGCGATTTTGCATAAAGAAGGTCTAGCATCAAATTCGTATCTGGAAGCTTTTACAATTAAGGCAATACCCTGGACCCTTGCAGCAAGAGTCTTGTGTTTCAGATTATAGAATGCCAGTGGACAACAGAGTGTTCTAATTTTCCTTACAATAATGGAAGACTAAAAACTGATTCACACACAACTTTCTTCTGGAAGGTTCGTAAAAATTAAATCTCATTACTCAAGTTAACCAAATATCCCTGAAACAAGACACGATCATCTTAGATCCTCAATATCAAAGGACGTGGCTAAATCAATTTGTCAAATAAGCTACCCACAGCACATTCATCTAATTAAAGCAACTGCTAGAAACCTCCAAGGATCAGGAAATTATTGCTGCCAGTTACCGATCATTGTACCCACTGTTCAACGCTACTGATGGAAACCTACCAGAAAGTGATACCCTGAGCCCACACAGCATTGTGGAGCTGTCTGTGGTTTACACACACAACTGCAGGGCGTCATCCTGCTTGCCCTCGACATTAAAATGCTGTATTTTTTTACATTCAACTTGCAGTGAGGTCTCAAAGACACTCCTGTCTCATTAAGAGAACCGATTTCATTACCTACCACTCCCCTTTTAGATTCTCGGCTGAACCGTCCACACTGACCTCTCACTGCAGTGACACTGAGCATTCATTTGGAAGTCAGCCACACCGGCTCATCGACAAGACCCAAAGAATCAGGTATCTGGGAGCAGGGACGGGCCTTGAACAGCATCCACCCTAGGCCTGGCAAGTTTCAGAACAGCTGCCACCAGCTTCCTCATGTACTGCAGACGTTGCTAACAGATCGTGGCAACCCTGTCTGCTGAGCCCAGACAAAGCCTCAGTATCCTTTTAAATCTGTTTCACAGGTACTCACTATTGATCAAATGGAGCTGACACATGAGATTAAGCCCAGTTGCTACCCAGATATAGTTCAGTGCCCTTATTTTACAGATAGGAAATAGGGACATGGAAAAGGAAAGAAAATTTCCAAAAGTCACATAAAGAATTAATTATGGGACAGACAAATGCAGTTGCAGGAGCAAGGGATTACCATGAACAGTACACCCTGGCCTGTACCATTCTTCATTCATTCTGCAGTGAACCATGATAACTAGACTGGATTGCATTAATTATTTGGACAGAGACATAATAGCAGCACCAGCCACACGGAGCACCCAATTTCTTGCCAGATCTTTTCCAAGCATCATATTTAATTTTGTCTATGCCTTTTTCTATTAGCCAAAACACATGGATAGCATACTCCCACATTAGAGATGAAGAGATACCATCAGAGCCTGCGGGTCATCTGCTCAAGTCACTTCCAAGGTGACTTGAGCAGACAAATGTAGTAGAAAGATCAGATGATGAAGCAGGAATGTGGATGGGCATCTTCCCAAGGCCCGACCTTCAAAAGCACATTGGAAGAAGTCAGAGGTAGGAGCCTCACTTGGCACTGCCGACATCTCAAAGCAGTGCAGAGAAAAGGGCTCCAACCACCAGCCAGCATGTCACTGCCAGTGCTCTGGCCCCACTAGAACAGGACAACAGCACGAGGAGCTGAGGCAAAGTGGGAACTGAGGGTCCTTTCAGCAGCTCTGACTCCGCTGTGTTGGAAAAATCATTCTTAGAAAGGGAGTGGAAGAAATTCAATCATGTGCTGTTGCAATTATTGTAGAAAATGGTTCAATTAAATTCCAGATTAAAATGCTAGCTAGTGAGTAATATGTTTCAATGAAACCAAAATTAACACTCAAAAGAGAAAAAAAAATTATTAGGACCTTACAAATTAGGAATTTTCTCAATGAGATCAAAATCCACAAGGAATATTCACTGTCAAAGAGAGATGCAAGGACCAGCGCTGTGGTGCAGTGGGTAAAACTGCTCCTCCAATGCTAGCATCCCACATAGGCACTGACTTGAATCCCGGCTGCTCCACTTTTAATCCAGCTCCCTACTAATGTGCCTGGGATAGCAGTGGAAGACGGCCCAAGTCCTTGGGCCCCTGCACCCACGTGGGAGACCCAGAAGAAGCTCCTGGCTCCTGGCTTTAGAAAGGCCCAGCTCCAGCTGTTGTGGCCATTTGGGGAGTGAACCAGCGGATGAAAGACCTGTCTTTCTCTTCCTCTCTCTCTCTGCAACTCTGCCTCTCAAATAAATAAGTAAATTTTTAAAAAAGTAATTTTTAAAAAATAAAAATAAGGAAGGGAGTGAGCACATAGAAGAAGAAACATGAAAAATCAATTTTGGAACATATACAAATATAATTTTAGTTTCTGGTGGGATTTGGCATTTGGAGTACATTCCACTGGCTGAATCATGTCCCATGATCAGAGTTTATGAGACAGAGATGCACACAGCTCCAGAGGGGCGGTACTTCAAGTGACAAGCAATGGGTGGGGACATGCCTTCTAAGCATGGAAGGAGTAACTACAATCAAAAAATCATAATGAGCTCTCTCTCTTCCTCTCTGTTTCCTGACCTCTGTTTCTATCTCTGTCTCTCTTCTGCTCTCCTTCTCCCTCTTTTCTTCCTTGGGTTTCCCCCAGTAAACTCTTTCCCTTAAAAAAACTAAAAATATTAAAAAAATTTAAAATCATAATGAATAGTCATAGGAAAAATACATAAATAAAAATAATAAATGTATAAAACAGAATACAGTTATCATCAGAGTATAATAGAAACACTGGAACATATTTAATAAACAGTACAGACAACCTGCTGGGGAATACTCACTTTCAGAATACAAATGGGAAAGCAAAAAACACAAACAATGGAAGATAAAAGAGTGATAGTAAAGAACTAATATATGCATCACTGGTTTTACCAATAAATAGATTACAGCACACAAGACGGAAGGAAAGATTAAAAAAAAAAAAGTGAAGTGACCTTTCCAGAGCTAAGAAATACTCAAGATATACGGCTCAAAATTGGCTTATTGCAAATTAGATTAACTGAAAAAAAAAATACTGAAATGTAGTCTAGGTTTGTACCTGACACATAAGTGTCTCAGTCAATATAATTAGAAAAAACAGATAAATGAAAAAAAAGTGAGTCCTGGTGACATTTTCAAATTTTCAGAATAGAAACTGCACAATGTAGAGACCACGCAAATAACAACCAAAATGAAGTTGCAACCCTCATATATGCAAGGTCTCATACAATTTGATGCCCGTGCATTCCTTTTGGAAAAACAACTCAAGGCATACTTCAGCTGATCAAGGAATCACACACAAAAAGTGAAGGGAAAGGAAAGGGAGGGGGAAGATGTGAGAAGAACTTAAGAAAGTGAGAGTCATGGCACTGAAGTGACAAAGAAAACACTGGAATCAGAAGTCAGTCTGCGATTTTGCTGATACCGTAATTAAACAATGCAAAGTCCACAATCTAAGAGACTTCTAATTAATTTTCCAAGCGTCTAGGGTAAAGGAATAAACAAGAAATATAAATCTCATGTCCCATGGAACAGAGCATCTAACAGAGGGACAAAGCATATGTGAGGGGCATAGAATGCAGGGGAGGGGGAGGGAGAGTTTCTGTCTTGTAGAGGCAGATTGGCTTAGCCCTCTCTGAGCCACACCTGAAGGAAATAATGTAGCCAGCAGCGAGGATACCAGGAGGAAGAACCCTCCCAGGGAAAAATGCATAGCAGGTGCAAAGGGAGTAGCAAGCTTGGTGCATTGAAAAACCACAAGGACACAGCGTGGCTGGAGCTCTTGAGTAGTCAAATAGGGGAAAGAGAAGGATCTGTGGTTAGAGGGTAACTAGGGTCAAACAATTCATGATCTCACAGGTTGTGACAGGCAGCCTTGAAACTGACCATCAGAGATTCCCAACCCTTGGTACTCATGCCCTTGTTTAATTCCCTCTCTGTGACAGCAGGCTGGATTTAGTGACTTACTGCTGACAAACCAAACGTGGCACAAGTGATAGGATGTCACTTCCAAGATTAAGTTACAAAAATTCTGGCTTCTATATGGCTCACTCTTGTTGATTCTGCTGGAAGGCAGCAAGCACACTGAGCTGCTCCACAGAGAAATCTCCCTGTAAAGGGCGAAAGAAAGGTCTCCAACCAACCGCCAGCAATGAACTGAGACCTTCAGTCCAACCAACCTCAAAGAACGATCCCATGACTGAATGCAGATGTGTCTGCAGCCCTCAACAACACTTCCATTGCAACCTCGTGGGAGATCCTGAGCCAACACCTCGACTATAGCCTTTATGAAAAATCCTAATCCAGAAGACATAGCTCAACACCCAGATGTTTGACTCACAGAAGCTATAAGACAGTAAATGCTTACGACTCTAAGCCAATACATTTTGGCACAATTTGTTATGTAACAACAGATTACTAATGCATGGACCATTGGGAGAATATTGGCTTTTAACTTTGAATAAATTGGAAAGTCAACAGAGAGCTTTGAATGGAGGAGTAACACAGTGTGACTTACTTTTTAATATGATTGCTCAGTTCCAATAAAGAGACTGAAGGGGCAAGGTTGGAAGAAAGTAAGGGGACCAGTTAGAAGGCCACTGCAGCAATCCAGGGGAGAGATGAAGGTGGACTGGCCCCGTGGGTAGCAGTGGAAGTACTGAGAACAGCAAAAGGGAAGAGCCAAGAATGACTTCAAGATTCTGACTCAAATCATTAGACAATGAAAATGGCATATTTGAGATAAATGGGAATGTAAAGAATGAGTTATAGGAAATTAGAAACTGTAATGGTAGTACTATAAAATATAAAGAAGCCTTTATGCCTTAAAGATACACACGAAAGTACTTTTGGATGGAATGATGTCATGGCTAAAAATTGATTTCAACTATGAAGGAGGAGATGGTAGCAGAATGGGAGTTTGGAGGATACAATGGTCACAGGTTGATGCCTATTAAGACTGTGGAGAGCCAGCGCCGCGGCTCACTTGGCTAATCCTCCGCCTGTGGCACAGGTACCCTGGGTTCTAGTCCCAGTTGGGGTGCGGATTCTGTCCCGGTTGCTCCTCTTCCAGTCCAGCTCTCTGCTGTGGCTCAGGAAGGCAGTGGAGGATGGCCCAAGTGCTTGTGCCCTGCACCCGCATGGGAGACCAGGAGGAAGCACCTGGCTCCTGGCTTCGAATCGGCGCAGCACACCGGCCGTAGCGCCCATTTGTGGGGGTGAACCAACAGAGGGAAGACCTTTCTCTCTCTCTGTCTAACTTTGCCTGTCCAAAAAAAAAAAAAAAAAAAAAAAAGATTATGGAGAAGGATACATGGAATTTCAATATATTTTTCTGTCTACTTTTGAGTATTCTCACTATTATCCTTAATAAAATTTAAAGAACAACGACTCCAAGGTTTGCAGAACAAATAATGATAGGAATTACTGAGTTGCATTTGCCTAGGTAAGCCTGGCTACACAGGAAGCCTCTGAATGGAATCAGAACTACAGCTTAGGATTCGACCGGCCTATCTGAGAAAGTAGAGTGCTCAGTAGTCAGGACTGAGTCAAGGGAGAGGGGCTAGCCTGGGAGTTCGTAGCTAACGGACGGCATTCAAAGCCTGCAGAGGGGGTAGGAAACCACTGGAGACCTCTGGGGTCCTCTACCATTTTTTTTTTATTTTAATTTTTTTGACAGGCAGAGTGGACAGTGAGAGAGAGAGACAGAGAGAAAGGTCTTCCTTTGCCGTTGGTTCACCCTCCAATGGCCGCCGCGGCTGGCGCGCTGCAGCCAGCGCATCATGCTGATCCAAAGCCAGGAGCCAGGTGCTTCTCCTGGTCTCCCATGCGGGTGCAGGGCCCAAGCACTTGGGCCATCCTCCACTGCCTTCCTGGGCCACAGCAGAGAGCTGGACTGGAAGTGCAGCAGCCAGGACAGAATCCGGCGCCCCGACCGGGACTAGAACCCCGTGTGACGGCGCCGCAGGCGGAGGATTAGCCTAGTGAGCTATGGCGGCGCCGGCCGGTCCTCTACCATTTTTAAGCCAGAGGAATGAGTACATCAGCCAAGAAGACTCAGGATGGATGGGCAGTGAGGCAGGTGTGGAACCGTGAGAGGGACTGACATGGCCACAGACTACTGGTGCACAGGAAACAATGAACACTTCAAGTTCTGCTCCTGGTGACTTGATGAGAGAAATGTGTTACTGGGGAGGAAACCTGATTGCAGGGGGCTCCAGAGAGAAATGGAAAGAGGATCAGAGAAGAGGATACATCATAGAAAAGTGAACGATACAAAACAAATAAAATAATGCAATAACTAAATAATTCTCTCTTAAAAATCTGACTACATTAACTCAAATTGGAAGTTGCTGGAAGAAGACTTGTGAAAAAGAAAATAAGATGTAAAGCTGACCATGTACTGCACTTTATTCCTGAGATTACATTTTTAAAGATGACTGGCTACTCCTGTCTGCCTGAGATGAGTCACATATAGCTGCATAATTTTCCCTTGAAGTGGAAATGACATTCAGATGGCCCTGACCTCACGAGATCCTGTTCATCCAGAACAGAACCCAGGAACGCTTACTGAGCACAAACCTGGGGGAGGCAGTGGGAATAAAAAGCTCTGGACCACCATCATTCCCATCCAACTAGAGACTGGCAATGCATTTTCCATGGGCAACGAAGCCCCTGGACTGACTGTCCAAGTGTTTATGCTTCTCCTGCATGCTTGGCTCCCATCTGTCCCTCATTCCCTGATTCATGTCAGCTCATTTATCCTCTGTGGGTCCGTCACATAGCATGAGTCATATATATTCCTGTCTTAACTGAGATCAAAATCCCAACAAGGTCACTAGGAGATTTGCTTGGATAAAGGCAGTTAAATAAATCCCAAAATCTGTCGTGAGCCCTGTAGGGGGCAGGCGGGAATCCCATAAACTGTTTTCCACTGAAGCATGTGAGGGCATTTTCAATGCTCTACCAAGCATTAGGCTGATTACACTGTTCAGAGCTTTATAAATCCAAACACAGATTAAGTAAATCACTGTCTTGACTGATGATGAGAACATATATTTTTAGAAAGCTCAGGATCTTTGATCGGGATATCTTTGTAACCACATGTACCAAAACATTAGGTACAACTGATGGACAACGTCTGAGACATGAAGCTCTGTCTTCAACATCTACTTATGCCAACTCTGATTTAACTATCCACTTCATTTTTATAATAACAGGATGAAATAGGTGAGTGAACAAATCAGCATTTTTTGTTTTTGTTTCAAATAGACTGTGTCACATATTTTCATCTAAAGCAGGGTTTGGCAAGCTTTTGCTATAAAGTGCCAGGTGGTAAATATTTTTGGCTTTGCAGGCCAGACACTCTCTATTCAGCTACATATCTCCTCCCCGTTAACAGGTAACCATCCATGGACAATTTGGGCATGGCTGTCCCTTATATATTTCATTTACAAAATAAGCAGCAGATATCTGTCAAGGTACTTGTTTCCAGAATATATAAAGAACTCTTATAACCTAACAATAAAAAGACAACCCACTTTAAACAGGAAAAGGGCTCTAAATAGACATTTCTCCAAAGAAGATACACAAATGGCTGGCAGACACATAAAAAAATGCTCAGCCTAAGTCTTTAAGGGAATGCAAATCCCTTCATCACCATCAAATGGCTGCAACAAAAAAGATGGGTAATAACAAGTGTTGGCAAGGATGTAGAAAAGTTAGAACACTCATACATAAATTACTCATGAGACTGCAAAATGGTACACCACTTTGGAAAATAAAATATGTGTCCACACTAAAACTTATACATGAATGTTTATATCAACATAATTCATAACGGCTACAAAGTAGGCATGACCGTAATATCTGCCAGTTGATGAATAAAGAAAATTATCTCTACATGATGTCATACTATTTGGCAATAAGAAGTGAAACATCATAAATGCTGCAGTGTGAATGAACCCTGAAAAAAGTAGGTTAAGTGACATGAGCTAGACCACAGGTAACACCTTAGATGGTCCCTCTTCACGGGAAGTACCAAGAAAAAAAATGGGTAAGTCCATAGCAATAGTACATGACTGAATCCCTGGAGTTGGGTCAGGAGTGGGGTATGAAGAACAGTGGCAGGGGGCAGTGTATGATGAGACATTTTGAAGATACTGAAATAGCTCTAAAATTAGATTGTGGGTCAGCCTTGTAGCCCATCAAGCTGCTGTTCACATCATCAGCATTCCATATCAGAGTGCTGGTTCGAGTCTTGACTGCTCCACTTCTGATCCAGCTCCCTGCTAATATGCTGGGAAGGCAGTGGAGGATGGCCCAAGTACTTGGACCTCTACTACCCATGTAGAAGACCAAGGTAGACTTCCTGGCTCCTGGCTTCAGCCTGGTCCTGACATGACTGTTGGAGCCATTCGAGGAATGAACCAGCAGGTGGAAGATCTCTGTCTCTCCCTCTCTCTTTCAAATAAATAAATCTTCAAATATAAAGGAAAATAAAATCAGGCTGTGTTGATGGTTATACAACACTGTCAAATATACTAAAAGCCAATGAACTGTGTATTTTAAATGGGTGAGTTTTATAGAACATAAAACATATGTCAATAAAACTGTAAAAACAAAAACTAAACAAAAAAAGGTGTCACCCTAGATTCAGTCATTGAGATCTGTACTGTGTCAACCTCTGCTCTGAGATACATGAGAGTGTGAGCTCCAAAGTTTTATTGTGAAACATGTCAAGACACCCTAAAGACATCCCCACTTGCAAGTTTCCATAAGGAATAACGCATGAAAAAGCACAGGGGTTGGTGTGATTTCTGACAACGAAAGCACTGCAATAATAATTGAGCAGCTAAGGGTTACTGAGCACTCAACCATAAAGCACCGTGTGTGTGTGTGTGTGTGTGTGTGTGTAGTGTCATTTTCTCTCAGTAGGAACCAAAGAGCCCCACTACCCATAGATTGAATGAATCTCATTGCAAGAAATAATCTAGTGCTTGCTTATGGCAGTATATATACTAAAAAAAAAAATACTCTAATAGTGGTTACTTCCTCTTCTTTTCTGCATTGGTGAAACATATTTGCATATTTTAAAATCTAGGTTGCTAGAAATCCAATGTAAGCACCAAACACCCTTGATTTATCAATATGAAAAATTCAACCCAAGGAGTAACAGAAGGGCAGGGAATGGACCTGGGCTCTTGTCTTAACATTTAGCTCATGCTGACTTTAACATCCAAATCCCAACATGACCTCAAGAAGAGGTGGCTTAACCTGTGGACTCACAAACTATAAGGATCTGTTACCTCAGAATTCTGTTGCTGGTTTTTGAGTGGAGGATGTCTTGGGGCTTTTGATGGGGTTTGTAAAGGGACAATGTCTCTTGGGAGTGAGTGCCCTGGACAGGGAGCATAGAGGATACAGTTTCTCAAAACTCTGGGCTATTTCTGGAGCAATAATCCTCAACATGCCCTTATTCCTGGCTACAGTGGTATGCAGAGCAGCTGTGCCGGTAGCTGGTAACCACTCTCAGTTTCGGCAGCAGAGTTAAAAGACACTCGAAGTCTACATCTGTATCACTGATCCATTTCTGTAAAGTTTGCTATTCTCAGTCCTCTTGCTTTCAACCTCCTTTTATCTGTGCATCACACCCGCCTGTCAGTTTAATAAAGAAATGTCAAACACATACAAACCCCCACTTCATAGCTGATACTTAGGACACAGATTAGACGGGGTCCTTCACCTCCCCCAGGGTCATCTACCCAACTGCCCATCAGCTCCCACTTCAGATGCGGGTGAAGACCCCCAAACTCGAGAAACCTGGTCAGGTCTGAGTGCCCACCTGGAACCTGGACATAGGACTGAGGGATCTCATTCCAGATTCACGTCTCCCTCTGCCTGGAACACCTTTCCCTCAGATCTCTATGCAGTGGTTATGTTGCAACATTCAGGTCTACAGTCCTGTCTACCCATCAAGGAGGCCTTCTCAAACCATTCCATCATTCGAGGAGGCACCGGCCCACCACATACCAATCCGTGCCTATGCATAAACACAAATGTGACTCTCTCCCTTTTCCTGCTGCCAATCATGCTTCATCTCGTTATCCTGCTCTGTTTCCTAGATAACACCACCACACTTCTCCCTCCCTCTTTTCCTCCCTTTTATTTCATACCTATCTGTTGTCTGTACCTCCCACACAAATGGAAACTCTCCAGTGGCAGCAACTAGGCCATGCTCAGTGTTCTCAGAGGTTGCTGTGGCATTTGGTTGGGACAACTTTTCCTTGCACAGCCTGCAGACATCGAATGCCAACAGGGCATTGCCTCAGCAGTAGTCCCCAGAGTGTCCCTGTGTGGACTTGTTCAGAGCTGTAACCCCAGCACTAGGTACACAGTCAGTGAGAAGCCCATATTTATTGGATTATTTGCTTAAGAATGAAGATCATTTTAAAAATTAGCCAATAAGGGGGAAAAGCGAATTGGAAAACACCACAAGGTGCCCTTCAGTGTAGCCCAGCGATTCTCAATCTCATCACAACTGCTGTGTCGACCCAGGGAATCCTTCCCGTGGGGCAGTCCTGTGCTTTGCAGGATATTTAGCACCATTCTTGACCTCCACCCACTAGATGCCAGTAGCCTCCCTCCTAACCAATGGTGACCATCAGAAATGTTTCTAGGTGTTGCCAAATGTCCCCTAGGGGGCAAAATCGTCCCTGGTTGGAAACTCGATTTAATCAGAAGTAATCATTTTTGCAAGGGTAAAATATTTTCTTTGTTCAGATTTAACAAGCTAGAGGTTTATCCATGCAGACTTGATACATAATTCCTGAGCTACGAGTTCACTTGTGTTTGCCAGAAGTATGTGAGATTCCCATCAAAGCCATGTCACTAAGCCAAACATTCACCTACGTATTTTGTTAACATCAGTCACCCAGCTCTCATACGGCGTTCATTTCAAACACTACACTCAGCTTAGATAACACATACCTGATAGTAGCTAATGGTCAGTGTTATATGTTGATCATTTTATTAATTAGCTGGTTAAAATAAGATCATCCTGGTCATTATACTTCCTTGAATTACACAGATGAGACCACACTATCCACATTCTCAAATTTCTCCCAAAGAACTTAGCGTTTCTTACAAAGGAACAGGCTGGTGGATCAGAGCCCCCTAAAATTAGCCAAGTCATTGACTTTTACAGTTAAAATGGGTGAATCTTTTTGAATGCAGATGATACTTCAATAAAGCTGTTTGAAAAGGAGCTATAAAAAACTAGGGCCTGTAATACCTATAATCTTTTTTTCCTGCAGATGAGCTTATTAAGCTATTGTAAGCATCACATGAGATGCTTGGATCTCAGAAAAGACATCCAAGGATGCATAGATAACTACCTGTCTCACACAGTCTCTATTAGGCTGAGCATTCCTATCTTTTAAAATACTTCCATTGATGAATTTTAAAATAAATACTCCTACTGGTCTGTATTATATTACTGTGGTGTGGACTTGGGCTTTGGCTGTTGAGTATTTTAGTTTTGTGTTTCCGTGGTCTGTCTTGTCACTACATTTTATAATCTTACATGAATCTTCAGAGGGCAGGTGACAATGCAGTCCACCTTCCCTGAATTACTTATTCACACACTATTTCTCACATATCTACTGAGTATAAGTCTTTGTACCTGGAACTAGGGATAAAAAGGTCATGGGGACAGCCCTTGTCCTTGGAGAGTTTACAATTATTTCAGACATAAAATGGAACATTTTAAAGAGTGATTTAAAATTTGGTATGTTCATATATACATTTTAAAATGTAGATAATTCAGAATTTATTATTTTAAAAATTTGGAAATCTGGGTTTTTTCACAAACATTGAGATGAGGAAATTTATGAAGGTCAGAGGGAGACTCCAGAAAGTGAACATAGAGGTCCGGAAAACAACAGGATGAGAGGAAGAAGTCCCAGGGAGGGTCACACCTCTGCCTTTTCCATTTCTTCTCTTCTCCAAATCGTTTTTATCCTAGCAAGGTAGAAGCAGGCGTAGGGGTCTCTCCACTGAGAGTAGAATCTAGAACTACACAATGTTCTAAGTAGGTCATGGAGCTCCAGTCAACAATAAGTTAGTTGGAGCAAGGAAGGTTTCAATCCAATGATGAGGTTCTCATTGAGGGTCGATGCACTCTGTTCCACTAGGTTATGCTGTGAGGAGCAGACAGTGAGCAGGACCAAGCCTTGTAGATCATTGTTCAGGTTTCCAATTCACTTGTTCTGTGTAGACACTCATTTAAAAATAGCTGCTGCTTTACGGAGCCTGATTATGTTTCAGTTACAGCTAGAGTGCCTGGCAAAGGCAGGATTTCAGGAAATCCTGAGTGAATGAATATGCTGCTAACCTGAAGATAAGAATGGGTTACCCCCAAGTCATAGCACAGTATTTTCTTGTCTGTTTTCTCATATTACCTCCACGGTAACACAGTCAGATGAAGGAAATGATAATCTGAGTCCTGTTTCAGATGGACCTTTAGAGACCCAAGACCAACACTCGGCAAGTGACAAATCTATGTGGACCTTCCAGCCCCAGGTTTGTGTTTCCAATAACAACAGAAAGATGGATAAGAGGCCTGACACATACACAAGGTTCCAGGGCTCTGGAGAGACGCCACGGCCAAAGGGAAAGTTGTACCACTCAGCTATAAAAATGCAGCACAGTGGTGGCAGCTGGAGAGCTGGCAGGCCCGCGGGAGGAGGACCACAAGCCATGGCACAGGCCGAGAAGATGGATGGGGCCTGTTTGTGCAGCCAGGCTGACGCGCAAATGGAAGCCTGCCCAGCTAACGGCCTTTCTTCAAAGGTGGCATTGACAGATGAGTATTTAGATGTTGTTGTTTAAAAAAGCAAGAAAAAAAAAAAGAAGAGAATGAAACAAAACAATAAGATCTTTCTACACCAGGCAGATGCATAAAACCAATGGACATGACGATAGTAGACCAGAGCTGGGACTGGGACAGGGCTTTGAAAGGAGGCCTTGACAACTGTTGGCCAAATTGTACACCTTTTTCTCCAGGTAAGTTTCAAGTGAACACAAGGCTTTGGCTACCAGCGGGCTGTGTTCCATCTATGTGGGAGGCACCCTGATGGGGGACAAGCCACTTACACAGTCATCTGCATCTGGCGAAACAAGGCTTCTTCCCCAGGGAAAACTGCTTTCTGGATATTAGAGTGGTAAACAACCTCTTTCACTTAATTTGAGGAAAACACCCAGAGGAGCATTCTGGAACCTAATCATACAGTGACATGAGTCAATAAAATTGGGAGATGTACCAAAAAAGGCTACCATTTTTTTGGATACAGAAGGGTAGAGGGATCCTCTTAAGGTCACTCACTTCCCTCACTGGGCTGCATCAACAGCAGCCTTTGCTCATGTCTACCAAACTCCATTTGAAAATGGTTAATAATCACCAATCTTAAAGGTAAAAACTAAATACAGTTCTTCAGATGGTCTTGCTTTTGCTTCTTGGGCTTATCTGTAAGTATGTTTTGAAAATAGCTACCCATTGATATGTACAAATAAGCCTGTCGTACCCACTCCGAGTGTGGCAACCTGTGTCTGGCCTGTAGTCTCTGGCCAGCTACGCAACTCAATGACAGACCAGCAAGCCACTTGGAAAACGCATGTTCTTCTCCAGACTGGAAGAACACTGCCTCGTTATACCCCTAGTCCTGTTATACCCCTAGTCCTATTATACCCCTGGCATTTATGTCCACCCAGAGCATTCGGAATAAGAGATCCAAGGAAAGGATTTTAAAAAGGAATTTCATATATACATAAATACAGACAGACTGACATGGCCCGATCATGCCTGTGACAGCTGTTGGACATGGTCCCAACTCCTGGGAGACAGCATGCATCCAGCATTCTGCTGGCTGGAAGGGAACAAGTCCTCCCTCCTTTACACAAAAATAAATCCTGCTGAGTTAAATGATCCTTAAAGACAACTTTCATGAATCCTCAGAGCCCATATCTCCTGGCCAATGAATAATAGGTCCACCCAGTTCAAGACAAGCTACAGGTTGGATACATAGGACCGTCTTCTTGCCATGTCCAATAATCCAGGGACAACCAGGAAAAGTCTCTGCAGATCTTTCAGCCCCCACTAATACAATGATGATGCGTAGGCTATGTCAGAAACAAAGAGGGGGAAAGAGTTGTGCTTCCCAGCCAATGGACAACCACTTCAAACAGAGCTGCTCTGTTTGCCTTCCTTCCCACACATACTCAGTGAGCGAAGACACAGAAGTTGGGATTTAAGCACTACAACTGGTGTTACATTGCAGTATAACTCATTGAGGCACGCTGCCCCCCAAATGATGTGACTCCCTTTGGCAAGCCCAGCCAATCCTAAGCTGGTGCTTGGAGCACATCACACACCCATCAACCAGTGACCTATCAGAAGCAGAGTACTGCCAGCCGTACTCTTGCACCCTGTTTTTGTCAGCTGCTGTCCTCAAAAGAGGTTTTGTGGCAGTTTCCAGTCCTGTCGGTCAAATATTGCCTGCCAGTCACTTCCTGACTCCTGAGAGGCAAGAGAAAGTGGAAAAGCCAGGAACAATCTTCTTTTGCGATTCAAAACTTGATAGAAATCATTTTGGCTTACTCCTGGTCCCCAGATCTACCTGCAGATGGATCTACTCCTGATTCCCTAGGGGGATTAGGGTGATGAACCCCTCTGACTCCCCAGAGAACTGCATATTTCAGCTTGTGTTTGTCTAATGCCGAGCCACATTTTCCTTATATGCCCACTGGCACCCATCAATGACAAAGAAACTGGACATCTAGAGTTTATTTCAAATGAGCATGTTGTCAAGTGTCAAGGAATTCTCCTCTGCACAACCCAATAATTTCTTACTGGCTCTAGGTTTACAAATACAAACCACGGGAAAGATTTCTGCACTCAAATCGGACATCACCAGCTGTCAACACCTTGGCATGGAAGATAAGACAGCAAACTGAGGAAGTACTAACTTTCAATTTTTTGATGCTACTTTTGAAAGAATATGCTTGCTACGAAGAAGTAGTTCTCTGGCCAGATGAATGGACACCACGGTCTGTCTATATATCATTGACTGGCATCAGTGATTTACCTGCCACCACAGGAGACTTCCGTTCATCCAGGAGCTGGATGGAGGTACTCGCTGTCACCACATTGCTTTTGTTGACTGTTCCTGTGAGAAGAAAATCCACCATAAAAAATGGAGATAGCTATAGTATGCATATTAAGAGCAATCACACTGGAACACAGTCACCAATTATGGGATTCATCTGGGGGTTGGATTCCAAAACTCAGACTCTGCTGTACACTCTGTCTGCTCTGTGAGACCACCTGTGCTGGACTCAGTGCCCCGAGTTACACCACTGTACTGGCGAATGTCCAGCCTCTTCACATTGACATCAGTGACCACCATGGAGGGACCACATTTTTGGTAATCTGTGCCTATTAACTGCAGTGTTTACTGTGTCCCTGTCACATCTGGATAATCTCTCTAGATACAACGATGCAGAACTGCATGAAATAGCATTTTTAAATTGTTTTACAGTAAGTTGGAACTCCAGCTCTGATTCATTGATCAAATCTTTACTGAGTTAGACAATTCTAACTTCCAGCCTAGTTTTTCTGAGCAAAACCATTCTAAAAAGGGATACAGCTGTAATGCAATCTTTATTCCAAACTTTTATTAATATGGTAACAATATGGCATTAGTATTAAGAGATTTTCAACAACTAAGAACTGTGCTAATACCTGTGAAATAAAAGACGCTGAGCACAAATTCTGAACACCCACAGTTAATCATTATTAGTGCAGTGCCTGCCTTAGAAAACACACTCAGTGAGTGCAACTTGAATAGAATCCAGATGAACTGAGAGGCAGGGGAAGGCAAACTTGGATCTACACACACCTCTGACTGAAGCAATTAAGAATTTTCTCCTGGCCCAAGTCTAGGCAGCAATAAAAACCTGCTTCTTTTCCAGCATGTACAGGTATTCAATACACAGCAGAGAAAAGGAGAGCACTCTCAACCACGCTGACTTGTACTTGGTGATTTTTAAGCTGTTCCCCGGATCTAGAGGGGTCATGAAATCTCCAAACACATTAAGTCGTTCGTAACTTTACCACCAACAAGGCAAATTTCTTTTCATTACAGGACAGTATCGAAAGTTCAGTGAAAACCCCAGGTAACACAAAACCAATTCAACAACTGCTTTGATGAAGTGGAATTCTGCTTTTCACCAGACATAACTGTTTTAGGAAAGACAGTGAATAACAAAGCAAATTCCTGCAAGTGGTCATCACAGCAAAGGGGACACACACACACACACACACACATACACACAGCAGTTCTGGGGATGCTCTCATCTCCCATCATGCTTTCTGGCTGTACAGTGTTGGACCCAAGCTCTGGCACAGAATGGTAACTGGGTGAATCCAACAGTCAGAAGCACAGCAAACTAAGATGTTTTTCTGTAGCGGACTGTGAAACAGGAAGTCTTGTGAGACTGCTTGATGAGAAGAAGATGGCATCATTATTCAGAGGTTTACAACAACAAAGAAAATGCCTACAGTCTCTAAACTGATATTTTTAGCAATAAAGTATAATATAGGGCACCAGCATTGTGCAGTGGGTTAAGCTGCCACCTGAGGTACCAGCATCCCATAATAGACAGCTGGTTGGAGTGCCGACTGCTCGACTTCCAATCCAGCTTCCAGCTAATGCACCTGGGAAAGCAGCATACGATGGCTCAAGTGCTTGGGCCCTTGCCGCCCATGTGGGAATGGAGTTCCAGGCTCCTGGCTTCCACATGGCCCAGCACCAGCTGTTGCAGCCATTTGGAGAGTGAATAAGCAGGTGGAAGATCTGTGTGTGTGTGTGTGTGTGTGTGTGTCTGCATTCTCTCTCTGACAGTCTGCCTCTCAAGTAAATAAAATAAACCATTTTTTTAAGTGTGAGGTGAGTAAGCATAAAGAAAGAGCTTCAGACACATGGAGACGCGTATTTGAGAAAGCACACATGTGCATGGGCACGTGTGCACAGAGACCAATCAAGCCAATCATAGCCTTAAAGGAACCCAAGAGACGACCTAGTCTGAAACTCCACCCAGTGAGAGAATCTGACAGTAACACTCTGCCTCTCCTTGACTATCTCCGTTATTGAGGGACTGTCTTCCCAGTGAGCTCATTCGCTATTAGACAACTTGTCAACATGTTGAGATGAGAGAGGACCAAGGCTTTCGGGGGGTGAATTGATAATGAATGCTGGACAGCTTCCCTTAGGGTTCATTTAGGAATATTTGAAAGAGATACTTACAAAAGGCTCTAATATAAAATAGAATCATTGATGGAACTTTCCAGAGCAATTCAAGTTTCTAGAACCAGACCTTTCATCTATGAAGTTTCTATGCTGACCAATATTGACCCTTACACATGACATCACCAATGGCCACGTGAAAAGCATTTCCTGTTTATTGTGCCTTGAAAACTGCTTGATCTGAGACAGCACTCAGTTCCTTTAGGAGGGAGGTGGCCTTAACTTTTTCGTAATATCACAGAATTTTAGGACTAGAACAACCATTTCCTCCACCCCTCTCATCGGTCACTGCAGCCCCTCTGTCAGGAGAGGACAGGCCATATAGTCAGTCTTCACTCCTGCGTATCAATTTCAATCAGTTCATGGTATTGTGGGCCTCAGATCTGAAGCAGCTCACTGGCATTTCTGGCAAAGGATGGTTGAAGTTTCTCTAAGTGGGCCTCAACAAGCTTAAAAAAGAAATGGACGGGCAAGTTTGTATTCCCATTCCACAGGGTGCAAAAGGCCAATCCTGCTTTCTGAACTGCTCCTGGCATGATGGGGTTCAGGGAAACGTTCAGCGTATTTGGGGTCAATCCACTGAGGGCACAGGTCTCTGGCTCAGGGCTGGTCCAGCGCTCCACACTGGCTCCTCTCCGTGTTCAAGTAGCTCCCCCGACCCGCTGCCACTGCACTCAACGGCCGGGACCTGCCTCCGCCCTGGGCACCCACCTGTGCTGAATGGGATCGAGTAGACAAAGCTCCCTGGAATCTGCTCCGCAGCTCTTCTGTACCACAGAGGGAAATGGTCTGCGTTAAAAATGTTCTCCTTGTCCCCAGCTTTCAGGAAGTCCCTGGAGATGGAAAAGCACAGGTAGCACATTGCCGCACTCACCAGGTCAAACCCCGGGCCACGCAACAGCTGCTTCCAGCGCCGGCCTTTACAGCCCCATTCGCCTTTCTCAGCACAGAGGGGGCCCAGTCAACACCGCACCCCAGATCACTCAGAGACGGCCTACTGGGCTCTGGCAGCCAGATTACGGGTAGACGAAATGATTTTTCTTCCAGCGTATCTAGTGAACCGATTAGACCAAAATAGAGAGGAGGTGCATCGCTTTTCTTGGAAAAGTATAAAGGAGTTCAAAGTGGGCCCGGGTCGGCACCTTTGCACCTGTCTCCCCTCACCTCCCTGCTCTCCAGACAAGCAGGACTGCTCCTAGCCCCTGGGTGCTTCCTTCCCATCCCCCACCCTCTTGCCTTTTGCTGATAACTCATCTGCTAAGTGGAAGTCTACTCGCCTTATCTTCCTCGCAAAATCATACTCATTTTGTTACTAGTACTATTTTAAATGGAAAACCAATAATTGCATATGATTTAAAGGTACAGGGTGATGTTTTGATCTGCATACACCCTGTAGAAAGAGTCAATCTAGCTAGCCAACAGAGCCTTTACTTTCCCAACCTATCGCTCTTTGTGATATGCATGTTACAAATCTATTCTTTTGGACATTTTAGAATACAAAATACATTATAAACACATCTCAAGTATCATCTGCCTCCTGCTCCACAGGGACACGTGCATGCTCTGGCCATCAGCCTTGGTCACTCTCACACAGCCTTCTCCTTTCTGGGCTTTGTCTGTACCATGGCCACGCCCCCTGCCTACGCCTCCCAGGATCTCTGCGGACAGGAGCTGGGTTCACATCTGTGTCTCCCTCAGGGGAACCTCAAACACAGGGCGCTTTTCCTTTTTGGTAGCTTCACATTCTGTGGTTTCAGTTACCTGTGGCCCAAAACATTAAATGGGAAATCCCACAGACAGATACGGCATCAGTTTCAAAGTGCATTTCTGGGGGCCGGCATTGTGGCGCAGTGGGTTAAAGCCCTGGCCTGAAGCTCTGGCATCCCATTTGGGCACTGGTTTTAGTCCTGCTGCTCCTCTTCCAATCCAGCTCTCTGCTATAGCCTGGGAAAGCAGTAGAAGATGGCCCAAGTCCTTGGGCCCGTGCACCCACGTGGGAGGCCTGGAAGAAGCTCCTGGCTCCTGGCTTTGGGATCAACGCAGCTCCGGCCATTATGGCCATCTGGGGAGTGAACCAGTGGATAGAAGACCTCTTTCTCTGTCTCTATCTCTCTCTGTAACTCTGTCTTTCAAATACATAAAATAAATATTTTTTTTAAAGTGCATTTGCTGCTAGTGGCTTGATGACATCTCCTGCTGTTTTGCTGTATCTCACTCGAGGCGTGAATCATCCGTTCGTCCAGCGTGCGCACACTGTGTGTGCCACCAGCCCAGCAGTCCGGCACCAGTCACTTTGTTATCAGATCTACAATCGTGGCACAGCAGTGCCTGTGTTCAGGTAACTCGTATGGAGCAGCCCAATGCCACATCACAAGCTTACGTCATTCTCCTCACTTCCTCTCATCACGCCGGCATTGTGTCAGCTCACAAGAGGAAAGCCAAGTACAATAGATACAATAGGTATTGGAGGTAAAGGCCATATTCATAGAACTTCTATTATAGTATAAATTGTTATACTTGTGCCTCATTTATAAATTAAACTTAATCATAGGTACGTATATAGGAAAAAATAGTGTGTGTATGTATGTATATATATATATATATATATAGAGAGAGAGAGAGAGAGAGAGAGAGAGAGAGAGGTCTTCCATCCACTGGTTTACTCCCCAAAGGGCCACAGTGGCTGGGGACCAGGCCAGGCCAAAGCCAGGAGCCAGGAGCTTCTTTCCTGTCTCCCAGGTGGTTGCAGGGGCCCAAGCACTTGGGCCATATTCTGCTGCTTTCCCAGGTGAACTAGCAGGGAGCTGGACCAAAAAGCAGAGCAGCCAGGACTAGAACAGGTACCCACATGGAATGCCAGTGCTAAGCCAGAATGCCAGTCCCACAGGGGGCATTTTTTCAAGAGTCATGGAAAACAGGACAAACTCTTGCATAGAGGTGTCAGAAGTTTAACACTTGGGCGGTTGGCGACGGTCAGGCTTTGGGGCATCAGCCAGGGCAGTAAGCAGGAGCCACAGCACTTGATCTCCACTGGCTCTCAAGTTAATGTGACAGGACAGGTCAGTAGAGAATGCTTGGAGGCCCCCACCAAGTACCAAGCAGCAACTCAGGAGGAAGCAGGGAGGAGAGACGATTCTACAGAATCCCCAGAATGTTCATCAAGAAAGAACCCTCTGCATACAGGAGGCACTGTGGTGTTGTGTATGGCAGATCCAGGCTCTGGGCAGGGTGGGTTGACCCTGGGTAAGTAACTGAGTCTCTGGGCCCCCGTCTGCTCATCGACAGACTGGAAACAACAACAGCATCATATGTGCAAGGTCCATGAGGACTACATGGGGCTCAAACAAACACAGAGGATTCTTTTATTAAAAAAAATATTCTCTGGGGCTGGCGCTGTGACATAGCGGGTAAAGCTGCCACTTACAGTGCCAGCATCCCATATGGGCACCAGTTTGAGTCCCAGCTGCTCCACTTTCAATCTAGCTCTATGCTGTGACCTGGGAAAGCAGTAGAGGTTGGCCCATGTCCTTGGGCCCCTGCACCCGAGTGAGAGACCTGGAGGAAGCTCCTGGCTCCTGGCTTCAGATCAGCGCAGCTCAGGCTGTTACAGCCAATTGGGGAGTGAACCAACGGATGGAAGACCTCTCTCTCTCTCTCTCTCTCTGCCTTTCCTTCTTTCTCTGTGTAACTCTGACCTTCAAATAAATAAATCTTAAAAAAATTCTACATATTTTCTTCTACTAGAAAGGCAGGGTGACAGAGTCAGCAAGAGAGAGAGAGAGAGAGAGAGAGTTCTCATCCATTGGTTTACTCTCCAAATGCCAGCAACATCTGGGGCTGGACCAGGCTGAAGAATTTAATAAAACTCAATAATCCAGGTCTCCCATGTAGGTGGCTGGGAGCAGCTCCTTGAGTGACAGCCTGGTCCTTCCCAAGGAGCACATTTTCTGGAAGCTGGAATGAAGGGCACTGCCAGGACTTGGACCAGGTACTCTGATAAGGGCTTAGGGCATCCAAAGCAGGGTCCTAACTACTACACCAAATGCCCACCCCGGCCACTGTTTTGCTGACGCTGGTAGTAACTGAAGGAGATCATAACCTCAGTTTTCAGAGGAGCAGAATGAAGGAGGCGGTGAGAGGAGCCAGGGACCCACGCCAGCATTCCTGAGTTTTGTCCTGTCTTCTTTCGACTGCATCACAGTAAAGCACACCTCAGACAGCACTGCTGTTACTGTTTCTCTTCTCTGCTCACTTTCTTTTTTTAAAAAGATTTATTTGAAAGTCAGAGTTACACAGAGAGAGAAGGAGAGGCAGAGAGAGAGGTCTTCCACCCGCTGGTTCACTCCCCAATTGGCTGCAATGGCTGGAGCTGTGACGATTTGAAGCCAGGAGCTTCTTCTGGGTATTCCACATGGGTGCAGGGGCCCAAGAACTTTGGCCATCTTCTACTGATTTTCCAGGCCATTGCAGAGAGCTGGATCAGAAGTGGAGCAGCTGGGACTTGAACCAGCACCTATACGGGATGCTGGCACTGCAGGCAGCGGCTTTACCCACTATGCCACAGCGCTGGCCCCTCTGCTCACTTTCATCTCACTTCTGGCAGCAGCCTTCCTCTCTGAGCATAGAAAATCTACCCGTGTCTCCATGTACCCCTCTGGATCCCAGAAGGAGAAGGCCTTGTGTATCTTAGTACTTCCGGTCCTTCCTAGCAAATTGTCCTTTGGAGAAATAACTATTTTGTGTAAAGTATCTGTAAAGACATCAAAAAAGTCTCAAGTCACAAGCATAGCTAATGCTATGCCTGATAAGTGAGAGGTACTGAAAAATCAGAAGTCATGGAATGGGACTTGAACATTATTCTCCTTGAGTATCTACAGCTTGGCCCATCTTCCATTTCCTGCACTTGGCTCTGTAAGTTGTTGGTCGGTGTTGGCCTCATCTAACAGCTGCAAGCAGCACTGACCAGCTAGGGCTCAGTGGGGGCAGAACATCTCCTCCTTGGACCCCTGATGGGTTGACCCCTCTCAAATTCATGACCAGACCATGGTTCAGTCATTGGCCTCCAGGCACCCAGAGGGTCAGCCCATGTGAGATCCCACAATGGCCTCAAAACCCACAGACAACTTGCAAATCACATTCGAACTTTCTGCATCTCCAGCCCCATTTGGCCTTGGCTGAATAATGCCCTTTGCCCCAGAGGAAAGAAACTGAGAACACATCCATGGGCTTAGGAAAGACTTCACAGCTCATCCATCGGCTCTGCTGAAATGCCAGTTTAATCAGCTACCCACCTGCGGCTCACT